>NC_071355.1:164081950-164720075 GCF_943734655.1 Sabethes cyaneus
TCTGTCTGTCTGTCTGTCTGTCTGTCTGTCTGTCTGTCTGTCTGTCTGTCTGTCTGTCTGTCTGTCTGTCTGTCTGTCTGTCTGTCTGTCTGTCTGTCTGTCTGTCTGTCTGTCTGTCTGTCTGTCTGTCTGTCTGTCTGTCTGTCTGTCTGTCTGTCTGTCTGTCTGTCTGTCTGTCTGTCTGTCTGTCTGTCTGTCTGTCTGTCTGTCTGTCTGTCTGTCTGTCTGTCTGTCTGTCTGTCTGTCTGTCTGTCTGTCTGTCTGTCTGTCTGTCTGTCTGTCTGTCTGTCTGTCTGTCTGTCTGTCTGTCTGTCTGTCTGTCTGTCTGTCTGTCTGTCTGTCTGTCTGTCTGTCTGTCTGTCTGTCTGTCTGTCTGTCTGTCTGTCTGTCTGTCTGTCTGTCTGTCTGTCTGTCTGTCTGTCTGTCTGTCTGTCTGTCTGTCTGTCTGTCTGTCTGTCTGTCTGTCTGTCTGTCTGTCTGTCTGTCTGTCTGTCTGTCTGTCTGTCTGTCTGTCTGTCTGTCTGTCTGTCTGTCTGTCTGTCTGTCTGTCTGTCTGTCTGTCTGTCTGTCTGTCTGTCTGTCTGTCTGTCTGTCTGTCTGTCTGTCTGTCTGTCTGTCTGTCTGTCTGTCTGTCTGTCTGTCTGTCTGTCTGTCTGTCTGTCTGTCTGTCTGTCTGTCTGTCTGTCTGTCTGTCTGTCTGTCTGTCTGTCTGTCTGTCTGTCTGTCTGTCTGTCTGTCTGTCTGTCTGTCTGTCTGTCTGTCTGTCTGTCTGTCTGTCTGTCTGTCTGTCTGTCTGTCTGTCTGTCTGTCTGTCTGTCTGTCTGTCTGTCTGTCTGTCTGTCTGTCTGTCTGTCTGTCTGTCTGTCTGTCTGTCTGTCTGTCTGTCTGTCTGTCTGTCTGTCTGTCTGTCTGTCTGTCTGTCTGTCTGTCTGTCTGTCTGTCTGTCTGTCTGTCTGTCTGTCTGTCTGTCTGTCTGTCTGTCCGTATGTTCCTTATAGAATCGAAAACTACTGAACCAATCGGCATGAAAATATGCATGTAGAGGTTTTTTGGGGCCAGGAAAGGTTTTAGTGATGGTTAGAAACCCCTCTCCCCACTAAGAGGGGGGGCTCCCATACAAATGAAACACAAATTTCTGCATAACTCGACAACTAATCAAGCAAACAGAACAAAATTTGGCATATGGGTGTTTTCGATGACAAGAATTTATTCTATGTTAAATTGAGACCCCTCCCCTCTTTATAAGGGGAATTATAACTCCTCTCCTCTTTAAAAGGGGGGGCTTCCATACAAATTTCCTCATAACTCGAGAACTAATCAAGCAAATGGAACCAAATTTGGCATGTGAAGGTTTTCGAGGGCAAGAATATTTTCTATAGTAAATTAGGACCCCTCCCCACTTTAAGAGGGGGGGCTCCTGTACCAAAGAAACACAATTTTCCTCATAACTCGAGAAGTAATGTAGCAAATGGAACCAAATTTGGCATGTGGGTGTTTTTGGAGACAAAAATTTTTTCTATGATGAATTGAGACCCCTCCCCGTTTTAGGAGGGGGGGGGATCCTATACACATGAAATACAAATTTCCTCATAACTGAAGAACTAATCAAGCAAATGGAACAAAATTTGGCATGTGAAAGTTTTCGAGGGCAAGAATATTTTCTATGGTGAATAAGGACCCCTCCCCACTTTAAGAGGGGGGGGCTCCTATACAAACTGAATACAAATTTCCTCATAACTCGAGAACTAATCAAGCAAATGGAACAAAATTTGGCACGTGGGTGTTTTTGGAGACAAAATTTTTTTCTATGATGAATTGGGACCCCTCCCCACTTTAGGAAGCGGGGCTCCTATACAAATGAAATGCAAATTTCCTCATAACTCGAGAGCTAATCCAGCAAATGGAACCAAATTTGGCATGTGAAAGTTTTCTAGGGCATGAATATTTTCTATGGTGAATTAGGACCCCTCCCAACTTTAAGAGGGGGGGCTCCTATACAAATGAAAAACAAATTTCCTCATATCTCGAGAACTAATCAAGCAAATGGAACCAAAATTTGACATGTAAGTGGTTTTGGACGCAAGATTTTTTCTATGGTGAATTGAAACCCCTCTCTTCTTTAGAAAGCGAGTTATGGCCCATCTCCCCTTTAAGAGGGTGGGCTTCCATACAAATGAAATGCAAATTTCCTCTTATCTCGAGAACTAATCAATCAAATGGAACCAAATTTGGCATGTGGGAGTTTTAGATGGCCGAAATTTTTTCTATGGTGAATTACGACCCCTTCCCCTTTTGAGAGGGGAGCTCCCATACAAATGAAATTCAAATTTCCTTATAACTTGAGAACTAATCAAGCAAATGGAACCAAATTTGGCATGTGGGAGATTTTAGAGTCTTGAATTTATTTTACGATAGCTAGAGACCTCTCACCCCTGTGGTAGGGGGATATAGACTCTCATACAAATAAAACAGAAATTTTTGCGAAACTCAAAAACTAATCGAACTCGAGAAATTCGAGACTCTTCCATAAAACATTAGTCAATACAAGACCACAAAAACTATCTATAGTAACACTAGATCATTCAGGACGAGACGGTCGCGAGTGTTGCCGGTGACCCGCCGTCGGAAGCGCCGCCCACTGGGGGGCTAGCAAAACTCGAGATTGTGACAAAGATCATCCGAGATTCATGATTTATGTACAACACAGGTTAATTTGTGGCAATACGAAGTTTGTCGGGTCAGCTAGTAAATTATAAAACTTCAAATTTTAAATCAAACTATTGATTTAAAAGAAACTTTGACAAACATTTGTTCTTCGTTCAAAGGTTTGTTCGTATAGTGTTTGTCAGTTTTGCTGAAAAATGAAAAAAGTTAAATTTTTATCGCATAGATATTGTTTTTGATTGTATTTGAGTAATTAACGGGAAATTAGCAGTCATTAACTTTTCTTCGAAGAGCTCAATTTCGGAAGCAGTTTTTGGGCCTAAAAGTGGGATTCTGTTTATAAAAATGTAAATACTACATTTTTCTTGCCAATCTGAATACAGCGAATGAACAGAATTTTGGTTTCAAACAAAAAAACTGGTTTTGAAATTGGCAGAATCGATGACGACTAATTTCACCTTAATACTTTTTTGAATCAAACCTGTTGATACATTTCAATTTTTTTCTATATTATTGAAGACTGCATACTCTTGACTTTTGTCATTCGTTTTTTGTCTATGTTTTTCCGTATTTCATCTTCCATTTTTCGTAGTTAGGTTATTTCGAATTTTGTCTTTAATTTTTCGTTTTTTTGTTCTGCTAAGTGCCTTAAGCCTTTTCCTGTCATCTTCTTGCCGTTTTTTGTTTTAATTTGATTTGATGTTTTAATTTAATATGATCACTAGCAGCTTTGATCATTCGTGATTTCTGCGGAACTAAAATTTGAACCCGAGTCTTTGGCGTGAGAGGCATGAAAACCTCTTGTTTTTTAATGTCTTTTAACGTTTTTTGGTCATTTTTCGTTATTTTTAACATCTAGTATTTTTCGTCTTTTTTTCTCTTTTCAGCAATTTTTTGTCATTTTTTATTGCTTTTTGTGGCGTTTTTTGTTTAATGCCGTCGTCATTGGTGTTTTTTTTTGACATGGCTTGTCACTGTTTTGCTAACTTTTAATTGTCTTCCCAAAACCTTCAGCCAAAGGTTACATCTATTTATAGTCTTTTCGTCGTTTGTATTGCTGTTTTTGGGCATTTTTGTCGCCGTTTTTGGCGTCTTTTAACCGTATTTTTGCCGTCTTTCGTCTTTTTGCCTACTTGTTTTCACTTCTTCGTCTTATCTTTTCGCTGACATTTCTTTGTCTATTTGTCGTTTATTTGCTGTCGTTTTATCTTTTATCGTCTTTTCGTCACCTTATCGCTGTCTGTTCGTCATATTATCGTTGCTTTTTCGGAACCGTCTTTTTGCCATCTCTTTGCTGCCTTTTCTACATATTCGTCACCTCATTGTCATTTCTCTGTTGTATATTTATTGGCTTTTGATGGTCCTTTTGCCATCTTTCTATCGTATTGTTTTTTTTCTACATTTTGCTACTTTCTCTTCATTTTTTATTGTCATCTTTTCATCATCTTTTGTCATGTTTGTTGCCAAGACAACAGTAGTCTTTTTTGCTTGATTTATCGCCTGATTGACACTTTTTTAATTTCTCTTTCTCAATTTTTGTCGTGTTTTTATCACAGTTTTGGCAGTCTTTTCGTTGTCTTTTTATCGTATTTTTGCCATCTTTTTATCACTGTTCATTGACTTTGAATCACATTTTCGTCAATATTCCGCTGTCTTTCGCCTTCTCTTCGTTGTCTTTTCATCTTTTCATCGCTTTCTGAAGGTTTAAATGTCCAAGAGTTTTCATTTCTGTCGTACAAAGAGCATATTGAACATTAATGCATATAGAACATGAATTTCTTCTACCTGCTTGGTTTTAAAGGACAACCTTATTCGCTTGATTTTGAAGTTCTGTCGCAGTACAGAAATCATACGTAGGAATTCCCAAAATATGGGGAACAATAGAAATGAAAATATTTTGCCATTTTGCCGAACTCCAACCAGGAAAATATTATTACTATAAATGCAAATATTACTGCGACCAGAAAGCGAAAGTATAGAAGTGAAGAATCTCATACCATTGACTTATATATTGATGAAAATTTCTATCTGCCGTCAAAGTGAAAACGCTAGTTCTTATTGACAGCATGACAGCATTAAAGCAAACCTTCAATGTTTAAAACAATCAAGTAAATTATTCTGTTCACTTCTTTCTCTTAGAAAGAATAAAGTTACACTTTTCGCTGCATGTAGCGCACTCGTGCTTTTTGTCACTAAATGAAGCTTTCAATCTTTTCCGTAAAATTTATGAAAATCCGTAGATTTGAGCAGTTGATCCGTGAGTCCGTAGAAAATTTCTAAATCCGTAGAACTACGGATAAATCCGTAGATCTGGCATCACTTCGTGAGGAGCCAGAACAACTATTCCGGGCCTATGACACGCGCAAGTTTTACGACAAAGTACACCAAACTTGTAAGGGCCACACACCCAAAACCTGACATGTGACACGTGGGACGAGGGAGGTGATCTTATCACAAATGAGCGCGAGGTGGTCGAGGTGGTTATTCAATATTGCTATCAAAGGTGTGATCCGGCGAGCGGGTATCGAAACGAGAGGAACCATCTACAGCAGGAGTAGCCTTCGCAGGCGACCTCGACAGCATCACTAGGCATCATCACACTACGGCACACTAAAAACGGAGGCTGGAACTGGAAGTGGGTAACGAGTTCGTATATTTGGGATCTCTGGTCACCGCCGACAAAACTACGAATAAGGAGATTCAACAACGCATTCAAGCTGAAAGTTGAGCCTACTTTTCCAACCGCAAGACGCTTCGTTCATGGAGCATACGCCGCCGCACAAAACTGACAATGTACAAAACACTAATCAGACCGGTAGTCCTCTGCGGACTTAAGCGGAGAGCGGCATAGGCGTATGGACTACTTGACGAGATTCCCATCGTACCCCTGGCGAAAGTCGGGAGATTACGGTGGGCCGGCCACGTGACTAGGATTTCGGACGAATCCGTTCTCTTCAAGAACCCCACCGATACTAGGAATAGAGGGGCCCAACGTGCCAGATGGCCCGACCAGGTTAAAGCCGACTTGCGTGTCTCGAGACGCACAACGAATTTCATCCTTGCTGTACTCTGATCTGAAAGATCCAGTATTGCCTCCAGTAAGTCTGCACAAGATGGGACCATCACCAATCGATTTCTTGCATTTTTACACAGGAATAAGTATTTTGTAGGACTTAAAACTAGCGGCGTCTAAATTAGTAAGACTACGAGTTAATTTTTCCGAACTGTGCCCTGGGTGGACTACTAGTTTAGGTTTTCAGATAAAAAATATAACAACAACACACAGACAGCACTGTTCAACAGTATAATATACGTATCTTTATTATTTTCATATTATTTTCCAGTAGTTCAATATTGTTTCTACGGTTTTTGCCCGCCTTTGCTCTACTAGTGTTTCTAGTCTGATCGCTATGATTCTTTCGTTATTTGGTACAGCATTGTCTGATTATATTGTTTCCGCTCATTTATTTTCTGCTAGTTAGGATTTTTCAATACACAAACCTAAAGCTACAGGATGCGAATACGATGAAGAAACGAAGGGTTTTCACATGGTTATACGTAGGTTTAATGCTTTTGAATAGACTCTACTGTTGTTTATATTACTTTTTACACGGGTGTCTAACTTAGCTTATGCTTCGAATTATTTATATTTTGATAATGGCCTATTATAATATATTCCTTTTAGTACTACAAGTATTGTAAAACAATTAAGTTATACTTGGTTTTTTTGATATAATGTTTTCCTTCATATTCTTGTCCGTTGTTTTTTTTTTAATCTAGATCCGCAATTTGACACAAGTTGGGTTTGAACCTTTGCGCAAATGCAGATATTATATTATAAGTATCTGAACAGTTCGTTTTTAATGGTTATACTAGGTAATAAATATTTGAAGATTTAACAACACTTAATTATTGTAAAATAAAACCATACAGCGCAAAGAACCATTAACATCGGGCTTTTTCTACACAGACGACAGAATCTTCTGCGATTTGGTTCATTGCATTTGTTTTTTTTTTAGTTTTTTTTTCGTGGGAAGGATATACTACTAGAAAGGGAGGATGCCACCCACTCGAAAGAGGTTGGCATCCTAGAATAAACAATTCTCCTCAAATTCACGCTACTCTTTCGTTACTCTCAAATCCTATTCATTCTTTTAATTTAAATAACTTTCAACGGAACTGCAGTTAAACATCTGTAACAAGAATGAATCTAACTAAATCTCTTCTTTGTTTCACTAAGGGTTGAATTGATCTCATCTTGGGGGTCACTGTTATTCAGTTTATGCAACAGAACTTTGTCAGTAGATACATATATAATATAAATACCCGCTTCATTGTTAATTTCAGCACCTTTACACTAACCAAACGTATTTAAATGAAGTACTCTTCGGAACATTTCGTAAGTATGTACAAATATTAACTTGCTTGAAATATTAAACGCAATAACTGTACAATCTAAATACTCTATATACTTTGTATTGGATGCGTCGAGACTCTAGTTATTTACAGTTTGCTCTCCATTCACAGTTATTGAACGTTAACACGTTTCGTTTGTCATATGAGTTTGATTGATGAGCCTATGCTATCGATACACTTTCTATTTATTGGTTTTAGCTGCTAAGCCGAGAGCCCTATTTAGATTTAAGCTATCAAGGGCGCTTTCTTACGAGCTAGGTTTATTATTGTATTTGTCACTTTCGCAATTGTTTCCATTGTTTTTGCGTAATCGATAGAAATAATCGAAACGAATCGATAACCGAGGGGTAATACTCTTAAGCTAGCGTTATTCGAATTTTGGTTTTTGCAAGTTTGTATTTTAATATTACATTTTCGGAAGCAATACAATCATTTTCGTTTGTAACAAAATATACAAATCATCGCTGTTACCTACTAGGTGTAATACTTTACTTTATCTTATGTCTAGAATTTGTTATTGTCAACACAGCCTTTGAGAGTGAGAACACCTCAAATTGTTGTTCGAAACTTCGATAATAAACTACAACTCATTCATTCTACGATCGATCATTTTCTTTGAAAAAAAAATTAACAAATGAACAAACATGGAGAAACTATTTTTCATAACCCCTCCAGCTTTTTGGCAGTGAACTAACGAATCTTATTGGTATAGTATTATTAATCAACGGATTGGTTAGACCGCAGATGATTGGACACCCATCTTTTGTATTTATTTTCACTTCTATAATATATCTGAGCAATCTGAGCAATGCCTGGAGACCATTAAAGCACCAAAAAGTAAAAAAGAAGCTTTGTTAGTTGCAGATAATATATTCTTAATACGGTAAGTCCATCATTACGTAGGACAGTTCCGGATTTGGATGACATGTCCCAGATATCATAGTATCCCATAGTAAAGTGTTGAAAATATCTAAAAGCTCGAAACAATTTTACAATTTTTCCGAAAGTTGGAAAGAGCATTTCAGGGTTATTTCTGCTAGCGAAAAATACATGTAATTTTGTATTAAATTGCCTGTAAATAAATTGGTTATGCGCTACATAACAAATTTTCATTTCTATTTTATTTGCATCCAGTTTGTCCAACATTCAGCTAGCAATAATCTGATTACTTGAGAGGTTAACAATTTCATCCGACAGTCTTTAATGTTCCCCACAGTCAGACGCCACAGTGATTCCTAAGCTGTCATCCACCAACTCCCATTCCTACTTGCATGGGGTATCAGCTGGGACCTAAGTTACCAAGGGAAGATCACTAATTCCGGGGGGATCTCCCAATTAACAATTTGGGTTTAATTACACTCTTATGATGGCATTTAAGACCAAAAGTGGTCTTGAAGATCGCGATAAGAGTACAATAAAACCTACATTGTTGCTTGGGCTAGGTCGTATGCTAACGGGGAAGACTTCTGAGCGTCTGGTCTCCAGAAGCGGCTCACAACAACGTCTGAACTCCACGTTAGGATTCTCCAATCATAATTCATGGGTTTAGGACTGTATGCTGTATTATAAACGATAATCCTACGGCGAGACAGGTGGTGATACCGCCCGCCCTGCAGACCGCCAGCAGAAATCGCAAATCACCTTCGACCTGGTCGAGTCACCTTGCACATTGAGTCTCCCTATTCCTAGTGCCGGTGAGGTTGTTGAAGAAAACTGTTTTCGTCGCACTGTCGTCCGGCATCCTTACGATGTATCATGTCCACCATAGTCTACTGATTTTCGCCAGATGTACGATGGGAATCTCTCCAAGCAGTGGATGTAGTGCATGACTCCGCCACTCTGCACTTTCAGTTTGCACTCTGTCGAATGTCGTCCGCAGTACCTTCTGTTTGAATGCAAAAAGGTAGCGTATGTCCTCCATGAGCAGCGTCACAGCTTCAAATCCATAAAGAACTACCGATCTAAAAAAGTTTTGTACATTGTCAGCTTAGTACGGCGGCGTATGCTTCTTGATCGGAGCGTTTTACAAAAGGGCAAAATAGGCGTGATTTCCAGCTTGAATGCGTTGCTGGATCTTTTCTTACTAGTGTTGTTGTCCTCAGTCACCAGCAATCCCAAATATAAAGCTCACCAACCACTACTAGTTGGTCGCCGTCAATGGTTACCGTCCGTGAGAGGCTCGCGTATGTTTTCTTTGAGCCACTTCTTTTCATATGTTTGGCCTTCGACGCATTAATTTTTAATCCAATCCTCCTAGACTCCACTTTCAGTCTGCCTCGTGCCTTTCAGTCTGTAGATTGCCTCCAAAGTTCCTTTGGATTGTTGCGAAGTTCCTGGCTGTGACACAAAGGTCATCAGCAAAGCCTGGCTGCCCTTGGTGTTCCTACGAAACCGTAATAGAATCTGGAAGAGTACGTTGTGGGCAGTTTTCCCCGCGTTATGCCACGATAGTTGCAGCAGTCGAGCCGATTACCCTTTTTGTAGATAGGACAAACTACTCCTTCCATCCTTTCTTCCGGTAATTTTTCCTCCTCCCAAATCTGTGTAGAGCCGTTGCCAGCGTTTCTTGGCCATGGTTATAAAGCTCTGCCAGTAGGCAGTTGTTACAAGCGACTTTATTTTTCTTCAGCAACCCGATTTCTTGTTTGACGTCATGGAGATCAGGTGCTGGTGCATTACTACCTTCCGTCTGCACTCCTTGGTTAACTTCCATTCCGCCTCCTTGTACAACTTTGCCGTTGGAGTGTTCGAATTTCGGACGTGCACTGGGAAAATTACACGGTACGTACATTCAGAGATGGACATACCATCTACGATAACGAGTGATTGGGTAATGGCCAATCAGTCTAGAATGTCCATGAACTGCAGGTTGAGAATCAAAAGCGCTTCTTTAACACAAGCATCATCAACGTGCACAACCCTCACCTCGGAAGTTCCGATTGGGACAGGCAACAACTCTGAGTACATAAGTGAGCTTACTGCGCAAAATGCGACTTCAAATGCGTCAGAGGCCAAGCAACAATGTGAGTTTTATTGTACCCTTATGGTGGTCTTCAAGACCAATTTTAGTCTTAAATGCCATCATAAGATTGTAATAAAACCCAAATTGTTACCTGGGAGAGATTTCAATGCTCAGATCAACCGGGAGGTGGAATACACCGGTGAATGAAGGATTCAGCAATCCTATCCCTACTTCCTCATAGTACCAGCCGGAATACGAGCAATCTTGGTAGAGATTGGAAAGCAAAGCGAGACTTGCAAGCTGCCACCATGAAACGCTAATAAGTATTAAATGAGGAACAAAAAACGAACGACGAAAAAGAATTATGGATAGGAAACTAGGGATGTGGAACTTCCTATTCCTCAACTTCCAAGGTAGCACTCAAATACTCTCTGAGGTATTGAAGAGCCGCAAGTTCGACGTCGTAGCGCTGCAGCAGGTGTGCAGGAAAGAGCTCAACAGTACGTACGTTCAGAGATTGGCATGCCATCTTCCAGAGTTGCGGTAGCACACACGAGCTGAGTACAGCTTTCAAAGTGATGAGCGATACGCGAAGATGGGTGACTGAATGGTGGCCAATCAATCCTCGAATGTGCAGGTTGAGAATCAAAGGCTTCTTCTGCATATGCATATGCATATGCATAAACCAACGTTCTCAACCCTCATCTCAAAAGTACCTAAGTTGACAAAGAGGAAGTCTACGCGCTATTGGAGCGTGAATCCGATCGCTGCGCAAAACATGGCATCAAGATCATCATCGGAGAATTCAATGCTGAACTTAGACAGGAGGAAGAACACATACCGGTGATTGTAGGGCTCAGTGTACACCCACTGATGAAATTGGCCTAAGACTTGTCGACTTTACCACCTCCAAGAACATGACCGTACGTAATACCTTCTTCTAGCATAGACTCTTAGACAAGCGCACCTGGAGGTCACCAAATCAGACAGAATCCCAGATTGACCACATTTTGATCGACAGTCTGCACTTCTCAGCATTAACTAAGATCACTATCTAGTGATGGTTAAGATGCGCCCAAAGCTATCCGATTTGAAAAACATTTGGTACTAACGCCAGCTTCGGTCAAATTTCGCGCCAGACGCTGGCTTCCGTCGTGCTCCAAACAAATCTCAATTCTCGATATTTTACTGGCTAAGCGCAGACTGCTCTCTCTCTCTCTCTCTCTCTCTCTCTCTCTCTCTCTCTCTCTCTCTCTCTCTCTCTCTCTCTCTCTCTCTCTCTCTCTCTCTCTCTCTCTCTCGCTCGCTCGCTCGCTCGCTCTCTCTCTCTCTCTCTGTCGCTATCTGTCGAATGCTACCTTCTCCGACAAGCGACAAGTTTTTTGGTTTCTCAGTGCTTTGCTGCTTTGCTCTGCCACCGAGGAAGCGTCAGTTTTGTTTCCTATTTCTTTTTCTTTCAGAGCGCTACCGAATGCATGCTCTCAAGGTCACTGAGCAAACCGTTTTATTCCTTTAGGATACGTAGCAAACAGTCTTTTGTCTCCAGTGTGCGAAGAGTCGATTAGCTTTGCTTGTAGTTGTGCTCCTTCTGCGCTGAGTGGTTGTCAGAGAAAACAGGATGCATGCATCTTTCAGAGGCAGACCAAACGGTTGAACAGAAAATAAAAGCTCTTGATCGTTGTGAGAAGCGGATTGCTCCGTCTCTGTATACATAAGATTACCAAAATCAAGCCTGGCCAGACATCGCCGTAAACTATGCGCATTCACTCAAAGCTGCGATACCAAAAGAGGACAAACCGGATGAAGCCTCTCTCGAAGACTATTGAAACATCATCAAAATAGTTATTTGTAGTATAGCGGTGAGCTCCATCGAGTACGTGGCACGGAATCAGCGGAATGACTGGTATGATGAGAAATGTAGGAGGGTGAGGGATGAAGAGAACGTTACGTGAACGGCAATCCTGCGTAGTACCACCCGTTAGAACGTGAAACCGCTTGGGGAAGAAATGGCACCGTCCAGAGGAGGTAGAAGAGGAGTAAGCACAGTTCAAGCAGCTGCGTCGTAAACACATTCAAGTGCGTGTGTCGCCATTTCTTACGTCTAGCAAACTCGAAAGAATTTTGGAAGGACGCCATCAAACAACTGAAGAACAATAAAAGGAGAAGAGCAGAGAAGGAACTCATCTAAGCGGAGCTTATTAGAGTTAGACCCGGAATAGCTGGTTACTTGCCAGTACCAGTTGATAGTAAGAATTTAGGATACGGAACGGCTACCGGAGCAATGGAAAGACGTGGTTATCTGCCCAATCTACAATAAAGACGACAAACTTGGCTGAGTGGGCTGTCGTGCAATCACCGTTCTCACTGTTAATTATCTTCTGTCGACTTTCACCAATTGTGAACAAATCGTACAAGTTTTCTTGTCTTGGGGTTATTTCCGGTGTAGTGGTTGGCCTTCGCTCCGAGGACTCTGGTAAAATACTAACCCCGCAGAAGTCACGAATAACCCAAGCTGGTGATGGGACTGTAATCAAATAAAAACAACGCTATCTTTACGCTGCGGCAGATCCTTCACAGAGGCTGTCATATATACAGAGTCCCTACGCGTCATCTGAATACCGGATTTTCCCGAAAATCCGTAAGTAAGTACACCAGACAAGTGCAAAGCCGAGAAGATTAGATTAAAGAAAAATACAACCAAAATTTAGTGCATGATGGCCGACGAATCCGAGGTCAATCGACACAGCTTAAGCAGTACTGTTCACAAATTCCTCCACCTTTGCATACTGGAGACAGGGCACAATGACCCAGCACTTCGGAGGCGTATTATCACTGCTTAGAGGTTCATTAGACAGGTTGTTTCTACGGGCATGAAACGTGACCAATGCTAGAGGAGGACCAGCGAGTGCATGGAGTTTTGGGAAGACAAGTGCTAAGATCTTCCGCGGTCAACTCTACGATGAATTCAGTATTCAAAAGATGGCTAAAGCTGGGCGAGTATGGTGGGCAGCACATATTGCAAGAGTACCGAACAATTATCCTACGAAGATGGTTTTGCTTCGAATCCGCTAGCAATAAGACGATCAAAAGCACAGTGAGTAAGGCTATTAAGTCAAAGGAAGTGAGATTTGGCGACAACTTACAGTTTTTGGGGGTCAAATTCTAGTCATTTGACGAAACAATATTTACTGTTGTATCAACAATAATCTACGACACAACGGTAAACGTAATTTGTCTGCCAACATTGCAGTTGCTAAAAATTCCCTTCGAATAATTCGCCACCTGCATGTGAGAATATGGCAAGTAGCGCAGAATATTTGTTTCAACAAATTATTGCACATCATGTCAGAGGCCAGGCAGGGGTTTGCCACCTAAAATGTACTAATTAATGTAGAGAACAAATATTATTAGTTGTAAAACACAAATGTATGAAATTAAATAAAAGCAACAAAAGCTTATTCTCTATTATTGATAATTGTTATTGTTTACACAGAATTCATCTAATTCATCAGCATAAATTTACTCGAGCTCGCATACTCGTTCAATCTTATTAACTTTAAACAGCGCACATTACAGTATCTGGATATGCAGAATGCGAATCTGGACAAAAAATTATGAAAAAATAACTTCGTGTGTCACACATACATCCAGAGCTGACAGGAATACTAGGTTCATGAGCTTTAAAAGGAGTTTTAGAGGTTATGTTGATGCGAGGCAGAATATAAATTTTGAAATATTATTCAGATTTAATCTTATCAATCGAATGTTAACTAAGTCGTGCTTGAAAAAAGTATCAACAAATCTATATGGAAATAATAAAACAAACTATATAAATTTTAAGTATTTTTAAAGTGCACGGGACAAATGAGAGGACGGTGAATTAGTTACTCGCTTCTCTTGTGGGACGACGTAAAAAAATCATTCGCGTTGTATCTGTGTAGTCCGCAACTGAAGCCCTTTCCTTTTGGTCGCAACGGATAACGGGGTGGATTATTTGATAGAAAATAAATTTTAAAAAACTTAGGTATGAAACCCGCCAGCTCTGGTCATTTCCGTAGGCTAGAACTACGTAGGTAATTGCTTACGGTTAGTGGTACCTTACTCTAAGCGAATTGCACCGTTGAACTGCACTTATACTGGTTAGCTCAGCCAGCGCTGTTTTACTGAATAATGTCTCTGTGTATACAAGTTTGAAATTGACTCTTTTAGTTGAAAGAAATTTTCTTGTTTTTACAAACTCAAAAGATAGATTCTTTTTCATTTTTAGGCTATTTTCACTGTTTAGTTGGAGTTGGGAATCATTAATTAAATCATTGTCTATGTATATAATTTTCATTTTTGTTACGAATTTTGACATATTTCAGCAATCCGATCCTAAAGCATACCATGTGCCTTGAATTAACGAATGCAACGCGTTGATTTATAGGTTGAACGCAGGTTTCTCTACAGATTCACAGTTATCTATATACAAGTTTGTTCAATTCATTCGCCCGTATTTCATCTGATAGTACGAGAAGTTAAGAGAATAGCTTACGTCTGCAGCCTAAAATAATTTTCAACAATAGTCGTTGGATACTTTGTTAGCACTATCTAAATTGTAATTGCTTAAGCAGGGTAAATATTTCATTGTTTTTTTTTTCACCACGACTTCCATTACTCGAATAAAACTATACGATTGTGTGGTTAGTCGTTGGTATATCCAATCTGCGCTCTCCCGCTGGAGTAAAAGAACTTTCAATTTTTTACTCAGGAGTCATCGAGTGTACGAATTGCTTCCTGTTTTATGAATTTTAGGCCTTGAAAAACCACATTTCACTCCTTGTTGAGACAACTGATTGAATACATCAAAGTCTAATATCATTTTCATATTGTACATACTAATTTTTACACGCACTTGTTACACAGATAAGAGAATGTTTTTGTTTCGTAGTCAACTATTTACCTAAAGATCACAACAAACGAATTATAAACCTCATTTTAATTAACGTTCCTATAATGGGTTGTATTCTTTTCGTACTTTTACAATGCTGGGGTGCCCTTCTCAGTAACTGCTTTTAGACACTATCTAATTTAAACTGAAGGTGACGGTTTTCTTCAGTCGCGCATGTCAATATGAACGTTCGGCCGGATTTCCGTGTAGGTAGGAGTCTTTCGCTTCCGGTTGTACGGGTTCCTCGCTGACGTAGTTCGCCGATGCGAACGGATTGCCAGCGACGTGCGACATGGCACCGTAGCTTACCGTTTTGGTGCTGTTGATCTGCGCCGACGGATTCATGGCAGTCGCTGCTGTACCACCCGTCGTATCGCCCGTCGCGCCCGCCCCACCCGGATCCGTGAATGCGGTTTCCTTTTCGAACCCACTGGCCATTGGATCCCAGGCTTTCTGTTCCTCTAGGGTCGGTTCAGCCCAGGACTGTAGCTCGCCGGATGCGAAAATACCGTAGAAAGTGATTCCGACCAAATGAACGGTGGCGGCTATCGTGAATACTATTGACCAACAGGATTTAGGCTGCAATGAAATATGTTGAGTTTTTAAATTTTTTAATATGCATTAAGTTTTTACAATAAATAGTAGTCAGTAGTAGTAGAGAACTCTGTAAGGAACAATCGCGAATTAAAACGATTTCTCAATGTTCACACCGTGTCGCGCGATGGTGGGTTGTGTACTGCTTCCTGGACAAAAATTTTATAAAACCACTAGTCGAGGTGAAGTCTCTAGGAAGTTCACATCCGTTTTTGCCGATTAATTCACAAGAAAGCCTATGATATGGTAAGGTATTCGAGCTGTGGACAAAAAGAACAGGTTTTTGTGACAAACAAGACAACCCAAGTAACAATTATAACTTTTATTTCGTTCCTCTAATGGTTTTCATGATCAATTTCAGAAAAACCGTCAATAGGAGCTTCACCAGAACTTCTTGATGAGCG
This sequence comes from Sabethes cyaneus, assembly GCF_943734655.1. Classification (NCBI taxonomy): domain Eukaryota; kingdom Metazoa; phylum Arthropoda; class Insecta; order Diptera; family Culicidae; genus Sabethes; species Sabethes cyaneus. The sequence continues at coordinate 164,097,921 of NC_071355.1, forward strand.
CTACAGAGCTGCCTTCCGACCAAGGGGCCTACTCTTCAGAAGGTTTTTAGAACCTCTTTAAGAATCAGGTTCTAATTTTAAGTAGTCTTATCACACTCTGTAGAAAGCAGGAATAAAACCGATTATGATTTCGCTGCTTAACAGCTACCACCATAATTTAATGAAGCTATAAAACCAACAGCTTGCTCTGATAAAAAGTTTATTCAGACAGCCAGCTTATTGTTAGTTTGAAAATACATCCGTGCGCAGAGAACTTGAAGTTTTACCGTCAAATCACCCGGATGGATTTGCTATAGACTATCATAATAAAATATCCCATACAATAATTAATAACTTTTCAGCAGCCTCCGTAAGTTTCCAACGTATACGCATTAAATTTTATGGTGTATATTAACATGACAGGTGGATAAAATTAACGCCATCGAAATTTAGTATCGAATAGACAGGCTTACGCCGTGCTCTGGAAATAGTCTTAATTGTCGGCGTTTTGCTGGCAAAGCACAGAAGACGAATCGATTTGCTGTCTCTCAGTTGGATGTTACCTTCTGCAATAAGCGACGAGTTTATTTGCGTTTGCAGTGCTTTGGTGCTTTGCTATGCCCCCGAATGAGCGTCAGTTTTAGTTCATTTTTCTTTTTCTGCTGGAGCACTACTGAACGCATGCTCTTAAGGTCACGGAGCAAATTGTTTCAGTCCATATAATTGCCTGTCCGATGTTCTCTTCGGCATACGGAGCAAATAGTCTTCTGTCTCCAGTGTGCGAAGAAAAAATTAGCTCTGCTTGTATTTGTTGTCCTTCTGCACAAGATGCGTGGTTATAAGAGAAAAAAGTATTCAGGCATCATTCGGAGAGAGAGCAAACGGTTGAACAGAAAACGAAAGCATTTGGTCGTTGTGAAATTCAGATTAGTCTATCACTATATGCTGAAGATGAGTAAAACCAAGCCTGCTTACGCAAGCGTACGACAAACAACCGCTGGTACTGTGTTCATACATTTTACGAACTACACACTCTTGAGCGCACAGCCTCGTAGCATTTTTCTGTACAACCCACTCATGAAGTCAACAACTTATGACCTGCCAACAGCTAGCGAGCACCACACTAGATTGTACGGCTCCTGATTTTGCTTTACTTCTTCTTTTCTTCTTCATCTTACGCCCTCGATTGCACATGCGGGTGAGAGTGCGGGCCTCGCGAGCGATCTGAATCAACTGCTTAGGTTGCACTGCCGAGCGAGAGCGACGATTGTGGCTGATAGCTAATTACGTACTCACAAAATCTCGTCACAGTGCACGCCAGAGTTGTATTTAAATTTGTTTAAATTTACAATTAATAATATAGATATTCAGTTAAATTTTCATTATGATCAAAGTATTGATCAATCCATTAATCACTTAACCATAGATTTAATTCACACAAACACAATTTACTGGGTTTCCGACAAGAAATATGATGAATTAAAAATTGTTGTCCAAAAACGTACATTTTTCAGCTGCTGAAGGAAATCGCCACCTCGCTACTAACCAATCCATCACATTTTTCAGCACTGTTTACAACCACTCTAAAAGTCAAGCACTCAATTGTCACATACCATATTATGCACTGTCTTTTTTCCTATTATCTAAGACGTTGCTACTAGCAGAAAGTTTTATTATTTTATAACAAAACTGAAAATAAATTCTGAATTGACGGAACCTGTTCAACAGTAGCAGCAGCTGCAGCGTAACTCATGAACTATCGTGTTGCCAAGACACTGTTTCAGTTCTGGAAATAAGAATTATAGGTTTGAAATTAACTGAACCTCCTATGGTGAAAACGTGGTTCAATACTTTCAAAAGAAATGTATGTTCATAATTAATTTTTCTTTATTAAAAATAACAGAAAAGACAGCTTTTTCAATAGATTTCGAAGATTTTCTCAGTGATTTAACGAAGCAACGATTTATTTTAATGTTTTTTTTTGTATGGGCTTATCACTTTGACCACAACATTATTGATCTATTGTAATGTTGCCCGGGTGTATGCTGTATTCTGCACTGCATTTCTGTGCTTTATCGTTATTGAGTAAACGATAAGCTTATATTTTTTTTATGCGTGCTTATGTGTTGAGGGTTTTACCCATGCTTCGATGCATGTCCTACTATACCAAACCTGTTTCGCCTCGTTATAGTTAGCTCTGGTGAGTCCTCCTGAGGTTCAAAACCATTACCTCATTAGGTCCTCATACCAGTATACTAACCATAAGAAGCGTCTTCGGGATAATGTAGAACTCAGCATGAAGGAAGGGTGATGAGGGGCCAGAGAATAATCCCATGCTAAAGTCACTTTGACCTCGAATGGCCTGATTTTACTAAGATTCGAACCTACGACCATTCGCTTGTCAAAGCAGACTCGGTAACCTTGCGGCTGCAGAGCCCCCCATTTTAATGTTATTTGCTTTGACAACACTGTTCTGTAGTCGGACCGTGTGCACTGCTATGTTTGCCTCTTTTGTTCTCCTACCGTCCTTATGAACAGCGAGTGAGACGTCAAACTCGCAGTTTCCCATAGGAACACTAGAGAATAAAAGAGACGACAAATATCGTTTGCCGAACGGTGCGGTGAATGTATGCCCCGATAAACAATTTAGACAGATGGCATTTTACGCATCTACCGACCAAAAGTATCAAATCTATTAATGCAGATGCCGATTAGTAGGTCGCGGATAGGAACGCGAACTTACTGAATAGGGGGAAAAGTTCGAGGGATTTTTTATGGGGGCGTATAAAAATTCAGATTTCAGGAGTGCTTAAAAAAGCACCTTGAGGGTGAAAATATATTCGGTCTGATCAAAATTAGTTCCATCGCTCCAACTTTTAAAGCGAAAAATCAAAAGTTTAGCTCAACAATAGTGTCTTCCAATGGTAACAGCTTGAAGAACTAAAGGTAGCAAGAATATTGGTATGTTGATATCCCCCACTTAGTCAACCCATCGCTTGTAATAAGGTAAAACAATCAGTGACCCGCTTAGACTGCATAAAACCGGTTCTTTACCCTATATCTGTTTTCTGCGCCCAGAAGTATTTCAGATAGAGCTTTTCTGTCTTAACCTTAGATTATTATAGGAAATAGATATGCCAGTCTTTGATTTCCTCATACATGAGTAAAAAGTATGGCATCAGCACTATCTACTGACGGTAGGGTTTACTAGACTATCGTAGTCTTTGTATCGCCTTCTCATTCTACACAAGCGTTAATGACAGATGATATAGTCAAACATGTGCCTATGAGAACGCTTTACGGACACTATGACAGGTAAGTAAACCGTTGCCACTCAATCATCAATTACACCAAAAAAGGTCATTCATGATGAAAAATTTCTTTCCGGCATAATATCAGTATACAGCAATACCCAAGAAACATTTATGCGCTGAAAAAACATTTTAGCAGCCATAATTATTCAGCCATAGCTGAATAAGCATCGAATAAACTTTATGTAAACAACTGAACAATGTTTATTCAGCCGAAATTGGAGAACTTTTACAACCTATTTTATTCGAGGCGGAAAAACACTTGTTAAGCAGTTATATCGCCTCTGTGCGCCTTGCTTCTAGCTTTGCGCAAATGGGTATTTAAAAACTCGCAAAAGCCTCTATTAAGCTACATTACAGCTTCAAAGCAGCTATTAGCAAACCCGAAGCTTGACTTAGATGTTTAAGAGCTGAAAAAAGGTTTTTATTTCTAATACTAAACTATAGTTCAGCCACAGGTTGAGAAAATTCAGCTAAAAAACGTTTGATCAGCCTGGAATTGTTACTTGGGTAGCTGCTTTCAAAGCTGCAATGGAGCTTAATAGAGGCTTTTGCGTGTTTTTAAATAACCAATTTGCGCAACGCTGTCAATTCTATTTTTAGAACGAGAAATAGTTTTGCAATGCTTTTTCACTCGCTTAATCAACGTCTTATCAACCTTTATGCAGCCAAAAAATGATTCATTTTTAAATTGAAAAAAGAATAGAACGCGTCATATTTATTTTGCTATGGCGTCGTATGCTATGTTTTAAATTTTGAATAACTTGAATTCATATATGCAAGCTAATTAAAATTGCATGTCGTCATCTTTCGGGAATTGAACCGCCATCACAGAACAGAAGTGGAAGTCCGAACGATTCGGCGATCAAAACTGGTAACCGAGTCTTTTTTGTTTTTATTTTCCTTTGGGAAGGTTTTCGCATAGAAGCGAATAACAGCAATATAAGCAGAACGCTCGCTGCCAATCGCATAGCAGCTTTCACATGCTTTCGTGTGCATTCGTATGCGTTCGTGTGTTTTCGTGGAAAAAAGTGACTCGCTACCGCCAGGTTCGCTAGTATCTGTAGAAAGTAGCATGTACGTGTTTGGATTTCTACTTCCACTTCTGTTCTGTGCCGCCATCTTCTGATCCATAAGCACTCATCGTATGATCCGCCCCATCTGCATCTGCAGAACAGACAGTGAAAATATCTTTACACTTGAAGCAGTCGATAATGTCGATAACTAACATATTTTTGCTGCCAGTCAAATTGCGAAACTCTATGATCTGACAGTATGTGTGCTGTGAACCGAATGAAAGCTTGGTATTAGTTTGTAAAGCCACTTTAATACCCTTAAGCTGCTTTAAAGAAGTTTGACAGCTGTGAGCCTAGTGAAAGCGTCTACTGTTTTATAAAGCCACTTTAACACCTTTAAGCAACCGTAAAACGGTTCTATGTTAATGGCTGTTTAGAAGCGGATTGTTTAGCAGAAAAATCCGCTATTAAGCTTGTTTATCAGCTTTGGAGGAAAGCGGGTTTGGCAAAACTTAAAGTAGCTTAAACGCTTGGTAAAACACCTTTTGAGTGCTTACTTTATGCAGCTTGGATCGCCTTAAACCAACTCGTAAACAGCAATTGCTCTTCCTGTTTACGGGTTGATTTAAGTGTACAAGATTTTTCGAAAACAGACACTAATGAAGCCTGCATGTCGTAGGCGAAATACGAAAATCTGTCACGAACAAATATAAATAGCAGAATTTAATTGGAAAGTTTTTAACTTCGGAAGATGGCGGTTCAATTCCCGAAAGATGACGACTTCAATTTTTAATTAGCGTGCATATACGAATTCAAGTTATTCGAAATTTAAAATATAGCTTACGACGTCAAAGCAAAATAAATTTGATGCGTTCCATTTTTGAAATTTAAAAATAGATAATGTTTTGGCTGCATAAAGGTTGATTAGACGCTGATTAAGCGACTCAAAAAGCATTGCAAAACTATTTCTCGTTCTAAAAATAGAATTCACAGCATTGCGCAAATTTGTTATTTCAAAACACGCAAAAGCCTCTATTAAGCTCCATTGTAGCTTTGAAAGCAGCTACCCAAGTAACGATTTCAGGCTGATCAAACGCTGAATTTATTCTACCTGTGGCTGAACTGTGGTTTAGTTTTAGAAATAAAAACGTTTTTTCAGCTCTTAAACATGTATATTTAGTGATTTTATCAAGCTTCGGGCTTGCTAATAGCTGCTTTCGAAACTGCAATGGAGCTTAATAGAGGCTTTTGCGCGTTCTTAAATAACCAATTTGCTCAAAGCTGGAAACAAGGCGCACAGAGGTTATGTAAAGGGCGATATAATTGCTTAACAAGTGTTTTTCTGCCTCAAACGAAATCGGTTGTATAAGTTCTCCAATTTCAGCTGAATAAGTATTGTAGAATTTTTCACATAAATTTTATTCGATGCATATTCAGCTATGGCTGAATAATAATGGCTGCTAAAATATTTAATCAGCGCATAAATGTTTCGTGGGAGGGCTATTTATTAAGATGACAAATCGTTTATTCAGCTAGTATAGCACAATTATTGAGAATATTGACGGGTTGTGGAGAGGTTGAAGATGCGCCTAATCTGCTTGTGACACTATTATGTGAAGCAGATGATTTACAGCGCATTCATTGGCTGCTTAATCACTTATAGAATACAGAGGCCTTTACTTCGATTTATTCAGCGTCGACCACCTGTATTTAGAGTTAAATCAGATGTGACCAAATCAGTAGCATTTTAATTCAGCTTCGATGTTTGTTGGGTAGTAAATCGCAAGATTCCATGGTGTCGCAATTATGATATCTATATTTCAAAAGGTAAACAAATGAGAGCTTCAATCAAAACGTCAACGTCGTATCCAGCTTTTTACGAGCCATAATGGCGAAAGGCATAATCCGTGTTCGTATTATTTTAACAGCCTTTTTGACATTTCTGCATACATCGCACGTTTTCTTTCCGCTCGTTCCTTTAGTTTTTCCGTGAGAACGAGGAGAAAGGAAATGTGCGATGTATCCAGCTTTCCACGGGTGATAATGGCGGACATTGAGCACAAGTGGACACAATCTTTTGACATTCATTGGAGGAGCGTCGAGTACGCCCTGACAGAGTTACTATGGATACATTTCTGATTGTTCATTGTTCGAGTTTAAAAACGTAAACATAATGTCTAAAGTTGTGCAAAATGCAATGTCACATTCATTTTGTAATCGAAACTATTTTATTCCAATCGATATGTCGAAATCTCATTATATCTTCAGTTGTTGGTTTGACCACCCTCTCTAAGCCACCAGGAACTAATGCAGGAGCATCTAGATTCATCGAAGAATGGTTTTGTTTACTTGCTGCGAAAAAACTAAAGTGATATTGGTATAACTTAAGAACTGGTTCTTCCACTCAGATAGACGGAATTGAGCTCGAAACACTATTACTAGTTAATATGTGTTCCTAAGTTATCTGCTATGAGCCTCAGTATGTTATTTCGTTGAAACAACCGTTTTTTTACACATTGTCCATATCACCCGAAACAAAATTTTGATGCCAAAAAATCATTATTTTTATTTTGACCTATTATAGCAAAACAAAGCTAGATACAATTGTTAAACTCCGCTGGTAAACAGAAAACAAGTAAATCTCGGTATTCGTTTCAACTTTTTTGAATTTTGATGCATAGATTTTGGGAGATAATAGGTGATTTGCTTAGGGTGTCCAAATTCCCCCAAATTACCCTACAACTTGTGGCAGTTTAGTTTACTTTAAATCTAAAAGAAGTGCACTGTTTCAACCTAGGTGTGGAGTGCCTATTTAAAACCGAATCTAAAAGTGTCTTGTGGCCCGGGATTTGGATTCAGTTATTGCTGCTGTTTAGCGGCTGGATTAGATTTAACGGCGGACATGACAATGACGACTGTCTGAAGTTGATTATCGAAGTGTAATCAACTTCAGACAGTAGTCACTGTTATGACCGCCGTGCCAGACCCGGTAAGATTTGGCGTAGCAATAGTATTGTTGTCCGACCCCCCTCCCATGTTCAAATAAAAAAATTGAAATTCGTCAAACTTAAAATAAAACGTCAAAATAAAAAAAATTGGTAAAATCTTTAAAAAAAATTAAAACTATGTACTATTATACAGCTTTTAGTCACTTGATGCTTGTTTTTCCACTTTGGATTATAGTTTCAGATGTCAAAAAGTTAAATTTAGATGGCGTCAGTGGACGTATGGGCTATTGGCGAGATCTACAAAAAAAATTCAATGGCTTGGGTTGAGTTTTGAGCATCTGCACTCACACCAACGTAAAAAATTTGTGTTCCAGCAAAACAACACTAGCAGTTACATGGTTTGGCTAAAACATTTTGGTACGACACCCGTATCTAAATCTGATGGAGAACATGGAACTGGAAGTGACAATTTCGATACCATGGGAGTATTTGCAAACGGAAATTTTAGAATACCTAGTAAAACATACGCTCAACAAGATTTTTTAGGTTATCGAGCGCGCTAGAAAACCAATTGATTATTAAGATACTCAAAATATTAAGAAAATAATATAATATCAAATATAAAGTTAAATGTATGCGCGGGTGTAGAAAATAACCGCTAAATTTCATGAAAAAAGGCAAATAAACGAATTATTCTATCATATTGTATCAAATCAAATTGTTGTAGTCTGTCTAGCAACCCAATACTCAACCACTCACACCTAAACCAACTGAACTTTGTTCGGAAACCATTCAAGTACTGTTAAAAGCCATAAAACACGCATACCGAGATATTAAAATTCTCTGCATAGTCTGAAAATCTGCTACTTGTCGATAGATATTTCCGAGCCGCAACAATCCCTGCATCACTCTGCTATAGAGGAAGCCAGTGCAGTGCAGTGCAAGTCGTTGCTATTCATACAGCAATCAAACATTGCAAGGCTCAAAGGCAGCTAGCCAAGAATTCCTTCCGTAATAAAGCGATACTGTACTTCATCCATCCACATTCATCACCAGATTCATATTGAATGCTGCTGATGATACGAAATCATCGGGTGGCAACAAATGAACCGACGAAAAACCTGATAACAATGTGGAAAATTCTAACCAAGGTAACCAGACACCGGCAAACGAATACCTTCAATGTCTAACAAAAAGTTGTCGTTCGTAAATAGTCCAATGTTCACAATTTACTTCAATCGACTTCGACTTTTGATAAATTTCAAATGCTGACTTCAGACTCCGAGCAAGCAACTCTAAAACTTTAAAGAATGACAACACTCCCACCCTAGCCGAGAACGGAAACAGAACTGTTTATATGTGAAAATATTTCACTCTTGTTTGCATGGAGAAAATATGAGCTGGCAGAATAGGGGGGATGTGAAGGAAGCGAAGAGGGACGCAAAATGTGTAAAGCGAAAAGTGTAGGGTTTCCATTTCGTACCTCCCGGAAAAGCCGCTAGCTGTTTCTGTCTATTGTCATACAAACAGCAGCTCACCGGAAGCAGGCGGGAACCCTCCGACGAGATCGACGGTCTCGGTTCGGTTTTATTGCAAAGTCTGTGATTTTCCTTTTACGAACCGTTTAGCTGAGCTCGCGCTGGCTGACGACGGGGAGGTTGTTCGCATTTTCAAGCTACCGTGATTTATTGTTAAAAATCATCAAGCGTAAAACATCATAACAAATTTAATTTCTCTCAAATGGGATGCATCGAGTGAGTGGGGAAGCGAGCAACTTCGAGGGGGCTACGTGAGCGGACAACTCACTAAGGGAGGAGTCTGATTCAGTTACTTTGTGGCGGTGGGGAGAGACTAATGTCTCTTGTTTCCAGTTGATGCCTTTTGACAGTTATGAGTTTTTGCAAAATGAAGTTAATTCTCTGGTTCTGTCTAGAAGGGACACAATAGCGAGTGAAGCGGAATGATTCGGTTTCAATTCGTAGTCGTTAGTGATGCACAAATGAGGGGTGTATGATGAATATATCGTCAAATGATTTCTGGCTGGAAAAAAGTATATGATTGACAGACAATACGTACCTGTCCTCTCGTCAAATGATCAATCGCTATTGGGCATATGAGACCCGCAATGGTTCCGATTCCGTTGGACATGCCCATAAGAATACTGGCGTAGCGCGGAGCAATATCCAGGTGGTTAACATTGTATCCAGAGATGGCAAACCCGCTGCAAGCTACTCCTATTGTTAACGCTGTAACCGCTCCCATCTGCAAGCAATAGAGAAATTTATTCCTCAACCTGATTTTCCAAAAGAATTCTTTTTAAACCTACGGGACTCGTCGCGTGTGCTACAACCAAGAAGAACAGTCCCTCTAAGCCAAAGCCTCCGCAGTTGAACAGCTTCCGGACGTTAGTGGTCGAAAGTATTCCGGACTTTCGTAAGAAATCGGCCAGCATGCCTCCGAACGGTACAATAATTGTCATCAGTAGATGAGGCAGTGCTCCTAATATACCAGTCTAGCAAACAACGAATATCATAAGTATTTAAAGTTTATCCGACAGTGCACCAGAATCTTACCTCTTCAATTCTAAAATCAAACGAATGCTTAAGATATGCACTTTGATACAGTACGAGCAGATAAAAGTTCCATGAGCGGCAAAAGTTCGCCACAATAATGGCATAGACAGGCATGCTGGTGGCCATGGCCTTCCAGGGTGTCGTCGAGATTGTCGGCATCGGCAGCTGAACCGATTCTCCGAGCGACTTTTCGATGTACTTCAGTTCTTTCAGGGTGATTGTCGGATGCTGTCGGGGCTTTTCGAACGACAACCATAACCAGAAACAATACCACACTAAGCCCATAAGGCCGTAGAAATAGAAAGGGGCATGCCAACTTATCCAGCCGGTCAGAATTCCGGACATCGGCATGCCTATCACCACACCCGCGTATGAGCCACTGAATGCCATCGTTGCTAGGCGGGATCGTTCCAGTGGTGGGGCCCAAAATCGCCAGATACCATGACAGGCAGGATATGTTACACCCTACGTAAAAAAAGAACTCCGATACAATTCGAACAAATTCACAGAATACAATTTCATAGAGCATATCCGCTTACCTCAACCAGTCCTTGCAGAACACGCACCAGGATTACTACCGTGGGATGCAGCATCATTGCACCTGGGACAAGCAAGTTTAGGAAACAGGAGCAAGCTATAGCGGTACCGAAGATGCGATTAGCAGGGAACTGAGACGCCAGGAAACCTCCGGGCACCTGCGTCACCAGATAGCCCCAGAAGAACGACGAATCGACAGCGCTCTCCATGGCTACGGTCCAGTTGTATTTAACTTCCTGCGGGTGAAATTTAAGAAAGAATCAGCGTTAGGTCAGTTTCCATAATTCTAACAGGTGTCCGGACACAACAAGCCTTATGGGGAAAAATTTTCATAATGATACTCGGTGATGTATCAGCAGCTGAGTCCTGTAGTCTCAAAAGTTACCAACTCGGTTTATCTATTAGCCAATTAAGTATCAATTACAGTTTACAGGTACAATGACAAACTCAGTAACGGATTCAGTAGAATATTTTTATTGTCTTCCTGTTGCATGGAGCCTAGTTCCCAAAACTCATTGACGAACATCTAGTTTTTCTTTAATACCCAAACTCTGTGGTCGTTACTCGATCCTTAAATTTGCAACGATTTAGTACAAATTTGCATTCCACGCTGCTTTGCAAGTAGGTTATGAATTATCATATGTTTTAATTTTTATATTGTCGCAACTTACTTCCAATGAATGTAACTAGTTCCAATTTGTTTTATTTTATGCTTATTTTGCTAAATTTTCAACCGTTAGATATTAAATTTTTGTTATAACCTCTTATTTATCATTTAACAAAGACATCGATACGACTTAGAAACATAGTTTAATTGTGTCCTATCGCTGTGTTAGTTGATTCATATTACTTTCCTACTAACAGAAACTTAACGCTTGATAAATGAATTGAATAAATTAATAGAAAATTTTATTCCGTACTATAACTAGTTCGGCTATCATTGATTGATGATGATTGCTTACATAAAAAATATGTGTTTTCTGGTTCGTCTTTGTTGAAATGACCCAAAACAATAAATGAATCTGAATAATATATTCATTACAGACAAAAACAGACTAACATTTCCATTGTAAACTCGCAAATTTATTTCTTTTAAAAGTATTATACACCCCAGAATTTTCGATATATGTAAAAAGTTTTCAGCTTGCCAGAAAAAAAATGTAAAAATATCTATTTTTGAGCTACGTTGCACGAAAACGCATAAAAACAAATATATTGATGCTCGAGCAATCACTGAAAACTATGAGCTTCAGTCTCATATCATTCTTGAAAATCTCGTTCAGATAGCTTACATTTGGTACCAAAATAATAAAATTAAATTTAGTGGTTCAAAAGTTATAAATTTTTAAAGAAATAAGCTTGGTATAAAAAGTAATTTTTGCAACCAGCTTTAGTCAGAAAGAGTCACCCTAAGTATCAAACAAAACATATGGGTGTAAAGTTTTCTTAAAGGGTCTAAGTGCACAAAACTTAAACAAAATTAGAGCACTTTTAAATATCGATACGTATTTTTTGTGGATATGTTTATTGTTTTGATACAAAAGACCCATAGAAAAAATAGGCCCCAGAAGAGAATAGGATTGAATATAACTTTTGACTAGTAATACCGATAGATATGAAATTTTGCGGATATATTCGTAGCGTTAAAAGTCATCGTTTATTTAACACTAAAATTATTGAAATAGAATGCGTCTGTCAAAATCAAATTACTGTAACTTTTGAAGTGTCTTTGCTCATAACTTTAAACGCACACGTCCAATTAAAAAACAAATCAATACTGATCGATTCAGCTTTATTATTTATTAATAGCGCATAAATCGATTAGGCCATCTCTGAGAAGCAGGCGATCATTATTGCCTTGTCAAAATTCGTTTTTTAAGCATAACTTCTAAACTATCCGTTTGCTTCAAATAAAACTTCTTAGAACACTTTACGAAAGCAAGAATTTTCATTTGGTATTAAGATCGTTGGAATTGGTGGTGTGGTTCCGAAGAAAATCGTGTTTCATATTTTTGCTTGCAACTTTTAAACGAAATGACGGACTCTTGTCCGTCTCGGAAACAATTCAATATTAAATCGGAAACAATTTAATAATGAAATGATGTACTAGACATACTATCATACCTTTCTAGCAACAGTAATAGCGTTCGAATCGATTCAGCCAATTGCGAGAAACAGGCGTGAGAAAAAAATATGAAGGTCTATACCTAGGAGAACGAACGAAGGGTTCACGTAGGACTACGAAGGCGGGTACAAATCGACAATGCTTGACAATTTGAAAACGTTCAGCGGTTTGTTACGTAAATTTATAATTTACTGTATTGTCATCGGTGACCGGACGAGAGCCATAAATACGATAGCCATACGGACGGTTGCCATACGTACGAATGCCATATAGACGATTGCCATAATGTATGTTTGCCATAATAGACGAAAGCCATACAGACGAATGCCATAATGTATGTTTGCCATAATAGACGGAAGCCATAATGTACGTTTGCCATAATATACTTTTGCCATAATTCATATTTTTGGTTTGGAGACCCAGAACTACACTTCGACCAGTTCAAAGCTTAAAGGACCAGCGCGACCAAGTCGCAAGAGCCCTAACTGATTCAGATTAAAAAAGCGGCTTTGCGAATAGACTTAGACAGATGTGATTTCTGCGGGGGGCTGTCCCCCCGCAGTGGCCGGCACTTCCGACGGGAGCCATAATGTACGTTTGCCATAATCCATATATTTAACGTTTCCTAGATGATTCAGGGCGAGCCGGCCGCAGGCAACGGCGAGTGTTCGCCGGTGACCCGCCGTCGGAAGCGCCGGCCACTGCGGGGGGGCAGCCCCCCCGCAGAAATCACATCTGTCTAGGTCTATTCGTTTTCCTAGGTTTACCGTCCTCTAGTTAGTTTTCCCTAGTCCTCGCATCGAGATACCCTTTATAAAATAAAAGCGGCAAAGCCGCTTTTGTTTTGACTGAATAAATTGTTCGGTGTTAAGTCAGACCGAACCAAGCCGCAAAATTTAAAACAATGGGTTAATGACACCAAGCGACTGACAATTCCCTAGGCTACATTTTACTCTAATCAGATTACAGAGGTGGGCACCGCTAACCGAAATTTTAGCTTCGCTAACAGCTAATCCGCTAAATCAACCAACAATTTAGCGGAAGCTAACGCTAACCGCTAACAGCTAAATTTGTTAGCACTGTAGAATCAGCATTACTTTGATAAGCGCTGATTTCGGCAATAAAAGAAAATTTTTGTTTCAAAGGTCTAAGAAAAAATTCCTGAGATAATTCCGTGCAAAGAATTGCAGGCATTCATGACAAATATTTAAAGAACATCACTTCGCATATTATCACATTAAAAGGGTACAAAACATTTCCATGTTCCATGACATAGATTCCTCGATTTTTTATTGGAGTTTTCCATTGCTGTGAAAATTTATGTAAATGCTTTCCAAATAATATTTTCTCTGGATTGCTTACTAAAAAGTTATTTATACCGTACCAGTAGTGGCGTATCTAGTAATAAAATTTCAAGTTTTTAGTAAAAATACAATGAAATCAAAATAAAAGGAATCAGAATCAGAAGGTAGAAAATTTGTAAAAAAATATTTTGTAGATAATAATTTTCCTTGGTTGTTGTGAAAAATTTATTGCGTTGAAATTTGGCCGAGCACTTATGCATTTATAAAACGAGTGATGTCCGAGAAAATCGAAAAATCTCCCTTGATGTTTTCAGTGAATGTAAGAGGCCTCGAAGTTTTTAAATATCGATTTATTTGAGTCCGCGTACAAAAGTAATCCTCTACGGACTTGAGACAACAACTTTGTTTACGGAAGTGCACTTGCCGTATTTGAACGAAAGATGTTGCGGACTATTTTTGGCGGAGTACAAACGGATAGCGGAGAGTGGCATAGACGTATGAGTTGTAGTCACTATTTGGGAAAAAGTTGGGAGACTACGGTGGGCCGGCCACATCGCAAGGATACCGAACGTAAAATCCGTTCTCTTCAAGAGCTCCACCGACAACAGGAATAGAGGGGCCAAACGAGTTAGATGGTTTGACCAGGTTGAAGCCAACTTGCATGTGCCGAGACGCGTAACAAATTGGAAACGAGTAGCCTAGGACCCAGAAGTACAATGGAGAGGAATTCTTGATACGGCAAGAGCCACCCCGGCTCTTGGCTGGTAAAGTACATACAAAAGTTTGGAATTTGGAATCCTTCGACCGAAGCCTGTGCGATATTTCTTACAAATTTTCCTTCTGCAAAAAAAAAAGTTAGCGGTTTATTTAGCGGTATACAAATTTAGCGGAAGCTAACAAAAACGCTAACGGTTATAAAAATTAGCGAAAACGCTTAACGCTAACCAAAATGTTAGCTGAGCTAATTAGCTGTTAGTGGATTAGCGGAATTATGCCCACCTCTGTCAGATTATTTAAATATTACAGCCAGAGATATGAGATGATTTCGAAATATTGAAAACCAAAAACAATGCAGAGTAGCAAACGTTAAATTCGTTCTCAAAATCAGAAATTTGTTACTTGGTAGAATCTGACTGATCTCTTGCAACATGCTCATGCTGGCTCTTAAAACTTTGAACTGGTCGAAATGCTCTGGGCCACCATACCAAAAAAGCCGAATATATGAATTATGGCAAACGTACATTATGGCTCCCGTCCATTATGGCCAACATACATTATGGCATTCGTCTTTATGGCTTCTGTCCATTATGGCAAACATACATTATGGCATTCGTCTTTATGGCATTCGTACGTATGGCAACCGTCCGTATGGCTGTCGTATTTATGGCTAATGGGGTGTCGTCATTGTCATCAGGCCATTACAAATATTTTAAAAAGTTTTTGTCCCGCCGGTGTTGGGCCACTGAAGGGGGGGGGGGGGGTGGCGAAAAACAACAGAGAATTTTTTAATCGAGCAAAAAAAATGGATTTTAGGCATTTTTATTTTAAGTTTAAACGTGAAAACCAAATCTATTCTTGCTTTTAATATATACGTTATTAATTTCCATGCAAAAATCTACAAAAACGAAAGAAAAATTTTTTGGCCAACCTTCGAAAATTCCGCTGTTTGAATTTCCATTTCTATTTCATGCTAGAAGCGTTAACTCAACTCGTAACTCATCTATCGAGTTTTTCAGGCTGCAGAGCCCACAAACAATTGATTTTAAAAAAAAATTAAACTCATATCCTACAAATTATTTTTCTGCATGTTGTTTATCTTGCATGTTGAGCCTCCCTGTTCCTTATGCTGCTGCAGTTGTTAAAGAGAACTGTTTTCGTCGCACTATAGCCTACTATAGTGCCTATAGTGCCTACTATAGATACTCCGCCAAATATCGTCCACCGTACCTTTCACTCGAACATGGTAAGCGCGCTTATGTCCTCCGCGAGCAGTGTCACGGCTTCAAGTCCATAAAGAACTACTGTTCTTCGTGTGGTATCGTATGCTTCTGGATCGTAAAGTTTTGCGAAGGGCACAGTAGGCCCGATTTCCTGCTTAAATACGATGCTGGATCCCCTTACTAGTGTTGTTGTCCGTGGGCACCACCGATCCTAAATACACGAGCTCATTTACCACTTCTAGTTCGTCGCCGTCAACAGTTACCGTCCGCGAGAGGCACGCGTTTGTTTCCTTTGAGTATTTGGTCTTCGACGCATTTATGTTTAGCCCACTCCTTCTAGACTCCGATTTCGTCGGATATTCCACTCAAGTGCGATGTTGAATAGCATGCAAAATAGGCCCTCACCTTGTCTCAATCCTCGTCGCGTCTCAAAGGAACTCGAAAGTGTCCCCGAAATGCACACAAAACACATCACTCGATCCAATGTAGCTCTGATCAGTTGCGTCAGTTTATTCGGAAAACCGTGTTCGTGCATTATCTGCCATAGCTGGTCTCGATCGACTGTATCGTATGTTGCTTTGAAATCAATAAATATGTGATGCGTTGACACGTTGTACTCCCGACATTTCTGCAAGATATGTCGGGTGGTGACATCTAGTAATTGCATGGACCCTTATGAACCCCATCTAGTATTTCGCTACAAAACCTTGTGCTATTGGTGACAGCCGGAGTAACAAGATTCTAATCAAAAATTTTTTGGAAGGCACCCCCTAGGCCCCCTCCAGGAAAACTTTCTAGCTACGCCAATGGCGCCCATAAACCATTTTGGATTTAAACGCAGGCAACGCGGATTGTATGACGACGAGAATACCAGTATCTTTCGAGGTTGACTGTCCGTATCGATGGAGAAATGAACCATCGGAGTTACTAGAGGTGTTCTGCCAAACATACAAGCTGTTGTATTGCCCATGAAAAGTGAGAAGAATGACGATATTTCTAACACTTGTATCAATTATCAGAAACCGTCCTTTTAAAGATGAAAACATGCTTATAAAAGACTGTTGTTCTCCGCTGATCACTATAAAGTTTATTGGGCTAGCAATAATTATTGAAATAACACATTGGGTTTAGTTTAAATGCGTTTTCCTAAGCATTTGTTGCGGTGAATTGGTGTTATCTTCTGTTCACGGCAGACAATTTTTCAATGTGACGATCACTGAAATTAAAATAACTGCGGCACCGCTCGTATTGCCGTTACTGATACATCACAATAAGGCACAACTAGCAATCAACGAGAAAGAATTCTCTTGTAACTTTGATATAATAGAATCAAATGAAATTATCCTTCAACTTTCTCGTTGATTCCTGAATTGTACCAAGACTTGTTCGAAAATAATTGCAAATTATTCCAACCAATCCCGAAGCGAAAATTTTTAGTTAGACCGAGTTAATCATTTTCAATTTTTCAATGGCGCGCATTGAAATCAATTAGGAATTGATTGGATTATAAGCCGAAGCGTGAAAACGCGTTACCACTTTAATTTGACCGTGTCGATCACTCGATCCTTCTGGCTAAAATTGAACGTCTTGGTGCATCAAAACATTTTACTGACTGGCTGAAATCTTACCTTATTGGTCGCTCGCTCTGTGTCAAATTAGGCAACATAGAATCAAATAGCTTCGTCAGCGTGTCTGGTGTTCCTCAAGGCAGTAACCTAGGACCGCTGCTGTCAATAGTGATTCTTTAATGACGTCTGTTTCATTATTCCGCCTGGTTTTAAACTAATTTATGCTGATGATCTAAAACTATTTCATGCTGTACAAACTATGACGGACTGCATTGAGCTGCAACGGATGCTGGATTCTTTTTCTAACTGGTGCTGGCGCAATTTACTGACTATTAGTGTGTCGAAATGCTTTGTGATTTCTTTTACACGTAAGAAAAATCCAATATTATGCGACTACACCATATCTGGAGAAACTCTTAAAAGAGTCTCAGTTGTCAAAGACTTAGGAGTATTTTTAGACTCAGAACTCTCCTTTAAGCACCATTATTCGCATATCATAGCACACGCTAATAAAAACCTCGGCTTTATCATGAGAATTTCCAGAGAATTCACTGACCCGTTCTGCTTGCGTTCTTTATACGTTTCTCTTGTCCGCTCCATTTTGGAGACCTCAGCTGTAATATGGAGTCCATATACTGAAATATGGACTAATCGAATTGAAGCAGTACAAGCTAGATTCATACGTTACGCCCTCAGGTCTCTGCCTTGGCGTGATTCAAACCAGTTGCCAGCCTATATTGACCGTTGTCAATTGCTAGGCATCGACACGCTGGTAAAGAGACGATGGATTTCTAAAGCTATTTTTGTTGGAAAAGTGTTGACTGGAGAAATAGATGCTCCAAATATCCTGTCCAAATTCAATTGAAATGTGCCTTCCAGAAATCTGAGAGAACGGGATTTTTTGCGCCTTGCATTCCACCGCACCGAGTACGGTCAAAACGAACCCGTTAGGGCGATGTGTGACGTTTTTAATACCACGTATGAATTATTTGACTTCAATATTTCAAGTGATACTTTTAAAAATAGACTTAAGCAATGTAATATGTTATTATCAAATTAGGATGTTTAAACTTAATCTTCAGTGTAATTTGCTTGATACTAATACTGTAGTTGTTTATAGTTTGTAGGTATGAATCATGAAATTGTAAAATTGTTAACTATAAACAGTGTCAAAATATGGTGGGGTTTTTACGCGCACTTGAGGGTCAACCTCGAGTGGGCTTTTCCCCACCCACAAATTTCATTGAGACCTATAAAGGTCAGATGAAAAATTTAAATAAACAAATTAAACAAATTAATGACGTCATTTCCAACCACCAATCACGAAGCGAGGATTTCTAGGTGGACAATGCTCCATTATATCCAATTTTTCAAAAGTGCGCGCTTCAAAATCAATAGTTTTCTTTATTGGAGTGGATGCGTAGTAGATTTTTCAATCGATTGGTACAAACATATTGAAAATCGATCTGGAAATCCCTAAGCTAATAGTGCTAAAACCTATCACTTTTTCGCATTTTTCGATTTTTTGGAATGACACCCTATCCCAAACCTTGCCGTAAGACGTAGTCCTACTGTTTTGCCGTAGGACTACGTCTTACGGCAAGGTTTGGGATAGGGTGTCATTCCAAAAAATCGAAAAATGCGAAAAAAGTTTGTATCACCCTAATGGTGAATTCACGGTCGCCTTAATAGTGCAAAAAGTTACGCTATATTTTATTTGTAAACTTCTCCAAGGACACTTTGCCTCAAAAATTACGTTATAGCAAACCACAGACAAACAGACGAGACACTCGCGTTAATTCCATCGTCCAATCAAAAACCACTCATTTCTCAAAAAAAGAATGTTTCGCAACATGGCCACACCACGGCGCGCGAGTGCTATCTCGAGTTTTCAGTATAAAACCATACAAATGTAAAAACCCTACAGCATTAAACCCTGCAAATGCAAGCTACTCCGCGACATGCATAACAGAGGGTGCCAGTGTGCAGGCAAAATGTGTAGGACGATGGTTTTTAAGGGGGCATAGTACTTTTTCAATTTAAAAAAACCGAAATTTTTTTTGATTATTTCGAAAGATTAACATTTTGACCATATGTGTTTCAAGTCATTTCGTTGAATTTCAAAAATTCGCAAAGTTACAGCTATTTATACCGCGCATGTCTGGAGCGATTACACAGCGTATAAAAACTTCAACGTCGTTTTTCTCGAAACCAGGTTTTGAAAGTCGGTACCATAAATATCTCAAGAACGACTCAAGTAATTCTCATGATTCTTTTTTTGTTTCAAAGCCAACAAAATTATCTAGTGTTTGACCCATCCTTTTTTGATATTACAATTTTTGTATTTTTCAGAAATGTTTAAAGTCAATTTTTTCGACTAAAAACCTTACTTTTATGTTTGAAAGTCCGCCATTTTGTTATGCGTTCGAATTTTAAAAAAAGGATGGGTCAAACACGAGATAATTTAATTTACTTTCATGTCGTTTTGGAATTTTTCAATTCGGATAAGCCCACCAGCTCCAATCCATGGTACCGCAAATCATGTTTTTTTCGAATGATCATGTTCAAGGAGCCGTAGGGGAGAGGGGAAGAAGTTCACATATGCAAACAGCATTGTAAATATTAGAATAAAGTGCAATGTTTAGAATGCAAAAAACCCGAATCGATTCGCTTTTCGCGTTATCGAGAAAAAAAAATTTGAAATAAGGCAAAAAATATGGTGTAAAAAGTACTATGCCCCCTTAAATGATTTTCTTCTATGTGTCATGTCAGTTCGTCAGTGAGCAAACTATTGTGATTTTGGTGGTTTTAAAAGGGTGATACAAATATTCGTTTATTTAAATGCTTTCAAGAAGGTATGGTGTCTTCAGCAAAGTTGTAGAATACGTTAAAATAAGAAGCTTTGTTAAATTTAGTAACTCTATCTCTTTCGTTTAACGAGCTATAAAAAATATATATAAAAAAACACATTTTTCAGCAAAGGCCAGCTACTAAAGACAATCTTCGTGACTGTCGCAGTTGCAGTTTTGAACCCAGTGCCCTTCTGGCATACAAAAAAACACACATTTTTCAATAGATTTTCCGGGTGCTTTCCTGGTGTTTGGAATTTGTTGTTGCTAATATTATTCCTACTGCAAACAGCTTCAGTAAGGGCCCAGCATATGTCTAAATTTTATCGTGCAGATCACTCCATAGCGAAGGTTACATTCCAAGTAGGTTTTCTGGACTACAATGTACAAAAAATATTTATAGGTTGTCCAACTATATTTGAAAATAGGAAGGATCAGGAATCACCAATAATGGTAACACGGCTCAAATCTGACCAGCAATATCACGGGAATAAATAGAGTGCTAATAGACAGATGTGACACAATTCTTCGAACGCTTTCTTGTGGCTTTTGGCAAAAGATGTTGATGCAGTCCAGAAATTCGCGCTGAAAGCCGCTAGGCTGTTCGTGAAATTATACGAATGGTATCCTATACTGGTGTCACCGCAGAGAGCGGTCACCCGAGCTAACACCATTCCCGAAGGGAGCTAATGTGCTAAAGCGATGTGACAAGCTAGAAACAAAGATTTTAGAAACTTTCGCGAATGTAACAGCCGCAAAACATTTTACATCTTTTGTAACCCATAAGGATTATTAGACCTTACTAGTTTTGGGTCTATTCGGAAGCTAAGCATACGTGGCTTTTGAGCATTCCCCGTAGTTAGATTCTGTTCTGTGATGCTACCCACAGTTGATCGTTAGTTCAAGTTTCAAAATTGTCTCAAGAGATAGTTGTCCTCCGTACCCAGAAAGTTATTCGCTACGGCTCACACGTTTGTCAACCAAGCTTGTTGGCAATCAAAATCGTCCTTGAGATCCCCTCGCTCCCGGAGCATAAGGCATCCACAACTAGAGGAAACTGGAGTAACCTAGGAGTTACAAAATTATTCAATAATCCTTTTGTTCAGGATTTAATACGAATGCGGGTTGATATATTGTAGTCAGTAGAGTATTAACTGAAGACGCAGTAAATACAAATAAAATAAATAAAGTGTAAGACTGAACATTATACGCCATTCAAAAGCTTTTAAAATGGGGTTATTTTTGGATCCCAGATTTAATTACTACGGATCAAAATCATTTACGAACGATGAAGACGCTGGGTGGTTTTGGAAAAACTATTGTGCGAAATTTCTATTTCAGGAATGTATCATTAGAATATAGGAGCGGTTTCGACAACTTAACACTTGCGGTTCTGTTTACTTCGATTAGGTGATGTCCTGAAAGTAAACCAATTTGTAAAAGGGTTGTTCGTGATCATCGTAAGGGTAGTCCGGTTACTAACGGGACTGGCTTCTTCACATAGTAAAATAAAACACTGGATGGTCTGACGGCAACGGTCTGATCGGTGGCGGCTAGTATAGATGCCATTTCCACAGATTTTTTCACACGCATAAATTTGGGACCCAATCATTTCCTCCGCAATATTTAATTTTTCTTTTTTTCTGTAATACATAGTTTATGAAGTACTTTAATTATCAGACACATTGGTAGAACCAGAACTCACAGGAACTGACATAATTGGTGGGTCCAAAATTTATGCGTGTGAAAAATCTGTGATTCTGGCATCTATTGCTACTAGTGCACTGATGCTGATTGCTATTTATTGATCGGCTTTTATACACTTGTAGTAAATAGATTTATTCCATGTTCGGAATAATAGTCTTTGTGCATCGCGTTCGGTTGAACAATACAATAGAAACTTACTGCGAGGGAATATTACAATGCGGCTTATTTAAATCCATCTCTTTTCCGCGATCAGTTTTATCATATGATCATTGAACCAAGACGAACTTGATGCCTCGAAAGTAAACCGGTAAAGAAAAGAGCTGAACCGTCCCTTTTCTTTAACTCGGTTGTATAGATTAATTACGAGAATTTATTAGAAACTGAAGTCTTGTATGATATGTGATTAGATATTTGGTATACAAGTTATATCTTCAATAGTTCCATTAACGCCAAATATGTAGTATTGTTATATATGTGTTCAGTTCTTTTTCGCATCTAAAAATAAGTTCCTTCTCATCATAAAACAGACGCTGCAACACCGAAAGCAACCATTTCCTGTCATAACACCGTTCCGGAAACGACCGGAAGTATATCTCACTTGATCGAATTCACCCCTCGTAAAAGAGTACATCTCTTCTGTCGCTTAGCGATTCGTCATTCTGTTCCACTCAATACAACGCCAACGGTTCCCTCCGACGGATTCTTATATTCACTTGCTAGTAAACCGAAAAAAGATTGGCGCCAGCATGGTGCGGCGTCGTCAGAAAAGAACTTTTGCCAGCCAGTATTGTCGATGACTTCTCCTCACGGCTCCATCCGGTTACCATCTCCCTATGTTTTGCCGCGTACATTCAGACTCAAATCAAGGACATTACTGGCATCAATAGAACGGCATCGGATCGGTATTATATTTTGGGGACTAGCCAGAGCTTTGCCGTGAATAAAAATTATCATCTTTTGTACCGGCATTACCCCGCAATAAATGCTTCCAGCATGTCTGACTATATCATAAAATTTCATATTTTTTGCTGTTTCACTTTCGTCACCCTTGCCTGCCCGTCGGACAGTAGGTATCATCGGCTTTCGATAGAGGATTTTCCCATTGTGCACGGTAGGTTCATTATTATCATTTTCATATATTCATTAGTTTTTTAGGTTGCCGGAATTGATAAACCGATAGGCTGAAATGTTGCACGTGCTCACGGACGGAGAAATTGGGGGGCTTGGCGACAGTCGAGTAAAAGGAAGTTCCCTATTTAGCTTTTTCCGCTGCGATGATTATCGATTTTGATGATAATAATAATAATACAGAATTTCTAAATTAACGGAAACGGGTAAATTGCTGACAAGTTCTTGTTCTATTATTTCTGTTAGTTTTAGTCACAGGAAAATGTAAGGGTGACAACTAAAATTTTGGAATTTAACTAGTAAATCTATAGAGTATTCAATAAGATAATTGGCTTAGGTGTCCATTTAGATCTCTTATCATGCTTTACGTCTCAATCCTGAATCATGTGTATCAAAACTCATTACACCGGAACCCCTTTGAACCTTTTCGTTAATAACCGCCAACTTAGACACGTGTTACGAAATGAAATCACGTCCAGCCTTTACTCACCCCGTTCTCGAACTGCAGCTTGGCCATTCCCATGTTGCATCGCATGCCAAAGGAAATGATGAACCCCAGACAGGTCATCAGGGCGACCGTGTAGCGAGTCGTTTTGATACAGGGGCATTCCGCTCGGACGTACTTATCGATGTGACGCAACGGTGGACGTTCGATTTCCTCAAACGAAACCGGCGAATCACCACCGCCGTCGTCTGCCGGCACGTAGGTGGGCCCTTCGCCGAGTCCAGCTCCGCCCATCTGATCGTAGCCGTGTTTCGGCGGCATCTGAAACTTTTCGAATCCGATCCTGGAGAAAAAAAAACAAGAAAAATGAGGTTGATTAGAAAATAAATTTAGTTTCTAATCGTTTACTTTAATGGACAAATCGTGAATCAATTGGTAAAACACAGAGAACCGACATCTAAACATCGTTGAAGGAAAATCGTTTCTTTAAGTGTATTCAATCTGCAGTAAACTGTGTGCCTACGAACGGCGTTGATATCTTATTGTTTGACTTCTTCTCCGACCGACAGTCAAGCCAAACCCGTGGCCAAAAGCGAAAGTAAATGGAAAAATGAAATTAAATGAAAAAGCCCACTTAATGTCATTTCCTTGCACACAAATTGCTTTGCATTTCCATTCCGAGTCGGGTCAGGTTTTCCACCTTACTGCTCCCGAGGTTCTCGATTCAGTATTCATACAGTCCCAACCATGGAACGAGAAACGCTCAAGTGTTTTCCAGCCTCTTCGGCCAGATAGACGAAACCGCCGCGTCAGTCTTTGTGCAAGCTTCACACTTTCGCGCGAATCTTGAATCCCCCAGTCGGTGAAAGCCTAAGCAGCTCCTGTTCATGCTTTAAGAAAGTAGGAAATATGAATACATGTCATCGCAACCGCGCGCGAGCGTTTTACGTTCCGGCTCCCGTCGTGAAGATGAATGGTATCGCTTATGACAACGGCTTGGTTTTCCAGGGACAGAATGAACGGTTAGTTGCCGCAACGGGTGGCATTACTTCCCGTTCCG
This sequence comes from Sabethes cyaneus, assembly GCF_943734655.1. Classification (NCBI taxonomy): domain Eukaryota; kingdom Metazoa; phylum Arthropoda; class Insecta; order Diptera; family Culicidae; genus Sabethes; species Sabethes cyaneus. Next base: position 164,122,411 of record NC_071355.1, read on the forward strand.
TTTCGATGTTCGCCTTCTCCCTATGTACCTAACAGAACAAATGGAAATGAACAAGTGCTCGACAAGACAATGTAATGTAATTGATAATTTGTCTACCGGAAAATTGCAACCGAAGGAGTGGCTTTCTACAACGTCAGTTTCGATAAATTATTTCTCTTCAGCACCCAACCAGCCCGTATACGAGTTGTCGGTCAGACGTCGTTTGACCCGCAGTCGTTGATTGAGAGGTGTGGAAATTGTTCGAATATGCTGGATCGTATGATATGCAATGAGCAGTTTAAATGATAACCCGTTATGCATAATGAGTGTTAAGCATACGGATACTAGCCAAACGAAAGCCGACCGAATGGACGCTGGGCCGATTGGAGACTAGGCCGAATATAAGCGAGGCCCAATACAGACGGTGTCCACGTTAAAATGCAACACACTCAAATTGCTCTATGTTTTTAACCGTAATCCAACGGTTTATTTTGAAATTTTGAATGGAGAAAGTTCAACGTAGATTATTAAAGCTGTGTGAGTTTTTTCATCAGCAGCGTAAAAATCTGAAAAATAGCGTCGAAAGAACAGATCGTTTGCGAGAAAATTCTGCATGAGTACATTGAAAATAAAAATCTATCACATCGTGTCATCGGTAATAAATTAGGCTTTATACTCAAAGAACCTCTACTCTCGAGTATACACGGCTTAGTTTTTTTGGGAAAATTTTTCATTACTTTCCCCTACCGTTCCACCATCAATTGTAGAACCATCGTTTCAAAAAAATATTAATATTAATTCCTGACCGCATTTCAAGGTCAAAGACTAAAACACGAGTTTGGTCAATTTCATAGGAACGGAGCCTTTCTCCGAAAACCTGCGCTGAGAATCGCGGCTAACACGCTGACAGACAGCAGTCGTCCTGACAGTAAAAGCAAGTTAGATTAAAACTTCTCGGTCGATGGTCTCTACAGTAGACGGAGGAAGAGGCACAATTTGTGTCTAAAAACTACAAGGTATACAGCCCTAAGGGTTGTACGAAAGTGTGACGTAGGACTATATCAGATCATTAGATCAAAGACTAATGTAAACTGCATTTCTGGCATATGTATGCTTATACGAATCTGTAAGTGCCACTGTTTAAGTGAATGTTTAAAAGAGAAGAGCGAAATATTCAGATTCAATTCTTCATTGAATGCAATGGTGGCGTGGATGAAGGTTCATAGGTGCAACGCCTGCAACCATTGAGACATACCGTGAACGTACCATATTCTGCACAGTTAAGACATTTTTATGATTCTTCCGCTATTCTAAGTATACTAGATTTAAATTAACAACGTGGATAGCAGCAACGTGTAGTGCTACGGTCTATAATATCTGGTAAAAAATATGGGAATTATTAGTCGACCAACAATTGAGTATATTTTTCGTTTTGTAAACTTATCCACGGTGCCTAATTCTGCGCACTTTATTGCCCATGTTCCTAATTCTGCGCATGTTTGCTCCTAATTCTGCGCATCCAAAAAATACCAATAAATACTTCTGCTATGCTGTTTATGTCTTTATACGCTGAAAGCACACCAAGAAATCCGGCATTAGCCATTACCATGATTAAATCCATGATCCGGCTTTCTTGTGCTTTCCGGGTGGCAAAGGAATATTATTATCATTTTGATTGCCTCATTTTAAATATTTTATTCTCGATGAAGTGAAAGGCGAATTTTATTCGGGTTTCCTGCATACTGAACATTACACTTTAGACTAATACTAAAAGTTGGGTTTTAATATAGAAACCACTTCCTCACTCTCTGACAGCCCCATGAGGTTGGACACTAAAAAAAATGGAAGACATGGTTTAATGAATTGGCGCTCGAAGGTTCGGACCCCGAGGCACAGCACAGGATTTCAATCAATGCAAGTTAAAGATTCTACTTGAATTTTCATGCCTCTGTACCTCAGCCATTTGGGTGAGGTTCTGTATTCTTTCGCACTTTCTTCGTAGAATCCATTACTGCGCAGAATTTGGAACATGAATAAAAAATCTGTGCCTAAATCTGCGCATTATTGCATCACATTTTTCTAAAGAAAGCAATGCATGCAATCACTCTTTTTGTCTAAAACATGACTAAAACTAATTATTCTTTCAAATTGTGCAGGGTAATTTGATCATTGCAAAGAATTTCGATCATAAATTTGTTAAGTTTCTAGAAGTACAATCTTAGCGTTGGTGCTAACGACGATGTTTTCTGCCATATAAAGTACTTTCAGTTTCACGTTAAATTATTTCGCTCTCAAATATTATGGTCCGTTTGTGAATAATGGCGTAATATTCAACAGACATTTATAAAAAATAGTGCAATGATCAAAATTATGCACAATGTTAAAAAATGCTTATATAAAGAAAAATGCGCAGAATTAGGAGCTGCACAGAATTCGGAGCGGTCACGGTATATATTTCTTTTAAAAACCACTTGTGTGCATCATAAAGGTTGAAATAGCAATGATTATGCGTAGCTTGACATGTTTCAATAATCCTTTAACTCACTTGTGGCCTTTAAAAGGGTCATTGGTTACAAATAATATTAAAGCCAAAGCACGTTCATCGTAAATATGACATGCCATTCGAATGTCCTTCTCTTTTGACATGAATGGCAACAGGCACGTAAGTTAGCGGCATCAATTCACTGTCTATTGGTCCAAGAAGGTTTTACTAGTTTACTTTCACAGCTTATCGCTTGTTACATAGCAAAAAATATGGCATATACGCAAAAATTTCTGTTTTATTTGTATAAGAGTCCCTATCACCCTACCACAGAGGTGAGGGATCTCAACCATCATAAAATAAATTCATGCATCCAAAAACCCCCACATGTCAAATCTAGTTCCATTTGCATGATTAGTTCTCGAGTTACGAGGAAATTTGTATTTCATTTGTATAGGAGCCGCCCCCCTGTTGAAATACGAATGGGTCTCTGTACACCATAGACAAAATTCTTCCAAATGCCAAATTTGGTTCCATTTGCTTGATTGCTTCTAGAGTTATGAGGAAATTGGTATTTCATTTATATGGAAGTCCCCCTCTAAGAAGGGGCAGGGGTCTCAGTATACCATAGAAAAAATTCCTGGCATCTAAAACCTCCACATGCCAAATTTGGTTCCATTTGCTTGATTAGTTATCGAGTTTTGAAGAAATTTGTGTTTCATTTGTATAGGAGCCCCCCTCTTACGCCTTCCTTAAAATTTCTCTCCTACCCCTCCATAAAATTGCTGGTCATTTTATCTATCAAACGACTCATAAATTGTTAAGTTTCGATCAGTAGTTTAGTAGATATTGGCATTTGAAATCTTTCATTCAAACGTTACACTTCTATTTTCGTTTTTACAAAGTTTTACAGTCCCGGTATAGTAAACAAAGACGTAGTCCTACGTCAAAATAACCCAACCCACATACGACATTAATAAGGGGGGTTGCGTAGTCTCCTTTTTTCCAGCGCCTCTATGGTTCAAAGGTACACGGGTACCAGCGAACCACACGCCTTGGCGGGTGTTGAGGGTTCGAATCCGGTTATAATCTCAGATTACAGCTTGGTTCAACTCATGCACCTTCCAGCATTGGACAAAAGGTAGGAGTCAAAATGACTACTTGTCAAGCATAGCTACCAATACCCCCCCCCCCTTCCTTTCCGCTCTTCCCCTCCTTCACCAAAAATTTTCATTTCTTTCCCCTACCGTCTCTTCATCAATTGTAGAACCATCGTTTCAAAAAAATATTATATTTCGTGCTAGAAGCGTTAACTCAACTCGTGCACTCATTTTTCGAGTTTTTCAGGCTGCAGAGCCCACAGACAATTGATTTTATAAAAAAAATTTACCTCATATCCTACAATTTATTTTTTGGCCCCTCGATTTTTCAAGCCAATTTCAAAGGGGGGTGACAAAAACTTTGAAAATGATTTGCAATGGCCTAAAAGAGGTTTTTTTGACAAAGAAAAGCGCATCTAAAATAACACGCCATGCGAGGCCATTGCATTTTCGCATCTTTATTTCTTAAAAAAAAAGTAGTTCAAAAACAAAAAGGGTCACATATCTAGTTTTTGATATCATATGTAAACAACTAGCTTGCCATTGAAAGTATATTGAAAAAATAGAAAACATTTTAAATGTTTTAAGTGATTTTAAGAGTTATAAAATAAAATATGCAAAAAATATTTTTGCAATCACAAAAAAAATTGAACACCAGTTTATTGTTTTTTTTTCTGAAAAGCTCATAAAATACCTTTTATTTGGTAATAAAATCATTCAAATCGGTTCAATGGTTGAAAAGATGAACATTTTTAAGGAAAGAAAGATGTTAACTATAGTTTCTAGCGGAGACGGGGTGTGTCCGTTAGCGTAACGGTATAGAAAAATCTCACAAATGATCAATATGAAATGTTAAAAATATGCGTTACAAACTAAATGGAAGTTACTTTGCGTATTTGACTTCAGCGTTATTATACCCATTCTGTGTATAATTACATACCACAGATGCTAAATAGTGGGCTATAATATACAAAGAAATATTCTCTGTTATGCATAAATTCATGAAAACTTCCAAATTTACATGCCGCATGGTTGAAATGGCAATTTAAAAAAGAGGTAGATAAAACCGGGGCAAAATGGTAGACAAAATAGGGGGTTCCTAAAATCGGGTGTAGATTAAACCAGGTGTAGATATAGGGTAAATGATTTTGAAATGGACCTAATCGAATTCTGATCTTGAATGGACCTATTTTTAAATAAGAATTTTAGGATATAATTATCAAGTCTTTGTACTGTATTTAGCTTTTATGTTTATCGTTAATCATTTCTGAACGTAAATATACTAAAATTAAATTAAAATTATAGCCAAAACTACTTTATTGCCGCGTATTTAAAAGTAGCTGTTTTTCAGTGTTTTGGCAGTCACCATAGAGTATTTTCAAACTGTTACTACCCGGAACCCTTCTGGTTTGAAATAAAACAATACTCTTAAAATGATGCTAAAATATGTGTAATTTCAATTTAGGTATTTAAAAGTTCAGTAAAACCAGTAAAATCTTCAAATTCCTTAAAAATGTTAACCCCCTTTTTTGATCTTGAATGGACCTAGTATTGATTTTAGAATGGACCTAGTTTTGCGCTCCGAGACATCACTGGCGGTAGCTATCATTGCCTACCACTAACGAACTCGTCGTTGTATATTCATTGAAAATGCTGGTTGTCACTATAGTATCTCCGTTTATAATTAATCTATAAGCACGGGATATTGAAAGTAGGCTTGATTTATAGCCTAAATAAAAACTTAATTATATTGATAAAACTAACTATCACTCATCCTTTTTCGTAGTTGCTTCATAGTGTTTGTACATTGTACCCTCTAGTTTTGAAACTACAAAGTCTTCCTAATTAGTTAGCTAACATATGTCATTTTATGCTTAAAATAATATAAACTTAATTTGTACAAAATCAGTATTGTACTAAAATTTTAACCATCATTGATTAAAAGATAAGATGGATCAAAAGATAAGAGGGATACTAACTGCCTTCTGTTAAGGGGGCATAGTACCTTTTCAATTTTTTAAAACCTAAATTTTTTTATTGATTATTTCGAAAGATTAACATTTTGACCATATGTGTTTGAAGTCGTTTGCATGAATTCCAAATATTGACAAAGTTACAGCTAATTGTACCGCGCATGTCTGGAGTGATTAAACAACGAGTAAAAACTTCAACGTCGTTTTTCTCGAAACCAGGTTTTGAAAGTCGGTACCATAAATATCTCAAAAACGGCTCAAGCAATTCTTATGATTCTTTTTTTTTGTTTGAAAGCCAACAAAATTATCTAGTGTTTGACCCATCCTTTTCTTGATATTGTAATTTTTGTATTTTTTAGAAATGTTTAAAGTCAATTTTTTCGCTTAAAAACCATACTTTTATGTATCAATGTCCGCCATTTTGTTATGTGTTCGGATTCTAGAAAAGGATGGATCAAAAACGAGATAATTAAATGTTCTTTCATGTCGTTTTGGAATTTTTCAATTCGGATAAGCCCCCAGCGCCAATCCATGGTACCGCAATTCATGGTTTTTTTGAACGACTATCTTCATGGAGCCGTAGGGGCAAGGTTCCCTTGTGAAAATAAAATTGCAAATATTAGTATAAAATGCAATATTTCGAATGCAAAAAACCCGATTCAATTTGCCTTTCGCGTTATCGAGAAAGAATATTTGAAATTAGGCAAAAAATATGGTGTAAAATGTATTATGTCCCTTAAAAAAGAGCTATTTTTGCGTCATTGGCATTTAGCACAAAACCTGTTACACTTAAATTTTTCAATTGGATTTTACGTATTTGTTTTAGCACGAAGCAAAAGTGTAATCTATATAATCTATATAAGTAATCTATATAAGTAGAGTAAAATTTTCCCAATTTGTTCGCCTTATGTAAAAAAAATCCCAAATTATGCTAAACGGGACAATTCTTGTATCATTAAAAGTAATGCCCAGAAGAATGAAACAAATTATTTGAGAATACAATTCTGAAGATTTATATATAGGAAACTCTAATATTGGAACTTCGTATTGAGTTACGAAGCTAATATTCCAAACTCTATTTAAAGTGGATATCCCTGCTTCTACGGGCAACATCGTAAAAATGGTTGGAATCAAATTTTTGTTTCATGGACAAATAACGTCCTGTATTTTCCATATAAATACAGCAAAAAGTTTTGCTGTAAGTTTAAGTTTTGACAAAACTCAGATGAGAAATAGTTTACACACGTTAATCAAGCATATATCAAGGTTTAAAACACCTTTAGCGCGCTGACCGAAAACCCTAAGGCCAATAAAATTCAACCGGATCTTGTAGTCACAAAATCAGACTCGTCTGAGTAAAAAGAAGCAGCCACTTCTGATGGTTAAGAACGTCAACTTCCTCACCCTCGTGAAACTTTGTGATGCCCAACCGTCCTACGAAAGTATCCGGTTTGGCAATAAAATCATCTGTGCGTCAATAGAGGATTTAGAAATTAGGTAAAGGCCTGGATAATGATATGGTGCAAAAAATATAAAATTTAGATCAATATCTGGACCATTTTCGAACTGGATACAGGGATACCTCGATATAAGACAGCCTCGTTATAGAACAATCTCGATATAAGACAATTCGATATAAGACAATTTTTGTCTTATATCGAAACAAATCCCTTTGACATAGCTGGTAACGACACCAGAGCTGATTTTCCATTCTGAAATCGGCGCCATGAAGATGATCATTATTTCAAAATAACCCCAAAAATAGTAAAAAACTAATAGTTCAATCAATAATAAATAGTTCAAAAACCGTAAACACATAACACAGAGCAAAACTGGCGACTGCTAATGCAATTTTTTTATTGAAAAATTCATGTTTCGATATAAGACAATTTCGATATAAGACAAGTTTTAGAAATTATAAATTGTCTTATATCGAGGTATGCCTGTATGCCTAAAAAATAATATTGTAATTGATAATTTTCTAAATAGTTTAGTTAAAATAATTATGAGGCTCAGAATAAAGTAAAATTAGGCCATTACAAATATTCTATAAAGTTTTTGTCCTTCCGGTGTTGGGCCACTGAAGGGGGGGGAACAAAGTAAATTTTTTAATCGAGCAAAAAACATGGGTTTTAAGCATTTTTATTTCAAGTTTAAGCGTGAAAACCAAATCTGTTCTTGCTTTTAATATATACGTTATTATTTTCCATGCAAAAATGTACGAAAAGAAGACAAAAACGAGAGAATTTTTTTGGACGATTTTCGGAAACTCCGAATTCGAATTTCCATTTCTGTTTCGTGCTAGAAGAGTTAAGTACACTCATTTTTCGAGTTTTTCAGTCTGTAGAGCACACGGACAATTGATTTTATACTCATAGCCTACAAATTTTTTTTAGCCCCCCGATTTTTCAAGCCAATTTCCAAAGGCCCCCCCTCCCTTTGACAAAAACTTAAAAAATATTTTGCAAAGACCTTATATTCCGCCGATAAGTAAGCAGGGTGACTTCACATCACCTTTTGATCGATTGACAGATAGATTAAAAATCAGTTTAGTAAAATATTCAAAATCATGCAACCCGTCTAACGTTGTACTACGTCATCCGTGGTCGCATCTTATACACAACCCCTCTGATTTTTTTCTTGGGGGATGTAAAGTTTTCTTTAAGCACCTCTCCCCTCTGACTTGTGACAAAATTAATACCTCCTTGTCCACCGAAATTGAGTGACCCTGAGATCTAAAATATTCAATTGTACCAGATAGAAAATAGGAAGGTTCACCTATTTTCTATCTGGTACAGTTCTTCATCGACTATCATTTAAAATTAAAACCTAGTATCTAACCTTACCTTCAAACCTAGTAGAATTACCAAGTCTAATTTTTTCAAGCACCATTTACAGTATGCTTTCGAATTTGACAACAAATGCGTGTCGCCTATGTTGCCAAAATCGAAACCGTGGTAAAATCTAGAGCATTTTTTAACTGAAAAAATTGCATATAAATGTGTCAAAAATTGAATAATTATCACTAATTACCGAATTTTTCACGAATGCAACGGTTTTATATTCAAAATGTTCGACAAGGGCTGTCGCAAACCTTTAGATACTGTGCAGTAAGACGTAGTCCTACGTCAGTAAAAGTCTGACCTTTCGAAATATGTAGGCACTAAATAAAAACTCGAACCCCACTGTACTTAATAAACTACGTTTAATACAAGTTATATTACATATTTTTAATGAATGGTTTAAATTTTTGAAACTAATAGGCGACATAATTTTTTATGACGTAGAAATCGTTTCAACCATATCTGAACAACAGGTAATAATAAATTCCCAATATACAAATGTCATACACAGATACATACACAACGCATATCAAGTCACTGAAACATTGTTCAGTACATAAAAACAAGACCCTCGGCGACTGTGACTGATTTCAAATTTTTCAACCGACTTTCATACCTTTCTAACAGAGTATAAGAAAGGTAAAAGCTGTTCAACCTTGTGTCCTATTAATAAATAACAGTAGCATAGTTGTACTATTAAAAAAAAATCTTTGTTATTATTTTGTTCATTTACATGGAAGAAACTATGACAATCCAAATTTAGGTCCATTTCAAAATCAAAAATAGGTCCAATTCAAGATCATGTTGGGTCCATTCAAGATCAAAAAAAGGCTTTGGCAAAAAACGATATATTTAATAAAAGTTTCGTCAATTATACATTTTTAACGTACTGATAATGTAGAAAAAAGGTGGTACTTTCCAACAAATAGTAACATCACCACATATTATTTATAAATGACGAGTAAATTGAGCAGGAGTGCGAGTGGTGGTGTTAAAAAGCGCTAAATAGGTCCATTCAAGATCAATTACCCTAATCGAAATACCACTGTATTAATGCCTGACCGCATTTCAAGGTCAAATACTAAAACACGAGTTTGGTCACGTTTGTAAAGTTTCATCAAGTAAGAAATAAGAAGAAGTAAGAAGAAGTAAGAAGTAAGAAGTAAGAAGTAAGAAGTAAGAAGTAAGAAGTAAGAAGTAAGAAGTAAGAAGTAAGAAGTAAGAAGTAAGAAGTAAGAAGTAAGAAGTAAGAAGTAAGAAGTAAGAAGTAAGAAGTAAGAAGTAAGAAGTAAGAAGTAAGAAGTAAGAAGTAAGAAGTAAGAAGTAAGAAGTAAGAAGTAAGAAGTAAGAAGTAAAAAGTAAATAGTAAAAAATAAAGAGTACAATGGACTAAATAAAAGTAAAATGTGAAAACAAAAAGGAAAATGTAAGAAGTAAGAAGTCAAGCGTTACGAAGACTAAGAAAACAAATATGAAGTGACTTATGCAAATGACTAAACCTAGACAAATGTGATTTCTGCAAAGGGGGCTGAAATATTTGTTATGAACACAATTCTACGTAGCGGCTTTCCTATGCAGTTTCAGCAAGAAATTACTCTTACTCTTTTGTAGATGCTGACTAGGACTACTATTGTTTGATTGGTTTCACAATCGCATATATTGTGGCATCCTCAAGAACGGCGGCTGGTTTCATTAAGTGACTGAATCAAATTTCATCGTCATGAATGGAATGGATTTTATCGTGTACGACGACCAATCGAAGATTTCGCTTCGATTCACGTGACCGTGACGTGTTTTGGACTACAACGGTGTGGTGTTTGTAACCAACATGTGACTATTTCTAGCAGTTTGGTCAAAGAAGAATTTCAAAGAAGAAGGATTTCACAAAAAGGTATTAAGTATGTAAATGTAAAGAGATGTAAAAGTCAATATGTCTGAATACCGCTGTCATAAAATTGATCTTTTTTCCCAAAAGAAACTATTTTCAGCTGGAATCCAATATCTTCGTGAGTTCAAACCTGAAATAACTGACAACAAATTCCACTAAAACCTGTATTCGCATGCCTAGAAACCATACCAATTGTCACAATATTCAAGAAATTATTGTCAATGAACTACTGCCATAAAGTGAAAGAAATCATATCAGAAAACCGATACAGGAACCGTCAAAGGAAGCCAAAGGAAAGAAAAACAGCAATCAAATGAATTGGCAGGATTGATTTCCCTTCGACCTTTCCAAACCCGCATTTCCCGCTGCGGCCCGGAGCATACAGGGAACACTTATCACAGCCCTCACCAAGTACGAATGATTCTGTTTATTTATTTTTTCTGCCTGCCTCCCGATATACAGTTACCTTTCTCAAATCGGTCTAGAGCCTGTCAGCGAAGAGATTTCAGCTCGTTCCACCTAAGTAATCCACCCTTCGCCGCGGCGAACACCGTGAACAATCCGATACGCAGAGGGAGCAATCTTCAAGGGTTTTGTACAAACATGTTGCACCTCTCCTGCGGCGGCAGCCCACCGAATAAACACAATATCCTTCTAATACCCAAGGATTTGAAAGGTCGACAGGGAATCCCCCACGCACGCTACTGCTTTCGTCATCATCAAGTAGTGATGGTTTATTTTTATGGATTGCGATTTTATTTCGATGGATTTCGCACAAAGAACTCGAGCTTTATACGCTGATGACATCATTTAAAGTCATTTTTCCAACTGTAATTCTTTGGTCGACAACGAAAGGGTTGTTCTCAAGTCGCTTTCCCTGTCGCTGGAAAGTGATTTATACGTGCCTTTTTCTGGTAACACCCGAAATTGGAACAAATCCATCCGTCTGCTAACGTTGAAATTCAATTCGCACCCTTCTCCGAGGGATTTTCCTACCAGGCACCGAAGAACGTGTTTTGAAGGAAAACGCGGAATTCAAATTACGGCAATTTTTCTACAGAAATCTTAGAACAAATCTGTCTTCGATGGCGCACGCTGGGAGAAGGGGAGTTTTGGAGGAACAACGAAAAAAAAATCGGAGTCATAAAAAGCGATATCGAGTTTCGATAGCATTGTGGATATTTTATTTTCGCGTTTTTGTTCAGAAGAATGTTCATGAACTCTTCAGAATTGTTCGTTAAAGTTATTGGTTATTGATTATTTATCAAGTTAGAAATCAGTTCTGACAATGGCTAGATACTCAAATGTTTTTGAATTTGCAAGAAAAATTAAATTATTGAGAAGAAAATAATTTACTACCATCCATAGTACACGTTATTTTAGCTTTTGTTTTTCGATAAAAATTGTGACCGTCCTGATGGTTCAACCAATGCCTGGACGTACTGCTAGGTGGCTACACACGGTTATGTTTCTTTTGTTATTTTCAATGCTGTGATTGTTAGGAGCTCTCGATGAAAATTGAATTGTACGGTTTTGAGTCTGATTGAAGGCAAGCTAGAGAAAGTAAAACGAAACGTGCCTGGAACGACATTCTGCGTATTTATATTATAACCGAGAAATTTGTTTCCGATACCAAAATACAAATAAATGACGAATGGATCGCATTAGTCAAACTTTCGCATGTCGACGTGGAGATACGAGTTTTATACCCTTCCCGCTCTTCTAAGTCAATCATCATTAGTTCAAAAGTCGTACAAACTCCTATCGCAATCAATCAAATGACAGAAACTCTGAGTCATCACGAATTAGTGCACAATCTCTCATTTGTCCTCATCGATAAAATTCATTCGGGAAAATTGGCACACACTGACTGTCTCCTTCACCAGTCTTAATCCTCTTGTCCTCTTGGCCATGATCTCAGCCAGATTACGAACGAAACTATTTGAGCTCGCTTAACCAAAAATTCTCTTTCCGCATTCCAACTATATTGTTCTACGACGGTCGGTGGGCCACCCACAGCTCTATTAGTATTAGCTCAAAACAAAACAGCGAGAAAATGCTGAAAGCGGATATCGGCAAACAGTATTATTAATGCCGAAAAGTAACTTAATTATGTTTGCTGTACGAGGGAAGAACAAAGCGAACGTAAAGAACTTTGGTTTTGCTGTCCTCATCGCAGGATTTATCGCTTCTTACGCCGGATGAATTATGCCGCCCGCTTCAGCTGCTGGTTAGGAGGGGTGGGAGTTTGTCCTGCTGAGGGGCGATCTAGTTATAGCCTGAACGAGATGAATGTCGAAAATCCGAGACTGGTTGTGTTGATGGCGGAGAAAGATGCTTCGGGTTTGTCACCCACTAATGCGAATTTAGTAACGAACTGCATTGTTCGAAGGGGAATTGCCATATCAAATCTAGGCCGCTGACTGTCTTTACTGAAACAGGATTTGAAGATATTTATTGGATGGCATTTATCATTTCAATTATGTCATATAGCATAAAAACAAGCTTGTGGTTACCGTGTTTATAATTATCTAAGAGCGTTTGTTGAATTTTTTTTAATCAAATATTCATAATGTAAGATGAGTCTGCACAAAATTCATTATTTTGAGTTCTTTTAAAATACTTGAGTAACACACCTTAAAGTTATTGATTGCTATAAATTTTAATGTTTAACAAAATATTGCTTAAAGTTAATATTTCCTAAAGAAAATTGGGTTAATAATAATTGTTTTCTTTTTTGTATGGGCTTATCACTTTGACCACAACATTATTGATCTATTGTAATGTTGCCCGGGTGTATGCTGTATTCTGCACTGCATTTCTGTGCTTTATCGTTATTGAGTAAACGATAAGCTTATATTTTTTTTATGCGTGCTTATGTGTTGAGGGTTTTACCCATGCTTCGATGCATGTCCTACTATACCAAACCTGTTTCGCCTCGTTATAGTTAGCACTGGTGAGTCCTCCTGAGGTTCAAAACCATTTCCTCATTAGGTGCTCATACCAGTATACTAACTATAAGAAGCGTCTTCGGAATAATGTAGAACTCAGCATGAAGGAAGGGTGATGAGGGGCCAGAGAATAAACCCATGCTAAAGTCACTTTCACATCGAATGGCCTGATTCTACTAAGATTCGAACCCATGACCATTCGCTTGTCAAAGCAGACTCGGTAACCTTGCGGCTACAGAGCCCCCCAATAATTGGGTTACAGCAAAATTAAATATAGGTTTCCAAATTATGTACAGCTGCCGATGGGGTCCAAAATGGGTTGGTTACCCTACGGTAAGTGCATGTATGTCATCCGTAAGCAAAGTTACTGTCTCAAGTCCGTAGAGGACTACCGGTCTGATTAGCGTTTTGTACACCGTCAGCTTTGTGCAGCGTTGTATGCTCCTTGATGGAAGCATCTTGTGGAGGGATAGATAGGCTCGACTTCCAGCTTGAACGCATCGTTGAATCTCCTTATTCGTATTATTGTCGGCGGTGATCAGGGATATACGAATTCATCAACCACTTCCGATTCATCGCCGTCAATAGTCACTGTCCGTGGGATGCATTTTTTGTTTTGTCTGGTGCCACTTTCTGCCTTATATTTGGTTTTCGAAACAATGATTTGTAACACCCTGCTAGCCTCCATTTTTAGTCCGACGTAGATTGCCTACGCCGTCCCAAGTTTTGTTTTCTAGTACTGATGGCGAGGTCGTCTGCGAAGGCTAGGAGTTGGCTACTCTTGCTGAAGATCGTTCCTCTCGTATCGATCCCCGCCCACCGGATCACACCTTCTATAGCAATGCTGAATAACAAACAGGACAGTCAATCCCCTTGTCGCAATCCTGTGTGCAATTCAAAAGGATTCGAGAGTGTCCCCGAAACACGCACGTAGCACATCACTCACTCCAGGGTAGCTTTGATCAACCGCATCAGTTTGCCCGGAAAACCGTACTCGTGCATTATCTGTCACAGCTGTTCGCGCTCGACTGTATCGTATGCTGCCCTGAAATCTACGAAAATATAACGCGTGGGCACGTTGTACTCCCAACATTTCTGGGGGCTTTGTCGGAAAGTAAAAATTTGATCTGTAGTAGAATTGTACTGTGCGCCGGGTACAAATGCAAAGACGGACACTTTACTGGTAGAGAAAGCTTCACAAAGGAAAATAGTGTGAGGCTAACCAGCTTCGCTGCAGCCAGAGGAATGGCTATCTACACTACTTATTTTGCACAACGGAGCATTCGAAAACAAAAACTGGAGAGGCCTACCATCAGATCGAGCACGTTCTGGATGATAACCGGAAGACGACTGGCCATGGCAACTCAGTAGCTCGTGAGAACTTGTCATCATTAAACCAGCGGCACACGTAATCAGTGAGTGTCGTTGGTTTAATGATGCGAGTTTTTGAGTGACATGGTCAGTCTCTCAATTCAGTACTCTAGGTCCTTCCAAACGTTGACTCGGATCACTATTCCGTAGCAAGAGAGATTAACGCCCGATTGTCTAACATATTCAAATCGAAACCAACGAGGAAGATACAACTGAATATTCAGCGGTTATCAGTGGATAAAGTTAGAGAACGGAGATGCGAGACTGGCCATGTCACTCAAAAACCCGCATCATTAAACTAACGACACTCACTGATTACGTGAAACTTGTGCCGCTGGTTTAATAATGCGAGTTATTGAATGATATTAGATCAGCTATGGCAGATTATGCACTACTACGGATTTCCGGATAAACTAACACGATTGGTCAAGGCGACGATGGATCGAGTAATGTGTGTTGTTCGAGTATCAGGGGCAGTCTCGAGTCCCTTTGAATCACGAAGAGGGTTATGGCAAGGTGACGGGCTTTCATGTTTGCTGTTCAACATCGCTTTGGAGGGTGTGATAAGAAGAGCGGGGATAGACACGAGTGGCACGATATTCACGAAGTCCATCCAGCTTCTTGGTTTCGCTGACGACGTTTACATCATTACACGTACCTTTGAGAGGATGGCGGAAACGTACATCGGACAGAAGGCTGAAGCCAAACTGATTGGACTTGTCATTAATGTATCGAAAACAAAATACATGAAAGGAAGAGGTTCCAGAGAAGTGAATGCTGCCCTCCCTCCCCGGATTCATTGAGACGGTGATGAAATCGAGGTGGTAGAAGAGTTCGTGTATCTGGGCTCACTAGTTACCGTAGACAACGACACCAGCTGAAAAATACAAAGACGCATTATGGCAGGAAAGCGTGGCTACTTTGGACTCCGTAGGACGCTGCGATCGAACAAAATTCGCCACCGCCGTTACAATCTACAAGACGCTGATTAGAGCGGTAGTCCTTTACGGCCATGAGGCATGGACTATGCTCGTGGAGGACCAACGCGCTCTTAGTGTTTTCGAACGGAAGGTGTTGCGCACCATCTAGGGCGGAGTGCAGACGGAAGACGGAACGTGGAGGAGGCGAACGAGCCATGAATTCCATCCGCTGGTTAGAGACCCACCCTTCGCTCACACCGTGAAAATCGGTCGCCTGCGATGGGCTGGGCACGTCGTGAGGATGTCGGACGTCAGCCCGGTTAAAAAAGTTCTCAATAATGATCCGACTGGAACGAGACGGCGGGGCGCGCAGCGAGCAAAATGGATCGATCAAGTGGAAGGCAACCTGCGGACCTATGTGGCTGGCGAATTGCGGCTATGGACCGAGTGGAATGGAGACGACTTCTTCGTACAGCAGAGGAAACTGCGGCCTGGAGCTGATTAAGCAAGTAAGTATTGAATGGTATGACCAATCTCTCATTTCAGTTCTCTAGATAAAGTTGCTGCAGATTACTCACGGGAAATTGATGAGTAGATCGGTGCACAACTTGGAACGAACCTGAACGAGTACATCTACGATGCGGTCAGTATCACAGCGCGAAATTTGTTGGGTACTACTGCTGCAGCCATTTCTAGCAAGTGTATCGAAGCAGGGTGCAAACGAGTGATTGACGAGAAAGTTCGAGCCAGAACGCACATGTTGGTTGCCACTGTGACACACCAGAGCAGAGAGAGATACCGAGATGCTAAAGCTGCCGAAAAGAGACGTTACCGTCGTAATAAACTCCAGCACTGGAACTACGTTCTTGTGGAAGTAGAGAACGGCTTTGAGCGGCACGATACGAGAAGCTTCTTTAAAACGATCAACGGAATCAGAAACCGGACCGTGTCAACTCCTGTTATGTGCAACTAAAAAGAGGGGTACCTGATATTCGAAAGAACGGAGGTGGCCAGGCGTTTTAAAACACATTTCGATGTACTATTGATCGGTGAACAAGATGGATCTGTCAACAGAAACCTGGTTTTCCAACAAAACTGATGAAACTGAAAACAAAGCGTCAGAATAGCGGGTGAGACATCGGATTTGTTTGTGACGTTGGATGCTTTGATTCAAGGTGACGGGCTATCGAATTTGCTGTTCTACATTGCACTGGAAGGTGCAACTCGAAGAGCAGGCCTGCAAAGAAGTGGTACCACCATCTCGAAAACTCACATGTTCCTAGGATTCGCGAACGACATCGATATCATCGGTGTTAACCGTAGAGCTGTGGAAAACGCGCACACGCATCTTAAGGATCTACCAAAACATAGTATATAGTGGTCGGCCGAGAGCGAGAGCTTCTACAGATTACGTAGCCAGCTGCGGTTCCGTAGCCTACAACTCCTGAATCTTGCGCTCTATAAGTTGCTAACTCTTTCGGTGGTACTCTACGGCCTCAAACGTCATACAACCAAAAACAAAGCTATGGATATGAACGTATTTGAAATTTGACTCTTTCCTATTGACAGGCTTTGCAGCCAATTACAGTATAGGACAATTACGGAGCAACGATCTTACTAGCTCTAGCAACACCGCCCAGCCGAGATTTGAACATACTACGGCTGGCTTATTAGACCACAATAGTACCCCGAAGCTAACTGAGCAGTTATATCATACAACCAAGTAAACCAGAGCACTTATCAATAGGTTATGGGCTATTCTTCGCTGCGAATTGAATCTCTGATTCGAAATGACTACAAGTTCGGCACGTAAAGTTTCGGAAGCTCATGGTTTTTCAAGTCTACTACGGACGAAAGAGCTGGTCCAGTTGGAAGTTTGCCGTCAACACCTACCTTAAACTCCAAGACCTCTTAGAGGCTGTCAAACACAAGAAAAGGAACGACGAAGTTTTCAAGGATGTCGGAAAGCAAGTGCGAAGATAATTCTTTTATTGGATCCGATGAAATACGATCATGTTGAAGCAGCAACGACACCTAAACAAGTCTGGAACAACTTAGAGAAAGCGTTGAATGCTCCGGGCTTACTAGGTGAGTTGGACATTTCTGGCATTAGTTTTCAGTAGGTAAAGGGTTCATTAGGCGACCTTTTGAAAACTAAAGCCAGATTTGCGGAAGCTGATGAAAACAAACCTAGAAAACGTCGTTTGTCGATGTCGGAACATGTCAATGAGGTAATTGTGCCGGTTCAACAACTGAACGGGATCGGTTTCAAGATATCGAAAGAATGGATTGAGTACAGATGAGTACAGGTCAATCCTTATGGCTTTAAAAAATTGGAACACCGGTGACTGGAGATGCCATTAAGACCAAGCTACTGCAGAAGATGCAGATATTTTAGTCGGATGCGGCTCTGTTTCCAGAAGGGAAGCTTGAAGTATTCAACCGAAGGGTCCAAAATGCAGGAAATTTGGACACATCTCCAAAGAGTACAGAAGTACCAGAGAACAAACGATATATGCCGTATTACCGCCGATCGAGTCAAACAGCTATACCGACTGGTTTCTCGGCACTAAATACAACAGATGGACTGGTTGATGGCATACAGCTGAGTTAGAAAGCTAATGATGGAAAAGGTTATACATACCCATTTTTCCAGGTCATCCAAAAAGGGTTCCCGTGTCTCGAAGCTATTGGAAACATATTGTACATTCAGACATCTGTGGTCCGATAAAAGCAAAATCAACAGGAGAAAGCAGATTTTATATCGTGTTTGTGGATGATAAGTTAAGACGGATGCTAGTGTATGATTAAAGTCGGAGGACGAAGTTCTGGATACGTTCGGGAAGTTCCGTGTTATGTCGGAGCGACAGACTGGACACATGGTGATGATCATTTGAACCGATAACGGTCTGGAATATACCAACCAGAACATCTCGGAATACCTTGCGAAGTTTGGCATCCGACCGCATCAAACCACCAACTCAAGAGCTACACTTCTGTACAAAATGCACGAACTGAGAGACTGCGAGATGTACGCTTTTCGAACCGAAACCTTTCAGGGCACTAGCTGCATCGACAGCAGTGTATCTTCTGAATCGCTCATCAACTCGAGGTCATGATTTCAAACCGGACGAACTTCCGAGCGGAAAGAAACCAGACTCATCGCACGTTAGGATCTCCGGAAGGCAAGCAATGGTACATGTTCCAAAACCAAAACGGCGCAAATGGAAGACAAAATCTGAATATTACATTCTAGTTAGATTCCCATCGAGACAAAAAAAAGTATCCGATTATTTGATCTGAAGAGCAGGAAGCTTATCAAGTGGGGACAACTGGTGGTCGTTAATTGCAAGCTGATCGAGAAGACAATCGTACGCGTACGATGAGGAGTATGTGTCCTTATCACCTGAGGTAATGGATGAGACCAGGGGGGCAGCTAATGCAATACCGATTATTCCTTTAAGTGACTTCGAGGATGACGATTTCAAGGAAGCAACAGCAACATTTGCAGCAGTTTGTCAAATACCGTGACTGATTTGGCTGAGCTCCCTTCGCGCCGAGTTGCATATCATCCTGGGCTAGTAGCGTTGAGGCGAAGTGGTCGGGAGCAAAATTTCCCAAGCAAGAATATGCGATTTATTATTACGACCAAATGCTTGCCTTGTTCTTACTCTTCACAGAAACCTCAACTTGATGTTACGCAAACTGCGCAATCCGATTGTGGACGCAGTTCAATGGAATCGCGACTCAACTTCAGATTAAAGATGTGGGTGTCGGCATTTCAAACGATCCTCTCACGCCACAATAAGGCATGTCGCTTCCCGATGCCAAAAAATGGAAGGTAACCATGCAGTAAGAGTACGATGCGTTAATCAGCAATGGTACCTGCATCCTGGTGGAACTCCCAAAAGGCAGGAAGGCGGTACGAAGAAAATGGGTGTTCAAGACCAAGCACCATTCGAACAGAAATGGAAATTGATATAAAGCGAGGTTGGTGAAGGTTTTTCACAACGAAAGGGGGATCAACGAGATTATGACGAAACGTACTCTCCCGTTGTTTGCGATATCTTCTCGTGTTGACAACAAGATACGAACGAATCCAGCAAATAGACGCCGTAACTGTCGTTCTTCAAGGAATCTTCGAGAAGGAAATCCAAATGGAGCAGTCCACGATGTTCAAAGTCCGTACTTCGTAAACAAGGCATTATACGGACTCAAGCTGTCGAGTCGAGTGTAGAACAACAAACTGGACACAATAAGGATGGCAGCGACGAAGTTCTTGAATGCAGTGATGCGGATTGGACAGCTAATTTGGACTCTTCAAGCTACAGTATTCCTGTATGTGACAGCCAACGATCGCTTCATCCACATGTGAAGTTAAAAATTGGCATTACCTCCAGAATTTCAAGAAGCCCCCTGGTGGAACTTTTATGTCCTGTCAGGATGAACCGAAATCGTAAAGCCATTGGAATTAAAGCAAAGGAGGAGTGAAGGGGAAGTTAGCCATAAGTTAGCATGAACTACTTTTAGTAAACTACGATTTGTTAGATGCAATGAAACTTTCATTCTGCTCTGTTCGCAACCGTCATACAACCAATTTGTGTTTTACTATAAAGATAATATGCAAATATGAATATGAGCTGCGTCTCTTAGCATTTCTTGCACTGTTTAAAATTTCTCTTACAGTTTACTTTCTTTATTTGAATTTTTGTCTTTTATTGTTCGATATATGACTCTTTCTATATAAATATAATATTCCTTCTCAGCTCTCCAAATACTTTTTCCCTGCAACTCTTTTCACTACTTGGCTAATAAACACAGCAGCTGCGAGAAACTGTGGCAACCGACGATCAATGGTTTCAGACTTACCCTCATTACCACCGCTTCTTCCGAATTCTATTATCCTCATTTCCACCCTCGATTACCGTTTCAGGAAGAACAGGACGAACAGAAAACAGACAATCCGAATGGAAATCCTTCACAGATAAGAGATCAAAAATAAAATGGGAAAAGTCCAGCGTCTTTGGTCGGCAAACACAAAAATAAGAAAATTGAATTCATTCAATCGTCCCTGGATCACAAATAAATACAGAAAAACCCGGACGCAGAGTAACGAAAAGCAATCATTAAAAATAGCTGTTAAAAGATTGAATCTCCCAGATTACGAGACGACCGTGAACGGTCCTGGCCGGGGAGAATAATGGAGCGTTTTACCGAGTGTTTTGTTCGTGCCGATATTGGCCAAAGTCGGCTTCATCGCCAGCTGGGGCTAGGGCGCATCATATTCTGACCGCTCCGGCTCTAGACAAACCAGGAGGACTGTCCGTGCGTGAGAAGCCTCAATCTCTGTTATTTGTGATTCTCGACTGTGTTTGTAAGTAGATAAGGATTTTCCCGCTGCACTGGACAACTTGTTGGAACTTTCAGAGGGAAAGTTTGCTACCATGAAAACGGCTTTGGATAAATTCAGTAAAGTTGTTTGTCATATTAGGTCCAGTGTTTAAGACTGGACACTGGATATCGTACATCGAAAATCAAGATATTTTGCAATTGAAAAACCATCAACGATAAATGTCACTGCATGACAATTAGAATAACCACACAGTAAACGTTTTTATACCCACTGAACACTGGCGCATTGACGCTGATTCAACAGGTTCCAGCACCTGCAAGTCCGTTGATCGTGAAACCATAACACCGCCGGTAAATACTTTGAAGTCGAAATCAAATTAGGGAGCGCAACCCTCACCGTTTCGAGCTGGCTCACTCACCCTGACGAGGAGGGCTCGTCGCTTTGGTTCCATCCGCAGATGCAGCGCAAACGTCTCGACAAACAAGGTGAATATTTGATGAACCAGCTCGGAATCCAAACACGGAACGAAAACGAAACGTCCCCACGGGAAAACTGTGCGGTGTGCGGTGTAACTTTTATGATTATTTTATGCTCCTAAGCCTGCCTGCTGGGAGAGACTAACGCCTGCTTTCGGTGATAAGGTACGTAGCTTGTTAAGTTAATATTGTAGCAAGGTATTTTTCGATTTGATTTGTTTGGAGGTGATTGCCGCAAACGAATCCTTCGTCCGGGAGAGAAATAAGGGCGTTTCGCACGTGGGAAAGAAATCCATAATTTATGTTATTAACCGGTAACAATCTCGTTTTATTGCTACTCTGTCTTCATTGAGTTGTTGTTGCCCTTCCAATGAATGGGGGAGGACTGAGCAAGTTGCAGGGGAAAGAAGGTGTGGCCGTTCAAATAGTTGGTTGAGTTTTCGCAGTGAACGACGCACGGGAGGCGATGCCGTATAAGGACTTTGCTAATTGAATTCCGAAAAGAAGGTTGGCTCAATTTGTGGGTAATTAGGCGTTTTATGGGCTATCTTTGTTGTTAAATGGTAGTACTACTAGCTTGAAGTTCTTAGTATAATGCATAAAGTATAATGATAATATAAAGTATAATTAATTATGTAAGCCTATGATTGTCCACAGGATGATAGGTCACATACCGTTCTAATTCTATTTCGGACGACTTCAAACTCCGCACACTTTAGTAAAAAATGTACATTGTAAGTATGAGAAAGCTCACACTGCCCTGCCAGTTCATTCTATCTACTCAGGGTCGTAGCGTGTTCGGGGGACTCAGTACCTGCGATTACTTACCATCACGAACCAACTAAAGCGGACAACAAAAGAGAATTTGATAGAGAAAAGGATCAGCTCTTTAGACTTAAAAGAAATTATTCATCTTAAACGTTTATTAAACCAGGTTTAGGGTCACGATGCGGTACCGATCAGGAACACGACGCGTTGGGGCCCATCGACGACATGCAGAACGACGAGAGGGAGAGACGTTACATACCATGACCGCTTCACGGTCAAACTGTGGGTTTCCGAAGCGATGACAGGCCAGACGATCTTACTCGATGGGTGTTCTTGCCCTCAGAGAGGGTAATCCGCTCGATAATGCCGGCCAATCCAGAACCGGAAGCAGCTAACGTTGCTTATCTTCTCGGGGCAGTCGTCCGTAGAAGCCACGATCTCCCCTATTGAACAAGATCGCCTCAATCACGAACAGCTGCTACCTTTCTATACTACAGCACTGCACTAAGTCTTCGAAGTGTATTCTTCTTCGAAAAATGGCTATCTGGGTTTTATCTTCCCCGTTTCACCCGTTTCACAATTTAAACTTTTCGTTCGGTTTGGCTCGACGATTCAAAATTTAGCTTTTGGCTGCTGTCTAGTTCGAGCTCGACTGATCCCGAACGGTTTTTGCCTTTTCCCCACGATGACACTTTCCATCCTCCATCTCCCTCTAATCTCCGACGATCTCCTCTCTCCCTTTTCTTAACCGGATGCTCAACGATCGCCAGCGACAACAATTCCCTTTTTTCGCCAATTCGCTGAACCGGTTAAACTTCCAGGGCTGTGCAGGATCCCTATAGGGGTTAGTTTAGCGGTTCAATTTTAATGCGGACTATTTTGCCGTCTTTTGCCGTTGCGGTTTTTCCGGTACGGTGGTTTTTTTGTAACCCTTTATAAGTGGTGGCCGCCCTCTAGACGGTATCACGGCTCCGTATGAAGCACGTTCAATACCCCAACGTCTGGTCTGCACGTTCCGGGGCGGGCTCGCAAGACCTCTTTTAGGTCTAGGTGTCAACCGGCGGTGATTCCACGGGCTTATAAACGGTCACAATGCATGGTTCTTTTTTTTTCGCAAATTATCGTTGCCTAATTAACGGTTGTTTTTTTATGTTTGTAGATGTTAGTGTATACATAAACCTATGTTAAACAAAAAATACAAATTTTGAACAGCAAGAAAAATTAACAACTAACAACAATATTTAGAGCCAATCAAATACAAACAAACAAAATATTTACAGACTTAAGAACTAAGACACTAAACTAGACAAACTCTTCCATTGTGCCGATCAATTTAGAACGTGATCGGTAACAACACTAATATTGCTAACGTATAACAATAATCTGTAAAACTCCTTGCTGAGACTCAATAGGCGCTTGATTAGCTTAAGAGTAAGCGTTTTGGATAAAAGTTGCTGTTCATTCATTTCCATTATTTTATCAATTCTAAAGTGATTTTCTTTGCTTGTTATGATTATTAGGTACGGGGAAGGTGTGTATTAACTAAAACAAATTTGAAATACAATGATCCATGCTTTATTTTAAGGATATCAAGGATATCAGGAAAGTTTAAGTGTCCGAAATATGAATCACATTTTGCACAAGCAATTCAAACTTCGGACAGTCACGAATAATATTAGCTTCTACAGGTTCTTATCTTACGGAAATAAACTGTCCTAATTATAAAGCTGTGCAAATTGAAATTTCCGTTCGCGCCATTTGAAAGATCAACTGACTATGTAAGTATCGATTGCAATGTTTTATGTGTGAAAAACCAAATCATACTGCTAGGCGGATAGAAAAAACCCGATTTAATCCACCTAATGGTGAAAGGAACCTTTGTTATACCATCTTGTTTGATATGGGCATTTCCAGCTCAAAACGCTAAAAAAACCATTTCTTACTCGACTATTTTTGATTGGAATCATTGGAATTGAAACGTGAAAATGTGCAAATAGTTTCTTTCTATATCAAAAATTTCCAGAGATCATATAGAAATCGACACGTCCACGGAATTAATTCGCTGTGTTAGTTATCATCCATATGCATCCTAGCGATAAACAATCTTCAAAGTATATTTTAACATACTGAATAACTTACGGAAAGCGATAAAAGGTATCGTGTGCAAAGTTTTTGAGTGGAAATGATTATAAAGTAGTTTCTTTAAACAAAAAATCATTACATTTCGCAACCAGTAAGAGGTACTGCCGATGGTTTCATAGTTG
The DNA here is from genome assembly GCF_943734655.1 of Sabethes cyaneus. Classification (NCBI taxonomy): domain Eukaryota; kingdom Metazoa; phylum Arthropoda; class Insecta; order Diptera; family Culicidae; genus Sabethes; species Sabethes cyaneus. The sequence continues at coordinate 164,146,779 of NC_071355.1, forward strand.
ACGTAACAACCATCATGGTAGAGAACGCGCATTTTTATCGGTAAAAACGTTTAAAGCCAAATAATCTTAACTGCATACTTTTTCAATCAAATAATCTGTCAATTTAGTAGAGATTGTTAGTCAAAAGAGGGTCGTTGGGGTTTTGTGATTCATTTCTCGTTTATTGTATTCAAAAAATGTATATGCCAATTTGTGCAAATAAACCGACTGTTTTTTGAACGTTTTTTCACATAGCTTGGCGTAAAACCCGTGAAAATCGTGGTCTTATTCTAGTTGATTATGTCGGGAGTTACGTCAACTATGAAACCATTAGCAGAGTACCTCTATTTTTTCAAATTTCTCGAATATTTTCGAACTAACTATAGTGAAGACACTATATAATTTTTTGGACGCATTTAAAAATCAAAAATTTGTGTCACCCTATCAGCCTATTAGGCGGATTTACGAATACCCTAATGGTGTAAGAAAATGCGCTATATTTATTAATAAACTGCTCCAAAGACACACCCGTTAAAAAATTACGCATTTCATCGTAATAGGTAGTAAATTATCACGTTTTGCCTTTCTACTATTTATATGAATCCGGGTGAGATTGTGCCAAAAACCAAAAATGTTTATTTGTGGAAATTTATTATATCTATAGAAACTGGTGACATAAATTCAAAATGATTATGAACATAACATATTTATTCATAACATAGAATGGAACACAGATAATATTAGCGAACTATTTTGCCTAAACAAGTTTCAAAGTTCGCGATCAAAAATACTCGGAAATAACGCTTGTAAAAAATGTCCCGCATAAACCAACCCAAACAAGAAATTGCATCAATTTGCTATCTTGAAGGTATATAAACTAATCGTTTACAATGTATTGAAAGGTTATTATGCGTTGGATAAGTTTTGATTACGAAAATAATATTTTTCGAAACTTTGTACTTTTCGAGCTTCACGGGGGTGAAGCTTGTGCAAAGCCATAATGTTCAATCTAATTTGTGAATTTCACATACACAACAAAAATACATCAGTATACACCACAGCACACTCTCATTCTTTACTATTAACCACAATATTTTGACAGATTAGATTGCATCATCCATTTTGGAGCAAACAGCATCATAGGTCTAAATAATTTAAACTAATTTTTACTTTTTCTCTGGAAATTTCAGATACTTTGAATAAACACTCTAATATAAGACAAATATATTATACCGTGTATAAACTGCCAGTTTTAAGGTGGGAGGAGGGTGGTGGGATATGCCACATGTTCTGCGGCCGCGGGTTCTCGAACGAAGTAATGGTTACTTTTGTTAAATGATCAAATAGGTATGCCCCCTTAGGATACACCCCTTCATATATCTCCCCCTTGTTAACCCTAGAAACGCTACTGGCTATATAAAGGCTGTCCATTGACTACGAACTCATTTTTAGTTATTCCAGACCTCTCCGTGTTATTTTCGTTCATACTTTTTGTTAGATGCGTTGTTTTTGGCCGACTCCCTGCCCCTAATAGTCCACTTAGTTCATGGACGGCCCCATGTGAACTACTTTATACTGATATTTATGTGTATTGTTTATGAACATGCTAATATTCACTAGTTAGGTTTTTAGCCTAACTTTATGTTTTTGGCACAAAAAATATCGCCCCTGTAGGTCCATCTACCTTTTTGTGTCGTATTCCACTCCTGTTGCCAGACTTGTAATAAACGCAGCTCGGAACCAAACGGTGCATACCTACACATGTATGAACTGCAGCCGGGTTCTTTTGAAAATTGACGCAGTTTCGTCGCTACGTACTCGCATGCTACCAGAGAAAGCAAGCACCTGAACGCCGTTTTGTAATTTCGGGTCGCACCTCGTGAACACCGGCCAGCGAACCTAAATGTTTTCGATTTTTCGTTATATTCTATCTGGTAGATAGCACGAAACGAAAATGAAACGAGAACGAATAAGGTGCGCGTGTGTTTGGCTGCCGTTCTTTAGCGGGGTGCCGCACGGTTGCGTTCCGAACGCAAGTTATAGTATGTTCTCCGACGGTAAGCCCCACGTGTTGGATTGCTCTCCGATTACTCACCAGTAGTATCTCCATTTTATGGTGCGATATTTGCAGGTTCGCGTTCTGCATCCAACTCTCCACCCTGCCGATTGACTCAGTCGCCAATGCCTCCACTTCCTCTAGCGATTCGCATGTAACCGTCATCACGATGTCGTCCGCGAAGCCGACGATTTCCACTCCCGTTGGTAGCTCTAGGGTTAGCACGCCGTCGTACATACTGTTCCAGAGAGATGGACCGAGTATTGACCCTTGTGGAACGCCCGCCGTAATCACGGTCGTTTCCTTTCCGAGGTTCGTCTGGTATACAAGCCCCCGATTCGTGAAGTAGCTCTTCAGTACGCAACACAGATAGTCGGATTCTCTGATTCTTTGGAGCGCTGCTGCGATGGCTTCCCAGCTAGCGCTGTTGAATGCATTCTTAACATCGATAGTGACCACTGCGCAGTAGCGGTGTCCTCTACGTTTCTGCTTGGACGCCTTCTGTGCTGTCTCGATGACAGTTCGGATCGCATCTAGTGTGGACCTTCCCTTCCGGAACCCAAACTGCCTTTGTGTCAGTCCGTACACGCCCTCCGTGTATATGGATAACCTGTTCAGGATAATCCTTTCTAAAAGCTTTCCCTGTGTGTCCAGCAGGCAGATTGGTCGATATGATGCTCAGTCATGTCTGGAAATGCATGGATTGCCTCCTTAAGAGCTGCATTGGGGATCCCAACCGGGCCCGGCGCCTTCTTCATCTTCAGGTCTTTCGCGGTTCTAACAAGTTCGTCATTGGAGACTCTTCTCTCGATAGCGTTCTCATCCTCTAGCGCCCGGTAAGGGGTAGGGGGACAGGATATGTGTGTGTGCGTGTGTGTGTGTGTGTGTGTGTGTGTGTGTGTGTGTGTGTGTGTGTGTGTGTTTTTTTTTTTTTTTACCGTGAGGAAAAGCTCAATGCCTGGCACACTGATGATGCACTGCATCACGTGGCACGGTGTGGGACTCTAACCCACCAAAAACCTCACTGCTCCTGGCCCCAAAACCCTCCCGGGACCACCGCTAGGTATTACTTCGGGAGGAGGACGTGTGTGTGTGTGTGTGTGTGTGTGTGTGTGTGTGTGTGTGTGTGTGTGTGTGTGTGTGTGTGTGTGTGTGTGTGTGTGTGTGTGTGTGTGTGTGTGTGTGTGTGTGTGTGTGTGTGTGTGTGTGTGTGTGTGTGTGTGTGTGTGTGTGTGTGTGTGTGTGTGTGTGTGTGTGTGTGTGTGTGTGTGTGTGTGTGTGTGTGTGTGTGTGTGTGTGTGTGTGTGTGTGTGTGTGTGTGTGTGTGTGTGTGTGTGTGTGTGTGTGTGTGTGTGTGTGTGTGTGTGTTCGCTATTGTTCGCTATTGCATTTCATATCGATCGGACTTTCAGTTCAAAAATTATGTATAAAAATACCAAAAGTATGAGACCTCATTTTCGCAGAGGTCCCTCAATCGATTTGAACAAGATTGATTGCAAATGAAAGAAACCCCTTTTAAAGCTATAACCTCCAAATATCTTGATGATTGGGCTAGTAGTTACATAAAGCATTGCGCAAAAAAAGGTATTTAAAACATGTTTTTAGAACATATTAGCAATAATGCAATGATAAACATTCTGCGATTTATCATTATTTGAAAATTGCTGTTTAGATCTATCAAACGAAACCAAATTATTGAAAATCGGACAATTTGTTCAAAAGTTGTTGTAAAAACTTCATGTATCTATGCGCCTGTGTATGTGTGTATGTATGTGTGTACCATTTACAATTTTGCAATTTACATTGAAATACAGCAAAAGTGATGAAACATAATCGTCAATTTTCAATTCAATTCATTTCATGTCAATTTATCAAAATTTTAATTCAATTCAATTTAGCCACATACTGGTATTCGCAATCGGACATCTACAGTCAACCAAAAAAGTATTCGGACAGCAGCGCATAAAATTTTCTTTTAGAAATTTTGCACAGTATTTTTGCAAAGAATGGCAACACATATTTTTTAAAACAATGTTTAACTAAAGCATATTTATATGCACAATAAAAATTCGGGGAAAAGCTTTCCGTTTTGAAGATAGGGTACATACAGTTTGAATTCCTCAAAAATGCAGCCAAAAAAGTATTCGGACAGTTAACTATTAGTTAAAACAAATGTCCTTTCTCGCTCAACTACTACCTTGTAGGACCATTTATATTCTTGATGACCTGTTTTAATCTGTTTGGGATAAAATTAACAATTTTTCAAATATCCCTCTGTGAATTGCTGACCATTTTTTTACAAGAACTCGGTTTAAGTCATTGTGATAAGAAATCGAATGATTTCTTATTTAGAAATGAGATTATCTAAAAAGATGTTCAAAAGGGTTCAAATCTAGACTGAATGCTGATGTTTCGGTAGCTCTAGGACAATTATATGGTGCCTACCGCTTACAATGATCAACAGTATGTTTAGATTCAACATTCCGGTACAATATGTATGTACCACACAATTACAATTTTGCTTTAATTTCACCTAAAATTATTCAGATAGTTGAGTTTACATTTAGTTCTATCCAAAAGTATATATCTTTGGTGCCTCGGAGCTTTCCAAGCACCCCAACAAGGTATGACATCAACAACCCTTATGCAAGAGTAACTAAAAGAGACGGGTTACAAGTGAAAAATCACTCGTCAGCAAGTAAACAAGCAATGCGGTTAGTGTCATACCTTGTTGGGATGCTTGGAAAGCTCCGAGGTAGCAAAGATATATATTTTTGGATAGAACTAAGTGTAAACTCAATTATCTGAACAATTTCAGGTGAAATTAAAGCAAAATTGTAATTGTGCGGTACATACATATTGTACCGGGATGTTGAAACTAAACATACTGTCGATAATTGTAAGCGGTAGGCACCATACAATTGTCCTAGAGCTATCGAAACATCAGCATTCAGTCTAGATTTGAACCCTTTTGAACATCTTTTTAGATAATTTTATTTCTAAATGAGAAATCATTCGATTTCTTATCACAATGACTTAAACCGAGCTCTTGTAAAAAAATGGTCAGCAATTCACAGAGGGATATTTGAAAAATTGTTAATTTTATCCCAAACAGATTAAAACAGGTCATCAAGATTGTAAATGGTCCTACGAGGTAGTAGATGAGCGAGAAAGGACATTTGTTTCAACTAATAGTTAACTGTCCGAATACTTTTTTGGCTGCATTTTTGAGGAATTCAAACTATATGTACCCTATCTTCAAAACGGAAAGCTTTTCCCCGAATTTTTGTTGTGCATCTGAATATGCTTTAGTTAAACATTGTTTTAAAAAATATGTGTTACCATTCTTTGCAAAAATATTGTGCAAAATTACTAAAAGAAAATTTTATGCGCTGCTGTCCGAATACTTTTTTGGTTGACTGTATACGAAGAAAAACAGTTTGTTTAGCCCATGGTTACAATGCCTGTACAACGTTAACCTCATCTCAGTATATCTCGCGATTCCAGCAATAAAGAAAATTGTTTTCACCAAGGTTGATCCGCAGACCAAGATCTTTTAATCGGTGGACAAAGTTTCATAAGTTTTTCGCTTAGTGCTGCGAGTAACTAAATATAGTGGCGGTTAGATTTGCAAATGCTAATAAGTTGATTTTCTCATATGAATTTGTACAAAATTCTAATGAATGTTTTTTTTAATATCATTTATTTTATTTGGCTCGTTTGCGGTAGCTTAGCGGAGCCGAAAGGCTTTTATAAAAATAGTACACGAGGAGCACTGCTTACATCTATGTTAGGAGGTATGATCGATACACCCGATTTACTGGGGTTAGTAGTTATTTACAGTTTTCTTAATATAGAGGGGGGCTAGGATCAAGCATGTTTATGGCGCTGCTTTTTCTTTGATTTCTGATTTTCTACATGTATTCATTCGCCCACCCAGTTAACTCCGAGATACGATGCTAACAAGCCAAGTTCGACTGTGCTTTGCTTCTATAGAGTCAGTAGGATCGTTGCAGTAGCACCGTAATTGGCCTGTGCACTAATAATCGGCTGCAAATAGTGTCGATAAAGAAGAGTCAGGTTCTTAAAAACGTTTATATCCATGGATTTGCTTTGCTTTTATATTCATTCAGGCCTACAAAAATTAACGCGAATATTAAAAAAAACCAAATATAAATAAAATAAATTAAATAACGCTTACAACTAATTACGCAATCTAGGAAAGAAAATATAATTATTGCACCCAGTACGTTCTTGTGAATTTTACTGTTCAATAACGATTTTGACGACTGATAATCAAAAATATAGTCAACTTAATCATAAATGATCCTGAGAAACTAAAAAAAATAGTATTACAGTAGAAAGGCCACGTCACACCGCTAGGTGGATTGATTCAGGTTTTTTACATAGAAATAGGTATCTTGTAAGATTCCAAAATAGTGGCTTCTAATTCTTGGGATTACGAGCTCGTTTTTGCCCGTTGTGCGCCGCTATCAAATAAATTCGTGGAAAGGTACCAACCCAGTTTTTTGGACGGGCGATCGACAACGGACCAAATCTTTGTCCTGCGACATATCCTCCAAAAGTGTCACGAATACCAATTTCCTACGCACCATCTTTTCATAAATTTCAAGACCGATAACGATACTATCGACCGTGAAGAGCTATGGAAAATTATGGACGAAAACAACTTTCCCAGGGAGCTGACAAGACCGATTAAGGCCAGTATGGATGGTGTTCGGTGCTGTGTGAAGATTTCAGGCGCGTTGTCAAACCCGTATGAAACACGCAGGGGACTGCGACAAGGCAATGGTATTTCCTGGCTCCTGTTCAACATCACGCTAGAAGGTGTTATGAAACTTGCGGGTTTTACATGGTTTAACATGCGGAGCACGATATTCAGTAAATCTAGCCAATTTATCTGTTTCGCTGACGACGTGGACATTGTCGAAAGGAAGTTCCAGGTAGTTGCTGAGCAGTATACCAATGTGAAACGTGACGCAGTAAAGGTTGGTTTAGTGGTGAATACGTCTAAAACCAAATACCTGTTGGCAGGAGAAACCCAGCGTGATTAAGCTCGCATGGGCAATAATCTGGTAGTCAACGGGGACGAGTTCGAGGCAGTGGACAAATTTGTATACCTCGGGTCGTTGATGACTTCGAATAACAACTGCAGCAGAGCAATACGCAGACGTATTCTTGTCGAAAGTCGTGCTTACTATGGACTTCACAAGACCCTAAGGTATGGTAAGCTTCACCTCCGTACCAAATGTACCATGTACAAAACGCTAATAAGATCGGTAGTCCTCTACGGGCACGAAACGTGGACAATGCTCGAGGGGGACTTTAAAGCACTGGCCGTTTTTAAACGTCGTGTGCTTTGCTTAGGGCCATCTTTGGCGGTGTATATGAGACCGGTGCATGGAGGAGTAGGATAAATTACAAGCTGGTGTAGCTCTTCGGCGTACCCAGTATCTAGAAAGTTGCTAAAGCTGGAAGGGTACAAAAGGCTGGACATGTTGTGAGATGAAGCTTCGAATCCGGTTGGCACTATACGCAGAGGTGCGCAGCGCAGAGGCCTAATCCTCATTTTATATTTTGGGAACTTCTGTTCTTGTTTACTGGTTGTTGTAGCAGTTAAATATCAAAACACACAGTTTTGATAATTAATCAATTCAATTTTTCAATGTTCAATTAATCTATTTGTTAATCTATATTGTTATTTAGAATAATCGCATGCTAAGCTAGCTAAATGGTCTATGATTTTACAATAACATAAAATAACTGCTTGTAACAGTTATCGACGAAGAAATTATCTTTTATATCTGTATTAAGGTACGAAATATGAAATCATCAATTCAAACAAATCAACCCTACAGCCAACCTGAAAGTATGCCCTCAAACAAAAGTTTCTAAATTATGGCATCGGTAAATATTTACCGTATGTTTGAATTTTCCGGACGCTTTCGAGTTGCGGATTGCTCATTACCCCAGCCCGTCGACATTGCTTGTAGGTTCCGTTTTACGATGGAATTCCATCAAGTAAGTAAATCCACAATCTACTGCTCGCTCAGCACCCCAACCCGTAAGAAAGTAGCTGGTGGCGAAACCATGGATGAGCACCGGTAGCGGAGTTGGTACAAAGTAAACATAATAACATCAGTTTAGCTGAACCGAAGTTTGCTTGCATTTCACGGTTCAACCGATATTCGTTCCGTCAACAACGACGAGGGATGAAACTCCCGAGAGGGCAATACCCAGTTGAAAGGATGTAACGCACATGTAACAGATATCAATCGAGATTGCATGCGCTTATCAGCGTTTTTCAATCGAAGGGAGATGATTTGAAGATTTATTAGTGTGGGAGGAAAAAAGTATATAAATTAGTAAAATAATTATGAATTCTGCATGATCGATGTTTCGATGTTGACAAACGAGTTTTTTGTGCTAACCTGAAACTTTTTCCTAAATTAAATTAAAGTCTCATTTGTGCTGGTGCTTCAAAATCGAATTAAAACCTAATTCACTTGAAAGGATATCGTAAACAAGTTTCGAGGCGGGTGTTCATCACAAAATCTTGACTCTAATGATAATTAATATCGTTAGCACCCGCTTCCCGGCAACGGTTTGTCTCCCTACGCAACAAAAGTTCTTGCTTAAATACTGTTAAGATAGTCATCGCCCTGCAACTTTCCAACATTCGAAAACAATAGCTGTTCGGTGTTCGCTAAAAGTCGTCCCAAACAAATACTTTTATCTTAATCAGCACCCTTCCGCCCGGTTTCTCCTGGTCTTCGTGGTAAACACTGGATGACAGCGGAACTGTCACTGTCATCAAATCATCACTCGACGCACGACGGGCGGCGGTTGAATGACGTTAAATTTTAAACGACATGAAGTGCGGTAGCCAACCGCTCTCCTCGAGCAGAAAAACGTCCATTGTTTGCGAACAGCGCCCTGCAAGCGAGGGTAGATTGTCTCTCCGAATTTCCTCCCTCAGCTCGGCCGAGATCGGCGGAGCATTTTCCGTACACATCAGCAAATATTTCCACTCATTAACGCCGACCGTGATGCGAGGATAAAGGAGATGTCTTACTCTGCCCTTCGGCGGAAACGAGGTGCTTTCCGGAGGGGCGAACGACGTGAAAAATACTTGGTAAATTACACTTGATGTGGAACGTGATACAGTTGATGTGTGATGCCATCGTTGCCTTCGGCTTGGATATGGTTTTTGTTAAATTGGACTGATTTAACGGATTTAAAGTTATTCGGAAATCATGCAGAGCCATTAGAGCGTAGATTTACCACAGTAACCCATCATTGATCCATTGAGATTTTTCCTGAATTTAGTTTTCTAAACTAAAATAAGACACTTTGCACAAAGGCAGATTTATCTCAAAATGTTTGTTTTCCTCAATGGACAGGAAAAAAGTTGTCTACGGCTTTCATAAATAACTTTTGCCGATTACCGATGAAAGATAATAGTTTTTTTTCTGGTTTTGGCTTTTAAAAATTATATTTCATTTAAAAAGATATTGTTTTAATAATCTCTAAAACAGATTATCTTCACAGTCTTCATTTCGATTGCCATCAATAATCAATATTTATTGCTTTGTATTGCTTTCTATACTGTTTAATATAACTCCCATCAAGGGCTTATTTGCATGATCGTCTGCTGTAGCAGCAGCGATGTCCTGAATGCAAATGAAAAAGGTGCTCGGATGCCACCCACTAGTAGCTTCTCACTTACTGCTTCCACCGTCGGCCCATGTTTCTAGCTCTCGAACGAAAGCCACGGTGTCGTTGTCGAGCACATAAATATCAATTTAGTCCTCCAAAGGCACGTGTCTCTCTCGCGCGCGTGGCTCCAAACGTAGGTAAATACCCGATACGACTTCGAGTACGAAATTAATGAAATCGTTTTCAAGCGTTTTTAATTTAAATTTGTCAGCACTTCAAAAGATTGGATCTCCTACCTAGTGTCGTCCTATTTCCTCACAGGCCAACTACAGGAACAGCCAGACGGAAAAACAGCAGACACAACATAATCTCCTTGGTGCTTCGTAGAGACTTTCACTTTATCCATCTCCCAGCTCCCTGTTCACGAATTTTTCTGCCGTGGAGGGGAAATGAAGATGATACGTTCGAGGTTTATATTGAAATCTAATTCCCGTAAACATCATTTACAACTCTGTGGAGAATTATCGGTCTTAATTCAGTGGATTTCGTTCAACGAAAACCTCGATTTGAACAGTGAGTAAAATTATATCGTGAGATTCAAAAGGAATTAATTTCATGTATATAGTCGTCGTAAAACAACTAGAAGTATAGCCTTTTTAAACACAATTAATACCATTGTGCAAACTCTTTCAGGCGCTTAAAGGATTCGCTTAGCTAGACTAGTACTGTCTTCTAGTCAGGTGGAATGGCTTTATAGGCAGCATCTGACTAAGCCTATCACCCGCCCGTGACAAAGTATCAATGAGAATTACGAAGAATTGTGTAAATTCAAATTTATTAACCTTGGGAAGGTAGGGTACGGAAATTAGAGGCAGATTGTGTCAGTCAATTTTATCTTGAAATGTTCACAATTGATCCTTTGAGATTTATTTAAGATCCAATCGAAGGCAATAAACATCAATACGGCTTAGTCAATGCTTGGTACCATACAGGACGATAGAAAAATATGAAGGTCGCAAAACGATACCTATACCTAGGTGTTAAATTTTAATAATTTTTTTTTTTCTTTAAACAGATCATTTTATTTTTTAACTTTAAATGAAGCATTGTGTTAAGTGTGCATCATTAAATTATAAGAATGATTTTCGTCTTCGTAACGTACTACCAAGGCTTCATTTATTTTCGTCCGGTCCACGAGATGAATCCGTACTTGTGCGAAAACTAATTATAACCAACAATGGAAATCCGTCTTTCTCAAGTAGGTATTATTTGAGTGACCTACTGTTGATAAACGAGCCATAGCGTCTTTATTTTACCATCAACCTTTCTTTCAGAGTTGGTAAACTTTATTAAATTCAAGTCATTAATAAAATTCTTAAGATGCATAACTAGGTTCTCACTGTTTTATATGAAAATGCTAGAAAACTATATTGTAAAAATTGATTACAAATGAATCACACAAAATATTCTTATCTCTAGTAACTTTTTCCCTTCATCTTTTGAAGCTATCACGAAACAAGCCAATTTTTGATGTTTTCATTTGCATTTAGATTTAGCGGAATTGCTGATCAGCTAGACCATGCGCCATCGAACGGAACGGAACTATAATCAACACGGCATATCCAGAGAATATGGCATGTGACGTAGGACGTACTCTTTGAGTGTTTCCAAGCGGCCTTTGATTGACTAGATAATGTGAGACCGAGCATTGTCATGCTGTAGAATCACTTTTTTGAGCCTCTGTTCATGTTATGATCGTTTTCCCAGCAATGTCCGGCTCCATCGCATTAATTGGATTCGATACCGTTCCCCAGTGATGCTTTTCTTCGGTTTCCACAGCTCGTAATAAATTACACTGATTAGCTCTTACCAAATGCATAGCATAACCTTCGACAACATAAAAGCATAACCGACTAGCTTCCATGATTTTTTTTCTTTGGGTTACTAAAATGAATCCTTTTTTCATCGCCCGTCACGATGTGAAAACCCATCCTTTCGATCATTAGGAATCCAAATTCCTTGTTTGTGAATCATTCCCAACGCATACAATCACTTGAAGGGGAAACAGTGAACAGTCGTCCTTGAAGCGACGTGACCAATTGCAACAATTAGAGCAGCATCTCAGACACATCTTTAATAGTGATGAGTACTATGCAAAGGCGGGTGATTGGATGGTGCCCAATCAGCCCGCGAATGTGCGGAATGAGAATCAATAGCTGGTTTTTCAACATAAGCAACATCAATGAGCTCAGCCGAAAATTGCGATGCTGACAAGAATGAATTCCATGCGCCGTTGGAGCGTAAATAGGACTACTGCTTAAAAGAGGGCATCAAGATCGTCATCGGAGATCTCGACACTCATGTCGGACAAAAAAAAAGAATAAAAACCGGTGATTGGAGGACTCAATGCAGATCAACTGACCAACGTTATGTGAATCTGATCGATTTTATGCCTCCTAGAATATGGCCACATAATACATTCTTCCAGCATAAACTCCTGCACAAGTCTAATCAAATAGAAACACGAAACGACCGCTTTGTGATTGACTGCCGATATACGTCAGAGATCATTTATGTCATTCCTATCGACTTGGATAGGATCGGGCCCCGTGCACACCGACACAAACTATAACGGCCGGCAAAACACCAGGTTTGCAGCTTCTCGAGGTCTGGTGATCAGAGTCATTTTGTTTCCCCGAAAAGATACCTACACAACCACTTGGAGATCAACGAACATTGAACCAAATCGAGCATATTCTCATCGATGGCCGGTTTTTTAATGTCTCCAACATACGCTCCCTGTGGGGTGCAGATATCGCCTCGTATCATTACCTAATAGCCGTAATAGTGCGTTCAAAACTATTGACGGTATACCTCGCTATAAAGCTGCCCTCCTCGGTCAAACATTCAACAGTTAGACAACCCGCCAGTTGCCTAGAACTAAGCGCGCCTGCTGCATGAAGCTCTACCTTCCTCTGTGGAGCTAAGTGCGAAGACGGATGGAACCGGATACGCTCGGCCGTCAATGAGGCAACAACAGTGGTACTAGGTGAAGAAGCCTCAAGTGCGTACAATGAGTGGCTTCACGGGGAATGCCAGCATGCTATTGAAAGGAAAAATCAGCCTGGATGAAGTATCTAAGCATCACTACGAGTAAGAATTTGCCCATGCATCGACAAGCGCGGAAGGAGTTGACCACGATCCCGGAGAGGAAAAAGAATCAGAACGAGGATGGCAATGTAACAGAAGAAGACGAAACATCAGTTAGAAGCGCCTACAAACGATTACACCGTGCCAGATCGCGATCTGGATGGTAAATGGTTGAATAATGCGCTCCAGAACTACCACGAAGTTCCACAGCCTCTTATTTAGCAACTCCTACCTCTACCTCCTCGTGGTACCATCCGGGATACGTTCCTTAGTGGAAAACGGACAACCGGTGGAAACTAGGGTCGTATGCGGACAGAGAAGGGGACACTCATGCGAAGGCATCAATAAAACCGATTAGTCTTTCGCTGCATGACAGCTACCGCCATAATTTATTAAAGCTTTTCAATCAGGTGAAAACTAAATCAGTTCGTCAGCTTTGTCAACTTGAAAATACATCCGTGAGCAGAAAAGTTAAAGTTTTACTTTACTGTCAGATCATTCTGATCGATTTGGTTTATAACGACCATAGTAAAATATCCCATAGAATAATTAATAAAATTATGAGCTTCGTTTGCAGCATGTGCGCATTAAATTTTATTGTTTTATTGATATGATAGGTCGATCAACGCGCTTTTGAAATTTTGCAATTTTCGAAAACTGTTTATTTTAACAAAATAAATATATTCAGTTAGTCAATCTTAATCTCTAGCAAAATCATTTTAGTTGCTTTCTGTGACTGTAAAACCGATTGATAATAATTTTCGTTCTGCAAAATACTTTGCTTTGATGAATTTCTGTTTGCGAGCTAAAACAAAATACTGGAATATGGTAATATGGCCTCGCATAAAAAAATGATTTTAGTGTTGAACTTTGGTATTCTTCATTACAATAGCAAAAAAAACCGCTTAGTCTGAGTGTTACCGTTTTAATAGGTCTATAAAACTAACAGAGTTCTTGTGATTCATTTATCAAGCAACCGCGATAAGAACAATTTTTAATTGGTGCGCCATTTTGTATTGCTACATCACACTTATGGCAAATTTATAAGAGACGTGGTGCAACCAACTAATTTTATCGTGGTAATATAAGCAACCACAATAAATTTGCTTTATTGACAGTTTTATTATAGTTTTCTAGCCTCGAGATATGATGCTGGCCTAATAAGTCAGTCGTCATATGCTCGAATCTCGGCTGGGAGAGGCTGTTAGAGTCAATAGGATCATAGCAACTGGCCCTGCAATTGTCCTGTACTCTAACAGCGGGCTACGAAGTCTGTCGTACAAAACAGAAGGTCAAGTTTCGATAACGGAATGTAGCACCTAGACTTTGCTTTGCGTTGCTTATTATGGTTTTCTAGCTAGCTATAAGTTTTTTTTGACTTGTATCCTCTTGGTATTGCGCAATACCACAAGAAAACCAGAGGTAATCAACCGCAATAAAACCTTTATAAAATTCAGGTAAAACCAAGTGGCTTTAGAATTGTTACTTGGGTTGTGATACCGCCTACAACTTGCGCCGGCTCTCACCAATTGGAAATTGGTTTGCAATTTGTGGAAAGATATCAAGCCGGCTTCTTTGAAGGATGGTCAAAGACGGACTAAATCTTCACACTGCGGCAGATCCTCCATAAAGCCTGTCAATGCAATCTGCAACTACACTATCTTTTCATCGATTTTAAGCTGTGCGTGATATTATCGACAAAAAGCTATAAAAAATCAACGACAAAACTACTTTCCCGGCAAACTAATTAAACTGATTATAGGGTTTTATAATAAAAAACCGGTTAACTTAAATTTGACGCATTTTTTTCAATTGTTAAATATTTAAAATATCTGTGCACCTGCGTATTTTGTTTTTAACATTTGCTCTTCAGTTATCGAAATAGCAATAGCAGAAGCCACGCATTAAAATTTTGCTCGAAAACTTTGAAAGTACCCAAATAAACTATCACCAACGTAATAAAACGGTTTTTCGAACGTTGGTTAACAGCTAGGAAATCCGAGTTAAGAATACCGAAACCGAATGGAACAGCTTCCTGAGCAGAAATTCTCGAATAAAACTGAAAGCAGCAGGTGGTAGACATTTTCAAACATATAAAACTTTCAAAGTTCGTTAAGGAATGTCCGGTTTAACTGCAGGGATGGAGTGTACAGTTTGATTCGATTTTGCTCTTTTGACTATACCAATGTATGAAACACTCATAGAGTTAGCTATAATCTACAACATTGCTAAAGTAAGTATTGCTTTATCTTTATTAATTGTTGTTTTATAAGGCTGCTAGCGCACTTTTTATTGCGAACGGCATTACATATAGGGCAGCGGTTCCCAACCTTTTTTCGGTTCGCGTACCCCCTGACGGATTTCCCTATACTATTCTGAAGCGAACTAAAGTTTTGGCGTACCCCTGGGGGTTCGCGAACCCCCATTTGAGAACCGCTGATATAGGGCATTATTACTACAAGAGGTAAAGCAATGCACAGTTCAGCAATGTTGTAGATAATAACCAACTCTACAGCCGTCCCATACACAACTTTTAGGAATTTTGGCACAGTCATTAAAGTAAAATTCAATCAAACTGTAGCCCCTGTTTGGCAGGCCGTCTGTACCTACCTGTGGCTCATCGTCAAATGGGTCGATTTCATTACAACAGAGACCATCAACTCGGAAAATAACCCAAACGAGTATCTGGAACGTCTGCTGCATTTCCTGAAGCAACCCGATTGTTCTGTGCTGTTTTGGTCAGAATTGGTATTGTACCATTTTGGAACATTACGGAGTGCTATGGCGCCAACAACGTGCAAATGACAAAAACCCGTCCAATATGTCAGAGCTTCGCCCAATGTACATATATTGGGCCATCGTCAAACCGCACCTGAGGACGACCCAAAAACCTGCTACAAGCGAAAAGTAGTTTGAGGTAGTTTAAAGTGGCTTTTGCTTGTTTGCCGCGGTGATTGAGGTAACTGTATAGAATCCGATGACAGAAGTTAAACGAAAGGGCCAGCAATTGAGATTCGGTTAACCGGAAACCTCGCTGAATATAATTTCTGTCTTTTATACTAATCAAATTAGGGTAAACGCACCATTAGTGGTGGTAGTACCAGTAGTGGTGGAAACTCGAATTATTCGATTATTTTTGCAGATTTTGGTACAAGTTCGATATTTATCGAATAATACTGTTACTGGTGCTTCGATACTTATCAAACTTGTACCAAAATCTGCAAAAATATAGCAATAATTCAAGTTTCCACCACTACTGGTACTACCACCACTAATGGTGAGTCTACCCTTTAAAATTAAAATTATTTAATTTTTGATTTAAAAATTTAATCAATGATACATGCATTTTTGTTCGATCAAACATTCTTTAGTTAGATATCCCAAGATTACGTTAAAGCTAAGTATGGACTAGCAAAACGGTGGGAGCCGGTCATACGAAATCAAATGACTTTACTGTGAGTTCTTGCGAGCAAAATTTTTTTTTCCATTTGATTCTATCAACCTGTTACTTATATTCGATATTCTATTAGGTAAAACGCTCAAAAATAAGTTTTTATTATATGTAAGTTCTGTATGTATCATGTATGTATGTATGTATGGGGGGGAATCCACCATCAGTTCAAGTGACTCCTCACTCCATCCTTCAGTCTTCCACTCATATGATGCCTCTGTATTCATGAATTTTGGTTGGTAAACGGCCGGATAATGCGGAATATAGACCCCATAGTGGTCGTTAGCCTCTTATCCAGCCACTCCGATCCCGACCTCCTCGTGGTACCAGCCGGAATACGAGCAACCTTAGCGGAGATCGGGTAACCAACCCCGGTGGAAACTAAGGTCGTATACTAACCGGGAAGGAGGTAGTGAGTCTCGGCACTATAAGATGGCAGCCCCATCACGAGACTCGGTAGTGTTGCCCCAGTACGGCTACACACCTAAACAACACAAACTAACAACATTCAAGCATATTCGGAGCGGAATATTCGGCATCGACCTAGGCGACAGAATAAGGACAACGAATGGAGACTCGGGACTTGGAACTGCAGATCGCTAAATTTCGCAGGTTGCGAGCGGGTGCTGATTGAACAGCTGGAACCCCGCAAACTCGGCATCGTAGCTCTGCAGGAAATCTGTCGCAAAGGAGAGAAGGTATGGAAGATACGTGGCGGAAAGGCCCAGTTTTACCAGAGCGGTGGCGCTACCAACGAACTGGGAACGGGCTTTGTAGTGCTGGGCGGAATGCAGGATCGCGTGATAGATTGGAAGGCGATCAACGAGAGAATGTGTGTATTGAGGATAAAGGGTCGTTTCTTCAATTATAGCATCATTAACGTGCACTGCCCGCACGAAGGTAGACCCGACGATGAGAAAGAAGCGTTCTACGCGAGGCTGGAGGCAACGTACGACAGCTGCTCGTCACGGGACATCAAGATCGTCATCGGGGATATGAACGCCCAGGTCGGTAGGGAAGAAATGTATAGACCGGTGGTAGGACCCCATAGCCTGCACACCGACACAAACGATAACGGCCAACGATGTATAAACTTCGCAGCTTCCCGAGGCCTGGTGATCCGAAGCACCTTTTTCCCGCGCAAGGATATCCACAAAGCCACCTGGAGATCACCTGACCAACGTACAATGAACCAAATTGACCACGTTCTCATAGAGGGCCGGTTCTTCTCTAACATCACGAACGTACGCTCCCGTCGGGGTGCGGATATCGATTCTGACCATTACCTAGTAGCAGTACATGTACGCTCAAAGCTGTCCACCGTATACCGGACACGTCAAAGCCGCCCTCCTCGGCTGAACATCAGGCAGCTAGATAACCCACAAGCTGCCGAGAACTACGCGCGAGTACTGAATGAGGCACTGCCTTCTTCCGAGGAGTTAGGTGCTTCAAACCTCGAAGACGGTTGGGGCAGAATACGCTCGGCCATCGGAGAGGCCGCTACCGCGGCACTAGGTATTGAACCTCGGAGTACACAAAATGATTGGTTTGATGGGGAATGCCAACAAGCGGTGGAGGAGAAAAAAAATGCTTGGAAAAATTATCTAAGTATTGCCACTAGAGAGAACCTGGCCAAGTACCGACGAGCTAGGAACAAGTTGACCACGATCCTGAGGAGAAAAAAGCGCCAAAAGGAGGACAGTGATCGTGAAGAATTGGAGCAACTATTCCGAGCTAATGACACGCGCAAGTTTTATGAGAAGGTAAACCAAACTCGGAAGGGCTACACACCGAAACCTGACATGTGTAGGGACGAGGGAGGGAATCTAATTACAAACGAGCGCGAGGTGGTCGACAGGTGGAAGCAGTTCTTCGATGAACACCTCAATGGCGAAGTCGCAGAAGGAGGCGGAACGGAAGTTAACCTAGGAGCGCCCATGGAAGATAGTGATGTCCTAGCACCTGATCTCCAAGAAGTCAAACGAGAAATCAGATTGCTGAAGACCAATAAAGCCGCTGGGAAGGACCGCCTACCGGCAGAGCTTTATAAACATGGCGGAGAAACGCTAGCAAAGGCTCTACACTGGGTTATTTCGAGGATTTGGGAGGAGGAAAAGCTACCGGAGGAATGGATGGAAGGAGTGGTTTGTCCCATCTACAAAAAGGTGGATCGGCTAGACTGCTGCAACTATCGCGGTATTACGCTGGTAAATGTACTCTTCCAGATCCTGTTACGCCGGCTGTCACCGATAGCACAAGGTTTCGTAGGGAATTATCAGGCGGGTTTCATGGGGGCTCGCGCAACTACGGACCAAATTTTTACTATCCGACAGATCTTGCAGAAATGTCGAGAATACAACGTGCCCACGCATCACATCTTTATTGATTTCAAAGCAGCATACGATACAGTCGATCGAGACAAGCTATGGCAGATAATGCACGAATACGGTTTTCCGGACAAACTGACGCGACTGATCAGAGCTACATTGGATCGAGTGATGTGTTTTGTACGCATCGCTGGGACACTCTCGAGTCCCTTCGAGACGCGACGAGGGTTGAGACAAGGTGACGGTCTATCCTGCATGCTGTTCAACATCGCTCTTGAGGGGGTGATCCGACGAGCGGGCATCGAAACGAGAGGCACGATTTTTACCAAGAGTAGCCAACTTCTAGGCTTTGCAGATGACTTCGATATCATTGCCAGGAACTTTGCGACGGCGGAGGCAATCTACGCCAGACTGAAAGCGGAGTCTAGGAGAATTGGGCTAAAAATAAATGCGTCGAAGACCAAATACATGAAAGGAAGAGGCTCAAAGGAAACAAATGTGCGCCTCCCACGGACGGTAACCGTTGACGGCGACGAACTAGAAGTGGTAGAAGAGTTCGTGTATTTGGGATCGCTGGTGACCGCGGACAACAACACTAGTAAGGAGATCCAGCGGCGCATCCAAGCGGGAAATCGGGCCTACTTTGCCCTTCGTAAAACGCTGCGATCAGGAAGCATACGCCGCCGCACGAAGCTAACAATGTACAAAACCATTATTAGACCGGTAGTTCTTTATGGACTTGAAGCCGTGACGCTGCTTACGGAGGACATACGCGCCCTTGCCGTGTTTGAGCGGAAAGTGCTGCGGACGATATTTGGCGGAGTACAAACTGAAAGCGGAGAGTGGCGGAGGCGTATGAATCACGAGCTACAGGCACTGCTTGGGGAGACTCCCATCGTACATCTAGCGAAAGTTAGCAGGCTACGGTGGGCCGGACACGTTGTAAGGATGCCGGACGACAGTGCGACGAAAATAGTCCTCTTCAACAACCCCACCGGCACCAGGAACAGGGGGGCCCAACGTGCACGATGGCTCGACCAGGTCGAGAGCGATTTGCGACTTCTGAGACGACTAGGAAATTGGCGACGAGTGGCCCAAGACCGAGTTGAATGGAGACGAGTGCTTGAAACAGCACGAGCCACCCCGGCTCTATGCTGCTGAAGAAGAAGAAGAAGTATTCATGAATTTATCATATAATGCATATAATGAAATTATCAAACGATATACAGCCCGAACTCTATTATCCGGGTGCTCATTTTTATTTTCAGCCCGGATAATAGAATCACCCGGATAATGGAATCATCATTTTTGGTACAATTTTTTTTAAGCATGTCAAGTTTTTTGACTTTTAGGTATCAGAAATGTTTTATTTATTATTGATCTATCTTCCCAAAAGTCAGAAAATTCCTTTCTTACGATTTTTTCCACTGATGATTTTTTTTGGTACAATATAATTTTTTGTATGTTATGTTTTTCAATATTTAGGTATTATAAACCTTTTTTTATTATTGATCAATCTCCCATAAAGTCAGAAAATTCCATTTTTGCAATTTTTTATTGATGATTACGATGATGATGATGATTGTAATGATGATGATGATAAGGATGATTTTAAGTAAAAAAATTAATTCCATCATAGCAGGATTTATTTTTGTTCTGTCCGCCGATAAAAGGAATATAAGAAAGGAATTTTGTAACTTTAGGGAGGTGAATCAATACTTGCCAAGTTGTAATCATCATGTAGCATGAAAACTATAACATTAAGGTTTAAAATAACTCATTGAAAAATAATAATTTTTTTTTCACGCGGATAATCGAGTCTAAAAACCTAGATAATCGAATCCCCGGATAATCGAGTCTGGCCTGTATAATGAAATTAAATTAATATGGAT
This sequence comes from Sabethes cyaneus, assembly GCF_943734655.1. Classification (NCBI taxonomy): domain Eukaryota; kingdom Metazoa; phylum Arthropoda; class Insecta; order Diptera; family Culicidae; genus Sabethes; species Sabethes cyaneus. Next base: position 164,167,314 of record NC_071355.1, read on the forward strand.
AAAAATAGAACGAGCTCACCAGCAGTCCTTTGTCTCAGATATATAGTTGCATCATAAAGATGCCGTCATTTGAGTTTCCATCAGTCCTACATGTACAACAACCCGACAATATCCATGTACATTATTAGTTAATTTTTAATAGTTTTCGTTTTTATTATATGTAAGTTCGCATGACAAACCAATACCGATGCTTGACTCAAATATTATACTTTAGTTAATCTTATAATCACTATCATATTTACTAAAGATCTGAAACTTACACTCTGCATATGAACTAGGTATATTTTTGGTCGCAGAAATCTCTAGCAACAATCTGACAATCAATAACCTTCACCTCTGAGTTATAGACAGTCATAAGGCCTTTCATTTAGTTTATTATCACATATCACCTATCTTATAATTCAGAGGATTTTACCAACTGGTCGTAGCAGGATTCTCTTTCGAACGAGGTTTCAACTATTTTTTCTTACCTCATCAATCGACTGCAAGCTGGTTGATAAATAAACAAAAGTGCGAAAATCACAGGAAATTGCTTGCCTAGGTTATCAGAGATCTCACATTAACATTGACATTGCCCGAAGCTTAGGCTAGGTGGCAGCAGCAGCAGAAGCAGCTATAGCTATAGTAGTTAACGTTCATCGTAAGACAACCGAGGAGTTTTGTCCCCCCTAAATTTTGTGACAGTGACAATAAGCCGAACGAATGCCGACGGGAAAAGTAAGTCCATAAAATGAAAATAATGAGTAAATTATTCCAAGTGTCGTTTCGTTTTTTCCGGAGTGGAATGGACCATAAACGGGAATCGTTTGACCTGACAGGATTTTACTTTAGTAAACAATTTTATCTATCTACACTTTTATACGCTCTGATTTGGCCAGGTTCTAACGAACGGAGAGAGATTTTCGCATTTAAAATAATACAACAAATGTTGAAAGCTTGCTTATTTCAATCCATTTTAATGTAATTAGAATGATTGAATCTTAACCCTTTTATCCGCATGATGAAATTGTTAGGTGCGTTTCATGCGAAAATGCGATTCACAGAGAAGGCCCTCGCAATGATACAAAGTTTCTAAAAAGTTCAAAAAATCTTAAATATATTAATTCTTTCCACGAAAAACTAAAATAAATTATATGCGGTAAATAAAAACAGGAAAACAAACCATACAGTTTACCTCTTCTTTGGGAACATCGATAAACTATCAGGGCGGAGTAAAAATCAAAATGTCATCGCATGAAATCGTACTGATTCCGAAATGTGATTATATTAGGCTAAATCTGTTTGGCCTCTGGCTGACAGCCCTGGGAAGCTCTCTATCGGTTGGCAGAATGATTGATGATAGCGACAAAGGTTCAAAGCCGGTTTGGGGGAAAATGATTTCTGGCTTCTAAAGAGCTTAGCAGTCAATCGATTTCCACGCTTTAGTTCGACGAAGAAGGTAAAACAACGAATGTGTTTTCTTCTCAATTTCAAGAAAATATTGGTGAAGCCGTGCGTGCATTACAGATTATTGCAGCCTTCGGCAGGATCATCGGATGACCTGTCGAGTAGATGATTTCTATTCAAATCGAAGGGGCGTGCGTGATGTCATCAACATGGAATATATTATTGAAAATACCTGAACTGAACTGAAGCATACTGAACTAAAAACAAATTCCGAGGTTTGTTGCAATTTTTTTTTATTTTATATCCATTTCAAATTAAAATTAAATTCAAATTAAATTAAGTATGTCTTGATAATTGACTTGTAAATCGTAATTGCTAAACATTTCAAAGGTAACGTGAATTTTTAGTTTTAGTTTAGTGCTGTCTTTAGTGTAGTTTTGTTTATGACTTTTAAAAAAAAAATATAACTTTCAATACAATGGTTTATAATCGCATCGTTTCAGAATCACCCCATCTTTTACCAAACCAAGCGAGAAAAACAACAGCCTATAGCATTGCGAAAAAGAAATAGAACTACACTAATCGTATTGAAAGCTTTAAAAAAATCGACATAAAGCGGAAACAGAAATTCCATTTTTACAATGGATATCAATTTTATCGGATGCAGGCAAGTCAGGAAAAACGAACGAGAAACCGAATGTGATTCGTCTTTGCGCCTATTATGCCGCTTGTCTCGGCTTGCGGTGTCACACATCACAAAGGATCGAAAGGATTTTTCTGTTACCACATAGGTTCTCCTAACGGGGGCCCGAGTCCATCGAAGGTACTTACTTATATGAGTTTTGCGACATTTTTTTTCCTCTTTAACTCTTATTGATGTTGTTTCACTTCACTTCTTTTCCTTTCATCGGGTGGATGGGGAGGAATTTTCCTCTTCATGTTCATGCAATCGCTCTCTAATACCGTATCAAATCTGGATGACTGGCTGCCGATGGCACTGCCGCTGCTGCATCCGGGAACGTTGATGATCTTTTAGTCCGGTCTGAAGAGTATTGTAAACAGATTTGTGCCGTATTGCTCGCCGCGGAACGGGGAAAGGTGTCACTGGAAGACTCTCGTGGTGTATTATTCATATGCCCCGAGGGAAATCAGTTAAGCCGCAAATAATGATGGCAGCAAAAATTCACCTTCTAACGAGCGTGAATGGGATATAATGAGAGCTGTGGTCGATTTGTCATGCAGTGTGGGTAAAATGAAATTTGCACCGCTCATTTTGACTTTGGAAAATTTGCAGCCAGTATGGTGGAGACAGACCATCTAGTTAGCTTCGAGGTACGACGCTGGTCTAACAAGCCAGTCGTCGTATGTTCGAATCTCGGCTAGGCGGTGCTTGCTAGTTAGAGTCAGTAGGATTGTTGCACTGGCCCCGTAATTTTCCTGTACTCTAACAGCCGGCTGCGAAGTCTGTCGATAAAGAAGGGTAATGTCTAAAGACGGTATACACCCATGGCTTTGCTATGGTGGAGACTTGCATGCATTTCTGGGTGGTTGACTGCATCAAATAGTAAGGAAGATGTCGATTTACAATCAAGTTTACAAGAAATAAAAATAATTTGATAATTCCAGAGAATGATTACGATAGGTTTTCAAACAATAACAAGGATTATTTTGTGTAAATCAGTCATAATATTTTATACAACTCAAATCTCCAGTATTATCACGTATTATAAAATTGGTTGCACTTTTTGAATACATACTGCCGCATTTAGATGTCGTAACTTACCTGCAAAGAAAGAAAAAAAAGCATTGAATACAACTTTACCAAACATAGGATTGAATGAAAATTGAACAAATGAAAAACAGAAAAATATAGACTGTCAAATGTCCTATACTCCCTTTTGCGGAGCAATTCAGGGCCTTTTTTCATTATCATAACCGATCGTTGCTAATTTACCGTTAAAAAGTCGAGCCAATCCCCCTGGTAGTGGAACAGCGCTCCGCTGATTAAAGCCACAAAGCCACATCAAAAGGAAAAACTGCCGCGTGCGAAGAGGAAAACTTCGACGGAGCTGCCATTTTCGTTGGAAACCGTCGTCCGTTCCCCGGTTTGATTTATATCGGATGATTATCATATCAAAGATTGAAAGCCGTGCCGATGAATGGAACAGCATGTGGCCGATGATGATGACGAGAAATTTGAAGCATAAAGCAGCAGCAGTAGGCATCATTGCTTCCACCGACTCCGCACGGTCTGATCCATATCAGAACGAAAGATGGATAATACCACACAGAGAAGTGTCCTTCAGGACATCGGACGAAATAGGACCGGTGCGGTGGTGATGGTGAATGAGGTGGTCCGAAGGATCGACGCTCAAGTGGAAAAGCTTTAAAAAGGCAACGTAGTATCCCATTATTAGATGGCCAGGAGGGGGGACGCCTACTTGAGAGAGTTCTACTCAGCACCAACGTGAGAGCTGAGTTGCTGCAGAACAACCGCCTACGACCAACCCCACCCCGTACCGACAGGAAAGGTATCAATGACTGGCAGGCAGCGGGCGACTGGATGAACGACGATATGTTTCGCTTGAATGGTTGGTTGCATGAAAAATGCCTTTCGCACCATGGTTACTTGGATGCTCTTGAATGGAGTGCTGCTGTGATTCCTTTTTTTCGTGGAGAAAGGATGCGCTGTTGCTGTGGTTGTATAATGAGGGGGAAGATTTCCAGGATGTGACTTATTGGAAAATCTATCCATTCTATACGATTCCTTATTGCTGATTGAGAAGATGTGCGTATTGAGATGTTGTTTCACATAATATATTTTTGCAATTTTCACATTTTTATTCATTTATTCATTTCTATTTTTACTATTAACGAGGGTAATAAATGTTTAAATTATTAATCCTGTTTCCCTGATGGAAAGAAGTGCAGTAGATGATAATCTGTTTTATAAGTGTTTATTTGTAAAAATCAAGACAATTGAATGTTTCAATTCTGATGGATCAAGTTCAGTTATAAAAGCCTAGCACTATACAATTTTTGAGTGAACTTGTATGACGGTTCACTGAACTCAAATAAGCCTTTAACAGTAGAAAAAGTCTGGATTCAGGCAGTTATTCGCTCATAGGATCCAAAGGTGGTCCTATGGACTCTCGGCTGCAGTAGTCCGGTAGTTCATGAACAACAGAGTAGCCGGTGTATCGATCTCGCCATTAAAGATCTTTGCCACGAACCTTAAATTGTTCAAGTGTCTAAAAACCGAATAAACGGCACCGACCGGGATACGGCGGTCGGTGGAATCACTGGAGCGCGCCATGGTAAATCTCTCAAAGCCTCAAGCCCCAGTGGACGTACTAATCAACAGCACTGCGCCTTCAAACAGGGAGGATCACTGAAGTCACGTGCCCTTGTAGCGATAAAACCGAGCTGTCGGGATGCTTTCGATATTGCCATTGTGGTACGATGTAAGTTGAAGGTGTACAGGAGTACATATTCATTTCTTTGATAGTTGAAAACAACCGAACTGGAGATATGGTGAAAAGTCATCACCTGATATTTTGTGATGCTAATAACAAACCATTTTTTCTTCACCAACCAACAACCAAACACAATCATAAGCCTTTGTAACCGGATAAATAATCTATGGATCAAACTACTGAATATAATATCAAGTCATCAGCATACATAGGCTTGCATCCAACACCAAGCAGTGAAGGAATATCGTTTTCAAAAACATAAGAGGTCCATCTTGCTGCCATGAGGTACACTCGAGAAATTGGTAAACCGGGAAGAGAGGCAAGATTTAAACTGCACCGCGATGCGCCGAGTCGCTAAATTTTCCGCAGCAGTACCTAGTGGTCTATAGATCTCATCAGTTTGTGCCTTCTTTATCAAAACGCCATGGGGAAGGAAAAGAGTGGCACGACTTTCAGCTGAAATGCGTCGTTGATTCTCCTTACTCGTATTATTGTCGTCGGTGACCAGAGATCCCACAAATCGAATGCTTCAACCACTTCCCGTTCATCGCCGTCAATAGTCACTTTCCACGGGAGGCAAACGTTGTTTTCTCTGGAGTCTCTTTCTACCATATATTTGGTTTTCGACGTATTGATTTGTAACCTAATTATGACGTCAAGCTCGTCTGTGAAGGCTATTAGTTGCCTACTCTTGTTGAAGATCATTCCTCTCTTTTCTATGCCCAGTCGCCGGATCACATCTTTAATAACCATGTTGAATAACATACAGGACAGTCCTTCGCCTTGCCGTAACCCTCTGTGCGATTCGAAAGGACTCAAGGTGCCCCAGTAACACGCACGTAACACATCACTCACTCTAGGGTAGCTTTGATAGCCGCGTCAGTTTTCCGGAATTCCGTACTAGTGAATTATCTACCATTGCCGTTCGCAATCGATTGTATCGTATGCTGCCCTAAAATCTACGAAAACATGATTCGCTGGCACGTTGTACTCCCGACATTTCTGGATTATTTGTCAAAAAGCCCCCAAATAGCCCACAGAACTGTCCTACGAATTTACCTTTTAGCGATGTTGACCAGCGTAATGCCTCGGTAATTATAGCAATCGCCGATCGCCCTTTCTGTGGATAGGACAAACCACACCTTCTACTCACTCCTTCGGTAGTTTCTCATCCTCCCAAATCCTTGAAATTATCCAGTGAAGTGTCGTTGCTAGTAGTTCTTGGTCATTTGTAAAATTACGCCGAAAGTGGGTCCTCTCCAGCGGCTCTATTATTCTTCAGCTTCAAGAACGTGTAACCACAGGTTGCAGCTGTTAGGCTGTCTTCCACGCGTCGTGCACACTACCTCTCTCGCAGCAGTTGCAATGGCACCATGGCTGTTCTTTCTCAGCCCACTTTTATCTTACACCTTATTCCTTTTTCTTTCATACCGTCTGCCATCAACCGCTAGATGCTGAAACGCAGCGTCCCTCAATGCGAATGCGGTTTTCGCCGCGGTCGACAACCTTGCCCGATATTTGGTCCTCAAAATGATCTTATATCGATGATATTCGACTAGTGTTAATAGTCTATCAGGGCATAGTCGATCTGGTAACTAGAGTTCTCATTTTGATGCCTCCGTGTGTCTTTTCGAATATTCAGAGGTGGAAAATAGGTGCTACAAATGGCAATTCCTCTAGCCGCGACAAAGTTTATAAGCCTCAGATCGTTATCTTTGGTCGAGACATATTATTCAATTTCCGCAGCGAACCCCACAGTATCGCCAGAGGACCACTTACTTACTTACTTAAGTAGCTTGCCGTCCTAAGACAAAGCCTGTTGAACAAGGTTTCTCCAGTTAACTCAGTTAACTCTCCAATTCCTCGGAGATCGAGTACTCTCCGTCAGATGGTGCTCCACCTTGTCTAGCCATTTTGCATGCCGCACTCCACCATCTTTGCAGGGTAATTGTCTGGCATTCTTGAAAGATGCCCTGCCCATCGTATCCGTCCAGCTTTATTCACTTTTTGTATACTGGGTTCGCCATAAAGCTGTGAGAATTCTTGATTTATCCTCCACCTCCATACTCCGTTCTCCTGTACGCCGCCGAAGATCGTTCTAATTATTCGTCTTTCGAAAACTCCGAGCACTCGCAGGCCCTTCTCGAGCATTGTCCATTTTTCATGCTCACAGAAAACAACCGGTCTAAAAAGCATCTTGTACAGGGTACACTTTGAACGGGGGCTTTGCCTGCTCGACCGCAATTGTTTGTGTCGGATGACTAACGTATCTCGAAAGAGCCCTCCTTCCCAGTCAGCATACGACCTTGGTTTTCACCTCGCTACCCGGTTTCCGCCGAAGCTGCTAATACCCTGGCTGGTACCACGAGGAGGCAGGAAAAGGAGTTGTTGGATAAAAGATTATGGACCACTGTTGTCATTTGGAATAGCCGCTTTAATGGCAGAATTCGGGATTCCGTCTGGTCCTGGTGCCTTGCTCACCTTTAGGGATTTAGCGATCTCAATGAGTTCCCCGTTCGTAACCGTCGCTTCCTCCGCGACCTCTGAACCGCCATCGCCCACGTTACTTTGGATGTTCGGCATGGAGGCCAACCGTCTTACGCTATGGTCTGAGATACTGGAACGTCGGACGTAGGACGACTCAGCGGCCCGAGGCCAGGGCTTTGGCTCGTGGCGAGCAGAGTGGCCCTCGATGATCCGCTCCAGCATCTCTGGCAATCGCTTTGCGAGCGCCATCACGCCAGTAAGCCGGTGACCTACTATACCTAGGTTAGCCTTTCCTAGGCATGGTAGCGCATCACGCTCGCGACAGTACCTGAACCAAATGATCTGCGTTTGGATCGGGCATACCGCGATCACCGCACTCTCTTCGGATCACTTCCACAAATACTTCGGGATCGAAGTATGATGTCTTCCATCCACGGGTGGTTGGAGTGTCGGCTCTACTCGCCGTCTGCCGCCTCGTTATCTGACCCACACCATAGTGGACCGCCTGATGGTCACTGTGAGTGTAGCCATTGTCTACCCTCCAGTCTCCTATCAGACCAGGACTGCCGAATGTCACGTCGATGATAGACTCTGCACCGTTCCTACTAAAGGTACTTGTGGTGCCGACGTTGGCCAGATCTACGTTGAGCTTTGCCAGAGCCTCAAACAGATTCCGACCCCTATGATTCGTGCGACGACTTCCCCATTCTACCGCCCAAGCGTTAAAGTCGCCCGGCACAACCACCGGCCTTAGACCAGTCAGCACAACTGATACACGGTCTACCATCCGCGTAAACTGCTCGATAGAGCAACTGGGCGGAGCATAACAACTGCAGTAGAACACCCCACCCACTTTGGCAACCGCAAATCCCTTGTCTGCAGTTGACGCAACCTCTTGAGCCGGGAACCTGCTTGTCGTCCATATAGCCGCCGTCCCGAACCTATCCGAGACCCAGTTGCCGTTTCCGGCAGGGACGCGATATGGGTCCGAGATAATGGCAATATCCTTTGCCGACTCAGAAACTGCTTGGTGTAACAGCTGCTGAGCCGTGCTGCAGTGGTTCCGATTGAGTTGTGTCACTTGCACTATGAACGTGGCTTGGCCGCCGGCACACCCGTTACGTGCTTTGCGTCCCGTTTACCGGTACAGATCAAGCACTTGGAAGGCTACGCGCAGTCCCTTGCTTTAAGCCAGCACTGCCACATCTCCTGCACAATTGGCTCCTATCTGGCCCCTTGCAGTTCCAGGCCTTATGCCCGTGCTCGAAGCACCGGAAGCAAACCTCCGACTGCTTGAGCACGCTTAGTGGGCATACCGGCCACCCCCCTTTTAGCCTAGCAGCTTTCAGGACTTCGTTTCCGTCCGCCAGCGGAAGTCTTATGGTGTCCCGACAGTACCCTTACGCAGGCGAACCGCCTCGGTTGCCACCACCACTCCACTTTGCTCTTTAAGAGTCTGTACGACCTCGCACACATCGGAGATCTCATCGAGGTTTTTAAGCTGGAGAGTCATTTCTGGTGTGAGAGCACGTACCTGCACTCCCTCTCCGAGCACTCCTTTCGCTACCGACTTGTATGCGGAACTCTTCTTGGTGGCGTCCTTCTTTAACTCAAGGATCATTTCGCCAGTGCGCGAGCGCCGAATGCTCTACACGTCCACGCCCAGATCCCTGAGTAGGGCATCTCCTATCATGGCCTTCAGAACCTCCGAATATTTCGACCCGTCGGTTTTCAGGATAAGAGCATCGCCCTTCTTCGCTCGCTTCCCTGTCGGCTTAGGTGAAACATTCTTTTTTCAAATCTGGTGATCTGAAAATTGCTGATTGCAAGAAAAGCTACTAATAGACCATTTGGTGAGAGGATCCGCAAGAAGAACAATGAAGAGGCAGACCCAGAGACTCGTGGCGTAACAGTTTTGCCAACGACATCCGGACTGTTGATGAGAAACTGTTCTGGCGAAAGGCGAAAACCATGATTGATGATTGTTGCTAGTGATTCTACCCCTGTGTACTGCCGAACCAGCGGACATGGTTTAATAAGCAAATAAGTTAGTATTCAAAAATCGGAGACCTTCGGTAAAGAAAATACTACATCATCACTACCCCTCCCTTTCTCCAAGCCACAGTACGGTTAAGCAAAAATGATTCTCAGGTAATGTTCAAACTTAGACTGAAACAGTTTTATTCGCAAACATCGTTTCTCAAGTAGTAAGAGGAGGAACGTCATTAGTCTGCAATCTACGCAATATACTGTGCTTATGCTATGCTATACCCAAGTATTCCAATGCCTCGCGGACTGGAACAAATCTTTTGTTTTTTGTTTGCTTAGTAGGTACATGTTTGGAGAAAACTGTTGTAACATTAGAGCTAGGTATGCAAAACACAATCCGTGAAACAAAAAAAAAGGACGAACCAATTTTCTTCTTTTTCTCGTAGTGTATTTTGTTAACAACCAAAAAATGTTATAAAAATCTTCTCCAAACTTCTACAATCGAAACAAAAAACATAAAACAATTCCAATTCGTTGTCTAGCTTACGAGAAAGGGTACATAAAGTTTGAGAAGCATGTTTTCACAACAATAGCGTCCTACAGTACCGAATTTATTCCACGAGGCACTAAAATTCTTATAATAATTAAGACATTCACAACTTTTTATCATTTTTGATAACGACTTATACTGGTCAAGTTAATTTGTACTTCTTATTAGGGAGTAAATGTGTTTTTGTGAAGAACGAACATTGGAAGAACTGGGAAAAATGATATGCAAACTGTGAAAAATCATTAACTGACCGGTGGTGTAATGGTATCGCACTCGACGCGAGATTGAGAGTTACGGGTTCTTGTCCTACCTGGACAGTTAGTTATTTTACACAGTTTGCATATCATTTTTCCCAGTTCTTCCAATGTTCGTTCTTCACAAAAACACATTTACTCTGTAATAACAAGTACTAACTAAGACATTGTCAAGTATTTTTGTCTACTTCTTCTGGTGGAATCGTTACAAAATTATTATTTAATTAAGCGTAAAAGTCTAAAGTATCAAAATCTGACAGAAATCTATCAAATTTTTCAGAATTTTTGGCTTTATTTTACTATTTTCACCCGCCTGATACATAAAATTTTCTAATAATAATACGGATCGGAGTACAGATAATGGCTATTGACTAGATTAATTTCCTAAATTTCTGTAAGTGTAACGTGACATTTCTCAAACAACGAAATACATAGAAAAGATTGAATTATTATACTACTAAGCTACGCTTTAGTATTTGTGACTTCGTTCAGCACAAATCCAACAATGATTTAGAGATTCGCGTCTAGTTATCTACATGAAGATTTGTGTCTAATCTATCTTTAATAACCTAGTCAATATTTCTCATGTTCGCCTAAGAAAAAATCGATAAGCGCCTTCAACGGAAGCGATTTAATGTCGACGTACTCACCGTTTGCTGTCGGCAGCCTTGAAGACATTAGACACTCTTCTCAAGAAATAACTTCTTCATATTACTACCGCGTCTCAGTTTTCCCAGACATATTTTCGAAGGAAGTAAAGCGAAAATATTTGCTACCGTTTGTCACCATCACCAGCGTAGTCGACGTAGACCGCTTGGTATGCAAGCCACTTTTCCTCAGTTTGTAATGTGCCACCGACAGCTCTCTCAACGCCCCTGGTTTGCAGTGTTTGTAAATATACTCTAATTTAGGTAAATCCTTCCACTTGGCAGTTTCTCGCGTACACACGGTTACGGTCATCGGGGGAAACTTTCGCCCTTTCGGGTGAGGTCGATTGTTACACTTTCTCCTAAGAGGAAAGCTGGAAGCAATTGTCCGTGGGGAAAAGAGCTGCCCTGAATCTGGACCCTGGCACGTATTTTTCCTACGGCCTGCCGCGAAAGTGTGTATAATGATGCCGTCAGGATGTTTTTTGTTATTGCCTGGTGTGAATTTGGAAACCACAGCAGAGACGCGTTGCCCGGCTTGCAGCAGCCGACAACTGTTAAGCCACCTTGTCTGGAGCGTGCTTGGACTTGGTAAGAACAGTCGGTGGCATAGTTGAGCGGGTATCGATTTTATATGCGGAAATATGCTTGAAGTAAGTGGGAAAATTCTTGAATTGAGAACATGTCGAGTTTGCCCATATTGTATTGATTTTCGGTAAAGCTGTGGATGAAAATAGCCATGCGTCTCCGTTTTCTTCCCGGTCGATGAACGCAACTTGTTTTGTTAATCACCATGTAACTTAAAACTTTTCTAAAAAGTCACTAAATTAATTATAAATTCCTATCGTATAATCTAAGACAATTATTCGTGATACAGAGCTCCCTTGAATGAGAAGACATGAACAAAGTATTATTCCGCAAAATCGATTCTAATCTCAAACCATCCAACGAACCGAGTTAAGTTTTTAGATGCGTTTCATTAGATTCCCTTCTAAAATCCAATTTCATGCTTCACTAGTTTCCTCAATCACGGTTATGAATAAAATTGCAAAGCTTTACGGCATAATTTATGATTACAACGAGCCAAAAGGACACATCGAACCGACCACAATATCTTGGCTGCAAGCTTCTCGGTCCCCAATCTGGTCATGGTTCATAACTTTCCGTTCTCTCCTGGTGGAAGCGCAAAATCGACATCGCTGGTTTTCTTCACCGTATCAGACTTGCATTGTTTCATAAAAAAAGTATCCTATAATGCTGGAAAATGAGTTTAAATTTATGAACAGCATCGAAAAAATTTATGTCTTCATCCATTGCGTCGTTACCCCTGCGGTGAAAACCGCACTCGTTAGCTGTGTGCTTGGGTTGGACTCGATAGTATACAACAGTGGCACCAGCATGTTCCCATTAGGACAAATCCGATTATAACTTTTCCATTGCGGCCGGGTGTTCCAACTAAATGGAACTGAGCCGTCCTTTCATCTCGGTTTATATCAAAAGTTTTTTTCGTCAGTGCGTCTCTTTTTTGAATAAAAGTTGAATAATCCTCAATAAAAATAAACCCGTTTGAATAGTCGTTAGCGAAATATTTCTTTTCAATTAGTTTTTTAGAAAAATTTATTGGAATATGATAAGATAATTTTAAAAATCAACATTTACTTCAATTCTAGGCTAAGGCACAATTCTGACCGAATTCTGTAACTCATCGATCGATGAACCGGAAGCCCTCGACAACAGATAAACTAGATCCTTCCAAAACACACCAGCTGGCGACAGCGAAAAAACAAAACTATCCCCAATCCGCACTTTTATGGCGTCACGACGCCGCCAGCCAGAGCGACGTCCGCCAGTCTGGCCGAGATGTCTAGCACTAGCATGGTCCCCCTTCCGTTTCGTCAACAACCGAACTTCTAGGGCTTTTTTTTCGTTGCCAGAGAATAACATTCGGGTTGTCGGGATGCTGTAAAATATCACTATAATTCGGTTCTTTCCTTCCCTCGGATTCTTGCGTCTCAGATGTGCAAAGAATAGCCCGATTGGCGCCGCCAGTCGCCTAACAATATCGCCAACTAAAAATCTTCCCTTCCTACTATGATAAGCAAGCGTTTGCGCTCGGCGGGGTCTTTTTATTAGTGTTCTTGTTGATTTCGGCAGAACGGATATCATTCACTGAGTACAGCTTGATTTCGATGGGACGCAGGCGGCAGGAAAAGCAGAAGAAAAACCCAATGACGCACGACTTTTTCTTATGCAAATCGTTGAGAAACAAAATTCTTCGATGTTCTAGTTTCGGTGGCGACGGGAAACTGCCCGAATTGTAATGCACGATGGAAATATTTGGCATCGTTACAAATTGAAGGGTGAGCAAAATGCGAATGTATCGCTTGGTTTTTTGGCTCTTTGACTAATGATTAACGAGTAACGACTAATATAATGGAATGAAAACTGGTTGGCAGGTATATCTAGATATTTCATATTCAATTAGTTCTAGAAATATGTGCGCTCAAAACGTAGACCAAACCTAATGGGACGCATTACTTCATAACATTGCATAGGAATTGTAAACCTTGCTACAGATAATTAAGTGTTTCATTTAGGTAATGCCACTGCACACCTAATTTGAATGTTTCTTGCAGCATATTTTCTTAGCTTTCCAATAGTGGTCTTAAAATTGAAATCAGTTGGAGGGCTCACAGCGAAAATAGCAAGTTTTTGATAAAATTCTTTGTGTTCTTTTGATTAAGTTTTTGATAAAAGCCCAGTACTTCTTCTTTATAGAATTGTGGCATTTGTTAGTTGTTTTATTGCTAATTTAGAAAATGTCACATGATATATATCTCAAGGTTTGCCAAAAAGTTGACATTTTTTTAAACTGTCGGACCCCTTGGTGAACGAGGGGTCCACTGTTTCGAGGTATTAGAAGTATATTTCTCTTTTTTTAACCATTTTCAACTAATCAAATACAAAAGCTCTAATATTTGAAGACCTCGTGTCAGTAGTAGAACATTTTAACGAGCATAACTCATGAACAACCCAAGCAAAGCCATGGGTATAAACGTACTGTTGAGAACTTGACCCTTCTTTATCGCCACTTCGACTTCGCAGCCGGTTATTAGTGTACAGGAAAATTAAGGGGCTAGTGCAACGATCCTACTGACTCTATAGCAGCACCTCCCAGCCGAGTTTCGAACATACGACGACTGGCTTGTTAGGCCAGCATCGTACCCCGAAGCTAACTGGGCGGGCTGAACAACCCAAGCATAGTTTAACAAAAAAGTATATGAAAATTATTACCTGGAACTACAGATCGCTAAATTTAGACCGAAACGATCGCTGCACACCGAAACGAACGATAACGGCAAGCGATGCATCAACTTTGCAGCTTCCCTATGCTTGGTGATCAGAAGGATTTTCTTTCCCTCGCAAAGATATCCACAAAGCCACCTGGAGATCACCTGACCAACGAACCTTGAACCAAATCGACCATATTCTCATCGATGGCCGGTTTTTCTCGAACATCACCAGCGTTCACTCCCGGTGTGCGGATGTCGACTCGGACCATGTACACTATGGACGGTTTATACCTCATGCAAAACCGACTTCCTCGGTTAAACATCCGGCAATTAGACTACCCTCGAGTTGCCGAGAATTACGCGCGCATACTGGGTGAAGCTCTACCTTTATCTGTAGAGCTAGATGCTTCGACCCACGAAGACGGATGAAGTAGGTTACGCTCGACCGTCAATGAGGCTGCAACCGCGGTGCTAGATGAGGAGACCTCGAGCGCACGAAATGGTTGGTTTGACGCGTTTGATGTCAATAAGCGATACAAAGGAAAAAATAGCTTGGAAAGACTATCTAAGCATTACCACGAGGAAGAATTCGGCCAAGTATCGACGAACGCAGAATAAGTTGTTGAGAAGAATTGAGTGCCACAAGGAGGACAGAGTTCGTGAAAAGCTAAAACAACTATTCCGGGCTAATGACACTAATGACACGCGCAAGTTTTACGAGAAGGTGAACCAAACTCGTGAAGGTTACACACCTAAGCCTGACATCTGCAGAGACGAGGGAGGAAATCTAATCACAAACGAGTACGAGGTGGAAGCAGTTCTTCGGTAGCAGAAGAAGACGCAATGGATGTTAACCTGGGAGCGCTCACAAACGAAACAACGTTCCGGCTCCCGATCTCGGAGAAAGCAGGCGAGAAATCGGCCTGCTGAAGAAAACTAGAGCCGCCGGAAAGGATCGGCTTCTGGCAAAAGTTTTCAAAAATAGCCATGCACATGTCAGGTCTGGAGCAACGGCTCTTCACTGGATAATTTCAACGATTTGGGAGGAGGAGCAACTACCGGTGGTGTGGATGGTAGGTGTAGTCTGTCCCATCTACAAAAAAGACGATCGGCTCGAATCCTGTAATTACCGAGAATTCGTAAGGCAGTATCAGGGGGGTTTTATGGGGGCCCGTGCTACTACGAATCCTACCTCCCCCCCCCCCCCCTACGGATTGGTTTCGAAGTATGACGCTGGCCTAATAAGCCAGCCGTCGTATATTCGAATCTCGACTGGGAGAGGCCGTTAGAGTCAATAGGATCGTAGAAAATGCCCCGGTATTGTCCTGCACTTTAACAGCTGGCTGCGAAGTCTGTCGTATAAAAACAGAAGGTCAAGTTTCGATAACGGAATGTAGCACCTAGGCTTTGTTTTATGCTACTACGGATTTACTACGGAGTTTTACTCTCCAACAAATCCTACAGGAAGGTCGGGAGTACAACGAACCCACGCATCGTATTTTCGTGGATTTCAGGGCATCATACGATACAGTCGAGCGCGAACGGCTATGACAAATAATGCACGTGAACTCTTCTGGATAAACTGACGCGGCTAATGAAAGCCACCCTGGAGTGAGTGATGTGCTACGTGTGCGTTTCGGGGGATCTTTCGAGTCCTTTCGGCTCGACCAGACTGAAGCCGACTTGCATTGGCGACGAGTAGCCCTGGACCAAGTACAGTGGAGAGGAATTCTTCATACGGCAAGCGAGCCACCCCGGCTCTCTCCTGGTTGAGGTAAGTAAGTAAGAACATCTCCCGGTTGTTTCCTAAATCGCGAATATAAATTCCGAAAATCAGAGAAAATAAAAATAAAGCATTCCAAAATTTGCGTAAATATAGTAGCCAAAAAGTAAATTCCATAAAAAGCGACTAAACACACAGAAAATATTAAGTGAATAGATCGAAAACTGCAATAAGACAAAATGCAAAGTTGTTAGTTCAAAAAGTCGTTAAACCCAAAAATTGCGAGTCGCAATGCGACAATAGCAAAATATTCAAAAATCAAAAATTTAAAAAGCAATAAGAAATCTAAATGCCGCAAAGTCCAGTCGTAATTAAAAAGGAAAGAAATCAAACTACCAAAGCATCGAAAATTTGAATATCAGACTATCGGAAAATTTGAAAGTCGTAATTTTAAAAAATCTGAATATCGGAGAACTAAAAATCGAGCAATAAAGGTTTTCCGTCAAAATTTTTTTTTCACTAAATGTTCGGTTTTGACTCTTATAAATGATGCCCATAATAAACTGTCTTTGTTAAAGCCTCTAACTACTGTAAAAATGAAAAACTAAAATACGTATATTTCAACCCGTTACTTCTCGGATGTATTACATGCCTTTTTGTACCAGTGTCCTCTATTTTCACCACTTCAAAACCATTTGTGCCACTCTTTACTCTTGTAGCAAGCAACACATGAAACGGAAAAGAAGATAATCATTAGCTTTTCATTCGTTTTGTCTTTTTCACTCAACCGCTGATACACATATGTCAAAAACTGTTGTGCAATGCTGCCATAAAATTTGAAAATTTTGATAAACAGTGCAGCCGAAACGAATTTTTTAAAACTCAACATTCGTGATTTGGTGAAAAGAAACTCAACATTCTTACAATTTGCATTGTTTAAAAAATCGTAGTAAATTCTAGAGTCAACGAAAAAAAAATATTTTTGCACCATTGTCTCGTATTGGGAGTACTTTCGAGAAAAAAAAGAAAAGGAGGGGTATGATCTGACGGAAAACCTCTATTGTACTGTACAAAAGTAAAAAAAAAGTTAAAATTCGAAGAAATGTTTTGTCGATCAGTTATAAAGTTTAAAATTTTAAACATGAAATAGTTGATAAGTTGAAAATACAACATAGCGGTTGTAACGTTCGTAACGTAACGTTCGTAACGTAACGTTCGGAAGCGAAAAAATTGGAAAGTTAAAATGTATAAAAACTGAAAGTTAGAAAAGCAAAAAATCAAGAAGTCAAAAAATGACAACATCGATAATCGAAACAATCTAAATATCTAAATTAAAATAAAATCTAAATATCAGAAAGTCGAAAAATCGAAAAAATTGAACATTTCAAAAGTCAAAAAATTGAATAGTCCAAAAATAAAAACAGTTGAAAGGTTGAAAAATAAAAAATTCAAAACCTCCGGAACATCTAAATATTGAACCACAGTTAAAAAGTTGAAAAGTAGAAAAGTCAACGAAACCAAAAATTAAAAAATTCAAAATATTTAAGAGTAAAGTAGAGAAATTGAAACATTTAAAACCCGAAAAAAGGGAAAATTGAAGAACTAATAAATCGAGCAATCAAAGGAAATTAAACCGGAATATTTGAAAAGTCAAAACATGTCAATGCAGAAAGCTAGGAAGGTTTTAGCCCTTTAGAAAGACGGAAAGAGAGAATTGTTGATAAGTTTAAAATATAATATTTTTATTGAACGTGGTTTTAACCAGGTGGTCATTCACCACGCTGCACAGTGGGGAATCGCTGGCCAGCAGCCAAAAAATGAAAGTTCATTTCGACTCTCCGTTGTATTTTTCCTGTGATTCTATACTATTGAAGTGTTCAAATCCAAAATTTTAGATCAATATGACAAAATTTGAATTTTCTATGAATCTTGAAAGTATGCTATCTCAGCATGTTTTAGCGTTTTTTTGAAAAATAACCCAATATTTCAAAACATTCTGGAGGTCTAATGGTAGCTCGGATTTCAACGGTGTCTAAGGAAAAGTTCTTCAAAAAATAGTGCTGAATAAAGCCCATTGATTGAGTATGCTGTAATTTTATCATAGTATGCCACAATTTTAATTTTCATTAAAAAAGTGCCATATTTTCGCGTAAAACACGCTTAAAAGTTTTGAAGCCAAGGTTCGCCACTATTGACACTACCGGTAAAAGTTGGCGTAAAATATGAGCTTTCAAATGGATATAGTCTCATTTAGCGCAGAGTAGCGCAGAGCACAGATATTACGCTTGTAAGGCTACTATATCAGAATTCAACAATATAGACAAAATGCAAACACTCAAAGTAAACGTAGGATATCTTAATTATGGGACATCTCCTTTACATGGTTGGATGAGTTGCTTCGAATGTATGGTTCATATTGCATATTGACTAGATTTTAGACGTTGGAGGAAGTCTGGAGGTTACAGCGATAGTAATGACGGAAATACAGCTCAAAGATCTTATGCCAATCCTGGTATTAGTTCTGAAATCACGGGTATAGATATGAAATTAATTAAAAGGTTGAAAAATTTTGGCCAGCATTTGTATGGAGTCGCCCCACTGTGCGCTGATACTATTAAATTTAATATACGAATTGGCAAAATAAAAAATATCAAGAAGAATGCATTTTCGAAAATTCGAAAGAAAAAGAACTAAAAAGATGGAATAATATCGTAAAATAAAAAACAATTAGTACTTCGCGAAAAAGAATTGATTTTCGAAACTTCGAAACTTCGAAAAAAGAAAAACTAGCAAATTAAGGAGATTGAAAAGAGAAAGGGATTGATTCGAGATTCTGAAAAGGGAAAATCTGATAATCTAGATATGTAAAAATCGAACAGTTGAAAGTGGAAAAATCGAAAATCAAAAATTAAATCGAAAATTGAAAAGGGAACATCGATAATTTAAAAAATTTAAAAGCGTTAGCAACTAAAAATGTGAAAAGACGACACGTCTCAAAATTTAAAGATCGAAAAATAGTAACGTCAACCAGTCGTAATGTTTATTAGTAAAAATTAAAAACCAAAAAATCGAAAGGTAGAAAATAAAATGTATTGAACGGCCAATTAAATATTAAAAATTCGAAAGGTCGGAAATTCGTTTACTGTTCAACGATAACACAACAATATATCACAAAACAACTCAGGTTAGAAGCCCAAACAATGGAAAATTGCATAACTGTAAAATTGAAATGTTACAAATGTGTTATAAATGAAATTAAACCATGGAGTATTCGAAACTAGGCAAATAGGTAGAAATAAGAAAGAGAATCAAAGTCAAAAAGCCAGTCACATAAAATTGAAAACATAAAAGCCGAAAACTGACAATGTCGAAAAGCTTACGAATTTTAAAAATCTTTCTAAAGAATTCAAAAAATTGAAAAATTAAAAAAATAATATGGTGAAAGTTCGAAAAAACGAAAAGTTGACTATCGAAAAGTCAACTAAGTCCAAACATTAAAAATTCGGAAAAGCATGCTGAGAAATCCAAATTCGAAAAATTATAACTCTAATATTAATTACTCTCTTTTGATTACAAAAGAAGGAAGAGTTGAAAAATCGAAAGGTAAAAATTCAAGCAAACGATAAATTACTGTACCGATCGGCGTGAAAATTTGCATGTAGGGGTTTTTGGGGCCAGGGAAGGTTCTTATGATGGTTAGAGACTCCTCCTCCCATTAAGAGGGGGCTCCCATATCAATCTATACCCATAAAAATGGATTTCTGTCTGTCTACCCGTTTGTTCCTTATAGAAACGAAAACTAGTGAACCGATCGGCGTAAAAATTTGCATGTAGTGATTTTTGGGGCCAGGGAAGGTTCTTATGATGGTTAGAGACCTCTCCCCCCACTAAGATGGGGGGCTCCCATACAAATAAGATACAAATTTTTGCGTAACTTCTCGAGTTATAACCAACCAACTAACCAAGCAAATGGAACAAAACTTGGCACGTGGTTGTTTTAGGAGACAAAAAAATTTTCTATTGTGAATTGCGACCCCTCCCCTCTTTAGGAGGGGAATTATGACCCCTCCCTCCTTCAAGAGAGGGGGATCCTATACAAATGAAATACAAATTTCCTCATGACTCAAAAACTAATCAACCAAATGAAACCAAATTTAGCATGTGGGAGTTTTGGAGGCAGGAATTTTTTTTATGATGGTTTAGCCACCTCCCCCTGTGGTAGGGGGATAAGGACTCTCTTACAAATAAAACAGAAATTTTTGAGTAACTTAAAAACTAATCGAACTCAAGAAATTTTAGACTTTTCCATAAAACATTAGTCAATAACAAGATCACCAAAACTATCAATTAGGTTTATTTATTTTCCTAGGTCTACTGACCTCTATTACTTTCTTTCAGTTTAGTCCGAACGAGCGACAGCGAGTAAGGAGAGTATAACGCCTGCGAAATGGTACTTTCCACGAAAACATTTTCCGTGAAATGGTACATCCCGCGTAAGCTTTTTCGCGAAATGGTATTCCGCGAAACTTTATATTCCGCGTTATGGTCAACCGAGAATTGATGTTCCGCAAAACGGTATGCGGCGAAATGTTATGTAATCATGACGAATATTTTATTGCTATCCGCTTTATTTTATCAGTTTAAGCAATGGGGGGAGTTTTTTCCACTTTACTGTGAGGAAAATTTGTATATTAAACCACCTCAGAAACTTGCAAAACTCGAGATTGTGACAAAAGTCATCCGAGATTCGCGATTTATGCACAACACAGTTTAATTTGTGGTAATACGAAGTTTGTCGGGTCAGCTAGTTAAAAATAAAAATAAAGAAGTGAAAAAATTTATAAGTAGAAAAACTGAAAAAATAACAGTCGGAAATCGAAAAGCGACAAAAAGCAAAAGATTATAAGTTGTAAAAACAAAATATCAAGCAGAAAAAAGGTTAAAAGACTCAGAAATCAGAATTTGAAAAATTAAAATCTCAATCATAAAGAGAAGGGGTTGAAAAACCGAAAAGTCTTGAAACCGATAAATTGAAAATAAATGTTTATAAATAGAAAAACCAAAAAAATTAAAGCCTTTCCTCGAAAAGCGAAAAATACGAAAAGTGTAAAAGTCATAATAACGAAATGCCAGGCGGTAGAAAAGTTGGAAAGCCAAAAAATCAAAGAATCGAAATCTCGTCACTTTACGACATCGACGAAAAATCAGAAAGCCACAGTCATTTGCATTTCATCACAGATTCTTTAGACTCGGTCAGTCTGAGATCAGGAGATATATTCCCTTTAACCTCTTATCACAAAAGCATTGCATTAAAAAGAACTAAATATAAAATCACATTTAACACCCCTAACGTATTTGCAAGTAATTACCTGAAACCATAACAATAATTGTTTCTATCACCATGAATAACCCTTTTTGAGGTGCCATTCTCGATCCATTAGAAATGATGGCTGAGTCTGAGCTAGTTCTAACAACCGAATAAACCACACACCGTCCTGTTATGTCTCACGTATGAATACGCAATGGGTTGTGTTATCTGCATTATCCAAAAAGCATCGTTTTCCTCAAGAGCATCAACATGAAAAAAAGAATGCTTCGCTTGAATCTCAACAGCCAAAGCAATTTAATCATGTTAATGGATTTTATTGTTGTGCTGAATAAGCTCTGCTCTTGTATTGTTAGAACCGTTTTGCCCACGCTCGGTTGCTATCCTGCTTTTCGCTCTAGCCTAGCTCTAGCAACTTGAAAAACGTTTTTCCGTTTTTCCATCTTCTCTGCACGGTTCAGTTTGTGGGAGGCTGCATCGGTTGCACGAAAAGGCAATACACTCTATGTTCTGGCTTTTAATTTCAATTAAGCGACGACACTCGGCTCCGGGAATGACTGTCCGAGCCGTACAATTTTCCTCCGTTCCCGTTCAACCGGGCGGAACTTGTTTAAAATGCAATCGAAAATTGAAACATTCAAAATGAGAATTTATTGTTTTAATTTACATCGCTCCAACCAGCAGTCAACAGTTCTATCGTGGAGAGATCGATTGTGGATTTATGCAAATAAGAGCTTTACAGTGGCGAGCGCGGGGTTGCTCGATCAACAACGATGTTTTCAATAAGTGGGTATACGAATTGCGCATTGGGGTTCGTGAAATTGGAGTGCGGGTGAATTTGGACAGTTGGAATGATGTACGTAATCATCGTCTACTCGATGTGACCGGAACAGTACAGATCAGTGCTGTTAATATTTATCAGCATAACGTTCAAACTTCTGGATTATCAGTCTACCTTGCATTGAAAATCTGCTTGCTTTGATCAAACGTACATAATAACTATATACAGCAAGCATGAACTTCATGCACGAGAATATAGCATATCAGCACCGTGTGATATTGTAACAAACTGATATTCACGTTTGAGCAGTGAAAATCAATAAAAAAAAATTTATGTTGTTATTTAGCATCTATTGCGTTCAGCTATTGGACATAAGATTTTTCTTTTCATTTAATGCATTTAAAATTGTTTTTTTCCTGAAGTGAATATCACCTTCTGGGTTTGAAAATCACTTTCTCCTGTTCTATTTTCACGATATATTGAACTTGTATACTATGATGAAAATCACTGTGCAGTTGTACATACGAAACTCAGAGGCATAAAAAACAATGTATGCTGAGAAAAAAGATTGTCTGTTTTGTTTGAAATTCGGTGATAATTAAAGGCCCTGGTACAGATATATTCGAGATGACAAATAAACCAGGATACCACCCAACAACCAAACTAGAAAATTTGTCTAGTGAGCGAAAGCAATTTCAGTGCTTGAGTGCTTGGACAAGCTTTGAAATGTGTTTGTTACCCAAAAACACTGAAAGTGTTTGCAAGAAGGGATTCAAATGCATTGTAAATTAAACCAGACTGGAGTCTACCTATAAATTCAAACATAACGGTCCAGTACTTGGAAACGAAATCATCAAACTGTGTGCAGATTTGATTAACGCATTTAATTGAATTGTTATCAAACGCTCCTGATCTAACCATTGGGAACAGTTTCACTGAGAAGTTAATCTTCTTTTAATGGTTAGGCAGTATTATTTCAGAAAGTAACGTCCTATACTATATAGGACTGTATCATTTGCGTCACGAATAAAACCTACCCCATCGTACGAAATAATACGTTTCGATGTCTCTTCCGTTCCGCCCACAATTCTGAAAATCATCTCACCCTATCGTTCCAACTCACTGAGTGAAAACAACTCGAAAACAAACAAGTAAATCCCGATATTCAAAAACGTACACAGACAAACTCCATCCTAGCTAGTCTGACTGGTTATCTACCTTTTAATAGAATTTATTTATAATAATACCTCTTAATAGAGACTAATGGGAGATTATGAACATTTTAGAATCTTCGCTGCTGCGACAACGGGGCGAACTGCCGCGGGTATCTGTCGGCAGGTAATGGAAGGGAAACTTCTTGAATTTAATTAAGGCACATACACTTCCGCCACGATTGCTGCATGCTGCAATGCTACGACGGCCAGATAAAGGGCGGACAATAACAGGAAGCTCTATTAAATTCGTTTATGGACTTATAAAAGACCCTCTCTGAGCGTTGGTAACCATGCCAAAGCAAGGTAATGGTATGCATGCAAGCGAATTGGAGATAAAAAGATTATTCGAATATTCGGGTGGAGGTGGTTCCAAAATGCGGAGAGTGTAACGTTGTTCACTGTTGATTGATGCGAAGAGTGTATTTATTTTTATCAGATGAACCAAAAAAAAATCAACTCAGTTGAAAGACTAACAAAACCAATACCTACAAAAAAATGCATAATATAAATTTCAAAAATATCAACAAAGTCTGTTCGACATTTTGACTAGATAAAAGAGCACGAAAAAATCTAGACGCATGAAAAATGCTGTCATTAACCTTTTGTACAAACGGAAATTTTTTGTAAATTATGTTATAAAGACTAGAATCACAATAGGCGTTTACTGCCGGAATGAGCTCATTTGTTTACGAGTCGCACATCGATCCTGCACACTAACCAAGAAAATCCCTAGCTATCTACACAAAAGTTAGCTATACTGTTGAAACCCGAGAGTGGCAGAAAAGCAAAGATGTTTGATGTTAAAACTCATTTAAAAGAGTGGTAACTGTTTTCAAACGGAAGTTGTTATCGAGAAATGCGGCGAAAATGACAGGAGGGCTGTGGCATGTGTGACAAGCTTAAATTGCAATGTTGACTAGGATTCGATCAGCCTACTGCGGTGTCCGATACTCTCATTCGAGAGTCGAATCACAGATACCTAAAGGAATTTCTTCAGAAGACGACTACCAATTTTTATTGGGGCGCTAGAAGTGTATAATTAGAAAACTTACTTTACTTTGACTGATGACCGTTGATTCTGGTAGGGTTTACTTACTTACTTACTTTTCCTGGTGCGATATCCTTTAGGATTTTTCCTGCATAATAATGTTCCGCCAGCAAACTCGGTCCATGGTTGTCCGTCTCTACACGGAAAGAAATTTGATTCCGATGCCATGAATGAAATCATAAAATCAGGGAATGTGAGTTCATGTCAAATCATGACTGAACTGCCACATCAGACAGCACAAAATCATGAATAATAATTCATGATTTTGCGTTGTGTTGTACTGCAAGAAGCTCGTGATATCATGATTTTTATTCATGGTGAAATCATGAGCTAGAAACCGGGAATCATGAGTCATTTTGCTCGTTTTGCAGATCAAATTTCTACCCGTGTAATTTCTCAAATGTCCCACACTTTCCAGGTCTTGCTCCACTTGATATAACCATCAAGCACGCTGCCCACCACTGCGTCTAGTATTCGAGGCGAACATCATTTTTGAGGGGTTGTTGTCCGGTATTCTCACTACATGTCCCGCTCATTGTACCCTTCTAGCTTTAGGCGCTTTCTGTATTCGCCAAAGAACTGCGCCAGCTCATGGTTCATTCTACTCCTCCATATAGCGTTCTCGCATACACCGCCAAAGACGGGCTGATGAGGGTAAAAAACGGCCAGCGCTTTCAAGTCCTTGTCGAGCATTGTCCACGTTTCGTGTCAGTAGAGGACTCCTGGTTCTATCTTCTATTAGCGTTTTGTACATGGTACATGTACACTGGGGTGAAGCTTACCAGACTTTCGGGTCTTATAGAGTCCGTAGTAAGCACGACTTCCGGCAAGAATACAACTGCGTATTTCTCTGTTGCAGTTGTCATCCGACGTCATCAACAACCGAAAGTATACAAATTCTTCCACCACCTCGAACTTGTCCCCGACAACCACACTATTGCCTACAGGAGGTCGATCGCGCTCGGTGCCTCCTGTTAACAGATAATTGGTTCTAGACGCATTCACCAGGATGGTAAATGGTTGAATAATGCGCTCCAGAACTACCACGAAGTTCCACAGCCTCTTATTTAGCAACTCCTATCTCTACCTCCTTGTGGTACCATCCGGGATACGCTCCTTAGTGGAAATCGGACAACCGGTGGAAACTAGGGTCGTATGCGGACAGAGAAGGGGGCACTCATGCGAAGGCTGAGTGTAAACTCTCCGCCTGCAAATGACGGATCTCGGTAGAAGCATGTTCGATGAACCTGAAAATACCGAGAACCTGAGCAGAGGGTCCAAAGCCCCCAAAGGAGGATGGTTTTAATAGCTATTATCCATGGCTAAAAGTAAAAACATGAATGGATAAACCCCTAATCCAAGGTGTCATGCGACCCATGCCGAGGGATGAATGGTGGGGGGGGGGGTTCTATAAATACTCAGCATCAAACGGAGCCTGTGGAGTACCAGAGCACCCTCCACAGTAAACAGCCCTTACCGCATCATGAGGGGCTCTGATGTGGCGGACTTTTCTTTCCCCTCAACTCGTGGGATTCTTATGGAAAACAAAATCAAAAATACAACAAGTGTAGATACGGTGGAAAACCCGTTCGCTAGAAGAGGCATCCAGCGTTCTCCACCAAGGGTGGAGAAGGATGCAACTAGGAGCGCTAGTGTGGGTGGCAAAGGCAGCGGTATGCCTACCACGCCGGACACAGCGATGAACGGTCCAGCGCTTATCAGGGCGATGGAGAAAAATAGAGACACTGTACCTAAAGTGGTAGCAGCGTCACAGCAGCTCGATGTAATAATCGAGTTTACGACAGGTCGCGGCAATTTCTCCAAGGACCTGAAGCAGAGCTTGCTCATGCTTCGGAGAACCTTGAATGCAGCGACCAAAACGCACAAGGCAGTACAAGGCGTCGAAGGCAGTACAAACGGACGCTTGCCCGTTGACGGAGTGTCGTAACGCGGCCCAGGAGGCTATGGAAAGCGCTACCAGCAGCGGTAAGGCATCCGCCAAGCGCCCGAGACAGTCCCCAGGGGATAGCACCCCTGGCGGACCGAAAAAACGCCTGATCGGTAAAAGCCCTCAGGCTAGCGGGTTGGCAGAGCTAACCGATGAACCAGCGGGAAGCTCCAAAACAGGTGGCCCGTGGACCGAGGTTAGGGCCAAGAGAAAAGGCGAAGGAGGCTCCAGTAAAAAAACTGCTCCACCTAAACCGGCAAAAAAGCGAGCGAAGAAGGGCGACGCTCTTATCCTGAAAACCGACGGGTCGAAATACTCGGAGGTTCTGAAGGCCATGAGAGGAGACGCCCTACTCAAGGATCTGGGCGCGGACGTACGGAGCATCCGCCGCTCACGCACGGGCGATATGATCCTCGAGTTAAAGAAGGACGCCACAAAGAAGAGTTCCGCATACAAGTCCATAGCGGAAGGAGTGCTCGGGGACGGAGTGCAGGTACGTGCTCTCACACCAGAAGTGACTCTCCAGCTTAAGAACCTGGACGAGATCACCGAAGTGCGTGAGGTCGTACAAGCTCTCAAAGAGCAAAGTGGAGTGGTGGTGGCAACCGAGGCGGTTCGCCTACGCAAGGGTCTGGCCGGGACCCAGGTAGCCACCATACGACTTCCGCTGACTGACGGAAACAAAGCCCTGAAAGCTGCTAGGCTAAAAGTGGGGTGGTCGGTATGCCCACTGAGCGTGTCCAAGCAGTCGGAAGCTTGCTTCCGGTGTTTCGAGCACGGACATAAAGCCTGGAACTGCAAGGGGCCAGATAGGAGCCAGTTGTGCAGGAGATGTGGCAGTGCTGGCCATAAAGCAAGGGACTGCGCGGAGCCTCCCAAGTGCCTGATCTGTACCGGTAAACGGGACGCAAAGCACGTAACGGGAGGTCCAAGGTGCCCGGCCGGTGTGCCGGCGACTAAGCCACGTTCATAGTGCAAGTGACACAACTCAACCTGAACCACTGCAGCACGGCTCAGCAGCTGTTACACCAAGCAGTTTCTGAGTCAGCAATGGACATTGCCATAGTCTCGGATCCATATCGCGTCCCTGCCGGAAACGGCAACTGGGTCTCGGATAGGTCTGCGACGGCGGCTATATGGACGACAAGCAGGTTCCCGGTTCAGGAGGTTGTGTCAACTGCAGACGAGGGATTTGCGGTTGCCAAAGTGGGTGGAGTGTTCTACTGCAGTTGTTATGCTCCGCCGAGTTGGTCTATCGAGCAGTTTACGCGGATGGTAGACCGAGTATCAGTTGTGCTGACTGGTTTAAGGCCGGTGGTTGTGGAGGGCGACTTTAACGCTTGAGCGGTAGAGTGGGGAAGTCGTCGCACGAACCATAGGCCAACAGCTATTTCGGCATTGTCTCGTATGATGTCTAATAGCTCTACGGTATATGGCAGCAAGCGAAGGCTTTTAGCCAACGTGGTCCAGTCCATACTCAGGTATGGCGGGCCGGTGTGGTCGTCGGCGTTAGGTACCAAAAGCTATCTAGCCAAGCTGGAAAGCACCTATCGTCTCATGTGCTTAAGAGTGGCGAGTGCGTATCGCATAGTTTCACATGACGCAATCTGCGTCTTAGCGGGTATGATGCCTATTGGTATCATCATCAGCGAGGACGTAGAATGCTTCAACCAACGTGGAACTAGAAGCATACGGAGTACCACAAGATCGGCCTCGATGATCACATGGCAGCGGGCATGGTCTGATTCCACAAAAGGCCGGTGGACACATAGACTTACCCCGGAACTATCCGGATGGGTCAACAGGCGCCATGGCAAAGTCAACTTCCACCTGACACAGATTCTGTCAGGGCATGGTTGTTTTAGACAGTATCTGCACAAATTTGGGCATGCGGAGTCCCCCGAGTGTCCCGAATGCGCGGACGTTGAGGAAACTGCAGAACATGCTTTCTTCATATGCCCTCGTTTCGCGGGCGTGAGAAGCAACATGATGGCAGTTAACGGACAGGACACTACTCCGGATAACTTAGTCCAAAGGATGTGTTCTAGCTCGGACGTCTGGGGTGCGGTCAATGCGGCTGCTACCCAGATCGTACTTGAGCTACAAAACCGCTGGAAAGCCGATCAACGGCGAATAAACAGCCTAACTACCATAGTCCAGTAGTTATCTAAGAACGTGCGTTAAGCACAATAGCCCCTCCCTGAAGTAATACCGATAAGGTGGTTCCAGGGGGATTGAGGCTAGAGACTCGAGTAGGGTTTTAGTGGGTCTGGATCCTCACGCCCCAGTAGGGGGGTCGGGATACCAAACCCCACTCCCTGAGTTGTCTTCTCAGGTGTCTGATAGCAGATTTCCCTACTCGCTAAAAAAAAAAAAAAAAAAAAAAAAGACGCATTCACCACTAATCCAACCTTTACTGCTACACGTTTCAGTTTGGTATACTGCTTAGCATCTGCCTGGAACGTAATACCAACAATGTCCACGTCCTTAGCGAAATAAAAAAATTGCCTAGATTTATTGAAGATCATGCCCTGCATGTTAAAACCCGCACATTTCATAACAACGTCCCCATGTCAAAGTCCCCTGCGTATTTCAAACGAGCTTGATAACGCGCCAGCACATAACGTCACGTGGATTTCCCGCGACGGTCGAACAAAACCCAAACCGACTACATCTGCATCAGACGAAAATGGCGAAGGAGCCTCCTTGATGTACGCAACAAACACAGCGCTGGTATTGCATCTGACCATCACCTTGTTATCGCTGAGATACGTTTGCATGTCGCACGTGTCCAACGATGGGAGGAGAAAGTCGGTGGCCGCTACGATGTCCGTCGATTAGAGAATCCTGAGGTGAAAAGGGCCTTTGTCGAACAACGTGAATTCCGAGCCTCGCAGTTGCCACCTGGTGGGACCATCGAAGAGCAATGGACCGGTATCAAGAACGCCTTGACCTGTGGCGAAACCGTCGGCAAAGCGCAGCGGGCGGAGGGAGTAGATTTCGGGTGAAACTTGGAGCAAGATCAACGAGCGCAAAGCCGGCGTTGAACGACTGCGAACCAGATCGACTAAGACAGCTGCCCTTCAGCGATACGCTGAAATGGAGAAGGCTGTTAAATGAGCTTGTATGCTGAACAAGTAAGCCTGGACTAACTCCCAAGCCTGCATTATTTGTGCAGCGCAAACTTCGTACAGTGGCACAACTCGTTCGACCTTCGACCTGTAGTGTCGTAAAACCCATAAATGAGGGATTGCATTATTTTTATTCAGCTTTAAGTTTCGTGGTACAGTCAGTCCACAATCGTGGGTAACACACAATTGTGGGTCATTTTGGCTTTACAATATTCACGTATTAATCGGCAGATAAAGCTAAAATGGCCCATAATTGTGTGTGACCCATGATTGTGGATTGACTGTATTGCATCATTGCGTTTCTGTGGGTTTGATAAAATCTCAAACTTTTTTCTTAATAGAACTCATCATACCCTGTACACTTGACGATGCGTCTGAATCAGCATGTTTGTTCCACTTTGAATGCATTTCTTCAACAATGTTGACTGTACCACCGCTTCGTCGAAGTCATTAATTGACAATTGCCCAAAATTTATCGGGTTCGAAACTCCGGATAATTTTAAGGGATCATTTCTTTTGGTATGAAAACGACATATTAGCTGCACACCACTCTAACACCACAGTGGCAGATAGCTAAATCAGGCCGGAATATAACAGAATGTAATGTTTACGAATGAATGACAAAATGGGTTTCTACAAGCATTTTTCCATGTATACACTTATACATAACGTATAACGTTGGAAAGTCCCCGCCAGATCATGACCTTCTTTGCGAATTTATAGGCAAACCCGAACTTAAGCTTGCCTGGCACATCGATCGTCACGTCCAGTTGCATTGTAAAATTTTTAACCGGGAAATTGCTTGAAATCCATTTTCATGTAGGTTTTGTCATCCATCAAAATACATTCGTTCAATTTCGTCAAAACTTGCTCGTACAAACACCTAATGGGTGTCCCACATCAAATTGTACCACGGAAAAAACGCTGTAGAAAATTACCCAATGTGTATTTTCTCTTGAAAATTTGGGTAGAAGTAATTTAGAGTGTATTGTTTACACTGTATTTTTATCGCTGTCAGCTATTCGAAAATTGGAAAAAATGGCTTCATCCGAAAGGCAACGTAGTGAATTGAGATTGCGCAAGCGCCTAGAAAATCCTCCAGTCTACATCGGGACATCGGAAAGCAACTCGGAATCGTGTAGTCAATGGTGAGTCGTGTGATTAAACGTTACTATGAAACTCTGAGCATCGAATGAAAGGAGAAATGCGGTCAGAATGGATGTTCTATTTAGGGTTGCCAAGTCCGAAAATTTCGAAAACCGGCCGGTCGGTCCTGCCTTCAAAAATTAAAAATTGGTGGGGGGGGTGTTGTGGCAGCATATTACTAGAGGATTTGCCTGGAATGTGTAATGTGCGGTAATTATTATTATTTAGGTAGTCGTGGAATCGAAACCACAACGAACATTGCATGGATTATTGAAGATACTAGAAGACAACTAGTTGCTTCTGGTGCGGTGGACAATTTAATGCATATTACCGTTAGAAGCAAAGTATTGTCACTGCAAAACTGGCTATCTTCAATGATCCACTGCTCAGGATTGCTAATAAATTTAACAGAAAATTTAACAAATCAGGAAAAAGGTACCAATCCGGCTTCCTATCTCGGAAAACTGGCCTTTTTGCAGGATTGACCGGCCACCGGCTTTGCAGGTGAAAAACCGGCCGGGCCGGCCAAAAACCGGCCACTTGGCAACCGTCGTTCTATTAGTGATCAGGATCACAAGCATGTCGTTAAAAAGTTTAAGCGGAATCCCAATGCTTCGTTCAGAGATGTGGCCAAAACGTTGAATTTGTCCAAGTCTCTCGTTCAGAGAGCCAAGGATCGGGAGGGACTGCATACGTACAAAGTGCAGAACGCTCCAAGACTTACGTCAAGGCTGAATTCCGGCAGCTTCCGGGACTACTGGTCTTCACCGCTCAACGTAAGTTTAATCTTCCGGAGGGAGTAAGGAAACAGAAACTTTCACAGTTTGCCAAGAAATACATGATTAGGCAAGCAATCTGCTCATGTGGCAAACGGAGTACGTCGTTCGTGACTGCTGGTCCTTTAAACGGGCAGATCTACCACAAGGAGTGTCTAAAGAAACGTCTTCTTTCTCATGAGCAACATGAGGGCTCTACGATCTACTGGCCGGATCTAACTTTGTGCCACCATTCAAAGGATATCCTAGAGTGGTACGAAACCAACGGGGTAACTTTTATACCCAAGGACATGAACCCTCACCTCTCCTACCCACCGGAACTAAGGCCCATCGTAAAATACTAGGCTTTTATGAAGCAGAAACTACGGAAACATCCCAAGGAGATCAAATCTGTATAAGACATGAAGAAAAAGTAGGATTCGGTACAAAAGAAGCTGCAGCCAGATGTTGTACAGAACCTTATGAGTGGAGTTAACCGTAAGGTTCGAGCATACGAGTATGGTATTGAAGTTAAATGAAATAAATATGCCAAGTGCTTACTAACGGCTGGCGGTTATATCTTGTTGTCTGAAAGTTTAAAAAGGAGCGGTCAACTAGGTAATTTTCTACAGCATTTTTCCCATGATGCAATTTGATGGACACCCATTACATCGAGAGATTCCTCACCTGGAGAATGTCGGGAAGTTATGGTCGGCCGATCACGTCGCAAGTATGTCGGACGATCATGCAGCGAAATTTGTTCAACTCCACCGGCAAGATGGCTCAACCAGGTTGAAGCCGATTTTCGTATGTGGAGATCCCCAACGAATTAGAGCCGAGTAGCACAGAACCGAGTGCAGTGGAGATAGGTTCTTGATAGGTACAGTACATGCCAACCCGCTCCAAGCTGCTAGAAGACGTACAAAAGACCACTGTGGAGACTAGAGAAAACTAACTTGATGTCAGTAGACATCATACAAATAAATCAATAAACAAATTTAACAAAGGAGCACAACAACAAGTAATACGATCATGAAGTAGATAAAAAATAATAAAGGTACTGGATACTGGATAAAAGCATTAGATTTACCACCTATAATTATTCAAATATATAAACTGAGTATAATACATTTTTGAAACTGCCGTTTTTCGGTCATGAAATTATATTTATTCGAACAGTTCATTTAATATTTGATGAGAAATTCCTTTTACCGTTGCTATAAAACAGTTTGATTAATAGAACCGTTGTCCTAACCCACACCATTTTACTCAATGTTCACGTCACAAAAATTTATCGTCGAAAACAAGTTTTCACGGATTTCCAATTCCACAGGCTCGCCGGTACGGTCGACTGGCGCCAAAACTCATAATCGTCATCCATTAGTGCTGTCCGCATAGAGCTCACTACTAGAACGAGACAACTTTAGGTGCTGCACGCGTTCGAGCTAATGCATCCGCGTGGTCATATTGTTCGGTTATATGCTTTTTATCCAAAACCTCCTCCCGTTCTGCCCTACCCTGCGATCCGGCTACCGTTCCTCTCGTAGATACCATACAAATTGCTTTGCCATTTTTGCCATCCAGTTGATGAGCCTGGGTGGGTGATAGAAAAGTCAGGACTTTTTTACCCACGCACAAGGTTACTGTTTTCCATTCCGCACCATAAATCGCACATCAGCATAAATAGAATCGCTTTCTGGTAAACCGGGGGCCGACCGCCACCGTAACAGAGCGTTCAATTTGATGTAAAACCATATCGCATTTAATATTTATATTTTGTTCTCGCACGCGCGGGGGTGGAAAAACATGCTCCTTTGCGAGGGTGACTCGCCCGGTTGATGATTTGCTCTAGATAGAAGGGAACGCGTGGTAGGACAGGAAACTCTTTGATTTTCTAAATCGTAGAATTTCGTTGTCCTCGTGTGGAGGGGTAGATATAGACGATAGCCGCCGGAGAGATACAATTATTATCCTGTCTCGGTTGATAAAGAAGCTGGAAAAAGGGACCGATGACGGTATTTGCGCTAAATGAAGTGGAGTCGGATGAAGTTTATTAGGAGCGAAGCATTTGCCGTCGAAAGGTTTTGTCCGGAGGCAAATTGAGTTGTTGCCACCATGTCAAGGGAAATGATGTTAAAGAGCACATGTTACTAATAATTGACGGGTGTTTTGGTGATGATTTCACCAACTAGGGTACAGGAAAAATTTCACGACCGTGTAGTTTGTAAGACCGGTCGACGTCATGAGTTCTAATTAGTGAGTTTCAATCAAAAGAACTGATATACAAATGCACTGTCAGTTCCTTCTTGAAGCCTAACTTTACGGCTATTTTTGTAGCATCCTTTTTTTACACGAAACCAGTCTGTTAGAATTAAAATAGATTCCTTACAAGATGTAATCCTACCTATACTCGGAGAAAAATAAGCGTTATCATCATTGCATCATCAACGATATCAATTCAATTTGACTAATTCTAATGATTCGATTTCATCGTCTTCATCAATTCCTTTCGAATGTCCCAGCAGAGTACATTGAAATGCTTGTAGGAGCAATAGTGGTTGTACTTTCCTTTTCGTCTGCATTCCGCAGCCTTCAAATACGAGCACAATACTCTGGTTTTACCGCACATTAGCACACCATTTGCCGGAAAGTGAAGTGGATTCAGTGACTACGCCGATATTGGCAATTTTGGTCACGTTTCTTGCTTTAGAACGATCCAATTGGGTGAGGAAGGGGGGAGAGGTCGACGACGACGAGGTAAACGTATGCCGGGAAATGAACCGCTCCCGGGGGGTGTGAAGTGGTTTCGCTCCGGCGTCGCAGGAAAAACGCATCCGTCCGAGGCTAGAAACAACAGCCAACAGAAGTGGAGAAAAGGCGGTGGAAACGAAAAAAACGGCTCCGGCTCCGGCTCTGGGTATTCTCCAGATCGAAGTGTAGGACAACAAAAACAAGTGATATTGAATTCCGGCACGATTCTATCGATGGTGTAATTGGTTTTTGATATCTGGCTGGCAGCGATATTGGTGAATATTGATGGATACGTGTTTGTGGTAGGTGTATGACAATAGATTTGATATAATCAATAATTTCAATTACTACAGAGTTTAGCATATTGATAATTGAATGCAGGGTCAGTGCGTAACTTTTGTTTTATAGGAAACTTGGGTCACCTCAAGCAACAATGTGTGTTTTATTATACTCTTATGGCGGTTTTATGGCCATTTTTGGTTTGAAATGCCATCATAAAGGTGTAATAAAACTCAAGTTATTATTTGGGATTGGCGTGCCCAGATTAGAGCACACTAGGATGTGCCGCACCTGCTCTATAAAATTTAATATGAAACCAAATAATTTCTGAAACTCAGAAGTCCGCAATTTTTCATTTTATCGGTGCTATTTTTAGGACAAGTAAATTGATTACGTAAAAAAAATCAGTTTCAAGTCCAATTTCAATTCCAGTCATAAGTTAAATTTCAAGTTTGGTCCCGGCCTAATCTAAGCTCAATCAAAGCCAAGCTAATTTCAATTTTTAGGTCAATTCCATTTTTAAATGCAATTTTAAGTTAAGTAATGGTGAAAATTCTAAAAAAAAGTCTAAAAATTATGTTCTGTCACAAGTAGGTATCTTTTAATTTTTTTTGTTTGTCAATATCAAATCTTTTAATAATCAAATTTTTATGATGACATTTTTCGTTGTTCCTGAGTAATAACTGAAAAACTCAAATTGCTGAATATTTACCTAATTTATATGTCATGAACCAAACAACGTAGGGCAAACAGTTTCTTATAAAAATTTGTTTATTTGTTTATTGAAAACTCATCTGACTCATAGTATTAATGAATGAAGTAACTATATCTTCCTATTGAGAATTTTAACGGAAAACGTTAATTGACACATTGAAGTCGAATATCTCAAACAATTAATTGAAACGGTTGTACATAAATCTAATTAGTTGATAAGCTCCAAATAAGTTGTTCCGTAGTTCTAAGTACAAGAAATTTCGTTGACGTTACGGTTTGGTAGAAGTATATATGCTTAGCTGTTGTAGTAGTGACGGTTGATCAACGTGATTGAATAATAACTTCACAGTAAAAATCGCTTGGGCAATGTGACGCCTCATTTCCAAACGCAGAATATCAAATAGTCGGCAGCTAGCTTGGCAGATTCAGCGGATCCACTCCAAGGTAGATGATGAAGTGCGTAGCGGATGGATTTTTTCTGCGCCATTTTAATTCTGTTAGACCAAGTAGCATGAAATGGGCACCACCAACGGAATTCATAGAGGGCCACGAAATTTAGCAGCGATTTAAAAAATAAATCCCAATTGGCAGTTATAACTCTTTATGAATGTCAGTTCTAACAGGACTCCAAGGTACAAGATTTTAATATCGTCAATATAAAACAAGCGGTATCAAAAGCGAAATGTCGTCAATAAAAATGGAGAAAAGAAGCGGGCCAATGTTGCTACCTTGCGGGATTCTGGAGCCATTGGTTACAGTACCAGAGGAGTACAGTGCTGCATCGTTTCAGAACTGCAGTAAATGCAGTAAAGAACTGTTAGCAAATTTTTTTGGCATATTCACGAATGAATTACCGATGGATCTAGTCTAGAGGCAGTGTTGCAAATTGAGCAAAAAGCCAAAGAAAAGCATAGCATCCAACGCTTACGCCACTGATTTAAGCGTAAGACAGCTGTGAGCAGATATTCTGCAATTCACACACTCGCGAACGCACAGCCTCGAAGCGTCTTTCTGCATATCCTACTCGCGAGGTAAACAACTCGCGAGCAAACAGCTACCCGTGAGGGCTAGTGGCGCACTGGGATTCAAATTTTGCAGTACTGTTTCTTTACTTCTTCATCTTCGCCCTCGATTCTACTCACAGGCGGAAGTGCGAGTCCTCGCGCGTCACCGGTATCAGCAGCTCGGGCTGCAATGACGAGCGAGAGCGATGACCGTGGCTGTTAGCTAAATACACACTCGCAAAAACTCGTCGTGGTGCATGAATAAATAAGAGCGAGTACGCGTGTCTGAGAAAATTAGACCACACGAGTGTGGGCTACACAACACTGTCTAGAACAGTGATGGCCAAACCGCGGCCCACAGGCCGCATGCGGCCCTCCGAGATGGTTCGTGCGGCCCGCGGACTGATTTGAAAGATGATGGACTTATGAGAATTTTATTTAATGACATAGGGGTCACTCAGTTTAGTCGTAACGCTTCGTGCATGTTGTGGATCTTAATGCTTTCAAATGTAAATCTTGCAGTGATTCCTAAAAAAATGGTTTCTGGTGTCGCATATTTCAAACTTTGTTATGCACATGAATGGTCAGAAATGGTTGCGGCCCGCGGCATCCATGGGCGATCTGATATGACCCGCACCATGCCTATGCTTGGGCACCACTGGTCTAGAAGTAATCCGTATCCTGCTGCTCTCCAGAAAAAGAAGCAAACAAAAGAAAAACGAGATGGAAGGAGAAAAAAGAGTAAAGAGCAGGATAAAGAGTAGGAAGAGAAATGTGACAACAACTAGAAAAACAGATCAGAAACAAAGAATAAAAACGAGAATAAAAAAAGAAAAAAACATGACAGAATTGGAGGGAAAATGAAAAGTAAAGATAGAAAATAAATGGAAAAGAACGAAACGGAAGAAAAAATGGGAAAATGAGAGCAAAATGAGAAGACTGAATAAAAAAGGTGAAGAACGGAAGTGAAAGAAAAAAGAAGAAATACGAGAGAAAAGAAGGAAGAACCATGAAAATGAGGATAAACTAGACAGAAATAGAGTAAAATGGATACAAAACAATAAAAGCAATAAAAAACGGGATCGAAAAGAGAAAAAGTGCAAATAAGAACACTGGAGAAACGAGAACGGAAAAAGAAAAACTGGATAGCAAATATGAGGAGAAAAAACTGAAAACAGAAAACAAAATGGATAAAACAAAAAAGAAATATAGGGTGTGGCAGGAAAGGTAGGAAAGCAGGACTTAATAAATGAAAAAATGAAACAAACGAACGAAAAATAGAGTAGAATAGCAGTTAAAAGCGACAAAAGACAATTACTGGGACCGAAAAAAAGATACAAAATCGAAGCAAAAATGATAAAAAACGAGACAGAAAAAGAGGAGAAACGCGCCTAAAACCGGACAAAAACTGAAGAAAAAAAACGAAAAACGAAGTGAGGATAATCTGAAAAAGGGTGAAAAATGGGACAGGAAAAAAAGAGAAAACGAACACAAAAAGCGGATCTAGTGGGCAGAAAAAGGAAAGAGGGAGAACGAGACAACGGAATATGGTACAAAAAAACCAAAAGAGAAAAACTAGATTAACGAGTTAGAAAAAAGAAAACCGATTAAAGGACGACAAAAACGGGTAAAAGAAGTCAAACGGGATATAAAAGGAGAAATATGGGACAAAAAAGGGGCAGATAAGATAAAAAAAGAAAAGAAAAACAGGAAAAATCAAAGCGAGCTAAAGAAAAAGGTAAAACGGAAGTGATAAAGACGAAAAACAAAAGTTAAAACTGAAAACCAGAAAGGAGAGGAAAAGGAAAGAGGGGAGGGGGGGGGGTTATGAGTCAAAAACGGGATAAAAATACGAAAAAACAGGATATCAAAAAGAGAAATTGGAACAGACCAATCCGAGCAGACGAGAAGTATGAAAGATAAAAATAAGGCCATTACAAATATTTTATAAAGTTTTTGTTCTTCCGGTATTGAACCACTGAAGGGGAGAGGGGCGAAAAAAACAAAGAGATTTTTTTAATCGAGCCAAAAAAAATATGGGTTTTAAGTATTTTTACTTTGAGTGTAAACGTGAAAACCAAATCTATTCTTGCTTTTAATATATAGGGTAAAGAACTAGTTTTAAGCAGTCTAAGCGGGTCACTGATTGTTTTACCTTATTACAAGCGATGGGTTGACTAAGTGGGGGATATCAGCATACCAATCTTCTTGCTATCTTTAGTTCTTCAAGCTCTTACCATTGGAAGACACTATTGTTGAGCTTAACTTTTGATTTTTCGCTTTAAAAGTTGGAGCGGCGGAACTAATTTTGAGCACACCGAACCCATTTTCACCCGCAAGGTGCTATTTTAAGCAATCCTGAAATCTGAATTTTTTTACGTCCCGTTAAAAAATCCCTCGAACTTTTCCCCCTATTCATTAAGTTCGCGTTCCTATCCGCGACCTACTAATCGGCATCTGATGCGTAATCGACATAGCGTATCGGCATAGATGCGTAAAATGCCATCTGTCTAAATTGTTTATCGGGGCATACACTCACCGCACCGTTCGGCAAACGGTATTCGTCGTCTCTTTTATTCTCTGGTGTTCTTATGGGAAACTGCGAGTTTGACGTCTCACTCGCTGTTCATAAGGATGGTGGGAGAACAAAAGAGGTAAACATATAGCAGTACAAACGATCCGAGTACATACGATCAGAACAGTGTTGTCAAAGCAAATAACATTGAAACACATCGTTGCTTTATTATATCACTGAGAAAATCTTCGAAAATTATTGAAAAAGCTGTCTTTTGTGTTGTTTTTAATAAAGAAAAATTAATTATGAACATACATTTCTCTTGAAAGTATTGAACCACGTTTTCACCATAGGAGGTTTCAGGTAATTTCAAACTTAAAATTCTTATTTCCAGAACCGAAACAGTGTCTTGGCAACACGATAGTTCATCAGTTGTGCTGCAGCTGCTGCTAGTGGTGAACAGGTTCCGTCAATTCGGAATTTGTTTTCAGTTTTGTTAGAAAATAATAAAACTTTTGGCTAGTGACAAAGCCTTAGATAATAGAAAAAAAGAGAGTGAATAATATGGTACTTGACAATTGAGTGCTTAACTTTCAGAGTGGTTGTAATCAGTGCTGAAAATTTGATGAATTCGTTAGTAGCGAGGTGGCGATTGCTGAAGAGCAGCTGAAAAATTTACGTTTTTGGACAACAATTTTTAATTCATCATATTTCTTGTCGGAAACCCAGTAAATTGTGTTTGTGTGAATCAAATGTATGGTTAAGTGATTTGTGAAGATGATCCTATCAAAAGATTTTGAAAATATGAATAAAAAAGTGCATTTTCGGATCATTTATGTGCAACTGATTAAATATGTAACACTGATTAACTCGTTCCTTACCCTACGTTATTATTTTGCATGCAAAAATCTACGAAAAAAAGAAAAAAACGAAAGAAACCTTTTTTCGCCGATTTTCGGAAGTTCCATTGTTTGAATTTCCATTTCTGTTTCGTGCAAGAAGCGTTAACTCAACTCGTACACTCATTTTTCGAGTTTTTCTGGCTGTAGAGCACACAGATAGGGTATGTTGCTGCTTCGTCGTAATTGCCTATTCCCGTCCTATCCAACACAAATTATGAAAAATATCCGCATTTTTATGACACACAATGCAAAACTAGTTATTCCCTAATAGTTTAGTTTGTTGTTTATCGTACGCGATCAATCAAAGTGACCTAAGATCTATTTAAATGTTTTTTATCAATAAAGAAGTCCCACCAGCCAAATTTCCTACGTTTTTTCGTGCGACGAAGGAGAAAATGTCGAATAATCGTTTTAATTTCCGTCATTCATAAACGAAAATAACTCACGCAAGGCATTGTCGTTATTCTACACCCAGGAAAACTTGCTTGACCTGCAGAAATTTTGCAGAGTAACATTTGTCATGCCGTCCTACACAAATACATGCGCGTTAGCTTCGTAAACATTGTTGTGATTTTTAGTTCGGACGATGAAAAATTTTGATGGACGGACGGAAATAAAGTCAGTTGCGTAATTTCAATAATATGCTTTAATAATCGCTTTTCAGTTATTTCAAAGTTAACGGATCGGAATATAAGTGTGTTTTAGTCAAATCAGCACAAGAACTTTTGGAGTATTTATTAAATCCATCCAACAAATGATGAAAATTAGAATAGCTTTACTTACTACGACGGGAATTAGAAATAAACTCTAATTGAAATTAAAATTGTTGTAAATTATAAAAGGAACCAGATATGCCAGTCTTCGATTTCCTCATACATGAGTAAAAAGTACACCATCAGTACTATCTACTGGCGGTAGGGTGTACTAGACTATCATAGTCATTGTATCGCCTTCTCATTTTACACAAGTGTTAGTGAGTAGTGACAGATAGTCATAAATAGCCAAACGTGTATCTATGGCTCTACAAACACTATGACAGGTTGTTGCCGTCTGGAGCCACTTTACTGACGATTGAATCTGCGACGAGTGGCGTATTTATGTTCTTTAATAGTTAATCTATGTTTATACCCGAAGCTTTGCTTTATTCTAATTTTAAGACCAATTTCCACTTCAATTTGGATTAAAGCTTCAATCCAAAATTTGTCCAAATTCAAGACTAATTAAATGTCCTATGTCAAGGTCGATTTCAAGTCCAATTTCTAGTCCAATTTCAACTATGATTTTAAATCTGGTTACACCCAAAAGTCCAGATTTTCCAACCTGATTGTCCAATATATTTTTGATAGATACTATCCTACGATTACCGATTACCTACTCCGTTTTGACGTAGGACTACGTCTTACGGCAAGTTTTGAGATAGGGTGTCATTCTAAAAAATCAATCAAAATGCGAGCGTCACGAAAAATGAAAGGTTTTGAGCGCTAATAGCTCAGCGGTTTGCCGATCGATTTTCAATATTCTTAGACCAATCGATCGGAAAATCTTCTAAGAATTGACCCAAATGAAGAAAAGTATGGATTTTTGATGTTAAACTATTGAAAAATTGAAAATAATGAACCTATGTTTTACCAGAATTCTCGCTTCGTGATTGGTTGGAAGATTCTTTACGATGATCTATACCAATCTATACCAATTTGATATCTGTGCTTGGGAAGTAAGCCAAAATAAGTGACAAAGTTTCCTCATTTCAACAAGATTTCTTAATACCGCGGTTCAACCTAGACCATTTTGATGTCCTTGCTTGGGAAGTATGCCAGAGAGAGTGACAAATCCCCCTCATGCCAACAGATTTCTTACGAACGCGCTTAAACTTAGTCCAATCTGATGTCTGTGTTAGGGAAGCGTGCCAGAAAAAACGACAAGTTCGTTGTCCCAACAGATCGCAAATTCTTTACTGCGTGTAGTAATGGGCGATGTCACATCGATAAATCGAAACATCGATGTTCCAGCATCGATTTTCCGATGTTTCGATTTGATGTGAGCTTACAGGAAAATCGGTCATATCGATGTTAGTTTTTCGATTCAAATCGATGTCCCGATAAAATTAATCCGTTGAAATCCAGCGGAGTGCTATCCCTATCTTGACGAACGGTGTTTGACAGTCGACTTAACGAAGGGCGCTATTGAAGGAAAAGCGCCCGTCTGACAGATAAATTTGCTGCCAACCTTGTCGAGATATGCTGAGATGTAGGCAACAAAAACATGGCACCCATCGCAAGCCCCTGTTGAAATCAGCACAACTTCGATTGACGCAATTAACACAGTTGACTGCGTTGCTATTTCTATAGTTTTTTTTTGTGCTAAAATCCTGCATTTTTTTTGTAAAAGTATGAATATTTTCTAAATTCTATCAGAACTTCGCATATGTGCGAACCGACAGACCGGACTATTAAGGAGAATGGCGAGAAGGCACAACATCATACCGTCACTTTGTTTTATTCTTTGCAACAATATATTCATTTAGTTAAAGTCAGAAAAAATCAGAATTTTTTCTCAATATCAGCCAAAAAATAAGGATTTGTCAGCATATCAGTAGACACGCAAAAAAATCGGAATAATGCTGAATAAATGCTGCGATGAATAAAGAGCATCGGCCGTTCCGTTTCCTTCATTTGCCAACATCGAACATCGATTCAATTAACATCGATGTCTCACACTCGATTTAATCGATGTGCCGATGTTTTTGAGACTATTGACATCGATTCAAAAACATCGATTATTTTTGTTTCGATGCCCAATAATCTGCGTGATTAAACCTCGGGGAATTTGATATCTGTGTTGGAAAAATGTGCTACAGCTGTAGTGTTCGGTTATGATACGGCTCTGTATGAATACGCATGTTTGCCGTTTCATTAAAAGTGTAGTGAAAAGAAGTGCTGTTGATAAAATAGGATTGAATTGGTAAAATCCTTTCAACGTGGGAAACCATGGATAATAAAAACAATCTTTAATTTCAGTAAGGTTGCAGGAAAGTAATAGTTTGTGTTCTTGATTTTGTTAAATTGTTTTCAAATGCACAATCTTTTGAGAATTGAACGTATGCAATGTTACTACTTTAATAAATGTTACATACAACGCATATAGCATGTATACATGAAGAATCGAATGATTACAAGCATGAATACATGCTACTATCACTACAAAGAGACTTACGTAGTCCTGCGTCACCTATATATGCGGTCGTGTCTTGTACACAACCCTTCTGATT
Source organism: Sabethes cyaneus (assembly GCF_943734655.1). Classification (NCBI taxonomy): domain Eukaryota; kingdom Metazoa; phylum Arthropoda; class Insecta; order Diptera; family Culicidae; genus Sabethes; species Sabethes cyaneus. Next base: position 164,209,901 of record NC_071355.1, read on the forward strand.
TTTTTTTCAGACTGAAACATTCTTCTGAAAGGTCGAGGGCTCACCTTTTATTTATATCTGGGCACACTAGTATTTACGGATGCGATGAAAGAAACGCAACACCTATATCGCTGGCCATTGAGTGGAGCTGTTCACTTCGAGAATTGCAGAGTTAAAATGTTACATTCTGCCATCTTAGTTTTCATACAGTTTTGAATGAATTTCAACAGTACATCGATACAATTGATCGAACATATGTTCGATAATTACCTCCTATGTAGGAAGACGTTTTACTTTTAAGACATCAACTTGGAATAGGTTCAATTAAAATAATAGCGATCGTCCTGTTGCTACGAGAAGCTTCTACACCCTTCTTCTTTTGACCTTTTATGACTGACTGGTCTAGTCTAGTCTAGTCTAGCCTTTTTTATGACTGACTGGTCTAACTTGGATGGATTTAGAGTTGATTAAAATTGTGAGAAACAGGAATAAGTTCCAGTTCTTATTTTGCGAAGCACAGTTGTCCAACCATGGCGTGATTTCCGCCATGCTAGTAAACCGTTGAATAATAATTTTATGGAAGCAACTCATGATTACATTGGCTGATCGACCAGCGATTGACTCCTCCCAAACGTAAGCAACAACAGGATACTCGCCAGCATGTTTTCCGACACAGACGATTGTTTCATTATAGGCCAGAAGCGTTTGTGAAACAACCGTTTTGAGACCGTCAAGTCTTGGAAGCTGCATAACCTGTAATGATAATTTCTGTTACTGTTCTGTCCTGTTAGTAACTCTAGTCTGTAGTTATTGTGAACGCGAGACGCACAGGAACGGAAATTCGGTTGGAATCATAGGGATACGTGAAATCAAAACGTCTTCACCTTTATATTTACCTTTTAATATTGTTTCAATTACGTAATTTTTCTACTTTTTCATCACCAGTCTGATGCCATTACAAAGTTGAAGTTGATTGATACTCCGACCAATCTGGTTTTCAATTGTATTCCGATAATCCAGGAAATTTCACCAAATTTAAAACTTGTACGACGTCGTCTTAACTTGAAAGGAATATATTTACGCTTAAATTTCACTTTGAATTACAAAATTCAATTCATCGACATGTTTGTTTTTGGCAGCCAAAATCCTCCATTGGCTGATCCTATAATTTTGTTTAATATTCGGAAATACTGTTCTGATCTAAATCCTCATTGTTCGATCCAATGACTTCTAATTAACTGAGAATTCTGAAAAACTTTCTCCATTACACAATTTTTTGAAATGTTGCAATTTGGAGTCTCTGATCTACAAATTCAACGTTAATTTGAATGCAGAGTGAGTTGTAGACCAAATTTGCCAGAAAGGCATTGGGTTAAAAGACCACTGGGACAGAAACGAGAGAATCACAACGCTAAAGTAGGTGAAATGATAACTGATATGAAACCAAAAGAGAAATACTGAGAAAAAACAACAATATACAATACAAAAAATAACGCATTCTCAATTGAACTCAATTTCATAACATGTCGATCAATTTTTCCGGCGCTCTGAATCATTTCGGCAAAGTAAATGAAGCGTGCATGAGCTGATAAGGAAAACTTTTCTCCTTTCGCCGTCGTTCAAAGGCGATTTCACATAAACCGCTTACATGCCATAAATTTGTTGTTGGAGATTATATCTCTAGACATTCCAGCTACTGAAGCCAGCCTATTTTAGAAAAACTGACGTCCATTCGTGTGCTGGTTAGACTCAAAGCCTTGTAGTAAGAAAGTGATTTTCTGTCTGCAAATCGATATTCGACCACTCATGCTGCAAGAAGCATATCATATCTGGAAACACGTTTCCGCACGCAGTGTACCTACTGCAAACAATCGAAGCAGAACCAAGTGGAAAACAAAATTTGCACCCATCAGATGGGATGGATTTATGGAACGAAAAAACTTATTCTACACAAAAGTAGCATCGTATCCAAGCGACGGTAACGCACAGCGTCCGGAAACGACGTTGCGTAATACCGTTCAAGTGGGAATCTAATCCGGATTATATACAATCACTGAAAACGATTTGTTCCATTTGAAAACGTGAAAAATCTGCCTATCTACACGTCGATCAATTCTAGACTTGTATTCGCAATCGCCAGTAAAAAAATACGATGTTATTTATACTGTTTAGAGAATTGTTAAATGGCAACAGAAAACTACTCACCCGCCGAACACATTGGATGCACGATCCTTGATTGCTGCAAAGGCGGCCATCTTTATTGCGGTGCGGTGTGGTAATTGTAAAGTAAATTATTTACACGGAAATCCGAACCCTTTCTTTCTTTCTTTTTTGGCTCTAACGCGAATAGGCGAAATTGTGCGAACAGGTGCTTTCAACGATGGTTATAACTGGATCATGGCATTGCGTTGAATAGATTTTGGATGTGATCTGAAAGGATATGTTAAATGCCAGAAATTTAGTCCAAATGCAGGAAAAAGGGTCATCGAAATTAATTCGACGGTTATGATTACTAAATATGACAAATAAAATTTTATACGAGGTACATCGGATATAGACATACGTCTTACAGATACATGAACATGATACATCCTCAATATATTTAAATTATCACTCCCGCAGGCTTTTCCGTACTCCAAATATTTGGCTCCCCATGACCCGTATCAATAAACTAGATTGAATAAAAAAATGCTCTGAAAGTGTATCACCTAACAACATTCTAATACAAAATGTATGCCGTTTCGTGAATATTTAAAACACTGATTTTTAGATAAACCGCGTAGAAATCGACTTTAGAGTATAAGCAAAAACATTCCATCAAGAACGCAGCTAGCACCAAATGATACATCAATGTACGAAAATTATCGTTAATATATATTAACAAATTAGGAATCGTAACTATTGCTTAATAAAGTGTGCCTAAGTTAATTTTCAGTCGTATATAACGATACCAACAGACGCACATACGATTTTTTACGCAGAATTGTATAGTACTATAGTATGGAGTAAGCTCAATCGAATTTTATCGCATATACATTAGAGTGTCCCAAAATAGCACTATGTCAGAAAACCCGGGGGCTCACCCTTCAAATGATAGCTTAGGGTGTCACAACAAAACTTTTATATGACGTTAACATTGGTTGACGCGATTTAGGGGTCGCACATTGGAGTTTTATGAAAAAATGGCATTTTTCAGGAGTAGATTCAAAAAAATATTTTTAGCAATGTTACAGTAGGTAAAACAAGGTACCCTACTATTTTTTCACAATCATTGAGATCTGATACATTCATAAAAAAGTTATGGTGGCGTGTCTGGAGTCATATTTGGTTACAAAAATTTATTGAATTCGGCAAAAATTTAAAATTTTCGAAATTCCATTTAAATAAACGTCAAAACCGGGTATCGAACGGTGTCTCAAAGTAATGAGGCTACACTGTATTGATAGGAAATTTTATGACGAACAACTTTGCCGAAGAAAGTATGGACGTATGTTCAAATCTCGATGAGGTATCCAAATTTTTCTGAAAGTGGATCGAAAAATATTTTCGCAATTTTTAAATTTTAGCAGTTCCACGTGAAAGAGGGAAATGATAAAACTTGAACTATTTATTCTAAACGTTATTTACGTGTTTGATGGAATGAAAAAAATGTGCACCTTCCACAGAATTTAACACCATTTAGGCTCAAGAATCACTTTTAAAAAGGACGTATTTATTTTATTAGGTACTATGTTTGAAAAATCGTATCTCCCGAAACTAGGGTTGCTCCAAAATGATGCCTAAGCGAGAGTTGTAGAAAATTGATTTTTAAACCTGAAAAAATAAACACTGAAATTTTTTTAACCATTTTTGTACAATCAGTAGATGGTAGAATAAGCAAGATGAATGCGGATAAATTGAAGGGTAATACTTATTCTAGTTGTTAACAATTTCATGGCTTGGTAATATAACACGGATAACATATGAAAAGGGAAAGTTTAAAATAAAATAGAATATATTAAACTTTTTTTTAATATCTTAAATACGGCTGCATTTAGAAGCTAATAATTATTTTGAACAGGGTGCATAAGAAGTTGTTCTTCAAATTCAAATTACATATATGTATAAAGAGAAATATAAGAATAATAATAAGAAATATAATAATAATCTCAGGTTACAAAATATTCATAAAAGCCGTTGTTCTACAAAATCCTTTGATAAATATTACACCATTTCAGAAAAAGTCTCAAAATGCATCAAATCACCACTATTTCTCCAAAAAAAAACTTCGAAGTTACCATTTCCTGTATATCTTAATTTTACATTTATTCCTGATTTTAGAACATAGTGGATTTTTTTTCAGTGTTTATTTTTTCATGTCTAAAACTCGATTTTCAACAACTCACGCTTAGGCATCATTTTGGAGCAAACCCAGTTTCGGGAGATACGATTTTTCAAACATAGTACCTAAAAAATAAATAAGCCCTTTTTAAACGTGATTCTTGAGTCTAAATGGTGTCAAATTCTTTGGAAGGTGCATATTTCCTCTTATCAAAAACGTAAGTGACGATTAGAATAAATAGTTCAAGTTTTATCATTTACCTTTTTCACGTGGAACTGCTAAAATTTAAAAATTGCGAAAATATGTTTTGTTCCGCGTTCAGAAAAACGTGGATACCTCAGCGAGATTTGAACATACGTTCATACTTTTTTCGGCAAAGTTGTTCGTCATAAAATTTCCTATCATTACAGTGTAGCCTCATTACTCTGAGACACCGTTCGATACCCTGTTTTGACGTTTATTTAACCCTCTAACGGGCAACATCGTAAAAACGATGCGATCAAACTAAAGACTGTTTTATCATGAAAGTACACTCAAAAGAACCTTAAGTTCTGATTTTCATGCAAAAATAATTATCTGGAGGAGCGCCAGATTAGAAAAAGTCCAATTTCTCTTTTTCGTTTTTCATGTCTAACGCTCTACCCAGATATTTTTTCAATTCAAATACATTGCAAAATTGATATAAAGCATGAAATTTACTCATAGAAAAATTTTAAGGTCAATCATTTCGTTCTAGATGTGCTTTTTCATCAAAAGTAAAAAAGGAAATATTCGTGCATTAATTATTTTCGAAATTTTTCGGAATTTTTGTTTTTGAAAAATGATAACTTTTGAATGCATAGTCAGAATGTTGTGATATTAATATTAAAATGTCAAGAAATCTGTTCTGAACACATTTTGCATATTGTCAACTTACAACAAATTTCGTATGCGGCTCTGGAGCTCCAAAAGCGAAGACCGTCTACAGACGGCCTTACCCGTTAGAGGGTTAAATGGAATTTCGAAAATTTTAAATTTTTGCCGAATTCAATAAATTTTTGTAACCAAATATGACTCCAGACATGCCACCATAACTTTTATGAATGTATCAGATCTCAATGATTGTGAAAAAAATAGTAGGGTACCTTATTTCACCTACTTTAACATTTCTAAAAATATTTTTTTGAATCTACTCCTGAAAAATGCCATTTTTTCATAAAACTCAAATGTGCGACCCCTAAATCGCGTCAACCAAAGTTGACGTCATATAAAAGTTTTGTTGTGACACCCTGAACTATCAGTTGAGGGGTGAGCGGCCGGGTTTTCTGACATAGTGCTATTTTGGGACACTCTAATATACATACATAGATAGTTGAAACGCGTATAATTACACGGTGTTACACAGAAAAAATACTTCTCAAATGACCTAGTGTACGTTGTTAGTTACACCTAGTACATCATAAAAACACATTTGAAATCTTCCTACCACCCCCAATACATACTATCATGAATAAATCAATAATTTTTCAAGCAATTTTAAGTGTTTTATACATTTTTGGAAAGCTATTATTATATTATATTAATAATTTAAATTGGCCATACTATAGTTGGTCCAGCGCCTCTGTGGTTCAAAGGTACACGGGTACCACTGAGCGACACGCCCTGGCAGGTGTTGTAGATTCAAATCCGGTTATAATCTCTGATTACAGCTTGGTTCGACCCATGCACCTTCCAGCATTGGACAAAAGATAGGAGTCACAACGACAACTTGTTAAGCATAGCTACCTATTACCCCCCCCCCCCCCCCCTTCCGTTCCACCCTTCCCCTTCATTCCCGGAAAAAATCCTTCTTCATTACTTTCCCTTACCGTCCCTTCATCAATTGTAGAATCATCGTTTCAAAAAAATATCAATTTAATATGCCAATATGGTTTACGCCAATACTGGCGTGTATATCTGTACGTAAGGATGATTTTTTTCTTTTATATATATACAAAAATGCTAGCAGGGAAGACTGGCATCCCTTGCTCGCGCCCATACAAAGTGTTTGTGTACCTAAGGCTTGTTCGCGACAAAATCTGGACACCTCAGTTTTGCAATAAAGCAAATTTGCAAGAAATGAAACAATTTTATATCATTTATGTGTGTATCGTTATTAATTATCAAACAAATTAACATTACTTATTTAGTGTGCATGAAAAATTGACGAACCTTGGAATTTACCCTTGCCATGAGGGTCAGTGCAGACTTGTTGGCAACCAATTTAGCTGCGTTTGTTCAAGATTTTCGAAATTTATCTATAGTTGTTGCTTGTTGTTTGTGCTGGGATGACGCAGTGACAGGATGCCAAATCAGGCCAAAACAGCGAGGGTACTATTACTAGTCGGTAGAGGACCAACTAGGACAAACCCCTCGATCGCTGGTCAGACACCATCGGCGATCCTGAGGGCGTGCTTCATCTGCCTCTTTTCGAATGGCTAGCGCGGCCGTGAGTAGCTTTCCCGCTCTCAGGGTCGGCTTTTCGCAAGGGATGGCTGATCAAGATTTCGGATACCACTCTTAAAGGATAAATCACGGTCTACACTTCCTTATAACCTATTTTATTTAATCTCACCTACACGTGCTTGGTTAGTATGGTATACTGCCGGCCGGCTTTTCTGCTACGAGTCCTACTACCTCTGCTGCTCCGTTGTATCGGCTACTCCGCTGTCCTTATTGCCACGTTCCAGTTTCGGTTGCTAATCGCGCCACGCTGAAAGATCTACCCTTCGGGAATCTTTGTAGTTGGATACCAGAACAGGCGTCTGTATCAGGTTTCGATCCACGTGGCGATATTCCTTGTAATCCACCCAATCGATTTTATGGTTATAATAACGGGTCCTGATTCAGCTCTTCAAAACGGTTCAAATGTCCGTACCATCAATTATCAAAAGCTTTCACTATTTAAAACTTTTAGCTCTTTGAGCGATGTTAACTGGCCTGTGGTTGAATTCCAAGAGACCTTTTTGCAATCTTTTCCCCGGTAGCTTAGCCTTTTTCCCCTTTTAGATTTTAATTTCCTCTTATTTCGCCTTCTCCTTTTAGCTCGATATTGGTAGCAGCATTGGTAGTTGCGTTAGTAGTACATTTGGTAGCAGGGTTGAGTACGATTATAGCGTTCTATTCTGGTACCTATATTTTCATATTTTGCTTGGAGTGTTATCTTGATTTCTAAATGTTTTTCCCCTAATCTAAGTGAACATTATTTATTATTTTCTATTTAAATATTTATACAAAACCATTAACAGCCTATTAATTACTCATTACATTATTTTAATCACAATTTAGCAACAATCATTTCGAAACAAATCACCAATTCCTCATGCTTGCCAAGACTGAAGAATTTTCCGTAATGGTAACAGTACATCATGACTGTGTAGGAACGGTAACAATCGTTTCTGCAGGCATATTCTTCACGGTACACTGAAGTCGCTTTCTACGCGGTTTTTTTACGCGAATTTCGGAATTTACAAGGTTTTTTTACGCGAATTTCGGAATTTACGCGGTTTGTTTACGCGATTTTCGGAATTTGCGCGGTTTTCTTACGCTATTTTCGGAATTTACGCGGTTTTTTTACGCGGGACGTATCCTTCGCGTAAAAAGCGACTTGAGTGTATTTCCTTGTTAACCGTTCCCGTAGTGATGTAACTTTTGCTTGTTCGACCACAGCTGCGTATGGCCTGCCATACTAAATATTTTTTGGGAACTTGGCTTTCTTCTTTGTCCTAAAATGCTCTGCAACGCCATTCCTTTTCATGGCAGTGTAAAAAGACATACCAGGAAGCTGTTTAAAGTCTTCTAGGACATACGTTTCATCGCCCATTATAACGCACGGAAACTTCGTTAAATATTCGCGATAAAGCTTACGAGCGCGTGTTTTGGCTGTCGTATTTTGCTTATCATTACGGTTTGGCATGGTCCTCACATTGGAAGACTTCATGCCTTGTCGTTGCTTAGAAGTGTGCACGAATGTTGGCGACATTTTTATTTTACGACCAATGGTACGTACTGAAAGATCTGGTCTCCTCCGTAATATTTGTTTTACCTTCGCATCCTTGTGGTGGTTCCTCAGATCCGTTTTTGTTCCACCTCCCTTCTTCCTAGCTGTTGTCAAGCGAGTATCGAACGATTTTAAAACACTGTGAACAGTGCTTGGATGAAATCCAAGCTTTTTGGCAAGTTTTCTTAACGAGAGATCCGGATTTTCATTGCGACCGCACACAATTGCTTTTCGCACCTGCTCTACTTTCGACACCATTTTACGCTGAGTGCTTGTAATATAAACAAGTGTTATATTTTCAGAAAGAACAGACATACGTCTACCACTCTGCAAAATATTTCACTCATTGTTAATGTATTTCCGAAGCTGTGTGTGTTTAGGGGTGTCCAAATTTTGTCGCGAACAAGCCTTACATCCATATTCCCTGTAGTATGTGTCAGTTCAACTTTAACTCGGCAGATAGCATCGCTATTGCACTGTCTCTTGACTTTTGACAGAGTTTGCAGCCTTCTTGATGGAGTGTTTTTGGTATAAAGAAATTGGATTAATTGGAACCAAACTCAAATTTTGAGTGATTTTGACAAGAAACGGCCATGGCATCTTTGGAGAGCTAATTCTATAAAGTAACTGATCTCGAGTTATTGAGAGTAATTAGAGTATTAAATGTGCGGACTTTGGAACCCGTCAGGGGATTCTACGGAGAATTTGGAACATTCGTGAAAATGCCAAAATAAAAAAAATCAACAATTTGGTCATTGTTTTCATTTAAGGTCATACCAGACAATCTTGAGAAACAAAATTTCGCCAATTTGGGGCATAAATTGACTATTATTATTGGATGGTTAACCGAGCAGATCCGGAACACCCCTAAGAGTGGTCAATGAGTGACAATTGTTCTATAGATGAATAGACGATGAAAATAGATGAAACAATGACTTTTTTGCCACCTACAACTGATCAAGATGAAATGGAATATCCACCAGCAATTCGAGGCTCAACTCGGTCACTAAGTGGTTCACTAGAAAATTGATGCGAATCAGCCTTAAAAGTTGGCTCCACGAACTGGTAGGCTTGCTCGCTCGAGTATCGAATGGAAGAGTATATAGTAGTTGTTCTCGAAGTCGTCAGCATAGGGCCGGAGTTGCTCATGCTGTTTCAAGCAGTCGTCTCCATTCACGTTGGTCAACGCCGCCTACAAGGTGCTCGTCCAGATTTTCTTGTGTCGTTTATCCCCAATAGCAAGAGAATTCGTATGGCAGTTTCAGGCAGGCTTTATGGGGGCCCGTGCTACTATGGAACTAATTTTTATTCTCCGACAAATCCTCCAGAAATGTCGAGAGTACAACGTGCCCACGCATCATATTTTCGTGGATTTCAGAGCAGCATACGATACAGTTGAACGCGCACAGCCATGGCATATAATGCACGAGTACGGTTTTCCGTACAAACTTACACAGCTGGTCAAAGCTACCCTGGAGCGAGTGATGTGCTACGTGCGCGTTTCAGGGACACTCTCGAGTCCTTTCGAATCGCGCAAACGTATGCAGCAAGGGGATGGGATGTCCTGTATGTTATTCAATAACACCATTGAAGGTGTGATCCGGCGACCGGACATCGAAACGATAGGAACGATCTTCAGCAAGAGTAGCCAACTCCTAGCCTTCGCAGACGACCTCGACATCATTACTAGAAACCTTTGGACGGCGGAGGCAATCTACGCCAAACTAAAAACGGAGACTAGGAGGATAGGATTACAAATAAATGCGTCGAAAACCAAATAAATGGTAGGAAGAGACTCCAGAGAAAGCAACGTTTGCCTCCCACGGACAATGACTATTGACGGCGATGAACTGGAATTGGTTGATGGATTCGTACATTTGGGATCTCTGGTCACCGCCGACAAAAATACGAGTAAGGAGATTCAACGACGCATTCAAGCTGAAAATCTAGACTTCTTTTCCATCCGCAAGACGCTTCGATCAAGGAGCCTACGCTGCCGCACAAAGCTGACAATGTACACAACGCTAATCAGACCGGTAGTCCTCTGCGGAGAACTGTGCAGGTACTGCTTGGAGAGAGTCCCCAGGCGAAAATTGGGAGACTACGGTGGGCCAACCACGTCTCGAAGATACCGGACGACTGCACAGTGAAATCCGTTCTCTTCAAGAACCCCACCGGCACCAGGAATACAGGGGCCCAACGCAACGTGTGCAACGAATTGATGACGAGAAGCCCAGCACAGAGTACAATGGAGAGAAATTCTTAATACGGCAAGAGCCACCCCGGCTCTTGGTTGGTAAAGTAAAATACGAATCCCCCTTTTTATTTCATCTGGTTAAGCGTCTTATTTCGTCTATAATGAAAACCAGATCCCTGACAAACCACTGTCACCATATTTTCGTGGTAAACATCGCATTAAACGCAGACTTAAATTAATTATGCCGGATTGCAGTCAAGACAAGCATCACAAGTAACGTAGTTGCATCTCGTTGAATTACGTAGCGTTAGAGGTACGCTTAGGCATTTTGGTCACATGTTCCGGTCTACAGACGGACTACAACTAGTATTAAATATGTATTGATTTATGTGACGATAATTCATGCCGCCTGAGCGGTATTAAAACAAACGTATTAAATAACGGTATTAAATAAACGTTGAAGGAACTGGTATTAGACCAGCCTAAGTACTGAATTATACCCTTCGATAAACTCATCTCAAATGGTGACACTCATAGATCATCACATAATCGCACACATGTTTAATATCTGAAATAGAAAACGCATCTAAGAACGTACTCCGAATGCAGAAAATGAAAAGGCATCACGGCACCTAAAACTAATTGTACACTGTTTTCCGACAGTTGCTGATATTTCAAGATTTTCTCCAGTTGGTGTTAGTTGGTTTCAAACATCGCGTCCAATAAATTTACTAAAAAAAACTGAGCCGGACGGTTTAAGTTAGTTTCTCCTATCCAGGATTAGAACGAGTCTTATCCAGCATAGCACGAATACGTCTTATCTAGATTAGTGTGAGACACGGTTGTATTCAATTCTCATCGTTCTTGACACAGTCGAAAACCAGGCCGAAAATTTGTCTTGAATCCTCCAATAAAGGAACAGCTTAATGACCTTGACCTGGCTGATTCAATTCCGAATTGTCTTTGAATAAGCTCGACGACCTTCCGCTTTCGGAATTCGACCTTCTGATAAAATTTGTAACAACAGACTTCGCAGCGCAGCCAGTGCTATCTGCTTTCAGAATCCCGAGTTAATTACCGAGTTATTGGAATCCTGGAGATTCGCTTGTTGGATTTTCAAACTAGAATTCTGGTTCTATAAGCAAGGCATTCTGTAGGATCTTGTGCAGATTCCCCAACACGATTCCAACATCCAATGCGAGGAATCCCTAATGTTGTACAAATGTTTTTGGTGCGTCCGGGTAACCGGGTAATCAGTCGCTCCCGGTCGAGATTCGGGCATACGACGACTGGGTTTTTAGACCATTATTGTACCTCCAGGTCAACAGCAACGCATCACTCTATCTATCAATGTAATATGTAATATACCTCTACAGATCTATAGTAGCGAAGTAACGAATGGAGACGTAGTCTTGTTAACGCTAGATGATGGAAACACGATCAAGCAAATCAAATAAACTAGAAGGGTTCTGCAAGAAACACGATCTAAACCACCAAGCCGGAATCTATTTCAGTTTTATTGTCTTCAATAATGGTCCCAAGAACCGATATAAGTGTGTAATAAAACTGAGATTATTGTTTGGGGTGTTAAATCCGCAAGTCTGCGGGACGTACTAAATCTTGTGCAAAGACATCACAAAACCCGCAAGTTTCCGTTAAATGTGAGCTTTGGTACACGCTTGGGAGCCTCATAACTGAATGATAGGTTCATTTACTTTAGTTTCACTTCCGGTAAGTTTTACAGTATGCATCTACTGACAAACTGGCCTAACACATAGAAAAAGACCATTTAAAAAAAAATCCATACTTTGCTTGAACACTAACACCCTCTATTATACATATTGCGAAGTATCATGCACTCGAGAAGCTATACACTTGAGCGCGTGCGGCCATGTTGCGAATCTTGCTCTTTTGAAAAAAAAAACGATAAAATTAAGAATATATGGCCGTTAAAATATGTAACAAAATTACATATTTAAATGTGCTGGCATATGCCCAGTCCACGAAAGATACACTAGTTTGTTACGTAATTGTACAAAAGTTAATATTTTAATTATTCTAATTATTCTAATTATAACTCTTAAGAAAGTATTATTGCACTATAAGTTCTAATTTTATTTATCACAACCACGAAATAGATATGAAAATCCAATCTATTAAAACGAAACTTTTCAGTGACCTTATAGAAAGTTGGGTCAACTGCTTCTTTGGAACCTTCACAGTTGCCATGCGCAGTGCCCTATTTCATCTTCTGAACTAGCCATTACGTAACACAGAATCAGAATGCAAGTATTTCCACTTACATTCAAATTTTCAGGAACTATCCTTATGGCAACCAATCTAGAAACCACTACATTTCTCACATTCACCACATTTTCTGCTATTTTATCGTGATTGTAAATCGCGCATATCACTCAATACTAAATCCACTGGGCAATGAACATATTACTAGCAGCCTTAATTTATGATGCTGGCAAAACACAGATTTTTCCGGCAGTACACTATTAATATCATCTACTTCACTAATTTTTATTTCTAAATAACACCTCCGCTGATTTATTATCTGCTGTGGCCCAAAGAATTAATTTTGAAATTCCACGAACGGTTTCTTCAAAATCACACCCACTCTCATTCTGGACCCCGTCAACCTGCACAAACTGCAACGTTCAGCACTGCACCAGGGTCCCGGTGGTAATGCTGCACTGCTGCCGGAAGGCCTTGCAAGCCCGGGCTGCTGAGCTAAAATGGGTCTCTGTGGGCCCACTGCGTACGTAGTACCGAATTTCCCGCACCGAATAGAACGACAGTCGACTTTCGTCTGCTTGGGCCACGCTACCCATAAAGGCATTGCGCCTTCGCCAGTTCTTGTCGCTCAAATTCTTGTCGTCAGTGCACTTTGGGGGTGAAGGAATTTCCACCGGAACCATGCTCTCGCTCTCACGTGGCGACCGTTACGCCAGTCCACTGTGTTGGTTGTGGAAAGAGGACATGCGCATTGCGGACCTCCCCTGTCAGTTGTACGGTTGTATTTGTAATCACTTTATTTGTGTTACAAATAAACCCCAACCCAACGAGGACGACGGTTTCAAATCACAGCTCACACACCACGATTGGCAACTGTTTATAATTTTTTATATAATTTCCAGTTTCATCCAATCGGTAGCACGTGAAGGTGGAGCTCTCGCAATTCGGGTATCCTAGGCAGCCTTATGTAACTCACACTCCAACACGTCGGTTCTAGGTGGTAAAAGGGGAGCTGCGCTGGCCAGGTGATATAGAGCTTCAATATATCCAGCCAGCCGCTCGGCAATGCACAGTTGTACGCCATTAAAGGATAAATCCGTCGACTTTGGGGCGGAAGTGGCAGAGTTAACTGAAAATTACCAGCTCATTTCCATTTTCTGTCTGGCATTTGAATAAACACCGCAACGCATCGCAGAGAAATGAGGACTAGCCACTGATGTGAGCGTTTTTATAATGCATTTCCAATGACTGTTCTGGTTTATACAGCTTTGGAATAGATACGGAATGTAAATGTGGTGAGGTTTTTTACTGAATTCTTGGGAAAATTATTTATATCTTGCCATTAAAAGCAAACAGAGATCAAAATGTCCGTAATTATTTTCACTGAAGGAGATTACTTAAATACACGTATCTGTAAGGATCGGTATACTATTTAGTATTCGTAGTAACTGTTGTCAAACTGTTGTTTTAATGTAATTAGTGCTACTCTCAGCTGGTCCAGGGGTACATGTTCGAATCTCGACTGGGGATCTAAGGGATCTAGTTTTTCGACCTTGTGCTAATTTTCGCACCATTGCTGAAATATTCATCAAATAAGTTTTTATAACGCTATAAAAATTTATTTGATGAATATTTCAGCAGTGGTGGGAAAACTAGCACCGTGTCGAAAAACTAGATCCCTTACCCTAGTTAGAGTTAATTGAATCGTATGACTCGCCCCGCAGTTGTTACGTACTCGAACAGTTGACTGTTGGATAAAAGACAGGAAGTTAAGTTTCTGGTGTCCCACAAGGTAGTAACATGGGGCCTCTGTTATTCGCATTATTTTTCAACGATGTTACTTTGTTGTTGGGCGTTGGCGTAAAACTTGTATATGCCGATGATTTGAAACTTTATCTGCCCGTACGTTCCATTGAAGACTGTCACCGACTACAAGAGCTGCTGAACGTCTTCGTATGCTGGTGCCGTAATAACTGGCTACTTGTTAGTATCGCTAAATGCCATGTTATTACGTTTCACCGTACAGTAAACCCAATAGTGTTCCAGTATCAAATCGATAACCAGCAACTAGCAAGAGTTGATCACGTTAGCGACCTAGGTGTTTTGCTGGATACCAAGCTCTCCTTCAATTTACATCGCACTAATGTCATCACTAAGGCAACACGTCAGCTCGGCTTTATCTCGAAAATTGCTCGGAATTTCAACGATCCTTATTGCCTGAAGGCCTTATATTGTTCACTGGTGCGTCCGCTACTCGAATACGCTAGCTTAGTGTGGTGTCCTCAACAGCTTGTATGGAACTTAAGAGTTGAACGGGTACAAAAACGGTTTATCCGGTTCGCACTACGAGACCTACCTTGGCGTGATCCAGTGAATTTGCCCCCGTATCCCGACCGCTGCCGCCTTCTTGGCATTGACACACTTGAACGACGCAGAAAGATCGAGCAAGCGATGTTTGTAGCTAAGGTGATTAATGGTGAAGTCGACAGCCCGAGAATTCTATCGCAGCTTAACTTCCGTGCCGTGCAACGTACCCTTCGATCTACTGGTCTGCTCCAGCTCACCTTCCATCGAACGGCGTTTGGATTTAACGAACCGTTGGCCTCCAGCGTGCGTACCTTTTGCAGAGTGGAGGATTTGTTCGACTTTGGCGTGCCGTCTCATAAATTTTTGCAAAAAATATTATTGTGTAGCTTTTAGAATATTAGACATTGTGCTGCTATACTTTCATTAAGACATACAGTCAGATGAATTTTAAATTAATAAACAAAAAAAAAAAAAAAAAACGGAATATAGCGCCTCCGCTTTACTTTGTTTTTAGTGCTATTGTAAAACCTTTAGTGAGCTTTATCTCGTTTGAATGGATCCCTAGAAATATAGCTGAAATGATATTGTTCAATCGAAAAGTGATCAACCCCGTACGACTTGTTGGTAACTGTGATATTTCAAACACTGCTGCACCGGCTAAATATATCTTGTAACTAGCAATTCTGAACAAATTCGTGAAGCATTCGATGCAGTAGGAATTGGTAGCGTACATATGATTTCGACATTAGAGGTTCGCTACTAAACTGGTTAAGCTCATTAGTATTTAACAAGCAATACACAGTATGTGAAAATTCAAAGTTTCAAAGTTTCAAAGTCGTTCATCGTAAACTCAAGGATCCCACATGGAAGTCAACTGGGTCCGTTACTTTTCGTACTAGTGATGAACAATCAACAATCAACAACACCTTAATCGACAGAACAAATAACTATTCTAGTATACACCGATGATGATAAACATGTGTCAATTTGGCCGCGAACTTAAGAATCTAGAAGAAAACGGATTTCACTGCACAGTCATCCGGCATTCATGCGAAATGGCCAGCCCATCTCTCAGCTTTCGCCAGGTGGACGATGGGAATTGTGAGAATTGCAACTCGTGGTTCATACGCCACTCACCGCTTTCCGCTCCACCGAAAATAGTCTGCAGCACCTTTCGTTTCCATAAACAAAGTTACAGTCTCAAGTCCGTAGAGGACAGCCGATCTGATTAGCGTTTTGTACATCGTCAGCTTTGTGCGGTGGCGTGTGCTTCTTGATCGAATTGTCTTGCGAAGGGGAAAGTAGGTTGGACTTCCGGCTTGAATGCATCATTGAATCTCCCTACTTAGAGTACGGGAGGGTATTCCCATCACGATACTAATTTCGACATACATTACCTTTCTTGGCTACACTTTCCCAAATAAAAACTTTGCCGCTATATAACAATACTTAAACGAATGTAGCACTCATAAGCTTTAATGTGTTATAGCTATTTTCATAAAAATGTAAGTAATTTGCTCAATTTTATTCAATAAACATCAAAACCACTGTTTTTCCACTAGCACGTAACCAGGCTGAAAAAACCAACAGCAATCGCTTATGCGTATCCGCTCTTGATGATGGTTTGGAAAACACACAATTGTGATCACGTTTACTTATTCTAGAAACTAAACAGCTGTGAATATGCTATCACAGAACAATTCTACTTCTTTTTATCACGGAAGAACACAAAAATTCCCCTCTGATATGAAAATATAAATCAATTTTCATTCACTAGCCATTAGCAGCATTTTGTTTTTAATTCCAGCATATGGTGCGTTATTTACACTACTACCAATATGTGGCAACCATGTCAGCACATGTATCTGGTATTTGAGTGACAACTGGCGCTAATGTATATGTACGATTCAATGTTACACTAGCGCCAGCAGCAAGCTGTTGTCACTGCAAAACTAATTATCTTCGATGAGCCCGGAATGTAGGCAATAGCGAGAAGTAATCCATCGGTCTCTCTTTTCTTGTCTCTTTTGATCTGTTTTTGAAAAGCATTTAATCGCTGTGCTGGATATTTCGGCCTGTCGGATTTAAAAAACACAAACACCACTATAGAAAATGGGCTCAATTTAGCCGCAGCGACTTCATCATTTCTCGCGACTATAACTCAAATTCCGTAGCGTTTTATTAAGACCAAAATACACGCCGATATTCAGGAAATATTATTCTATCAACTGGTATAAAAATGTTGTCTCGAATTAAAATAGTTTCAACGTAGTTCTTGAATATTGATCAGGCTACCGCTTAATGGGCTGAAAATACCCACCCGTACCCTACATTATTGTAGAGATTCCAAATATATGAACACTCATCAACCAATTCCACTTCATCGCTGCCAATAATTACTGTCCGTGGGAGGCAAACGTTGCACAATGGGCAAAAAAGAGCTAGTAATCCCAAGAATTAGAAGCCGCTGAGTTGGAATCCTACAAGATACCTATTCCTATGTAAAAAGTGCAGGAAATCGATTGGTTATAGTTTCATCCTGCGCAGACTTCGGGAAGTGGTCCATTTTGCCCATTTTTTTTGAGATGATATGGTGAACATGGTAGCTTGCGTATCATTTGTGTCTAGTTTAAAAGTAAATTTTTTGTGTGAAATCAAGTGCAATTGGTGATCTATTGCTAGTGATCCGACGGCATATTTAGTGACATCGACAGATAAGTAAAAGTTTCATTGCATGCTTTTCATTTATCTTGTTTTTTTAAACGATTTATTTCTAAACCAGCGCCGCACATAGCGCCTATGCAAGTAGACGCTACGGCCGGCGGCTGCTTGAAATTTCATTGTTGCGTTTTTTTATTGTTCACTGCCTTGAGTGCCTGCCGTTGCTGCTGGACGAGTCCAGCCGGCGTGCGTGTGTATGGAAGTCGGCATGGAGTGTGCAAAATGTGGTAATGTTATTCGGGCCAGCGATGATCCTGTTGCTTGTGTTGGTAAATGCAAATCTGTATTTTGCAGAGCTTGTACGCCACTAACCAAGATAGCAGCGAAAATTGTGAATGACAATGAAAATATTGTATTTAAATGTGGATCGTGTTTATCAGCCCGAGATGACGGTGGTAAAGATGACGCTTTTCGTGGTGAATTGACTGCGATGATGGATACATTATCATCTGTCTCTCAGTCACTTGCACACAACGAAAGTGGAATTGAAAACCAAATAAACAACGCAATTTCTAACGGTATTGATAGTATTTTGAAATCTATCAGTAACTCGCTTCGTGAGAGTATGGCAAGCATTGAATCCAGTGTGGCCAAAAAACTAGATGATTTCAAAAAAGCTATATTTGATAATATCGATCGGGATAGAAATGTTGCTTCAATGAATAGAAAAAGGTCGCGAAATGAGAGAACGGTTCACTCTGAATCGGACTCAAATCCCAGCAAGAAAATGTTGATTAGTCGCGATAAACCGATTGTTGACAATGATGACGAGGTTTTTTCGAGCAATAATAAAACTTACGCGAGTGTTTTAGCGGGATCAGCTGGAAATAAATCGAATAATGTACAGAAAAAAGAGAACCGTAAAGCTCGACCAGTCATTGTGATCAAACCGGTCGAGTCTTCTCAATCTAGTGAAGATACGAGAGGTTTTGTAAAAAGAAATTTAGATCCAAAAAAACACAAAATTAGTAACTTTAGAAACGGGAAAAATGGTTCGATTATTGCTGAGTGTGCAATAGGGGATGACATTGAAGTCGTGAAAAATGACATTCAAAGCAACTTGGGTGAAAAGTTTAACGCTGTTATTCCTACAATTGCTAAACCGAAGGTTAAAATTGTAGGAATGAGTGATCAATATTCCTCCGATGTTTTCGTTGACTTGCTCAAGAGTCAAAACATCGGCATTAGTGAAGTAAAAATAATTGCGCAATACGAAAATCCACGCTTCAAATATAACAAATATAATATAGTAATTGAAGTTGACAAAGACACTTATAACAGCTTGATGAATGCTGGTAAAGTAAGCATTGGGTGGGATAAGTGTTCTGTTAAAGAGGCCGTTAATGTTTTGCGTTGCTTTAAATGTGGAGAATTTGGCCACAAAAGTACGGAGTGTGTTAATACTGAAACATGCTCAAAGTGTAGTAGAAAGCACAAGACATCTGATTGCTCTTCAACTGAGTTCAATTGCGTAAATTGTATAAAATCGAATAAAGAACTAAATATGAATTTGGACGTAAAACATCCAGCATCTAGCTCACAGTGTCCGGTTTATCGGAGGTTGTATGAAAAAAGAAAAAGCAACATATTGTCAAGTAAATAGCAACAAAAGAAATTGCAATGCGATAGGAAATTAGATATAGTCTATCTGAACATTGCTGGTTTATCTGCAAATTATGTTGCTTTGCGACATCTTGTAGAAATAAAACGTCCAATGTTGGTAGCACTAGCTGAAACTCATATAGTGGACGCTGATGCCTTTGACCAATATAGTATACCGGGTTACAAAGTTGCTTTTTGCCTTTCGCATTCCAGGCATACTGGTGGTGTTGCTATTTATGCCAAGGAATCAATTAAATTCAACATTCGTTCAAACGAATCTGTTGAGAATAATTGGTTTCTATGGATTTCAGTTGAAAGAGGCATGACGATGGGAAATTACGGAATAATATATCATTCCCCTAGTTCAAGTGACCAGCGCTTTTTAGAAATTTTAGACAACTGGTGGGATAGTTTCATAGACCTAAATAAACTAAATATTATAGCTGGTGACTTTAATATTGATTGGCTTAGTGGACAAAATTCGAATCAATTAAAGCAGTTAGCAGATTTTTACAACTTAAGACAAACAGTTTGCCAATTTACTAGAATTTCCAGACATAGTCGAACGCTAATTGATCACGTGTTTTCTAACTTTGACATGGTGCATTCTATTACAGAGGCCGATTGTAAGATTTCTGATCATGAGACAATTTTTATTTCCATCGAGAATGACCAAACCCGTGACGATAAAGTAAAGATAAAATGCTGGAATAGATATTCGAAGCAGGCAGTGTCTCAGCTTGTTTCGAGAAGCTTGGATTTTCTTCCAATAACTGGTGATGTGGACCATAAAGCAGCTGTTCTTACCAACACGCTGAAAGAGTGTACCAATAAGCTTGTTATTGAAAAATATGTGGAACTACATAATACGAACAACTGGTACTCTTTAGATCTGACACGTTTGAAACGGGAAAGAGATAAAGAATACAAGAAGTTTCGTAGAAGTAATAATAATGATAATTGGAGTAGATACACAGCCGCACGTAACGTATATTCACGTGCCTTGAAAAAGGCTCGATGTGATTATATACAACGGAAGATTGATCACCATCAAAACAACAGCAAAGAGTTATGGAAAATTGTAAAACAGTTAATAAAATGTAAAGATAACTCCCCGCGCTCCATAACTTTTAACGGTATAGAAGAACAATCGTCGCAAGTAATAGCCAATAAATTTAACAGTTATTTCGTTGATAGTGTTCAGCTGATCAATCAAAGTATTGACTTGGTCAGTGAACCTCACGAAATAATACAGCCGATTTCTAATAATATCAGATTTGATGGATTTCGCCCTATTACTTTTGCAGAGTTGAAGGATATTTGTTTTTCTTTAGAGAAATCGGCGGGTATCGACAATGTCAACGCAAAAGTGATACAAGATTGCTTTCATGT
The DNA here is from genome assembly GCF_943734655.1 of Sabethes cyaneus. Lineage (NCBI taxonomy): Eukaryota > Metazoa > Arthropoda > Insecta > Diptera > Culicidae > Sabethes > Sabethes cyaneus. Next base: position 164,230,682 of record NC_071355.1, read on the forward strand.
CATTGGACGCGACTTGCTGGACCTTGTTAATGAATCGTTGCAAACAGGGCACGTGCCTAAGGTTTGGAAAGAATCAATTGTGATTCCTATTCCCAAAGTTAATGGGACGGATAAAGCCGAAGAGTACCGTCCTATTAACATATTGCACACATTAGAGAAAATTCTAGAACTTATTGTTAAAGGCCAGCTAATAAATTACTTAAAGTGTAATCATTTGCTGATTCCAGAGCAATCAGGCTATCGAGAGGGACACTCTTGTGAAACTGCATTAAACCTGGTACTAGCAAAATGGAAAGAAAAAATCGAAGCTAAAGAGACTATTCTTGCTGTATTTTTGGATCTAAAACGCGCTTTCGAAACAATTTCTAGGCCCATATTGTTACAAACTTTGAAGCGATTTGGTATTGCAGGGATAGCATATAAATGGTTTGAAAGCTATTTATGTGGTAGAACTCAGAAGACTCGCTTTGAAAATTTGAATTCTGATTCCCTTGCTAACACACTGGGTGTACCGCAAGGAAGTGTATTAGGGCCTCTTTTGTTTATCATGTATATAAATGACATGAAACGAGTTTTACGGTTCTGTGACATGAATTTATTTGCTGACGACACTGTTCTATTCATTGCGGCTAAGGATCCTAATGAAATTGTACCACATTTAAACCAAGATTTACATTATCTATCGAATTGGCTAAAATTTAAACAACTTAAACTCAACATTAGCAAGACAAAATATTTGATTATTTCAGCCAACTCCAGACCAAACGTAAATGTTGAAATTGATGGTGAGGCAATTGATCGCGTAAACGAAATAAAGTATCTTGGAGTAATCATTGATGACAAGTTAACCTTTAAGCCTCACATTGACAATGTCATCAAAAAAAATGGCGAAAAAGTACGGTGTCTTGTGCCGTTTAAGAAATGAATTGACGATTAGTAGTAAAATTCTTTTATATAAGTCAATCATTTCACCACATATAGATTTTTGTTCATCCATCCTGTTCCTCGCAAACGATACACAAATATTGAAGTTGCAGCGCTTGCAAAATAAAGTTATGCGATTGATTTTAAGATGTAATAGATACACTTCCTCATATATTATGCTGGACGCATTGCAATGGCTTTCTGTGAAGCAAAGAGTTTATTTTTTGACAATGGTGTTTCTATATAAAATTCTTAATGGGATGCTGCCTCGATATTTGTGTGATCGAATTGAAAGAGGAAGTGATTTGCATTCGTACAACACTAGAAACGCGAATGATGCAAGAACACCAAATTTTTTGTTTGGAAGATCACAGAACTCTCTGTTGTACAAAGGAATGAACTATTTCAATTCGATGCCTAGACAAATAAAACGTGCAGCAACAATGGCGGAATTCAAAAGGCTTTGTATTTCACACATAAAATCTACTTTATAGTCACAATTCGATTTTTTTGTATTTTTTAAGAAGATTGTATATTTATTTATTTTTTGTATATTTAGTGAATATAGTAAGTTATCATGTTCACTGATGATGATGGATTTGAAATTGTTATTATTATTAATTAAAAAAGTTTAGAGAAGGCTACACATGTTTGAGCCACGCGCGCGAGAACAGACATACACAATCTGGAAATTGAATGATCAGGTTAAAGTCCTGAACAAAGGGTTTGGAGCGGAAGCTGGACAGGCTTGGGTTTGCTTGTGGACTTTGGAACTCGTATACCATCGCTTTGTTGCGGAGTGGTATATCGAGCACCAAAGTTCTGCAGGATCTCCCTCGTAGTTCTAGATCGTTATCTAGAACCAACTCTGACCAGCTTGTGCTCCTAAATATTAGGTTCAATTCCTAATCAAGTCCAGATAATTTTCGGGTTGGAAACGTTTTGGACGAGCCTTGGACATTTTTTGAAAATGTTGATATTCACTTGAAAGTTTGATATGTCTGTATTAGAAGCCAGCTCGTTATTTGCTTTTACCACCTGGCTACATTGTTATATTATAAATATCTTAAGTAGATAAACCGTCCTGCTCAAACCGTTGTAGGGGTATGAGGTGGGACCATCATCATCATCATCAAAGAATGAAACCATCACCGATCGATTTCTTGCATTTTTTACATAGGAATAGGTATCTTGTAAGATTCCAAACTAGCGGCTTCTAATTCTTGGGATTACGAGCTCGTTTTTCCCCATTGTGTGTTGGTTTCTCCGGAATTCTTCCTACCATATTTTTGGTTTTCAACGCATTGATCCCCAATCCTCCTAGCCTCTGTTTTTAGTCTGGCGTAGATTGCCTCCGCCATCCCAAGGTTTCTAGAAATGATGTCGAGGTCGTCTGCGAAGGCTAGGAGTTGGCTATTCTTATTCGATCGTTCCTCTCGTTTCGGTGCCCGCTCGCCGGATCACACCTTCAATAACATTGAATAACATGCAGAACAATCCATCCCCTTGCCACAACCCTCTGCAAGATTCGAAAGGACTCGAGAGTGCTCCCAAATGCGCTCGTAGCACATCACTCGTTCCAGGCTAGCTTTGATCAGCCGCGTCAGTTTGTCCGGAAAACCGTACTCGTGCATTTTCAGCCATAGCTGTTCGCGTTTAACTGTATCATATGCCGTTCTGAAATCCATTACGCTTGAAAATATTACGCTTGGGTACGTTAGACTCCCGACATTTCTCCATGGGATTGTAATGCTAGCAAGTAATGCTTTGTTTACCTCGGGTCGTTGATGACGTCGGATAACAACTGCAGCAGAGAAACACGTAGACATATTCTTGCCGAAAGGCGTGCTTACTACGGATTCCACAAGACCCTAACCCGAGCAGGAGAAAATTACTGAAGAATACCTGATCCAGATATTTTTTGGTGTATAACTACATATCTGAATTTGGTATTGATGAGCTTGACATAAGAGGTAAAATAATTGTTATAAATGTTCTACAAACACGTAAATAATAACTGGTTTTGTTATTGAAATATCTAAATAATATCAAATGCTTTTTGCTTCACGGGACACCAATTGAAGTATTATACCTCTATGAAGCATTTACAAGTCATCCTTTGTAGCTTCATAGCTGATACCGTAATTCATTTGGTATATGTGGTACAAAAATGTAATATAACCTATTAATAGCATATTGAGGTATCATATCTCATCGAAATATTCATAAGTTATTCTTCATAAAAATGCGATAACTAATGAATATTAAATTTAGATATGATAACTGAATTTGACATTCATTAGGTATAAATGAGGTATTGGCTCCCCCTCGGGAAGGGCTGGTAAGCTTCACCCCCGTACCAAATGTACTATGTACAAAACGCTAATAAGACCGGTAGTCCTCTACGGACACGAAGCGTGGACAATACTCAACGGGGACTGGTTGTTTTTGAACGTCGTGTCCGTGTGCTTAAGACCATCTTTGGCGGTGTATGTGAGAACGCTGTATGGAGGAGAAGGATGAACCACAAGCTGGCTCAGCTCTTCGGCGAACCCAGTATCTAGAAAGTTTCTTAAGGTGAAATTAGTCGTCATCGATTCTGCCGATTTCAAAAGTAGTTTTTTTTGTTTGAAACCAAAATTCTGTTCATGAAAATATATTCGCTGTGTTCAGATTGGCAAGAACAGTGCAGTAGGGTAATTTGCCAATGATCGCAGAGCTAAGCCCCTGTGTTTTTAGTTTTAACGATATTTTCTAAACAAATAATTACAAATATACAGAAACATGAAAATCTGAATCAGATACAAAATATGTTCACATTACATGGCTATTTTCACGAAATAAATAAGCTTTTCGTGGAAAAATATGCGATTTTTTGACAACGCTTGAATGCCCAATCGTTGAACACTTCTGAAACCGTATTGTCCTATAGTTGGACACTTATTGTCCAATGGTTGGACATGCAATATATTGCACCGACCTCAAAGTCCTAGTCCAGCAGAAAATAACCCACACTCGATTTGTTTACATTTTGCAGATTGAACCTTTTGAAAAGTTGGTGCCGATATTCATGAAAAATAATCAGCAATTAGTTAACATGTTACTAATTACAATATATTTCTTAAGGGATGTTAATTTCCCCTTCTAATCTACGATGCTCTTATCCTTCATTTCTGTTGCTTTCCCGCAAATTTTTCTCTCTTTACGGTTCCCTCGAAGCTTACTTATATTTCCTGCGGTCTAATGGCTAGATATGTTTTTTACAAGGGAAACTATGTTTGTTTCTCTCCTGGTTCCTCTAAACAAATTTGTTAGCAAGATAATACTCTGAAAAACTGCGAATATCCGTCTCCTTGCAGATAAAAAAATGCACGATTCATCTTCGTCACATCGTCGGAACTTTATTTATAAAAGTAAATCAGATTATAACATTTAGAATTTTTCAAAAGTAATGATAAAAAATTATATAGCTCTCAAAAAATATGAAAAACTAACTCGATGGCTAGAATTTAGAATACAAAATATTTTCAACGTTATATAAAAAATTGTTTCAACCCAATATTATTCTACAATATTCATTGAAGTATCTAACGTTTGCTGTCAGTATCATTAACACCGGTTCGGTGATTTCTGGCTTTAGTTTTCAAAAGGTCGCATAACCCATGCAAAAGGGTTGGTTATGTGACCTTTTGAACACTAAAGCCAGATTTAAACTTCTTTATGTTTTCTTTAGTATTTAGACTTTAGTTGTTGATGTTGATTGTTGTGATTACACTAATTCAGGAGCAGGCCAAATCAAATACACGATAATAAAATATTTCAGATAAGATTCAAGTACACATAGTTTAAATAAATCTGGAGTAGCTTTAATTTGCAATAGGACTATTTTTCGTGCAATTGTTGTATTAAAACAAAAAAACAAAAGCATGTATATAAAATAAAAAATTAATACTATTACATAAATTTTCACACGGAAGATTTTTGCCGTACAAATGAAAACCATTTGTAAACATTGCCATAAACATAAAAACTGTCAAATACACATGCATAATGAGAAGTAATGCGGTTTTTTCATGCTATTTCAGTTCTTATACAAGCTTAGGACCATCGTTGCTTTATTGTCCAATGATTAAACAGTCAAATTTTAATACTTTAAAAACTATAAATAATTTTTTATTTTGGTTGAAAATGTTGACAAATAGTGCATAGATGAATATCATTAGCTATAAACAGTATGATATAGTAATATAATTATTTTAAACGTTAATTAGTGAGACATGTTTCTTATCTGAAATGCTTACAAAATTCAGGGTTATAGCCCATATTGTATATGACGAAGTTCAACTTGAATTTTTGTTATTAAATCTTGCCTTATGTAACGCTAATGTTACAAGGAATTATCCACAACTGATCAAAGTGAGTAATTCGTGCACTTTGATAGGATTTGAGCGTATATGTATTCTAGAATGAACGTTTTATTGGACGCTGTCCAATCATTGGAATCGTTCAATGATAGGCAAAATAACCTATTTACATTTTTACAAACAAAACCCCACTTTTGGGCCCAAAAACTGCTTCCGAAATTGGGCTCTTCGACGAAAAGTTAATGACTGCTAATTTCCCGTTAAGCTGGAAGGGTACAATGGGCGGTATATGTTGTAAGAATGCCGGACAACAACCCCGCAAAAATGGTGCTCGCTTCGAATCCGGTTGGTACTAGACGCAGCACACGTAGTTAAGGTAACGATGATTTCAACAAGTCGGTGGGTGGGTTCATTGGGCAAGATATCATCAGCAACATGATGCGATCCAACAAGTACTGGATTTCAAAACAATATTTGAAGTTAACATCAATTCTCGCGAGACTTTTCAAAAGGTCCTAGGTAACATTGAGAGACTCTCTTTGGCGTCCCACACTGCGGCCACATATTGCGACATTTGCCCCTACTTAGACTACCCCGATTTACACGATTATCACAGTCGAATCTCGCACACGTTTTCGCTCAAGGAAAATGAAGTGAAAAAGAAGGGCATGAAGGAAAAAGAAGTCAGACTCATAAGTTGATTAAACTAAACGCCACTCTAGTGTCAGATTAACAGTGCAAAATGCGGTATGTTTCATTAAATGATTATCGCAGTAGTCTAAATAGTCATAAAAGGGACAATAAATGCATTTTAACATAAAAATTCTTCAGATTTAACTAAACAGTGACGTTAGCAACCGATTTATGCAAAGCTGATGTCTTAAAGTGCAGTTGCAACGCGGTGTTACCTAAGTGAAAGAGAGGAGGCACAAAGAGAATCTCTCATTGTTACTTATGTCCTTTTGAAAAGTTATGCGAGACTTGTTTCAAATTGATGTAGTTCTCTAAACGTGTGATTTAGCACTTGATAATACAAATAAAGGGTGTCCCACATCAAATTGCACCACGGAAGAAACGCTGTAGAAAATTACCTAATTGACCGATCCTTTCCAAACTTTTAGATAACAAAATATAACTCATTAGTAAGCCTTTGGCATATTTGTTTCATTCAACTTCAATACCATAACCGTATGCTCGCACCTTACGCTTAACTTCACTTAAAAAGTTTTGTACAACCTAGCTGCAGCTTCATCTGAACGGAAATGCAGTTATTCTTCATGTCTTCCTCAGACTTGACCTCCTTGGGATGCTTCCGTAGTGCCTGCTTCATAATAGGCCTAGAGCCTTAGTTCCGGTGCGTTGGAGGCGTTCATGTCCATGTGGGTACGAAAGTGACTCCGTTGGCTTCGTACCACTCCAATACATCCTTTGAATATTGGCACAAAGGTAGATCCGGCCAGAATGCGAATGAAGCCTCTTGTCAACAGGCGTCTGCCCGGTATTATGCAATCAATATTTTCTGCAACCATAGTTTTGGCGAGACCAAATCTAAATTTTGTTTCGGATCTAATACGTGTATATTACATATTCAAAGCTAAGTGGTGAATGAACTGGCTTAAACCACATAAAAAAATTCCAAAGGTTTTGGTATCGTTGCTAGCCTAGTCAATCTAGTCAATAAATATTAAGAGGACATAAACGATTAAAACTTTTGAGAATTTTGTAATTTTTTTATTTAAATGTTTGATTCAGCACTCTTTTCCGCTTATTTTATTTTATTTTGGTACTAATTTTGTAATGTTCCGACCACGGGAAGTGGCCGTAAAATGATCATACACGTAAGCGTTCCAGTGCGGCGTGGAACAACCTCGATGGAATAAAACGCTGCTCCTGCGTTTGTTCCAATACGTTGTGTAGTTTCCTGGAAAAAGGTACATAAAGTTTGAAAATCTTGGGTTTTCAGCAGCGGTGTTTAATTCCGTCAAGGTTGTACCACGCCGCTTTGAAACGCTTATGTGTATGATCGTTTTCCGGCCACTTCCCGCGGTCGGATCATTACAAAATTATTAGCAAAATAAGCGGAAAAGACTGCTGAATCAAAATCTAAAATAAAAAAAAAGGATTTTCCAAAAATTTTAGTCGTTTATGTCCCCTTAAGTTTCCTGGTTGTATGGCTTAACGTAAATCAATGAATAGATTAAGAGTAGGTGCCTATGACTATAACGTCATGGCATAACTTGATTATGTGTAAAAGCTCTAGATAGCAAGCATATCACCATGGAGATCAATCAATTATTCGATAGTAAAAAGACATCATCCGTACGTACCTAGTATAGAAAAAATTCATTCACAGAGCTAGACATTATTATTACTTTTCCGGAAGTAATCATCCATCCACTTCAAGCTTACGCAGGGAAAAGTTATTCAACAAACAAGCAAATAGAGAATCATTCCCGACATCTTGCTCGTCTGCCTATAGCATCCCTTTTCGACCATAACGCGTGCCACGGCGTCAACGATGCGCTCCCTGGAATTCCAAATCACCGTATTGAGCTGCAAGTTAACTGGTAGTTTGGATGACTTTATTAACTTTTCAGCTGCCGATCCTGAACGCTGGCGAACTCTCAAAATCAACAGCAGTTTGGCATGTACCGATTGCCCCGAGAAACAACCAGACACAGCCGATAGGCGTTTAGGCGGCTGGCTGTTTGTCATCCGCATCGAACCGATTCACCCACTTCTTTAGCTCACAGACAGCGCGCGTGGGGTGGACTTTCCCCCTTCATCAGCGACCGATCAGCCGCGGTGATATCAGAACGAAATATTTACGGTAGAGTGGCAATCAGCAAACACTCGACGGTGACGCTATGGAACGCATGTCAGTTGTGCGATACTGAACTTCGATGATTCACGATAAGTTTTTTAATCGTCCTTGGAGAGCACGCAAAGTTTTACGGGAATGCAGCTGACAAATGTCCATTTGCATTTTGATGCTGTAATTGACTTCGTAGACGTGATGCCTGCAGATCTTCTATTGGTGGTGCCGGTGCAAACTCATGCGGTTTGTTCTTCACCCAACAGTGATATCTAATTCGATTTTTGATCAAAAGTTCAAATAAATTTTCTGAATCGTCACTTAAGGACGTAACTTAATCGTAACAGCACCTCACTCTTGTGCTGTTTAATATTCTGTTTGTTCTGATACATCGCACGAGATATAGAAAAAAAATACAATCAGAAATTACTCTCTTTCTTTATACTCACGAAATTACAATTAATTTAAATATGCAATATGCACCAACAAAACTAATTTATATTTTCATCTTTTTGTACTAGGTATAACAGGATATCGTTCAACACTTTATTCTCGCCATGCATTGAACATTCATTATAAAGATTACTTTGGCATGAATCCTATGGAATTCGCATTCGGTGGCATACTGCCAGCAGCACCGAGCCTTTCCAGCCGTTGGGACAGCGACCTCAACTGTGCTGAACCGATCGGTTTTAGCTTCAATTGCCGTTCACTTTCGGCAATCTTTCGTCGCCCTTCCGCTTGAATTTTCTCAATTTCCTTAACTATGGCAGCGAGCTGTGTTTGAATCCTTTGATATAACACTTGAGCTGGAGTACATATTTTCGGTTCCGCAGATGCTGCCACAGCTTTGAACCGACTAGCAGGAATTAAGCCGTTTGAATTTTTCGCTAGTCCGAGTCCCACAATGTCAGCTTTGCTGGACCGTACTAACAGAACACACAGCACATAGCAGCAGGCCACCCGCAGACCTGAAAAAGTAAACACCGGAAAATAACAAACGACCATAATGCCATAATGCGATAAATAGTTACCACTCATCATTGACCTCAAAAATACGGTTTGTTTTCAAGCTGGTATTTGAACTAAACCGAGTCGTACGTTTTTCTATATTTATATAGCAAAACAACCGGGTACGGTCACTTTCGTCGCCTGATGAAAGCATTTCGAACGTGTCATTCATGTGATTGGTAGTTTCATGTACGGAAGTGCCGGCCGTTGAAACATCGTTGTTACACCTGTTTAAAGCAAACATAAAACATAATAAAGATAGTATGAATGTTTTGAACTATAATATTTGAAATGCTCAGATTTTTTCTTACATAGATTTCCAAAAATTAGCGGCCGTCACTTTATGTAAGACTTGATGAACTAACTTATGCATAAAAAAGTGGAATGTTTTTCGGATGGGGGTAAAAAAACTAAAACAAATAATTGAGTTTGATAAATTTCCAATGGAAGGTAATTATGTTAGCTTACTTGCAAAATATGAATTCCTCCTCAGATTTTGCGACAAAATTGTTGGAGTAGATTTTACGCTTCAGGTTTTCTCAAAAATTCTCGATCCTCGACGCAGCTGGGGGCGTTGGGCAGGTTCGCCGACTTCGATATTCAGCCGCTCCATCTTCTCCAACGATCGCTTCGAATAGTGGTCCAACGCCAGATCCGGTCAGAACGCCGCGTTCGCCCTTATAGTATTTCTTGATGAACGACGCAACTTCCGGCAAGCACTTCGTACAATAAATTTCCCCGTTTACAGCCAGTCCGTAGCGAAAGAAGAGCGGTTTTGACATCACCTTCTCGCTACAGCAGCACCTTCTTAGGGAACTTGGTGTGTGAAATGAATTTGCTTGAATTTGATACTAACAAAACGGCTTTCGTTACTGCAAGCAATAGAGCACTTTAAAGTTTGAAAACAATATGAAAATGGTTAGAAAGTTACTTAAGTGACTACTTTCAGAGGACTAATTAAATGGATTAACTTCCAATCCTTCTAATCCTGGGAAACATTTTTGAAGTACCTCAAGGAAGTATGTTAGTGCCCGTTATATTTATCATATACAATATACTTAGTAAGTGTTACCATTCCGTAATTTAGACAATTGAAGTGGAACAATATTAGATCTTAATTCATAAAGTCTTGTGGCAGACGTGCGATAAAAAAAAGTCACTTAGGAAACTAATGGCAAGACAATTCAGGAATACACTTACGTATTTCTTGGCGTTTTTGACGTGGGACTACATCTTACGGCAAGGTTTGGCTAGATAGGGTGTCACTCCAAAAAATCTTTCTCGAAAAGTGGTCAGGTTTTGAATGCTAATAGCTTAGCGGTTCCCGATCGATTTAAATACGGAAAGTTTGGAGAGCAGAAGGCGTACAACAGATGCTCTGTTCTTAACCCTTTATAAGGCCGTGGCAATTATTTTGCCACCAGCGAAAAATATTTGTTTTGTGTCTATAATGACATCAATATAATTATAGAAGCAAAATAAAAAATATTTGTTGGTGGCAATATAGTTGCCACTGCCTTATAAAGGGTTAAAGGACATACTCGCCGGCAGGTATAATTCGCCATATTTATTAAGCCACGTGACCGTGAATGATGGACGTTCGTCGTTAATAAGTGTTAGACCTTTTCGTTTGACAAATAGAGTTCAAAATTACGCCAGAAGTGAGCCAATGTATAGAATGATGGCCACATTTAACAATCATCGTGACATTATAAATGTTGAATTGATCAAGAAGCAATTTAGAGATAATCTTAGAATATTTTATGTAAATCATTTGTAATTAGTAGGTAATAACTATGTAACATTTTTTTTAAATATCGATAATGGGCAGAGCCAAATAAATCTTATAATATATAAATATTTTTGCACCAATCGATCGGAACATCTTCTACGCATTGGCCCAAATGAAGAACGCCATTAATTCGTAAATGTGCACTATTGAAAAATTGAAAATAATGAAGCATTGTCCTACTATAAATCCTCGCATCCTGATTGGTTAGTAGAGACGTCATCAAAGTTTGGACGTGTTTTTTGCAAATAAAAGTGGCAGAAACTCCCTGTCCCGACAGGTCGAAGATTCTTTACCTATACCAATTTAATATCTGTGTTTGGGAAGTACGCCAGAGTACAAAACCACCCCTGTTCTTCAACCGATGTTATCGTTTGAACTAGTGATGTCCATTAATCGTTCGATTAAATCAACTAATCAAATAATTTTTAATCGAATACTACCAGCACGAGTAGTTGAATCAATCGAATAGTTCAATGAGCACAAATAATCCCCGAATAATGCTCGTTAATCGTTCATAATCGTTCGATTAATCGAATTAATCAAAGAAATACAGTCAAGTCGCTTTTTACGCGAAGAATACGTCCCGCGTAAATCAAAACCGCGTAATTTCCGAAAACCGCGTAAAAATGAGCGGTCATCCTTTCCTTTTGCCAGAATGTAACCATAGGTATTGCAAGAATTTGTTCGGAACTGTCTTACACGAAAACAGTGCTGAAGGGATATTGGTGCATGTGACGTCACGCAGCAATTTTCAAAACGAGGAAAAGTCGCTACTCTCTTTTCTGCGAATTGTTTTGAACGTTTGAATTGCTGCTTTACTTACTTACTTACCTACTTACTTAGTTGGCTTGCCGTCCTAAGACAAAGCCTGTTGAACAAACTTTCTCCATTTAACTCGGCTGAGGGCTATCGCTCTCCAATTCCTCGGACACCGAGTACTTTCCGCCAGATCTCGCTCCACCTGGTCTAACCATCTTCCTCGCTGCGCTCCTGGTCGTTTTGTTCCTACCGGATTTGAGGCGAACACCATCTTTACAGGGCAATTGTCCGGCATTCTTGCAACATGCCCTGCCTATCGTATCCGTCCAGCTGTAGCCACCTTCTGAATACTGGGTTCACCATAGAGCTGTGCGAGTTTATGGCTCATCCTCCGCCTCCAAACTCCGTTCTCCTGTATGCCGCCGAAGATCGTTCTTAACAATCGTCGTCGATGGGGGCTCCGTAGCCGCAAGGTTACCGAGTCTGCTTTGACAAGCGAGTGGTCGTGGGTTCGAATCTTAGTAGAATCAAGCCATTCGATGTCAAGTGACATAAGCATGGGTTTATTCTCAGGCCCCTCCATTTTCCCTTCCTTCGTGCTGAATTCTATATTTACCCTCTGAAGCCTCTTAACAGTGCAAATGTCCCTCCTATTGTTAAGTGTACTGGTCAGAGGTACGAATGAGTCCTCGCCAGGGACGGCTATAATATGGGATAGTGCTGACAGCGAGGAATAAGTGGGTAAAGTAGATCAAGCTTTGAAGGAAGGGTAAACCCCAATACACGCAAGCACGCATAAAAACTACAAGGTATACAGCCCTAAGGGTGGTACGAAAGGGTGACGTAGGACTGTGTCATATAATACTCATTATATTGATAATATAAGAACTGTTTAAGACCACAACTGCTGAATTTGCTACCCGTCAGTCGATCCGTTTCCATTTGCCTTCAGTGTTGGTTTGCGAAAATCACCGCCAAAATGCCATTGGGTTTCCCTCGAATTGTCATCGAAGATGACTTTAATTGCCACAAAAGTCCTTGGATTTGCCTCCAATTGCCGCCAAAATGCTATCATTTTTAACTCCCAATTGCTATCGGTGTTGCCTCCGATCGCTGGTGTTGCCGCCAAATGCCGTTGCTTTCGCCACCAATAGCCGTCGATGGTAAATACTGACCGTCCGTCAGTGCGATTGTGCGATGAATGAGCAGACGGCGAACCAAGAGTACCATTTTATTATAATCACTGGCACTGCCGCTGCTACTTGTAAGCTAGTGTAGGTGGTGGGGGAAACCATATCGGCTGCTGCTGCTTAAATGATTGTCCGACACTGATTGAGCAAGCTATCGAACAATTTCGCATATCTGCGATGGGGATAATGCAAAATGTAACGTAAAGTGCATCGTGTTGGATTCACGTTGGCCATTGCCCGCTGATTCCGCTTGTCTTCGGGGTGGGTGTTGCCGTCAATACCCATCGATGTTGCCAATTGGATTGGAAAAGGGGCGTGGCTTACAAAGTGGTCTCAAAGGTTATCATTTGGATCCAAATCCTTTGGTTTATCTAATTGTCGTCCGTGCCTGTGAAGCTAGGCGATCACAAGGGAAATGTATGGGAAAATTCGGCCTTAAAACTTTACACACATTTTCACTATTTAGCGTATAAAAAATTATTATTAATATATTACTATAAAATTGCTGGACATTTTATCTATCCAACGACATATTAACTGTTATGTTTCGTTCAGTAGTATAGTAGCTATTAGCGTTTGAAATATTTCATTCAAACGTTACACTTCTATTTTTCGTTTTTACAAAGTGCTACCCAGCCCCAGTATAGTAAACAAAGACGTAGTCCTATGTCAAAAATTCAATAAGCATATCGCTCACTCAATATCGATTATAGCAAAAAGAAATGCAGTGCAGGTCATACAGCAAACACCCGGGCGATATTACAATAGATCAACTATACTGGTCGCCGTAATGAGTCCACATATGGAAAAAAACACTCGTCGTTCGAAAACTCCGAACACTCGCAGGTCCTTCTTGAGCATTGTCCATGTTTCATACCCGTAGAGAACAACCGATCTAATAAGCGTCTTGAACAGGGTGCACTTTGTACCTCTCTCGTTCTGCCCGTTATGTTTTTTCTTTCTCTGTTCCTATTCTTTTCTATGTTCTGTTCCGCTTTTTACTCTTTTTACGCTTTTCCTAAGATCTGTTGCATTAATTCGTCTTTTTTTGTCTTTTTGTTGTGTGAATTTCTGTCCAACTTGCGACTGTTCTCCTTTTACCAGTTTCGGTTTTCGTCTTTTTTCGCTTTTTAGCTCCTTTTCTATTCCATTTTTCATTTTCGTCTGTTTCGTTCTTCCTCTTATTCCTACCTTTCCTACTTTTCAGTCGCATTCTATTCTTTTTTTTCGTTTTATGCTTTTTGTCTTTCGTTCTTATTTCTACTCTCCATTTTTTTCTTTTTCTGTCTTGTTTTTCCTCTTTCTGGGTTTTTTCATTTTCATGTGCAAAGTGAACCAACTTAGTGATCTTGGTGTCTTGCTGAACCCAAAACTGACGATTAACTTACATCGTGAGCTAATTATCCCTAAAGCATCTCGGCAGCTTGGATAGTGCTTTGGAAGTACGCCGGACTGCGAGACCACCCCTCTTCTTCAACCGGTGTTAGCATTTAAACATTAAACCTTGTTCAATTTGATATCCTGAACGTAACAATTTTGTTGAAATGTAAAACCACCCCTTTCCTTCAACCGATATCACCTTTAAACATCAAATCTAGTCCAATTAGATGTCCTGAAAGTTAAATTTCATAGAAAAGCGAGCGGTCACCCTTTTCTTTCGCCGGATTGCATCCATATGCTGCAAGAGTTTGTTCGGAACTGTTGTCTTGCTCGGAAGCAGGGCTGAAGGGATATTTGTGCATTTGATGTGACGCAGCAATTCTCAAAGCGAGGAAAATCAGCGACTCTCTTATCTGAATAATTATAGTATAATTTTGAACGTTTCATTTGCTGCTTTGCAATTCTTTACGTAGTTTCCATAGTCAAGCATTACATTTAAATTAATTTCTTTCGAAAATGATGAACAAGACAAGGCAGGAGGGACCCGTAGTGATGCTAATGTTTATTTGACGGTCAACTCAGTATAAGGCAGTAAGGTACAAAACATTTTTCAAACAACTTTAACTTATTTAGTAGCTTTCAATCATGAGAATGAATAAAATGTAAAAAATGTAAAAAATTATCGACTTGCAAAAATCAAAACCGCGTAAATTCCGAAATTCACGAAAAAAAACCGTGTAAATTCCGAAATTCGCGTAAAAAACCGCGTAAATTCCAAAATTCGCGTAAAAAGCGACTTCAGTGTATGTCTACTAAATAGTGTTTTATGTTGAAGTAAGATTTGAGGCGCTATTAACATTCATTCGAAAATAATATTGAATATTCTCAACCTGCAGTCTCAACAAAGCCTATATATGCTGCATGTAGCATATATACATGAAGAATCGTATTCTTACATGCATGGATACATGGTACTATCACTACGAAGAGACTTAAGTAGTCCTGCGTCACCAATGCGGTCGTGTCTTGTACACAACCCCTCTGATTTTTTTGAAGGTAGAGGAACTGTTCAATTTCGGTGAACCAACGCACTTGTTTGCGCACAAGCTACATAGTTTTAATTAATTTCATTTCATTTAAGTTTTATTCATGTAGACAAATTCAAGATCAGAAGAATTATCCCAAATAAATGTAAATGCTCTCATTCTTCCGTTCGTTATTTTTTCCAGTCTGGACCAGGTCTCCTCCTCATTTTTGGCCTAATTTTCCCTTATTTTCTCTCTTATTTTCTTCTTTATCACTTTCTTTTTCTTTCTGTGTCCCGTGTCCCCTCTTATTATGCTGTAAGTTTTTTCTTGCGTTTTTCTTTTTTCCTGTCAGTTGATATTCTTTTTCTCTAATACATTTGTCCAGGTTTTGTCACGATTTACTTCGTGCGCTTTTCCGTTTTTTCACTTCTGTTCCTTCTAGCTGTGTAAATATATCGGAAAACCGAGTTTTTCATCAATAACTCAGGGGCAACAAAAAATATTATGAAAATTTTGTCATTAAAAGTTAAGAAATTGTTAATCAAGAAAAAAAATTCAGTATACGACGATATACGATACGATATACGAAATCATATCTGAACGAAAAAGTTATATTTCACGCCATATAAGAACATATATGTACCAAAGTGGAGGCGATATACGTGCGCAAATTTTGACAACTATTTGTAATTCTATTTTGCGAAGTTTTTATAACACGCAACTAAATACTCCTGAATATATGATTAAAATATAATCAAATATTGCAATTGGCTATACTGCTTTATAATTCACAGTCATGAAATTGTATATGAAGACACGCACGACTGCAGAACAACTTAATGTTCACTTCGATTTGACATACTCTAATCATAATACAATTCCAATGTGAAATTGACATGAAAACGATTTAATGTGAACTTTCTATTACGATTTTGTGTTAGCTGGGGATAGGTGTACCCCAGCCCGGGTACGCCAGTGAACATCCTATTACACACTTCAGGCTAACATTTCACTAAGGTATAAATATAATATACCACATCCTCCCCTTGCTTAAAATAAACAGTGTAACACATGATATTATCTTAAATCAATTATTTTGATGCAGCAGTTTGATAGGTCTATCGCGGTGCAATTAGTTTATGCTTGTGCAGCTCTCCGTTTAGTGTCAAAATATTACACGCTAAGAATTCAAAACCCAGTACTGTGTGAAAAATAACTAACTTATAACATCAGTGAATCAAACCTAAAAATACGTACTTTCGACAAGGTCGAATTTACCTATTGCTTTCTTATGTGCTATAGGAGCACATTTTTGGGTAATTTGAATTTACGGTATCGTTGTTGATGTTGTCGTTGGCGACATTTTGTTTTGAAAATTAAAGCGTTATAGTGTTACTGAAGGACGAAAAGCTGAACTGTGTTAAAATTTCAATTTTATTTAGATTGATAGGTAAGAGAGAATATTTATTATTGATAAAATCGTCGGAAATTATATCTTCATATTTTTTATACAATTGCGTGAAATCTCTAAAAATATTAAAGCAATAATCGTAATAAGACTTTTATTTTCAGGCACAGCGGCTGATATCGGAACTACAATGGAAGGAAATGGTAAGTTAGTATGTACTTTATTAATATGTGTAACTAACTTAAAGAGCATAGATTATTAGCTTCATCCCTGCAACTTATTGGCAGTTTCCCAAACAACACGTTACATGTCACCGTATTTTAAAATACATAATGCTGGCTATAAATAGACATCTTTTAGGAGAATTTTGTTATTTTTCCAACAAATGCTGAGCTTGCTCAGATAAGACGAACTTTTCTTTTAACGGTTTAATATTCCCGGTACCGTTGCAGCTATTGATTATATACATGTTGCTATTTTAAGTCTAACACATGTTCAATACGAATATGAAATAAAAGGGATGCCATTCAAAAAGTTCACAACTCATTTGTGATATGGAGCTTCGTGTATTCAATGTGAACGCGAGATCCGGAGGTTCCATCGATGACGCTTTCATATGGAAGCGTATCCGAATGCGTCAATACCTGATTCAACAATATGACCACAAACTGTATAGTTTGAACTATATGGTATGACCATAACATATACAGACATATGAAAGATCCCTTTGATGGTGATAATGATCGTTTTTTCGCTAACAATGAATATGTAGTTGTCAATTAAAATAATACTCATTAAGCACTTACCTTATACCAGACTGCCCCTATGAAAAATATTGCAATGCCTGACTTCATTATTAATTCAACACAAAAACATACGACTAATAATGTTTATAGAATTATTCTATTTCGCAGGTACTGAACGCAGCATTTGGCAAATAGTGAAGTCTACATGCTTACGTCATGGCTAGAAAACAGATACTTGGTACTTGGCGCTAGAACAGCAAAACGAGTTTGATATACGGTTGTTACCTGCACCTGGATCGGGATTCACTTTTGGGGCGTCTGAGTTATTTTTGAAGAAAAAGGACATTTAGAAAAAAAAATTACCTCAAAATTAGTTTCAACCTCAAAGAAAATATAAAGATATTTTAGACATGGTATATTTTTACTGCCAGAGAAACGAATTTTGCTTCTTTGCACAGGGAATTAGAACTTTCCAACATACCAACATTTCTGCGAAGAATGCGTGATAACAATACTCGATACGATTAAAAAATTTAAACTTTCCTTGAAAATATATTTTTAACTTGTCTATAGACACAAAAATCGATCCTTCAAATAGTCTTGATTTATATAAATTATTAATAAAACAACACCACTCCCCCTTTCCGGCATTCGAACTGATTTGCTCTCCATCTCGCTGGCTGGAATCATTTACAGTACCAAAAGTATCATCACAAAAATAGCTCTTGCGAAATAACCAGATTACCAGCCAACGAGAAAATATTGATTTTGCGTCTGCGAATAAACTCAACAGTCTAAAAAAGGACTCATAACTGACATTGATGATACGCGGCAGGGGAAAGCGAAATCTCCCACGACTATTATGTAACCATTACCAATTGCAGGAAAAAAAATCTTAAAATCGATAAAAGCCGTAGCTGCTGACGAGGAAAATACTTTCGAGCAGTAGCAACAGTGCCTATATTCGGTAGAAAACTCTCTTTCGACCCGACAAAAGAGTCCTTCCATACATCAGAAAAACCGTGCTAGAGCCCACCCCAATCGAGATGGGCTCCACAACTCCCCCACACAGCGCAGTTCGCAGTAGCAACATGGCAACTGAACGAACCACCGAATGGATACAGTGCCAAGGATACGACCGAAAGTTCTGAATGAATACATACCTATGTTATAAACGGCTTAAAAACTGCTACTGCGTAGGTGCTTGCAGGGCGGAGCTAAAACCTTCGTCAAGCGGTCCGATGGGGTGAGGCGGCAGTTATGTACTGACCTCTCACCCCATCCACCAATGGTTCTACCATCTCCGTTATTTCACGTTAATTGCTGACTGTATCCCAGGATTTGCGCTAATTTATGCTATGTAAACACCGCGTTTTTGAGTCGGATGTGGGATCGATACTGTTAAACTTAGACAACTCAAACAGAATATGGCTGAGCCGTAACTGCTATTGCTTCAGACGAGAAGAATGTTAAAATACCTGCTAATCTCATTTCAGGCAAAACTCACAGCATAAATAATAAAAAGTATTGCATAGAAAGGACATATTTTAATTAACTGTCAATGTAAATCCACCGTACAAATGAAACTGGTTGAGCTGAATACTTCTCATTTTATTAGTTGTTAACCATTTTGCGACAGTGGTCACTGGTCAGCAGATGAGAAATTATTTGCGTAGTTAAAACCTACACTCCTAAATGATTCTACCCGCCAATAGGTCGGATTTAGCTAAAGCTAGGTTGAAACTACTCAAAATTCCCTTAAAGTGTAGGAACTCAAATTTTGGGCTAAAAAATTCAACCAATTTTGGCTACTTGCTACCGATAATTGATTTATTCTCTGTCACAAATAACGCACTTTCAAGTTCCTACTACCAATTTTTTGGTTGAAAAACTACTCAAAATCAGACTAGAAGTCACGAATGACCTAAGCTGTTAAAGTGATTATAATCAAAACAAAAAAATAGTACACATTATCCATATTATCTAGTAAGTTTCTGAATATTATAATTGGAGTATTTTTAAATGAATTTTCAGCAGAAAATTGGGCCGATAATACAATACCCTTTGGTATACATACCCAAGGAACATAAGTATGAAACGATCATTGCGTCACAATGGATGCGTGGTCCATTCAAGATCATCCATATAGTGTGGTATCCCTGATAGTGCTAAATAACGCTAGATTCTAAGATAGACCGATTATCGAAACTTACTTCGTCTAAGAAGAAGCTATCATAACAATGCCATTAGATATGATGAAGTGATGAAGCTCATTAAAGAAATAGATTATATCATCCGAACGAATTTGAGCTTTCCTCTCAAACGCTTTGTAAGTCAGTCCCTCTTGGTGTAAAATACGGCAAAATGAAAAAGCGAAAATCAGTGCCCGGAAATGTTGAGTAAATAGTTTTTTCGATTCATCAAAGTAAAGAGCAGTCGACCAACCAGGCTCGATTCTCGGCTCCAAATTTCCTAGCACCTGATTTATATGCTTCCCGGAAGCAAATTCCGCTGCGCTGGAAAGAGCGAATCCAGTTGACTCGTGCTTTTTATAAATTTTGTAGGTAGGTACGGGTAATTTGGTTTTCGACAGCCCAAGAAAAAAATATCCGTATAGTGCATGATAAAATGGTATTAATAGAAGGTCGTTTTCCAGAAACGCTATTTACTATATTCTCCATTAATATTAACTTAATCGATTATTATAACAGACTAAACTTTCAGGGTTACAAAGAAACAATCAGATAATGTCTGAATTATCACTATCCTGTATACCGCCTACCAAGAGCTGTCCCAAGTCATCTCAATCAACTAACTTCTATAACCAATAGATTTGTGGGAAGTTTGGGGGGGGTCGGTCTACAATGGACCAAATCTTCACCCTGCGGCAGATCCTCCAGAAGTGCCGCGAATTCCAAGTCCCCACGCATCCCCACCTGTTTATCGATTTCAAAGCCGCATATGATAGTATAAGCCGCCAAGAGCTATGGAAAATGTTGGACGAAAACGGCTTTCCGGGTAAGCTTACTAGACTTATCATGGCTACGATGGATGGGATCCAGTGCTGTGTGAGAATCTCGGGTGGATTGTCGGACCCATTCTAAACTCGCAGGGGACTTCGACAAGGAGATGGTCTTTCCTGCCTGCTATTCAATATTGCGCTTGAAGGCGTTATAAGACAAGCGGCGATCGAAATGCGGGGCACGATTTTCATTAAATCCAGTCAATTTATCTGCTTTGCTGACGACGTGGATTCAGTCGGCAGAACATTTGAAGCGGTGGAAGATCAGTACACCAGACTAAAACGCGAAGCAGAGAAGATTAGATTGAAGATAAATACGTCTAAAACGAAGTACTTGCAGGCGGGCGGGACTGAGCGCGACAGGGCCCGCTTGGGCAGTACCGTGGTAATCGACAGGGTTGAGTTCGAAGTAAGCGACGAGTTCGTATACCTTGGCTCACTGGCAACAGAGGACAACAGTACCAGCCGTGAGATTAAAAGGCGCATTATCATCGGAAGTCGGGCCTACTACGGACTCCACAAACACTTGCGATCGAACGATCTGAGCTCCCGTACAAAGTCCACACTCTACAAAACGCAAATTAGACCGGTTGTCCTCTACGGGCACGAAACGTGGACACGGCTACAAGAGGACCTACGAGCACTCGGAGTTTTCGAACGGCAGGTGCTAAGAACACTCTTTGGCGAAGTGCAAGAGAACGGTGTATGGAGGCGAAGAATGGACCACGAGCTCTCGCGTATCTACGGCGAACCAAGCTTGAAGAAAGTGGTTAAAACTGGACGGATACGTTGGGCAGGACATGTTGCTAGAGTGCCGGACAACTATCCTGCAAAAATGGTTTTCGTATCGAATCCGGTAGGAAAAAGACGAAAAGGGGCACAGCGAGCGAGGTGGCAAGACCACGTGGAGCGAGTTCTGGCGAACACTGGGTGCCCGCGGAACTGGAAACCAGTTGCCATGGATTGAAACAGATGGAGAAATTATACTGAGCAGACCTAGTCGTAAGACGTTAGGTCAATTAAGGAAGTAAGTGCCATTAGTTATTCGCCATTGCCTTATCTCTGTATAGGGTATGATGCTGCTTCGTCGTAATTGCCTATTCCCGTCCTATCCAACACAAATTATTAATTATATCAGCATTTTTAAGACACAGAATGCAAAACTAGTTATTCCCTAATATTTTAGTTTGTTGTCTATCATATGCGATCAATCAAAGTGAGCTCAGATTTATTTAATGCTTTTTATCATTAAAGAAGTCCAACCAGCCAAATTTCCTACGTTTTTTCGAGCGACGAAAAAGAAAATGTCGACTAATCGTTTTAATTTCCGTCATTCATAAATGAAAATAACTCACGCAAGGCATTGACGTTATCCTACAGCTTTTCCTGGCTTGCCAGACCTGCAGAAATTTTGCAGAATAACATTTGTCATGCCGTCCAACACACATATATGCGCGTTAGCTTCGTAAACATTGTTGTGATTTCTAGTTCGGACGATGAAAAATTTTGATGGACGGATTTTAAAACGGTACGACGGATTTAAGAAATAAAGTCAGTTGCGTGATTTCAATAATAGGCTTTAATAATCGCTTTTCAGTGATTTCAAAGTTCACGGATCGGAAGGTAAGTGTGTTTTAGTCAAACCAGCACAAGAAGTTTTGCAATATTCATTAAATCCATCCAACAAATGATGAAAATTAGAATGGCTTTACTTACTATGACGGGAATTAGAAATAAACCCTACCATTAGTTTTTCGTCATTGCCTTATCTCTGTATACCTCCACTTTTGACAACCATATCTTCAATATATTGGTGACTCGTAAAATAACTGCAATAGGCACTAGGTTTGTCGAGCTGACCACTTGAAAAATGTTTGATCGTCCGAGGAATACTCCTGTTTCAAGTCAAGATTTGGGAACGTCGATAGAAGATAGTGCTAGTGTTCAAGCAAAATGTTCCTGAAAATGTTTTTTATGGAACTTTCATCAAAGAGTTATGTTTGTTTGTCTGTACATGTGCATGCATGCGGGTTACTGATTCGGATACTACATTACCTACATACAGTACCATGAATTCCGACAAAAAAAAATGATTTGTGTAATTACATTTGCTCAGCCATTTAGGAAAACTGAATCATCATTAGGATTATGATGCAAGGAACGAACGAAATGGCATCAAAATACGATATTCGGATATCACTTGTCAATTTTAACGAAGAACTACGTTTTTGGTTTTTATAAAGTAAGAGAAATTAACATTCAAGAAAAGAGTGGTTATGTTTTGCACGCTTATAACACAGCCATTTTCAATGGAATTTAGAGATATTTACATCAACTGATCAGAAATTTATCTATGCATTGATTAATATAGAGATTATAACATCAGGCCCTGTCAAGAATGAACAAATCAACCAATCACATGTAAGCACGGTTTTACTTCCCAGGCCCGGAACGACAATCTTCCTCATTTGCGAATTCGCTTACTTCGATTCTGGAAATAACCATAATTTCTTTATTTTTACAAAATCGAATATTTTGCTTTTTTTCTGTATAGACAACAGAAATACCTTCCCAATGATGTATAACACTCATAATTAAAACATTCTGATGAAGTTTTATGGACCGAAAATAAAATTGGCCTCAACCTGCACCTATCTCCCCCTAACATAATAGAATATCTTATAAGAAAATTTCTTTTATCTTCTACTGAACTAAAATTAGTCGAATGTTATTGGAAAAAATGTATGCTCATCAAAAATGAATGTGTACTTATATTTCCATAAAAGCTTTTTAAAATTACCTATCATTCTGATAAATGTTTTCCATCATTGGAGTAAATCCTCAGAATTAATACTTGGTGTTATGTGCGATACCTACTTGTAATACTCCTTATGCTCTAATAGAATAGACAAACAATAAGAATAATATTATGTTATGTATCCAGTTGATAAAAGCGCATGCTCAGTTACAACGAAAAGCTCCATATAACAGCAAAGCTTTCGATACAACGATTCGAAAGCTCACACTTGCCAGCTGCAATGCTGCTTTATGGGTTGAATTATAGCAAATATACTGTGGCATGTCGATTAGACTTTGATAGGGTGTGTCACACACAAGCGGTGTCGGTTGTTTTGGTGTAGATTAGCATGATTTCTTTTTGACGGAAAATATCTTTAGATTTTTGCATTCCACAAAATTTACAGGATTCGAGTCCTCGCCGGGTAACGGTATTTGGCACAATAGATTCAGGTTTGATTTGTTCTTTTTACTCTCTTTTTGCTTCCTTGACTACAGCGCCTCAGTCAAACAAAATTCGAAACCGTGATGCATTGGCCAATTTTAAAGTTGATTATTATCCACAATATTGTTGAAGAAGGTATAGTTTTATCTTTTATATTTATGGTGCTATGGGGCTGATACTTCTCTGGTAGCCAAAAGAGCACTTTTTTGCTACCAATGGCTCTGTAACGCTATAAATACTAAAGATTAAACCATACTCTCCTCAATAATATTGCAGACAATAAGTAACTCTACACTTGTCCTATAAATCACCTTTTCAAATTCTGTTTGGCTGAGGCGCTGTAGTCAAAAGAGCAAAAAAAAAGTAAAAAGAGCAAATCAACCCTGAACAGATCAATAAGACAAATAGAGCAAATTGAGTGTTTCAATCACTGACATGATTGACATAACTTACATAACATAAATAACCGGCGGTCGTACGAGTAACGTCACTCCACAAACAGACAGACATAACACTTGAAAGATAAATCAACAAAAATATTGTACCACATATTTTGCCTGACTACTAGTACCCTCTATGATTGAGATAGCAAATAGCAACTAGCAACGGAAGTATCCATCAAACTAGCAAGTATTTTTTATGGGACATTCCCGTCCATTCGCTAAAAAGCGCCACTTTGATGAATACGGAGACATTCCCAATTAAGCCCAAACTTGAAATTACGGTTTAATCGGTACAAAGAATGAAAAACGAGTGTTATGTCTGTTTGTCTGTGGTTACTTATTCGTAAGTTCCATGATAAAAGCTAGTTTGTTGGAGAAAGAACACTAAAAATTACACATAATGATGTTGTTTTTATACGTTTTGCTCGCAGTTTTTAGCAACAATAAAAAGCAAAGCAAAGTCTTAGTGCTACATTTCGCAATCAGAACTTGACCTTTTGTTTTTATACGACTTCGCAGCCAGCTGTTAGAGTGCAGGGCCAGTTACTACGATCCTATTGAGTCTAACAGC
This sequence comes from Sabethes cyaneus, assembly GCF_943734655.1. Classification (NCBI taxonomy): domain Eukaryota; kingdom Metazoa; phylum Arthropoda; class Insecta; order Diptera; family Culicidae; genus Sabethes; species Sabethes cyaneus. The sequence goes on from NC_071355.1 coordinate 164,255,376, forward strand.
CTCTCCCAGTCGGGATTCGCACATATGACGACTGGCTTATTAGGCCTGCATCATACCTCGAGGCCAACTGGGAGGTTATTCTCAACAATATTGGCATACTAAAGTTGTCAACCATTTGACATTTCAGTTATAATGTCGATTTTCAACGAAAATTTTTGTCAAATGGTCAAATGGAAAAACAAGATGCCAACATCAGGACAGGAAAGTGCGAAAAAAGGGCTAGGAAAAGAAGAGAAAGAGAAAACAGCTGGCATAAAGAGCGAAAAACATAAGAGCAAAGGAAGGAAAACGAGACAAATAGCGGGAAGACGAGACGGAAAAAGATAAAAATACATATCATCAAAGAAAACCGATAGAAGAAAACTGCAAAAAAAAAGGTTAAACAGAATATGATTGATGGGAAAAAATTGGATAAAATATGACAGAAAAAAAAGAAAAAAAGCAGGATAAACGGACCAAAGGAAAGGGAAAAACAAGAGATAAAAAAGGAAACCGGGTTAGCAAAGGGAAAAATAAGAGCCAAAAACAGAATAAACGTGGCATCAGAAAAACGGAGCATCTGAAAGATAGAAAACAGAAAATCTAAAAGAGAAAAAACGAATCAGGCGAAACGAAAACGAAAATCGAGTAAGAAATGAGAGAAAAAGAGCTGGAAAATAGTGAAAACTATAAACGAAAAAAGGAAAAAAAAAGTGTAAACAAATGCCAAAAAAAACGATATGGAAATGAAGAAAAACAGAACAAAGAGCTCGATCCCGGCGTAGTGGTTAGCATTCACGCCTCTCACGCTGAGGACCCGGGTTCAAGTCCTAACCCGCAGAAGTCACGAATGACGTAAGCTGTTAAAGTGACTATAATCAAAACAAAAAAAAACAGCACCTCAAAGGCTGAAGTTTTCAAGCTAATCAGTCGGTATTTTTGTGATAAGTAATAAAAGCATTGGCGAAACTAGCGCTAATTTCTAGGGGGGCTAAAGCCCACGGCATTTTTTTCAACAATTTTATTTGGTCGGCCAGGTCCATTTTCTAGGGGGAGCTAAATCGATTCTAGGGAGGGCGCCCCCAGATCCGCCAATGAATAATAGATTCGCCTTTCTACGCCTGCTCGATTTTCCACGTCAAAACATTCTTCTGAAAGTTCAGATGCTCCACCTTCTGTTTATATTAGGGCACGCTAGTGATGATGAGTTCAAGCAATTTGCTCTTTAGTCCATTCAATTCATTTAGTCATGGTGAAAACACTTGTACAAACAAGTGCATTGTCTTGTGAAATAATTTTATCTGTAAAACTCGATTCTTTGTCACGAATTATTTCAATCAGCTGACCCAATAATTTAGAACAATATTCAGAGCTTCACACAATAATTTATCCACGGAATGCTATTTCAAAAAAACTAATGTCCTTTTGGAGCTGAACAATCAGCTTAATCATTTTAGAACGCACCCATTTTATCTCCTTCGAAGGCCTTATATTACGTATTAAAAAAAATATTTTCTATGCACCCCAATGCAGATGCTTGTTAACATCTGGATATATTGACAAATACATTCGAGCATCAATAATAATGTAAGTTGAAGAGAGTATGTCCATCAAATTAGAAAGACGCCAGTTTTATTACGTTCGAACTTAAATTGCAAGGACGAATGCATCTTCGATAGCAGTTTTCAATGGCGCGCCAGCATGCAGTGTGGCGTGAAATTGAAACTTATCGAGTTTGGCACACAATCAAAACGAATCACTCATTACTAAGTTTTCCACTGTTCATACATATCCCACTTCCGGGCGATGTAGTGGCGGTCCTTGAAAACAAGCCATGCTGACAAGTTTACTCAACAACCATTTCTCTCAACTCGAACGCGCTTTTGTCTGACACAAAAGCGTCGTTGCTTTCGGAAATGTTTCCTGTAGTCGCAGGACTAAAACGTCTCTCTATAAAGTGTACTACTACCAAGGCGAATGAGCTAGTTTGGTTGGAAGTAAGGAACATGTTCGGGTGAAAAAAAATGAAAATTAACCCGACTGCTATAAACAACATCCTCAAAGCTTTACTTCCTCATTTTCCCTTAAAAGCTTATCCTACTCAGGAACTCTGAGAACCTATTGTAAACTTTGAAGTGAATTTCATACAAACAATCGCATCTAAGCAATCGATTTTCGGTTAGCTCTCGTTGAAGTTTCTTTATTAATATACTTTGGGCGTAAAATTTAATCCATTATTTCAAATTTTCATGGTAAATCAAATAATTAAATTTAAACATATCGTTTGATGCCTACATCGTCATTCTGCAGGACCAAATTAGTCTCACAGATATAAGAATGCGGTTCTTCGGACCAACCCTAGACGAGAGCGTTCTGTACGGAATCGATTGCTTGATGGATATCTTTGAAGCAACCCATAATCGCTCCACTGCTGACGAGGAATTCAAACTGGCGGCAGCCGAAAGAAACGGAACCAAAAAGGCTCTCAGTGATTTACACTTGTACAAGTCCTGCCATGACGTTACTGCAGATCGTCGCAATACCAGCACTTCTCAAAAATCCGAAGCACGTTCGGAAAGTTCTCCACAACCCGATGAAAATATGAACCAATTAGGCAAAGCTGGCAGTTCCTCCGTATCGTTTGAGACGGATGTCACGGGTGAAAAAAAGGAAACACGAAAAACTTCTTTTGCGTCCTCACAAAATGAAGCTAAAGAAAGCGTCCGAGAAGATGATGCAGAATCAAGACGAACTTCCATCGACTCCCCGGATTGTAAGTGTTCAGATCAAATGATTAAAGTACTTTCTGATTCTAGAAGATCTTCCGAATTATCGAACACCGCTGGGAAATACTCTAGAAAGTTGTCCGATCTGATACTTCCAAAACGGTCTTCCAAAGAGGAGGCAGTATCCAGCAAGAAGCGGTGAGTGGAATGCATTTGGTAAGCGAAGGGCTCTTAGTGTCTTAGTTTCTTATTTTTTAAATTTAATTTTATCTTACTTTTGGTATTATCAATAATTATTATTTTTCACGTACCTTATTGCAACTCATATTTTTCAGAATAACGTCAACTCCACTAAAAAAAGAGCCAATAAAATCATCTCGCACGAGTCGCTCATCGTCATCGGATCGAAGCAGCAAACCAAAGGCATTTTCAAACAGCCAAAGTATAATATCTACCTTCAACTTATGAGCAATCAGAATAATTCTTTTTTCTTTCACTCTAATAGTTATTGACAAACTCAAGAAAGATCTAGCGAACAATAATCTAATTGCGATTAAAAGCAACCGCTCCACACCGAACAGCTCTCGAGAAGACCGAATTTCGCCAAGAAAACGTTCATCATCGACCAATTCTAGACATCCGTCCAATATCGTCCCCAAGCTTTTGAGTTCGCATCCAAAGCAGGTTCTGACACGATGGGCCGTCGCCAGAGTGTTTGAGTATGACGATGGAGCAAAGACATATGAAATGTTTCCTTATCGGCAGCAAAACCCGTTTGGATTAGCAAAATTGTCCGATGTGCCGCCGGATGTCTCTCCGGAAGTTGTGTTCGCGAATCTTCCGGATGGTTTCGCGTGTTCGTATCGATTTGATAGGGTTAAAGATAAGCAAATTTAATGAATGCGAAAAACAAAATCAGTCAAAATAACATTCAGTGGAAAACGATTTTTTCTTCTGCTCTATTTTTGTAATATTTCTTCTACATAATGCAATTAGCTTTAGGAGCGTCGAAAAATGAATATTTCTCAAGCATAAGAAACCGGAACCCCGTTGAGTAGCGGTAATACATCAATATTGAAGAATTGCAAGCCATTTCGTATCCGATATCTTTACTTACTCGTTAGAATACACTTTTTTTCGCTCGATGGCGCCTCCACCGGCCGGCCGGAGGAAAAACAACACATCTCACTGCTCATCGATTAAGCCACCGAAGCTCTACGTTCGCCGAGATGAACTTGTATTTTGTTTTGACAGTTTTTGATTTATTGCTTAAATGTTAATCATTCCCTTTTGCTTCCTTCACGACGACGACGACGACAGCCAGTATTGTCTTATACGTCCGAGCCTTCCCGTAAAGCAGACACATCTCCCATTGATAGACTGCCCCTCGCAATTGCTCTCCCCATTCTTAAGGGTTAGGTACACACCGCCACGGAGTCACGCTTTTCTTTCGCGTGTGTTTTTTTTATTTTATTTTTTTGGCAGCCCGCGTCTCCGCAAGGTCAATTGTACGAGAAGTGTGCTCGGTTCGTTTTGCTGACTGGCACTGGTGCTGTCTGACAGACTAGGGTTTCGCCCTGGGACTGGCTAATCATCATCTGACTGGCTCCAGACGGATTCCTCACCAGTTCAGGCTGCCTACTCTACTACCTACCAAACAAACAAAGCTACTGCCGTTGTGCCACTATAGGTTGTATAGTTTTTATCTCGCTCTATACGGTGATTGTAGGTTCGTGCCTTACGTGTGCCTTACGACAACCGACCAGCCCTCTCTGGCTCACCGATCGACTAGTCTCGGAAGACAGACAAACCAGACACTCAACTAATGGGAGTATAAAACAAACTGATATGAAACTAAAACTTAATACTTAAAGATAAGTTCGAAAACAGTGGAAAACTTTCATTTTCACCGTATTTTTGCAATCTAATGCAGTAGCATGATGATTTGGTTCAAATCATAAAATCTTTTGAACACGTACCTTCAATTTATTTCGATTTTTCAGTGATTGTAAATTTCAAATGCTTACACACTCTCCAAGAGATATCTCAATACTTATCATATATTATGAATCAAATTTCAAAAGATTTATATAAACGACGATAAGGCTACTTAAGTGGATTGCCGTCCTAAAACAAAGCCTGCTGAACAATGCTTCTCCAGTTAACTCGGTTGTGGGCCACCGCTCTCCAATTCGTCGGCAACCGCCCAGCCACCACCATCAATGTACAAAATTATCGTAAATATCTCTTAACACATTCGGAATCGTAAATAAAGCTTGATAAAGTGCGCCCAAGTTGATTTTCAATCGTATATAATGATAATAATTGACACACATACGAGTCGGGCCTAATCGAATGTTATCGTACATAATTACTTATATAGATGAAGCGCGTATATTCCTCCTCAAGTATATCGCCTCCAAAATAGTACGGATATGCTATAGCTATACTATACTATGCTATACTATAGCTAAACTATAGTTTTACGCATCAAATACGATTCATTAGCATGCATATCTGTACGCAATGCTGATTTTTATCGTTTTTATACACATGAAAATGTTTACTGGGCGATTACTCTCCACCAGATTTCGCTCCACCTGGTCTAACCATCTTGCTCGCAGCGCTCCTGGTCGTCTTGTTCCTACCAGATTTGATCGTTGCAGTGTAGTTGTTCGGCATTCTGGCAACATGCCCTGTCCGTATCGTATCGTATCCGTCCAGCTTTAGCCACCTTTTGGATACTGGATTCGCCATAGAGCGCCATGCGAGTTCATGGTCCATCCTCCGCCACCATACTCCTGTACGCCGCCGGAGATTGTTCATAGCAGGTCGCAGGTCCTCCTCCAGCAATGTCCATGTTTCATGACTGTAGAGAACAACCGGTCTAGTAAGCGTTTTGTACAAGGTACACTTTGTACGGAGGCTTAGTCTGCTCGACCGTATTCCGCTGATAATACGCCTCCGAATCTCGCAGCTCATTGTCCTCCGTTACCAGTGAGCCAAGGTTCCTCGATTACCTCAAACTCATCGCCGTCGATCATTATACTACTGCCCAAGCGATGTCGGTCGACCTCGGTTCCGCCGGCCAGCATGTACTTTGTTTTGGACGTTTTCGTGGAAAAAAGTGACTCGCTACCGCCAGGTTCGCTAGTATCTGTAGAAATACAGTGTTTGGATTTCTACTTCCACTTCTGTTCTGTGCCATCAGCTTAACGAAGCCCTCTGTGTGATTCGAATGAACTTGACAATCCACCCGAGATCCGAACTCAGTACTGTGTACCATCCATCGTAGATTGAATCAGTTTTATGAGCTTCCTGGGGAAGCTGTTTTAGTCAATCATTTCCCATAGCTTTTTCCGGTCGATGAAATCATATGCGACTTTGAAGTCAACAAACAAATGATGCTTGAGAACTCTGTATTCATGGCCCTTTTGAGCCGCATTGTAAATATTTGATCCATTGCAGACCGACCTTCGATGAAGCCGGCTTGATAAATTTCCACGAATCTGTTCGCAATTGGCGATAGTCCGCGGAAAATGATTTGGGACAGCATTTTGTAGGCGGCTTTGACAAGTTCTCACAGTTCAACTTGTCGCCCTTCTTGTAGATTGGGAAAGCTTCAGCAGCGCGAGATTTATCCGAGGCTGGGTCGGTTCCGAATGTAGTTCACAACGGAAAGTTTTGAACGTAGTCAACGTTAGCGCTTAGATAGGATCTGACGTCGATAATGTCTGAAAAGTGACGACAGTCGACCAAAACATGGTCGGCTAAATGTTGCCGCAGCTCTGGTAGATGGTATGTCCATCTCTGAACGTACGTACTATTGAAATCTTGCAGCACACCTCCTGCAGCGCAACGACGCACATAGGAATTTCCAATCACTCGAAATTGGTAAAACTTCTTCAAAAAATTGTCATCTGACCATTCTGCATACAAAAATACAAGAATCATTGATTAATCCCCCGTGAAGTGCAATTTATACCTTTTTCTTGTGTTTAAAAAACATTTTATTTACAATAGTTTTAGGTGTTATGATGTGTATATATATGTGTGTGTACCTGCATGTATGTGTGTATTTATGCATGCATGCATGTGTGGGACTGGTGTATGTCTGTGTGATACTCTTACTTATCTATTTCATTGTCGATGCCTTCTTCAAATTTCTCTACTTCAACCTGATTTGGTACCAAAATCCAAATGTGTAATCAAAAAACACTTTTCTATTTCTTCTTAGTATTTATCTTAAAATACTGAAGGATTAATCCTAGTTATACAGAAGCCTATTTCAAACATATCCGTTGGGTTGTATTCTTGAAAATGTTCAGACAAAGTTTGGTTTATTTTATATAATCTTTTATATTGAGGGCGATTTAAAGATACCTCTCTAAATTAACAAAAAAAATTCTTTTAAAACTTTGAAATTTTCCTCAATCACATTCACAACAAACAGTTAGAATGCACATAATACGGTAATGACAAATACTTCATTTTTGTGCAAACTTCCATACTCGAATATTGTTCGTCGAACATCATGTTTGTTATTGAATATTGACTGTATATAACGCAAGAAATTTTCAAATTGTTCAAATATTATTATATCGGGGCCAAAATGAATTGTATCAATTCTGCACCCATTTTTCATATCATATATTAAAAACCTGTTTCGTATGGCACTTTGAGCGAAAACCTTTTTAATACGGTCTTGCATGTTGGAGGGTTAGTAAAATGATGAAATGATGGCAAAGCGGAACTAGGCGGAAAATTTCTCGACTCCGCTATATTATATAAGCTTTGACCTATCCGAAGGTGATTGAAATTTTGCCGGGACATGCTCGGAAGGTTGTCTGAACATTGATCAAAAATCTCAGTATTACCGCAATTCAGGGATTGCATTTTAATATCACTTTTTTCATTGAAGATTTTTTTTATTATATGCATTTTTGTTTGAAAACTATTGAAAAATATTCTTCTGCTCTGCGAACAAAGACATCAATCCGGTATAGAATGACGCGACTAGTAGGTCATGTTGTGATTATAGATACGATATTAAGATGAAAATCATGCATTTCATATTTCGGACTTATGGCCAACTTTTTAGGTCAAATACTTTTATGTGCGACGTCGAACTTGTGGCTCTACACTACGTCGAACAGTCCTTGAGGACTCCTTTGGAAGTTGACATATCGGCCACGTCCCGGGTTTCCAACCCATAGTCCTTTTTCGTTGCGTGTGTCTGTTCAGATTGTTGCAGTCCTTGTTCCTTGTTCTTCGTTTATTGGTAATGATTACGATAACGATTTTAACGATTATAAATCTTAGATCATTTAGAAATGTGGTCTTCAGTTTGGCGCTTATATTTGTTTACAGTCACCTGCAAAATTCATCTGCGCCCAATCGGGAACTACCTAAACTGACAGATTATCCCAAAATTGCAGTGACAAAGAGAGAATAGTGAATTTCACTGTGACGCGAAATACGAAAAAAACTCACAAGACTGTCTGCGAAGCGCAAACTAAGTGTTGTAGTGAAACCCTTGATGTCAACTTCCGAATCATAAAAGTACAGAGCGCGAGCTTCTACCTGTCATTTCTACCTTTTGTAAACAAAGCGGTTAATGCCTTACTTGGATTCGCCGAAAGAGCCAATTCTCGGCCCAAGTTTCCAGAATGCGTGGCGCTTGATGCATTAAGTCAAATCACGGTTTCGGCTCCTCGAAATTACGTCGCGAGTTTGTTTTTGAAGAGTTTCCAGTCAGTAAATCTTGGACTTCGAAAAGTTGCAGCGATCAAAAAGGTTTGGTAGTGCCGTCTGCAGCCGTGCCTCGAGCTCAAATGCGAAATGAGCTTCTAAGAAAGTAATAAATCGCAACGAAAGACAAAACAAGCACATTCCCGGAATCTGTATGCGACGAAGTTCGATTCCATGATGACTGGCGAAAAACCCTGTCGCACCCCTGATCTCCATCACGCGAACGTCCGTCGTTCTCAAATAGCGTCAACTGAGTCGTAGATCTGCAAAAGTATCAATTTCTTTACAGTTGATGCCTACCTCACTCTTAACAATTGCCTCAACCAGTGTGTTTATTTTTCTCTCCTCTAGCCCTAAGTTACCATAGCTATTGTGCAAAAATGCTTATTACAAACGGCTGTATAGTGCAATCCATCAGGTTATACTAAAAGTAACGTATGCGTTAAAAAATGGACTTTTTTCGGATGGTGATAAAAAAATAACTAAGACAGCTAATTGAGTTTAATAAATTTCCCATAGAAGGGAAGTAATTATATTAGTAATTATACTTATATTAGCTGTATTAATTTTTTGACGTAGGACTACGTCTTACGGCAAGTTTTGAGATAGGGTGTTATTCCAAAAAATCGAAAAATGCGAGCGTTAATAGCTCAGCGGTTTTCCGATAGATTTTCAATATTCTTACACCAATCGATCGGAAAATCTTCTAAGAATTGACCCAAATGAAGAAAAGTATGGATTCTTGATGTTGAACTATTGAAAAATTGGAACTAATTAACCTATGTTTTACCAGAATTCTCGCTTCGTGATTAGTTGGAAGATTCTTTACGATGATCTAAACCTATACCAATTTGATATCTGTGCTTGGGAAGTCAGCCAAAACAAGTGACAAAGCTCCATCATTTCAACAAGATTTCTTAACACCGCGGTTCAACCTAGACCATTTTGATGTCCTTGCTTGGGAAGTACGCCAGAAAGAGTGACAAAGCCTCCTCGTGCCAACAAATTTCTTACGAACGCGATTAAACCTACTCCAATTTGATGTCTGTGTTAGGGAAGTGTGCCAGAAAAAATGACATAAGTTCATCGTCCCAACAGATCGCAAATTCTTTACTGCGAGACGATTAAACCTCGGTGAATTTGATATCTGTGTTGGAAAAATGTGCTGCAGCTGTAGTATTCGGTTATAATACGACTCTGTATGAAAACGCATGCTTGCCGTTTCATTAGAAGTGTAGTGAATAGATGTGCTGTTGATAAAATAGGATAGAATTGGTAAAATCCCTTCAACGTGGGGATCCATGGGTAATAAAAACAATTTTTAATTTCAGTAAGGTAACAGCAATAGTTTGTGTGCTTGATTTCGTTGAATTGGTTTCAAATGCACAATCTTTCGAGAATTGAACGTATGCAATGTTACTACTTTGATAAATGTTACATACAACGCATGTAGCATGTATAAATGTTGCGTATAGCATGTATATATGAAGAATCGAATAATTACAAGCATGAATACATGCTACTATCACTACAAAGAGACTTACGTAGTCCTGCGTCACCTATATATGCGGTCGTGTCTTGTACACAACCCCTCTGATTTTTCATCACTGAGGAGTAACTACCTACGAACTGGTTGGAAGGTCTCATATGCCCTACTTACAAAAAGGACCATCGACTCAAATTCAGTAATTATCGGGTTATTCCTCTCCTCAATTATGCATATAAAATTCTCTACTGCATTCTGCTTCGTAGACTGAGGCAGTTGCAGGAAACCTTTGTTGGCGAATACCAGTGCGGTTTTCGAGAGGGACGCTCCACGACGTGTTACTATTCTTTTTGTACAATGAGGTTTTTTTTTGAATACAATAGCCTTTGTTTCTTACCGGCTTGGGTCGTCTTGGTTGGTCTCCTGGAAAAAACTACAAAATGGCGGACTTACAACTCACGCCAACACCAATGGTCACTGAGCGGAATAAAACTATAACGAGCAAACTTCAAAGACAAGCAAAAGGAAGTGCAAATTTAAATAAATTTACAGCTCGAAAATTACCAGACCATACATTTATTTTTTTTTAAAACAAGGGTTAGTAGGTCACTTTTACTTGCGCAATATTCGCCGGAAAACTTCCTTCTGGCACCCCGCGTGCCGGGATGGTTGCTGCTGCTGCTCGTTGGTCGACTTTGGTGACGGGTGATGCGAGGGGTGGTCCAGGGGAGGGGTTGAATCCACTACAGGAGGGACAAACGGACGCAGCGGCGTCCCGCTATGATGACAGGGTGCACAAAACCAATAGTCACGGCTGTAAATAAGTTTTAGCCAAGCTGGCCGAGAATTGTTTGCATCTGACGGTCAGTAATTCACCGACGGGGGCACTGTAGCGTATCTAGGCCTAATAACGAACGGCCGAATCGCAACCCAGAGGCACTGCGCACAAATAAAACTGCGGATTAGCGTCCAAACTGGCGTGGGACGAATTTTCACGACACTCTTCGATCGGTCCTTTGACCATAAGCTAGTCCCCTTTGCGATTTCAACACTGGCTCACTAGCTACGGCTCGTACTGTTCGGGTAGGCTATCGGTGGGCTTAGCGTTCGCACGACACTGTGTTTGGCCTGATTCGGTGGGTCCCTTGACCTCGCGCACTGTATACCTCCGGGTTCACGGTCTAATTACAAGATCTCTCGCGCCGGCAGTTGCGGGTGCTTTTAACCATCCTCGGTCCGCTTTCCGCCCTGAACCCCCCTTGCATTTCATCCCGCTGCCCCGTTGTTTTTCCTACGGCTGCTGATGGTACTAAATCTATGACAATTTTTATCGTTTTATGTTGGTGTCCCGATCAAACTTTAACTGTATGATAATTTTAAAGAAACGTTACATGCAAAATATTTATTTAATCTATCCCTAACCATAAAATTGAATCCTAAATAATATCAAGCAAAACTAAACTAACCAAAAAATATAACATGCAACAAATAAATAACAAAAAAGGAAAATAATTTAAACAAATAACAGGGAAAACAATTTTTAATAAATAATATTCGAGGACACCAACTTGGGCTATTAAACATAAAATAAACGTCTCTCAAACATGCAAGCACAGAGAACTGACATTTATTTTACATTCAAACATTTACTTACAATATTTACCAGTGACCAAAGGATTTTATTGTGACCGTGGCAAAATATGGTCACAGACGGACCAAATGTTCACCTTGCGATAATTCCTCGATAAATTCCGAGAATTGCACACCATTTGTTTATAGACTTTAAGGCGGCGTACGATTCAGTTAAACGAAATGAGCTATGGTGGATTATACTTGAAAATGATTTTCCAGCCAAACTGACTAAGCAGATGCGTAATACCCTTGATGGATTAAAATCAAGTGTCAGCATAGCGAACGAGACATCGGACGTGTTTGTGACGTTAGATGGTTTAAAGCAAGGTGAGGGCTACCAATTTTGCTATTCAATATGGCATTGGAAGGTGCTATTCGAAAGGCAGCCCTTCATACAGGCGAATATTAAACGCATTCAGCGCATGCAGTTTTACCCCTGTTTGTTTTGTAAACTTTGAAACTTTGAAACTCAAAGTTTTATTTTGTAAACTGCCTGTTCTTAAAATCATTCAAAACCAGGCTGAAGGAAATTAATTAAAACTTCGGAGTGATGTTTATGTTTATCGTAATTTCGTTTGCCGTGGTCGGCAGTTCAAAATTAATGAATGATACACATTTGATTTCATTCGCTATTAGGCATCGAGAATGAATGAACGTAAAGAACAACACGAACATGAGCGCAAGTAATTCGCTCGTGTAATGCATAAATTGAATATGAGATTTGTAAGCCGTGATCATCGGTGTTAACCGTAGAGGTGTGGAAGAAGCGCACGCGCATCTTAAAGAAAAAACTGCGACGATAGGGTTTGTCATAAATTCTGCCAAAACGAGCGTGGTAGCCCCCCGGGTTTTGCAACTGCGATGGTGAACCACAAAATTTACCGGATGCGGATATTGTGAAGCGAATAAAACACGGCAGGCTACAGTGGGCTGGCCACGTAGCAAGGATGCCGGATGAGAGACCAGCGAAACCAATATTCAGCAGAAACCCCGACAGAGGCCGTCGAATTCGAGGCAAACCCCGTACCCGGTGGATAAGCTCTGTTGATGAGAATGCAAGAACAGCGGGTGTTAGGGGCGACGGTAAGACCGAGAAGCGTGAAGGCGACTCCAAAATTCGGCCCAGATTCAATAAGCGGATTTTCGCCAAAAAAGTAAAGTAAAATAAGTACTTACTTTGGACAGTTGATTAGTAAGTGGAGGCTCTTGGAGGACAAAGACACGGAGTATAAAGGTAGGCTTTAGTCACAGACATAACTCTTTGAAGAAATTCCTTCAAAAGATATCATCACGCTCATAATCCCTGAGCACTACCACTAGCACTATCTATGATCGTCATTCCCAAATATTAACTTACAACAGGATTATCCCTCGGTCGAGCAAGAATTTTTTAAGTGACCTTTTTTCCTTTCGTTAAAAAGCGCCGCTCTTACAGGGACATACAGAGACATTCCCAACCAACACTAAATTTGAAATGAATGCTACAGCGGGGGAAGAACGTGACAGTGAGTGTTATGTGCGTTGGTATGTGCTTTAGTTTTTAGGAAACCAATGCTACCCCAATTTTTTTACGGATTTAGGACACGGGAGGGTATTTTCACTCCATTAAGCGATGGCATCTATTTTATGGCCTAGTTCTAGTGGAAAAACAGGTGGTTTTGACGTTCTTTGAACTAAAAATAGTAGATTAATTACAGTCTTGAGAAAATAGTTATACCATATTAAAATTGTATGTCGGCATAGTATTTTTATTGGCGAAAGAAGTGGCAAATAGGCTGAATTTAGAAACCTGCTGAAAATACCCTGCCGTACTATATATCTGCAACGTGGACGGTGACAGTTTATTTTTCTACCGCCATTTTAAATTCCAAACATTTATTTCGCTTTTCTTCCATCCTTGAGTATTCAAGTGTTGACTTTTTCCTTCCATATTTGCGACCCATTAAGCTTTTCAAATTTTTCCAAACTCAACTCAAACGACAGACTCCAGAATGGAATACAATAGACTCTCGATAATCATGAAAAACTTTCAGGGTCGCTAGGATTCTGTATGACTATAACATATGCTTTAGCTCACTATTAGGCGAAAAAACATGTATAGTAAAGTAGCTGCATCATCCCCCTTACTCTTGACGTTGAACGCCTACCGGGCGACGCTTGTCTACACTCTATGACATTATAAAAAAAACGATTTACGTCGCTGTTGTCCAGCAGCAGAGATTATACGAGCACACTTTTCTTTCGTAATAACAATAGGGCTGATTCATTTATTACGTAAAGCAAAATCTCAAATCCGAACGGTCCCATTATACATACATTCCTAGATGATAAATTACCAACCAATATTTAGTATAGTAAAAGGAACAAGCTCGACTCATCTCCACACCCGGGCGCGCCCCGTACGAACCAGGATCCTGTCTGCTGCGGCTGACCAACTCAACTTGAGCCGTACGGCACGGGTTCCACTAGCGGCAACAGCTGGTGGCAATTTGGAAATCAATTAGAACGCCTATTAAATCAGAAACAATTAGTTGTCGATTAGGACCCCCGCCCGCTTTGAACGAACTGCGTACTGGAATTTCGACGGGAGACCCAAAGAAAACATCACTTGTTTACACTTTCTCGACAGTGTATCGACAGCTTTTATTGAACTTTTTTTCGTGTTTTCTTCTTTTGCCTACTAAAATATGGTCTAGCTTAGCTTTGTTTTCGTTCTTCTTTTTCGTATAAAGTAGCAACAGACATGTTACAAGAACAATTACGAAGCACTTTTTTTTTCTTCTTTATCAATAGGCATTTTCACTTCGTCATGCTCCACGCTCTGTTTTAATAAATCACACCTTTTTGTAATTCGTAATAATTGTGGTCATGTTTGGCCTATATTAAGTTATGGTTTCACACTGATTTATTTATTTAAACGCTAAGAAAGATGCTTCACTGGTTGCTTCTGTATGGAATTACTACATCTAAAGAGCATACGACGTTGTACAAAATAAAAAAAAATATTACAAATAAATTATATACTGCGTACAATTCTATATCTGCTCTTGACTTAACTTTACATATTAATAGGAACATTTGTTTTAGAGCTTTTCTGTTTTTTGTTTAATAAATAACAATTAAATTTAGTCATAAAACAATTCATGGCGGCACTGCGGTCATTTCACGGCTGCTAAATTATGTTTTTGTGCAATGCAATATATTATTTTATAAGGAAATGCCTATGTTCAACGCTTAAAAACAAGAGAACAACTATTTTAAAGCATCGTTTGTTTCTACAAATCAAAGGGGGAACCAGCCTTCACTAACATAAGGTTACTCATACACATATGAAGTTGTAAATTGGTTATTCTAATGGCCACCTAGTAGTAATCGTTAATAACAGCTGCTTTTCGCGGTTAACTTTCCATTAGAGTTTTTTTTAGCTTAGGTAAAAATATCGTTTTGTTTGTTACTCACATTAAATTACGTACTTTTGTACATTGCTTCTGATTTGTGTTTTGTTTTATTAAAATAATTATAAATCTGGTGCCGATTTTTAAAATCCCTTTAAAAGCTTTTTGTGTTGATTATTCAAGTTGGGTGCGACATCTAATGTGTTTACTTGGGTGCTGTTCGAAATGATGGAATTTCAGTCGGTAATTTGCGGCTGCCTGTGTTTTCAATATTAACATAATTTCAAAAGCCAGCATTGCAAAATCAAATTATTATCTGTGAATACGACATGCTAGAATCCAATTTAGTTTGATTTACAGAATTATCTCAGCAACATTATTGAACATATAATGGCTAGCGATATCGACCAATCAATTTATTTCACTTGGGCATATCTCACACTTTCCAAATCGACCTCCTGATCAGCGCTGATTCATCGCGATCTCCCGTACTATCGACAAGCCACACTAGACGCTTCTTCGCCACAGAAAATCCTCAGCAGGCAGCCGCCAGAGCTTGGAAATGCGCAAATTTATCGGATTAGTGACAGTATCGAGTGTCTCATTAGAATAATCAATCGTTTGCCATCCGTTTGCGGATTATCGTTCCGAATTGGAGCTGGCGTACAATGTCAGGCGGCAATCTTTCCGCCATTTTTATTGTTGTTGATACGGTGCGCACCTGAAAACAGGTGCTAATCAACCGCCCGGGGTGAGTCACACTCGAAAAAGCCGTCATCGTCATCATCGTCGTTGTCAATGGACTGTCTGCCGCGACATCGTACCGTCGAACGGTGGCGGTCGGTACACCTGTAAATTGAAAAGAATTCATTTGACACTACCATTCATCACCGGATATTGGGAAATCAGTCCAAACAGAGTCCATACGTCAAAAGATTACAGAATTTACTGAAAATTTTGTATTATTTTAAAACTAACTTCAAACAGTTAACTTCTGCATAGATTTAACAACTAATTCATTTCAAGACTGAGTTTTGAATTGACTCTAAGGCAATATTGCTTCAACCTTCAAATGATCCTCTACCATCTTGGGGTTAGAGAGAACCTGAACAAGAAGTTCTCGTTAAGTAATAAGCGTAAACATTACTGTTCTAACAGTTTGTGCGCTGAAGTGACGACAGACGAATGACGGAACGTCCGAAAACCACTACAATTGATTTAGGTGACTTTTAGCAAAATACCCAGCAGCACGTGTTACAAACCAGTTGTAGATGCATACGTGCGAAATTGTTCGTGATCTACCGATTCTAGGTACTTTACAACACGATTTTCACTATTTTATTACATACGGAGAGCATCGAAAAAAGTAGTAAAGTTCGTTGCTTCGGTTGATTAACAAATGTACGGAAAGCGGATCGTAATTAATTATGAATGCCTACAGCAAGCTTATTTGCACCTACATTAGGCATTATCACACAGGATTTACTGTCAATTTATAGATTCGGATATGATCATGACTAAAAACTGTTTCTGGATTATTTTTTCCAAACGACCAGTACGCTTTGATCATATTTAGTTGAGATAACTTATATATGACTTGTATTAGTCATGTATCAGTCACTGCCACTACTTTATAACATCGGTTGTGCAAGGGGAGACTCTTTTCGGCAGTTTTCATTTGATATTTTTGCTCAGCCTTTGCTTCAACAATATAGTAGATAATAATTAACTCTACAATTGCTCTATACACCACATTTTTAGAACTCTGTTGCGCTGAAGCGCTGTAGTAAAAAGAGTAAAAACAGCAAATGAAGCATGCTTTTCGGTGTCTTTCTTTTCCGATTTTCACGGCAACATAAATGTATTTCAACGCAAACTTTCTTAACGATTAGCTAGGGTTAATGTCGCCAGGAATCGATTCATGCAAAGAAGATACCGTCAGGTGCGTGTGCATCACCGTGATAAGTGGAAGAGAGGAGGTAAGAAGATTGATCTCTCATTGTTATTAAGAACCGTTTGAAAAGTTACGTGAGATTTTTTTGTATTCAACAGTAACCTTTTGTGATAAGACGATAGCTTGTCCCATTTTTTTCGATCAATTTTGACAAAAATTCCTCCTTGCAGAAAGTCCGCCTTTCCAAGTCGCCATTTATAATTTTATCGTTTGTGTCTTCAATTTTTCACTGAGATTTACATTTTGGGGCCCAATTGACCTAATGTACCTAGTCTTCAATAATGGTTTAGACTCTAAAGATATAAGGAGTCTTTGTCTGTCAGTTCAGAAAACTCCAGCGTCACAGTGACAAATTTGAGAATCCATAATTAATGTATTCTCTAAAACACGAAATATCGGACGAAGATATTAAATTCGCACAGATTCGTCTTTTCGGTTTCTTGCATAGGTATCAAGTGGAGGTATTCCGTGAAAGATTCGTACAGAATGCAGACATTTATTAAATAATCACAGGTCGGTTTCCATTAATCACAGGTCTGCAAAAAATATTTTTTTTCCAGATGCATGAGATACTTTAAGTGAATTATATGTTTTTTGAGGTGCTGAATCCAAAACTGACTTCCGTTTCTCTCCATCACGTACAGTTTTTTTGCAAATTATGCTTCTAATATGGAAAAGCCATAAATTGGGTGAAAAAATTATTATCACAGATTCGTAATAAAGACCCTAAATAAGGTCTTTTTTATTATTTACATAAATTTTTACCTAATAAATACAGGAAAAAATACTACTGGACTGAAATATTTTACCTTTACTATTTTTTTTCTCTTCAATACAGGGTTACTTTACTCATGTACGCTAACTTACGCACATTCAACTGCAGTGCATCATAGAAGCAAAATCTGTAAAAAACATGTACGAAGCATTTGTATAGCTGAATGTAATCTACAATTTTGGTGAATAGAGTAGTGTATTATTTTTTCCATTTATAATAGAAACGGCCTTTAAATCTTATTATATAAATAGAATGTTTGTTCGTGTTAAGGATACAGTTGCAACACTATTACTGCGTAAATACAACAGATAATGGAGTACTCAGTTCAGAAAGATTATAGATTGCATTCAGCTCTACAAATGTTTCATACTTGACTTTTACCGAATTTGCTTCTATAAGGCAATGCAGTTGACTGAGCACAAGTGGGCGTATTTGAGCGCACCAAATCTGCTTTAAAATAATATTCTCCATAGTTTCTCCATCATATATGGTTTTCTTCCAAAACATGAAAGGGTTTACATTAATAAATACAATTCTGATGTAAAAATAATTTTTTTAACGTAAATTACATCCGGGATATTTCTGCTGCTTTATGTCGAAAACCAACTTATAAGATTATTCAACAAGTATTGCATAAAAACGTGACGTGATGGACAATTTTTATTATTTTTTCTGAATTCAGTGGACAAAAATCTATAAGAATCAGTTGAAAAATCCTATGCAGTTTTTTGATGCAGACCTGTGAATTGGTAAAACTAACACCACAAACAAACAGACGAGACACTCGCGTTAATTCCATCGTCCATTCAAAAGCCACTTATTTTAAAAAAAAAACATGTTTCGCAACATGGTGGCCCGCGGAGCTCGAGTGTTGCTTCGAGTTTCCAGTATAAAACAATACAACTGTAATAAAACCTACAGTATAAAACCCTGCAAATGCAAGCTACTCCGCAACATGCATAACAGAGGGCGCTAGTGTGCAAGCAAAATGCGTAGGACGATGGTTTTTGAAAAATTTTCTTCTATGTGTCATGCCAGTTCGTCAGTGCTAACACGGTGCAACGGATATGGAGAGCAGGATTGCCGCATGCACAAATTATTCTGTGTTTAACAGATATTTGAAAGAAATCGCCTGTACAGAATCTGTATGCATAGAATACAGATTTTCGCCAAATTACACAGATTAAACAGATTTTTGAGCTTTTACATGAGAGTGAAAGAGGCGGAAATAGTCAGCAAAATGACTCTCTCTCTCTCTCTCTCTCTCTCTCTCTCTCTCTTTCACTCTCATTGTTTTGCATTGGACAGATTTTTGCACGGATATTTTTTTCGCCGTACAGATTGTCAGATTTTTCCAACAAAAAACACAGAATTATATGTGGCATCCCTGATGGAGAGCTGTGATTTTGAATCTTTCCTTCGCTTATTCAATATTTTTAGCCTACAATCAAGATTTTTTAGTCCATCCAATATTCCATTTTTCACAGAAAGCAGATACTTTTCCCGAAAAACAAAAGTAAAGTGACCGATAGTCGATAAAAGGAAAGTACAGAATGTTTATAGAACCATTGGAATCGCCGGAATACCTATGACTGGATAAAGAAACCGCCTTTACTATGAAATAGGGATCCTCCATCCTCGGGATTCTAAAAGCAACCGAATAGACTGCTGTTACAACAATTTACTGCCGAATGTAATGGATAGACAAGTTTCACTCAATGTTGTGTGTCAGTTTGGTTCAGTAAAATACATGAATAAAATCTTGCTTATTTGTTTCATCAATATTCATCAAAAAATCATAGAAAAAAGCTAGAGCGGAAATATGGTTATACCTTGGTTGCAGTCTCCGATATTGCAAACTTTAATTTAATTTAATTTGCTTTCCGTCCTAAGAACAATGTTGCTTGACGAAACAACTGTCTCCAATCAACACGGTTGTGAGCAGCCGCTCTCCAATTCTAGTTTTCGTTCCATCTAGTCTAACCACAGAGAACAGACATCCATTCAGGAACAAATTTTTCTGGAATTCTTCGATAAAATTTCAAATTATAATCACTTAATATGCCTGCGTCACCACCACTGTAGTTTCCCAACTAAATGAATCTTTTGATTTGCACACTGACAACCTTTGGCTTCTCTGGCGCTGGTATATATGGACTATAAGCGTTATGCTAGCGTCTGTTCTCTGTAGTCTAACCATCTTTCTCGTTGAGCCCCTGGTCGTCTTGTTCCTATCAGATTTGAATCAAACACCATTTGACGAACAAAATAGAATCCCCGAGTCTCTGAGGCTCCCCGCATAAGTGAAGAAGTTCGACAGAAGATTCGTACCGAATGTCTAGCTTATGGAACCAAGATTCTTGTAAGAGAATCCAGCCGATGGAATTTTCGGGATATTGAAAATAAGAATCCTAAAGTGTTAGTAAGGGTCATCCACTCTTTTGTACGCCTCCAAAGATCGTTCACAGTACTCGTTCCTCGAGAACACCAAGCATTCGCAAGATCTTCTCGAGCGCTGTGCAGAGGTAGGACAAATTTATCAAGGCATCAAGGACAGAGAGGCCCAGCGTGCAAGGTGGCTCGACTTGCGATATATCCTTCATCCCTGGTGGCCTGACAGCTGGATATTCAACGAGGATCGCCATCGTCGATATCAGCAACGTTCGATAGCAACAGAAATTCGTGAACGTAGGTGGAAGTAGATCGGACACGTCTAGGGAAAAGCAGTGAACGAGATCTGTAGAGAAGCACTCCTCAAGGACAACGAAGAAAAGGCAGACCCAGAGCCTTATGCCGATGCAGCTTAGCCAACGACATACGATCACCTGGGAGACTGTATAAATCAAATGGGGGTTGTAAGGTAAGGTAGAATAAGGCCCGGGAATGAAGTGCGATGAGTGAGGTGACTGTGCGAATAAGGAGCAGTATGCATAAATCCATGTATAGGTGTGTTGCTTGTCGCGCTTAAATCGAAACCAACAAGGAAGACTCATCAGAACATCCAGCAACTATCAGCATAGAGAATTGGTAGAGACAGAGAGTAATTGAATAGAATTGAATTGCCCACGGAAAGTTGATGCATGTATCGATGAACAGTTGCGAGAGAACCTGAACGATCCCTCGAAATACAGCTACGATACGATCAGTACCACAGTGGAAGAAGTGTCGAGCACTTCTACTGTAGTCCCATCCAGTAAGTGGTTTAACTCATAGTGCCAACGGGTGACAGACGAGAAAACCTGCAGCCAGAGCGTTGGGTAATATTGCAAGGTCCACACTCGCAATTTTCTCACACACACGTTCTCGTTCCAACGAACACAGGGGGATGGGCATCTGTCTCGAACTCCCTTTTTTCCCAGTTAGCACCAAATCGTACATCATTGTACGAAAATTACGATACGATACACATACGATATTCAGCACACAATTGTATAGCAGTACGGAGCGAGTTGGGGTTAATCGAATATTATCGTATATAATTGAAACGCGACGAAACGCGCATATTTATGCCTCATAACGTATATCACCTCCAAAATAGTACGCATATGCCAGTTTTGCGCATCATTTACGATTTATTAGCATGCATTAGATAAAATGTTCGGGACAGGAAAAATTTTGATGAAATTCAAACGGCCATAACTTCCATAAAATTATAGGAACTTTGGATCCTACGTCTTAAATGAATCGGATTTTAGGAAACTAAAATTACGAGACATTTTGATGGTTCTTACCGAAAGCGGTATTGACTATTGAGCTATAAGCCCTTATTTATCATTAGTATACCCCCCAGGTGGTGTACTATTGATAAGTTAACTACCAAGGATAGCAGTATCCCCTCGGGGGTACAAAAATCTCTCGGTATGTATGTGTTTTGTGTTTGTCCAAATTGCTCATCCAACCCTTCCTATTCCTCCTGTTTTCCTTCCCGTCCTCATCAGGTAAATGATGACACGGGCAAGATGGGCAAGCCACAAATCTTCCACATGATTGTGAGGAACGTGCTGCTCGAGCCAAAGATGCTGATACCTGATATCTGACTATTGTGAATCTTGAAATATTTTAGAAAAACTATAAAGATTTCCCCGTCGAATGCAATTGGTTTCATCTAAAAATGTTCAATTTTGTAAAAGTTATAGCCGTTTGAATTTCATCAAAATTTTGCCTGTCCAGATCATTTTGTCTAACCCCTGTATTTGTACGTAATGCTGATTTTCGACATTTATACACACATAAAAATGCTAGCTGAGTTATTTTTTCATGCCCTGCGACGAGTTTTTGCGAGTGTGTGTGCTATCAGTTACGGTCGTCGCTCTCGCTCGTCATTGCAACGCGAGCAGTTGATACCAATCGTTATCGAAGATCCGCACTCTTCCCCGCGTGTAAGCGAGGGTGTAACAAGAAGAATAAAGGAAGAAGTACAGCAAAATCTGCTGCCATACATCCTACTCACGCTCGCGGGCTGCTAAAAAGTAACGAGCTGTTGGTTTCGCAGAACGAAGTTTCGAGGTTGTGTGCTCGCGAATTTGTCGATAGCAGAAAGTATGCACACCGCATCAGCGATTGTTTGTCGTACGCTTGCGTCAGTGGAATAAGTGTTGGATGCTAGGCTTTTCATACTTGCCCGTGAGCGGGTTGCAATCGTTTGCTTCTCGCTCGATTTGCAACATTGGGGTTGGAAACGACTGTGACGTGTCAGGTAGCGACATCAAGAGACCAGAGTTGGCTAAAAGAGACGTCATGAGCGTAAGGAACTTTTGCACTAGAATCACCTTCTAGCACAGGCAGAGCATTGTTTCGCCAACTTCTGTCGTATTATCTAATGCAACGGTGGGGAAGGATTCCGGACTATCGAGAGAACGGAGGTGACCGGGCGTTGGACACAACATTTTAATGTTCTACTGAGCGGTAAAAATCACAAAGTTGCCGATAGGCACAGGATAGAGATTAGAAATGATGAATAGACTATAGATTCTCCACCTTTGAACGAGGTGAAAAAAGCAGCTGGAATGATCGATATTCCTGCCGAACTTTTGAAACAGGTCATAAAGGGTGTCCCACATCAAATTGCACCACGGAAGAAACGCTGTAGAAAATTACCTAATTGGCCGATCCTTTTAAAACTTTCAGACAATAAAATATAACCTATTAGTAACCTTTTGGCATATTTATTTCATTCAACCTCAATAACACCGTATGCTCGCACCTTACGCTTAACTCCACTTATAAAGTTTTGTATAACATCTTGCTGAAGCTTCTTCTGTACGAAAACCCATTTTTTCTTCATGTCTTTCTCTGATTTAACCTCCTTGAGATGCTTCCGTAGTGCCTGCTTCATAATAGCCAGTATTTTTTGATCGGCCTTAGCTCCGGTGCGTTGGCGGGGTTCATGTCCTTGGGTACGAAAGTAACCCCATTGGCTTCGTACCACTCCAGGACATCCTATGAATAGTGGCACGAAGCTAGATCCGGCCAGAAGATCGTAGACCCCTCATATTACTTGAACAGAAGAAGCAGACGCTTCTCTAGACACTCCTTAAGGTAGATCTGCCTGTTTACAGTCTCGGTAGTCACGAACGGCGCACTCCGTTTGACACATGCGCAGGTCGCTTGCCAAATCATGTATTTCTTGGCAAACTTTGAAAATTTATGCTTCCTTATTTCCTCCGGAACATCTCGCGTGTGCTGGGTGATGAAGAACAGTATTCCCGGAAGCTTCCGGAAGTCCACCTTGACGTAAGTCTTATCATCCATGATGAGACAATGAGGCTTCGTCGGCATCTGGATGTACAGTTTCGGGGCCCGTGACTTTCCCACCGTATTTTGCCGTTCGTCACGATTTGGAGCCTTCTGCACTTTGTACGTATGCAGTCCCTCCCGGTCCTTGGCTCTCTGAATGAAAGACTTGGACAGATTCAACGTTTTGGCCACATCATCCCTGACCGAAGCATTGGGATTCTCCTTAAACGCTTCCATGACACGCTTGTGATCCTGATCACTAACAGAACATCCATTCTGACCGCATTTCTCCTTCCGTTCGATGCTCAGAGTTTCGTAGTAACGTTTGATCACACGACTAACTGTTAACAGCACGATTCCGAGTTGTTTTCCGATGTCCCGATGAGACAGTTTAGAATGTTCCAGGTGCTTGCGCAAAATAAATTCGCGACGTTGCTTTTCGGGTGACGCCATTTTTACCAATTTTCGACAAACTAACTGCGATAAAAATACAGTGTAAACAATACACTCTAAACTACTTCTACCAAAATTTTCAAGAGAAAATACCCAATGGGTAATTTTCTACAGCGTTTCTTCCGTGGTGCAATTTGATGTGGGACACCCTTTACTGTGAGTCTAGGCCTCCGAGTAACTACCGGTGAGCGATTGACAGGTATCATATGGTCGCTTTACAAGAAGGGCATTCGTCAAGCAACAATTGTCGATATATAACCTTCCTCAACTGAATAAACAACATTCCGCAGACTAAAACATTCTTTCCAAATTGTACAAAGAGTGCAGCTCCATAGCAGCAAATTCCCATGAAGTTGAGTATAGTTTTCCCGACTTTTGGTTTTATGTTTTCTATTTTCAGATATATTTTTTCCTGGATTGGAAAAATTTTCATGCATTTTCATGAAAAAAATTCTCGTGCTAAGGTTAGCTCAA
Source organism: Sabethes cyaneus (assembly GCF_943734655.1). Classification (NCBI taxonomy): domain Eukaryota; kingdom Metazoa; phylum Arthropoda; class Insecta; order Diptera; family Culicidae; genus Sabethes; species Sabethes cyaneus. The sequence continues at coordinate 164,279,737 of NC_071355.1, forward strand.
CTTTTTTGAGGCATTGTTTTTGATTATAAGTCCCGTAACAATCATAAGTAACTCAATATGTTTTGCATATCGACTTGGAGAAAGCACTTGTTTTTGCATATTTTGATACTTGTCTTTTGGATGCTTGGATGCTTAAAAATTATAAATTCTCATATAAATTTCAATTGGAAATTATTATTAATAAATATTAAATTAGTAATAACATCACCAATAACAAAGCTCCAAACAAAAACAGCTTGTGGATCAACCCGATAGTGTTCTGAAGTAGCTCGTTCGACGGCAGAATCCATCCCTTCCACACCAACCAGACAACCCACTTCCGAGTTGATCGGTTGACTCGAGTCAATCACGACGCTGTCTCGCGGATGAGATAAGCCTACCCGAAATGACAACACATTGGCGGCTTTGCTATAAATAATGGAATCCGAGGCTGGGAGCATTAAAAATGGTGCGAAAATTATCGAGCATAGTCTATTTTTATACCGATTGTTAGGAAACAAAACGATGATCTCGCAACGGTCACCGCGGGTCTAGGCCAAAACGATAGCGGCGACAAGGACAAGCCCCCAGGAATGAAAACCGTCTGCCACTGTCTTATGACTCATTCGGCTCAAACAGGTTAGCGGCTCATAGTGCCAGTCTAGGGGTGGGAGGAGTCTGGATAAAAATATCAACATTTGGGAGTTATAAAAATTATCAATAAAAAATCATCGCTGGCTGGCGCGCTTTCAAAACATGTGCTAATCGTGACAACGCGCGCGCGATGTCGTAATGTTGTTTTATTTTTTCGCACACCCGACTTCGCAGCAGCGTTTTCGAGACTTTATGGCACTCGGATGAGTCAAACACTACGGCCAAAGAGATGTCATCACGAATTAGCTGGATTAGTTTGCTAGTGTTTTCCGCATTCTGCGTGGCGTGCTCAAGGAAGGTGTGGTAAAGGTTGGGCGGTTGACAGGGAGACAATTAACCAGCGAATGGTCAAACTTTCGAAGCTCACATCTGCTAGTGGACTTTTGGCACAGTCAATTGAATTCAATTAGTGCTTTTTCGAAACATGTACAAGCTGAAGGCGGCCAAACGTAATTATATTGCATTTATTTCGAAATCATTTGCTAACGGTATAAAACCTAAAGTTAGCTTTGAACGCAGCTGTTGTTTGAACAACCTAGTAACTAGGTATTAAGTAAAAATATTTGTAAAAAGTAGAAACATTGACTTTTGTTTGTTATTTATAAACAAATATTTTATAGATTCAACCACAAGTTTTTTTTTTTTAATCCACCTTTCCTAGCCCCCCTCTATATTAAGAAAACTGTAAATACCTACTAACCCCAGTAAATCGGGTGTATCGATCATACCTCCTAACATAGATGTAAGCAGTGCTCCTCGTGTACTATTTTTATAAAAGCATTTTATAAAACCACAAGTTTTTAGTTTTCACTTATGATAATGAATTATTATTTTCATAACGGTAGTCTTCCCAATAGATTAATTTCTAGTTGGAAGCTATGATAGGAGAAAATAATGAAACAAAGGTGTTTTATAGTATCCCCACGGTGGGACAAGGAGTGATGTGAAAAGAGCGAAAACTTCGATAAACGGCTAAAGATGGCTGTCTTTTGCAAGTAGATGTGAATAAATAGATATAAAATAAAACATGTGACGCGTTCCCTGGCAGTATCGTCGAAGTTATTCTACTACAGGCAAAATGTCTTAGAAATGCTAACCGAATTCTCTCGACTATACAGTAAAAGTCAAACGAGACCATTGGCATAAAATGGGTTCTTATAAAAGTGATGCAATTGAAAATTGCTCTCGAAGTTTTATTACTTATAGTTCCCGAAATGTGGATTTTGTAAATTTAAAAAAAACTTAGTCGATTTTTATAGAGAAGGCGCTAAATTTAGCCCCTCTCCAGTTCCGTTAATGATCAAGACTACCCGCCCAAGCTCGCGAGTTATCGCTAAATACATCTCTTAAATACTACTATTCCAGCGGTAATAACTGTCAACTTATGATGAATATTATTAGCTGGTTTCATTACGATGGTATGTACAATTAGGCTATGCTTTTAACTTATAAAGTATCTTTGGATTCAACGACATCCACAATCGTCGAACAGATCTTAACTGGCATTGTCGAACACGCAGCTGCAAATACCAACCAGCACGCGGATATCCAATGATATTTCACAGGTATCAACACCGAAACAAACCTATTAAACAGAACTAAAAACTTAAAAACAAAATAAAACCTACTCTTGCTCCCACTAAACCGAGTGCGTTTCAACCGCACTCGGCAGTCACTTTCGCGCGCGCCTCGATCATCCTACACAGTGGCGAAGCACGCTGCTCCCACCGCCGCCGCCGCCGCCGTCACTGTCGCTACCGCTACCGCCACCATCACCGCACACACTCGTTCCACTTTCACGTTCCATCTCACCCCAGCAGCAGCAACACTAATATTAACAAAATAACAACGACTCTAATTCAACGGCTCGGCGATGCATTTGCACTGCTTGATGCGTTGGATGCGCTTCCGGCGCAATTGCGGCACCAGCGAGGGACACCTCAGCGTCACTGTAATCCAAGTGAACTTTTTGGGCTTACAGAATGCGCACGAGCGGAACGCCGGTCCCGTCAAATCTTCATCTTCAAAGTCCAAATCCACCTCTCGTCTGCCACCGCCACCGCCTCCGTGATGACCGCCGTGGCCGGTGTGACGACCGTTTGCACCTCCTCCGCCGGCGTGGTGCCGCCTGCGCTTTGGCGACTTTGGAATGTAGAACGAATTGCATTGCCCATAGCAAAAGCGATTGATGATCGTCCGGCTAAGGCATCCTTCCTCCCGAATTCGCTGCACCAGCGGTTCCGTCTTGCACCAATCCTTCTTCAGGTATTCCTTTCGCGTCACCACCAGTGCATTCTTACTCGATTTAAGCAGTTTGTCTCCCCGGTGGTAGGCTTGCAAATCGGCCAAAATATCCGCGTTGGAGGAGGAACCCCCCGGAGACTGGTACTGATAGCCGCCCCCTCCACCGCCAGTTTCGTTGAATGCAACGGCCGAAGCCGACTGACGCCGCCCGTTGAAGTCGAAATCGATCGCCACCTCGGGCGTCTGGTACAGGTCAACCCCAGTGCTGCTGTCCTCTGTCGCACCATCCTCGTCCATCAGCTCGTTCTGCACCAGGTATCGCTTCTCCTCCCGCGAGGCATTCATTCGTCGCTCCGCCAGGACCCGCTCGACGTGCCGGGTGTTGATGATATCCAGAATCGAGTCGGACAGTTGTATCCGATGACCGGATGAATAAATCAGCAGGAATGAGAGAAGAATCAGCAGCAGCTTCATTGTCAGATTCATCTGCAAAGTGCGAGAGAACAGAGAAGAAATCGAAAGTGACGGTTAGAATTGGCGTAACATAAATAAATGGATGTTGAACTGCAACACCGATTGATGAATGGGTAGATTTTTGTACGGCAAATGTTTTATTGTACTTGACTGATGCATTAGAATTTTTGTTTTGTTTGAAATACCGATCACTGGCAACAATGCAATTTAATACTTTCAACAATAAGCGTCATGAGTAGTTCTTTATTTTAAATATTTGGTGGGCCAACTAACCGCAAAAATACAATATTTTCTTTATTTTATTCTACGGTCATTCCCCAGCAAGACTGGAAACGCAAAATGTGGTTTAAATCATACTTTATTTAAAAGAAACGGTTGAACCAAATTGAAACAGGATTAAGAGAAAACAAGACGAAAAAAAAATCCTGAGCTTATAATGCAAATGAGAATAAAATCAACAAGAAAATTTCGAAGAAAGCCACTTAATTTGAAACCAAACAAATACTACATTAGAAATATGATCGAATAGGATGTTGTTGAATTTCATCAGTCCTCCTGTAAATTTCGGGCTGACAAACTGGTAAAACTGACAAATCGAAAAAATTTATGCAGTTTATGCTTCGAATGAAGAAATATTGAAGTTACGAAAGCACTACTTATCCGCAGAAGCAGATGGAACTTGCCAAACAAATCGGAAACTTCGATTTTTTTGCAGTTTTCTGGGTTCGGGACAGTCAACGAACGTGATATAAAATTCTTGTTCAGATATTTGTCCCAAAGACTTTATAGCACAGAGAATAGAAGTCCATTCAGTGACAATTTTTTCGGGAATTCTTGGATAAACTTTCAAACCCTTACACCAGTGCCAGAAGTTAGCTGTCGTGAGCTTAGTCTTGAAGTTTAAGCACCTTCAGCAACATTATCACTATAGTTTCCCAGTGTCAATTCTGTAGTGTCTTCTCGTTTTGAAGTTTTAACGAATGTTTTAGGCGTCCCTTAGGGAAGTAATCTTAGACCCCTTTTGTTTTTGCTATATATCAACGAGTATTCTGCCATCTGGATGCGGCCTGTTTTACGCCAACGATATCAAAATCTATAACATCATCAACAGTACCAGTAATTGCGACTACTTGCAACTAAGTATAGATCGTATGCAGAGTTGGTGCTCCCGACACATTCCACGCACTTGCACACCAAGAAATCGGTATTTAAAACTGCATATTTCAACTCATATTATACTGGATATGAACCAGTAATTATTGAAATACAAAGAAAACGTAGTTCTCAACACAATCGACATACAGAACGTTTAATAATTAGCACATTGAAGTATACACATATTAAACCATGGTGGAAAACGCGGTATTTCTTCTATGGTGTCCCGTTACGAAATGTAACTTTATTATACCTACCTAAATAACAACCTAAATCAAAAAGTAAATACTACGTTAGAAAGTACATTCAACAGATATAATTTAAAACTTGTTTAATAACTTAGTCACAAACGTATTTTTTGCTATCGGGAGCAAAATGTCAATGAAAGTCGGGTCGTCGTCGTAATGGGACACGCTGGAATGTGTCAATGTCTATCATCGCAGACAGAAACCGATCATGTCTACTTATTCAATTTCTGGACACAAAATTGAAGATTTAGGAGTTGACTTTGTGATTAAATGAATAAATAAATAAATACATAAATAAATAAATATGGGTCATTCCACGCCAAGCGTCCGAGACCCCTGTAATCGACCTTCTTGGATTTTTACCAAATTAGGTCAGATGGTTCGTTTTAGGTCAAAAAGCAAAAAAATATTTCACAATTACGCAATGATTTTTTACAAAGAAGATGGCCGAATGAATGCAGTAGGCTGAAACGCGTCACGCATAAAACAAACATAGTTATCATTTCACCGAAAAGAATTAAGCAATCTCAAATCAAAAAGCAAAAATCCCAAAGTTTCGTGCCGATTGGACTCCCTCTCCCTTTATGGGAGCCTTATGGGAGGAAAAATAAAGCTTAAATAAGTGCGTCTTAAATAAGAAGCGCTGATTTCATAAATCCGCTTGCCCCATTTTATCCCGTGGGCTCGTGAAGCTATGGAAATTTAAAGCTTGAATATGCGATAACTTAACAAGTAAATGCCCAAGAGATTTGCGGTCTTCTGCAAAAACGTGTATTTTGAGTACTTCGATAATTGCTTAGAACAATATATTCTAGTAAAATGCAACTAAGAAAAGTTAAGTTTGAAAAACCAATTTTTAAAGAAGTTTTAAAGAATAAAGCACTCGATAAAGATAGAAATTTTATTTCTTCAGCGAAGTTGCTTGTTTTTACATTATTTATAATTTTGTCGAAGAAACTATGTCTATATTTCCTAACACAAAAAAGTTATTGTTTTCATTATAGTAAGCGGTAACTAGCTTTTGACAGACAATAGATTAAGGGGGATGTTCATACGAACAAAAGTGCTGAAAACCATAAATGATAAAATGAAAATAAAAGACACTGCGAAAAAAGATCCACTTTTAGCCCTTTTAGACTACTGTGCATAGGGTCAAGTCTTAGAAAGACGCCCAAGGCTTTGCTTTGGGTATAAAGACGGCCTTCGCTTCTGAAGCTACTGAGCCACATACGAAATTTTTTTAAATTGACAACATGAAAGATGTGTTCAGAACAGATTTATTGGCATTTTGATAAGACACAAATGCACCGAAACACCCGGTGTAAAGTGTCTCTAATAAATAAACCAACCAACCTTGACATCTATACCTATAAAGAAGGATTTCTGTCTGTCTGTCTGTCTGTCTGTCTGTCCGTATGTTCCTTATAGAATCGAAAACTACTGAACCAATCGGCATGAAAATATGCATGAAGAGGTTTTTTGGGGCCAGGAAAGGTTTTAGTGATGGTTAGAAACCCCTCCCCCCACTAAGAGGGGGGGCTCCCATGCAAATGAAACACAAATTTCTGCATAACTCGACAACTAATCAAGCAAATAGAACAAAATTTGGCATGTGGGTGTTTTCGGTGACAAAAATTTATTCTATGGTAAATTGAGACCCCTCCCCTCTTTATAAGGGGAATTATAACTCCTCCCCTCTTTAAAAGGGGGGGCTTCCATACAAATTTCCCATAACTCGAGAACTAATCAAGCAAATGGAACCAAATTTGGCATGTGAAGGTTTTCGAGGGCAAGAATATTTTCTATAGTAAATTGGGACCTCTCCCCACTTTAAAAGGGGGGGCTCCTGTACCAAAGAAACACAATTTTGCTCATAACTCGAGAAGTAATTAAGCAAATGGAACCAAATTTGGCATGTGGGTGTTTTTGGAGACAAAAATTTTTTCTATGATGAATTGGGACCCCTCCCCGTTTTAGGAGGGGGGGATCCTATACACATGAAATACAAATTTCCTCATAACTGAAGAACTAATCAAGCAAATGGAACAAAATTTGGCATGTGAAAGTTTTCGAGGGCAAGAATATTTTCTATGGTAAATAAGGACCCCTCCCCACTTTAGGAGGGGGGGCTCCTATACAAACGAAATACAAATTTCCTCATAACTCGAGAACTAATCAAGCAAATGGAACCAAATTTGACACGTGGGTGTTTTTGGAGACAAAATTTTTTTCTATGATGAACTGGGACCCCTCCTCACTTTAGGAGGGGGGGCTCCTATACAAATGAAATACAAATTTCCTCATAACTCAAGAGCTAATCAAGCAAATGAAACCAAATTTGGCATGTGAAAGTTTTCGAGGGCAAGAATATTTTCTATGGTGAATTAGGACCCTTCCCAACTTTAAGAGGGGGGGCTCCTATACAAATGAAATTCAAATTTCCTTATAACTTGAGAACTAATCAAGCAAATGGAATCAAATTTGGCATGTGGGAGATTTTGGAGTCTTGAATTTATTTTACGATAGTTAGAGACCTCTCACCCCTATGGTAGGGGGATATGGAGAAATTTTTGCGAAACTCAAAAACTAATCGAACTCGAGAAATTCGAGACTCTTCCATAAAACATTAGTCAATACAAGACCACAAAAACTATCTATAGTAACACTAGATCATTCAGGACGAGAAGGTCGCGAGTGTTGCCGGCGACCCGCCGTCGGAAGCGCCGCCCGCTTGGGGGCTTGCAAAACTCGAGATTGTGACAAAAATCATCCGAGATTCATGACTTATGTACAACACAGGTTAATTTGTGGCAATACGAAGTTTGTCGGGTCAGCTAGTTTTGATATAAATATCACAACATTGCACAATAGTCGGAAAATTGCGATTTTTTCCCAAAATTATTTTTTAGTTTCAAATTGATATTTGTTACAAAAGAAACGATTTAAACTTATAAGAACTCAGATTTAGGGTGATTTGGGGAAAAATGATCAAATGTTTCCGATATAAATATTTGCTTGACAAAAAAAATTCTTTCTCGCGGGGATTCACTCAGACTTCACAAAAAATTCTTTCTCGCGGGGATTCACTCACTTCACACAGACTTGCTCCTATTTTCTCATTGAAACTCTCTTCTGGTACTAAATAAATTTAGTAACTTAGTAATTTAGTAAGAGTACTTACTTTCAACAAATTTGATTATCTTTGTTACTAAATTTTTTTAGTGCCTGAAGAGAGTTTCAATGAGAAAATATTAAAGACTTGCTAAAAATATGACAATTTAAAATTTTTTTTTTCGGAAAACGTCAAATGCTATAAACTTTTAATTCATATTTTGATACAACATACTTCGAGCTTTCAGACGCACTGTAAGAAACTGCGGCGACAAGAGTTGTTTTTTGGATTAAAGTTTATGAGAATTTCATTTTTATTATAAGTAGCCTATGGCGCTCCTCATTGAGTTTAAATTTGTTTTCATTTCATTTTTCAATAGGCTAAGATATCAGTATTTTTTGAAACGATGGTTGTACAATTGATGAAGGGACGGTAAGGGAAAGTAATGAAGAAGGAATTTTTTTGTTATTTTTTGGGAAAGGAGGAGAAAGAGTGCAAAGAAAGGAGGGGGGGGGTAATAGGTAGCTACGCTTAACAAGTTGTCGTTGTGACTCCTATCTTTTGTCCAGTCACAACGACAACTTGTTAAGCATAGCTACCTTCCTTTCCACTCTTTCCCCTCTATTACCCCCACCTTCCTTTCCACTCTTTCCCCTCCATTACCAAAAAAAAAATCATTCTTCTTTATTACTTTCCTCTACCGTCTCTTCATCAATTGTAGAACCATCGTTTCAAAAAAATATTTATATATTCTGACCGCATTTCAAGCTCATGACTAAAATCACGAGGTTTGGTCAAATAAGATATCAGTTTTAAAATGATCTATAGCAATAATATTTACATCCGCGATAACTATTTAATTTTTTGACTTTTTTAAAATGACTTATTTTTCAAACTTTTGAAATGGGCAGCCGTCAATTATTTATACATGATATTTTTTTCTATCAAAATTTTATTCGCGAATCATAAAAATATAGACAATTTACTACAAAACCGCGTTTAGGCATGTGCTAAAATGTGAAATTTTACATACATTCGTCAATTTTGGCCGGTACTTTATGTGCATTGTGACCAAAAGTTATCATCTTTCAAAACCAAAAATTCAGAAAAATTTCGAAAAAAAGTTCACGAATATTCCCATTTTACCTTTGAAGAAAAAAGGACAGCTAGAACAAAATGATAAACCCTAAATTTTGAAAATTTGAAAATTTAATTTTCTTTCTGTCAGTAATTTACGTCCTTTATTATAATTTTGGGTAGAGCACTAGACATGAACAACAAAATTAAGAAAGTGGACTATTGTGTACCTGGCACTCCCCCAGATAATTATTTTTGCAGGAAACATAAGCTTTTTTTGAGTGTACACTGAAGTCGCTTTTTACGCGACTATTTTTACGCGAATTTCGGAATTTACCCAGTTTTTTTATGCTAATTTCGGAATTTACGCGGTTTTTAACGCGAATTTTGGAATTTACGCGATTTTCGGAATTTACGCGGATGTGCTCAAAACGTCTATTTTTTCGCGTAGTGTTAAAATCCACAAAGTTTTTTCACGCGAAATTTAAAATTTACGCAGTTTTTTTACGCGAATTTCGGAATTTACGCGGTTTTTTACGCGAATTTTGTAATTTAAGCGGTTTTTTACGCGATTTTCGGAATTCACGCGAATGTACTCAAAACGTTTATTTTTTCGTGTAGTGTTGAAATCCACAGTTTTTTACGCGAATTTTGGAATTTACGCGGTTTTTTTACGCGAATTTCGGAATTTACGCGGTTTTTTTTAAGCGGTTTTGATTTACGTGGGACGTATCTTTCGCGTAAAAAACGACTTGAGTGTATTTTCATAGAAAATAGTCATTGGCATTATAGCATCGTTTTTACGATATTGCCCGTTAGAGGGTTATAGTAAACTGCTACAGAAGCGCATCGAATGCTTGTCAAAGCTTACGATGAACATACTCACAGCGCTTTAAGTAGTTGAAAAATATATTAATAACGGTGAATTTGTCTTGAGAGACTATGAGCGTGAAAAACCTTCGAGAAGGTTCGAGAACAGACTACTGCATGCACTTTTGGGCGAAGATAACACTCAAAAGCAATTGCCGATCAATTGAATGTGATTCCTGAAATCATCTCCATATGGCCTTCAACATGAGAAAGATCCAGAAGATTGGCAAACGGATTTCACATGAGCAGAACAAAAGACATCAGGAAAACCGAAAAATCACAAGTAAAAAGCTACTGACCAGATATAAAAGGAAATTATTTATCCATCGGATTTTGACTGGTAATGAAAATTTAATTTATTTCAAGACTCCTAAGCGGCAAAGATCTTGGTTAAGTGCAGCGGAACCATCAACATCGGTTGCACGAAAGACAATGCTGTGTGCTGGGATCAGAAGAGTTTGAACTACTATGAGCTACTTAAACCTTGTGAAACCATCAATAAATATTAAACGCTACTGACAACAAAGGATCAATTTGAATCGATTTTCGGGTGAAAAACGACTATGAAAATAAAAAAGACAACACAATATGATATTGTTGCATGACAATGCTCCATCAGACACTGCAAAACCGGTCAAGCAAACGTCATTTAGTCATGCGGTTGGAAAGTTCCGACTACCACTCATTTGCATCTATGTGACACGCACTTGCTGAGCAACCGTTCAATTACTGAGCAACCGTTCAGTTTCAAAACTGTGGAAAAATGGCTTGATGACTACCGCTTTGCTTCTAAAAACGACCAGTTCTTTTGGTAGAGAGATAAGAATATGCTTTGAATAGAATAAAGTGATTTATTTTAATGCAATAAATGTCTATTTTCTGTAAAAAAAATCTGGTTTTATACTTGTATACCTGATAAGCAGAGCACAAGCAACAATTTGGAAATTTTGATTAACCTTACTTTTAAGCTGTTCCGAATAGGCGTAACCATAACCACGAACCTCTCCAGATGTCAATTAATCCGTTTGAAATAAGCATGAAGGCATGAATGAGGATCCACACGACGTGATTATTTTGCTCTACGACAATACAGGACGCCATGTTTAGAAAGTCGTAAAAAAGGTCATCTGGGAACAAATTGTGAGAGCTGAGAGCACGAGACTCATGTTCACTTAGTCAATATTTTTAACCTTATGTCAATATTTTTCAGCTCATCTAGTTTTTTATTTTTTAGATTAAGCATTTACTCTTCCCGAAGATAATAAAATTTCACAGAAATACTATTTAAATTTAGGAGTTAAAAACTTAGTAGTGGTGTCAATCATAAGAACAATTAATACTAATCGAGAAGACTGTCATCCTCTCACGCCGGAATCAGTCTCTCAGCTGCCAACTGGACAGGTTTCCCCTTTCCGCACTTGGATGTTGGCTGGCTCGTGTTATTGCTTCGATTAAAATGCCCGATCTGTTGCATGCATATGCTGGTGACTTGAACGCTAAACTGGAAACTGGAAATCTAGCCGTGGGACGTTGGCTTTCGCTGCCAGCTCATTGCTGGGTGACACGACGAACGACGTTGAAAATATACATAATCCAACACTAATGCTAGCGGGTAATGCTATCCCAATAAACCGCTTTACGAATGGCTTATGTTCTACGCTGAAGTTGTACTCGCGTTTTCATTCATTTATCGCCGAAGGAAGCCGGTATTGGTGGGCACACAGTGCTGCGATTGGACCCCTGCCCGACACCCGTCGGGGTCGGGGTCGGGGTCGGAGCGCCAGACGGCGGGATCGCAGTTTGGCGCCCTTCCTATGCTCTCGGTTTCCGTTTGTGCGGATCAATTTGTCGCCATTCATAACGACCGGCAACGGCTGCGTCTGAGCCGACGACGGTAGTGCATCCGATGGGGAAATACCATTCATGCTAAGTATCGATTGGATTACGGGGGAAGATTCTTTTTCCGGTGGAACATGTATGATGGCCTCGAGCGGGGGGGATTTTTACAATTCCATTGTTGCATACAATGTTCACGCTAATGGTATCGACACGAACAAATGAAATATCTTTTCGCTCGTTGTTGAGGGGACATCCATAAATTAAGATTTTGCTTTCAAAAGTTTAATTTTGAGTAAAACGTTTCTAATGCAGTGCATTGCAGTATTTTTAAATTTTTAACCATCTTTACAATTTTGAAGGAATTTAAGGAATGTTGCTTTGACACAATTCCTTCTTATCCGTCTAATTCAATGTAGATCAAATGTGCTCGATGACTCGTTGGTATTTTCCGCAATTGTGACAATGTTTATTACCCGTGTGACAGCATCCACGGTACAACAGCTCATTAGCTTTGGCACCTCACCCATCAGGCCTTATTCATTAGGGGGTGAGCCTCATGGCTTCAAGCATCAACAGGTCGTCGGCAAAGTCGTAACGATTTCACATAACTTTTAACGATAGTGACTTGTTTTATGACAATATAGTACGCGGGATTGCTGACAGACCCATCTGGTACTTTACAACGGAGTACCTACTCTACATTATCGCAATTTATCTCAATTATCGCACATGGAATTTTAATTACATTGTGCGCGCCCAAACAACAATGGAAATAAGAACATTTGAGCAAATATATGTATTACTCTCAGTGCGCATGTAAATTTGTCGTTTATCTCCCGCATCAGCCCGCGGAGGCCGTGCGAAGCCAGACAAAAGACCAGACGATCGCAAATGGCATCCCCCAAGTCAGCAAAAGCTTCGAGCTTGCGAGAAGGAATACGCATACCAGACATATTTTCCGAATCACCGGTTGTTATTATTATCCGGCAAACATCAGCTGGCTGGAATGACTTTGGGTAATGATTCTATTATTACTGACGTGACTGTCAGTTTCATCACAAACACGCCTGCATACAAACTGTGACTGCGTCAGCGGAGGTTTGCATATTACTCAGCCTGTACTATGATATTTTATTAACTGAGCTTAGCCCTTCCTCCTTAATGCAATTTAATGCAATTGTTTGCATAGTGCTCACAAAACATATGGGAAAGACTTGAAAGTTCAAGCGGAGTTAGATTTTATTACCTTCCGTCAATTTAATGTTGTTGACAATATGTCGATGGACTATAATAAACTGTTAATTTCATAGTAGCAGCTTTGATTGAAAACACTGTTAATCTATCATACCTAATAGCTACTTATCCTGGTGTAATCGAGTATCCCTCAATTCCTGGGTCTTGCTCCACGTGATCTATCCATCTAGCACGTTGTGCACCCCTGCTTCTGATGCTAGCCGGATTTCGTGGACCGCAGAGGGCTACCGGTCTCATTAGCGTGTTTACATGTTACATTTAGTATGGGGGTGGAGTTTACCAGACCTTAGGGTCTTGTGGATGTCGAAGTAAATTCGACTTCCGGCAGGAATACGTGTGCGTATTTCTCTGCTGCTGTTGTTATCTGGCGTAAACAATGATCCAAGGTATTCGTTCACAACCTCAAACTCGTCCCCGTCGACTACCACACTATTGCCCATGCGAGCTCGATCGCGCTCAGTTCCTTCTGCTAAAAGGTGATTGGTTTTAAACGAATTTACCACTATACTAATACAACCCTCTCTGATGTAAAGCAGAACTTCACAGCTTGGTAGACTACTCAGCAACCACTTGGAACGTCCTTCTGACAATGTCCACGTCGTCAGCGAAACAGATAAATTGGCTGCATTTATTATAGATCTTGCCCCGCATGTCGAAATCCGCACGATTCTCAACACCTTATAGCGCGACATTATATAGGAGGCAGGAAATACTATCACTTTGCCGAAGTTCCCTGCATGTTTCAAATAGGCTTGATAACTCAGCACTGTACACCATCCTTCGTAGCCTTATTCAGTTTTCAGCTTCGGGGAAAACCGATTTCGTCCATCATTCCCCGTAGCTCTTCACGGTCGAAAGTATTCTAGGCGGCCTTGAAATCTATGAATAGATGGTAGGTCCGTTGGACCGTAGGTACTTATTATTCACGACACTTTTGGAGAATCTGCCACAACACAAAGCCTGGGTTGGTTGTTGATCGTCCACCCACAAAAGCGATTTGATAACTTTCTACAAATCTACTTACCTGCTGGGAGGGTCGGCGGAAAGATGATCTGAAAAAGTACTTTACAGGCGGCCTTGAGAATAGTGAACGTTTCGCAGTTCCCACATTCCAACTTGTCGCCCTTCTTGTATACTGGACATGTTACTCCCTTTTTCCGATCCTTCGTTAGCTATTCTGTTTCCCATATCCTGACTAGTAGCCGGTCCGAGCGCATCTTGATAAGCTCCGCTACGATGCCATCTTTACCAGTTGCCTTGTTATTCTTGAGCTGGTTGATGACTTTGATCGCTTCACCTATCGTGGTAGTCGGTACATAACCATCATTTATCGTACTGATGTAGTTAATCCTACCAATGCTTAGAAATTCCATATTCAATTTATGCAATACACCTGAATTGATGCAATATCTTTGCAATTCTTTACTGTTTCTAGTACAGGTGAAATGAACTCAGCATTGCCAACCTGAAACAATGATTCGAGCGAATCACTTGCGTTCAGGTTCGTGTTGTTTTTTGCATTCATTCATTTTTGACAATAGTGAATGAAATCAAATCTGAATCATTCATTTATTTTAAACTGCCGACAACGGCAAACGAAATTACATTAAACTCCGAAGATTTCCTTGCCCCAGCCAGTTGATTTCAAAAAGCAGACAGTTTAAAAAGCAGACAGTTTAAAAAATTAACTTTGAGACCTAAAACATCAGTCAAAAGCAAGAAAATTAACTAACACGTTAATCGAGCAATTATTCAGCTCTACAATTCATTAATGAATTGTTTTGAACTTGACTATCCACCCGAAATCCGAACACAGCACTGTGTACCATCCATCGTAGATTTAATTAGTTTGATGAGCTTCCTGGGGAAGCTGTTCTCGTCTATGATTTTCCATAGCTCTTTCCGGTCGATGGTATCATATGCGGCTTTGAAGTCAACGAATAAATTATGTGTGGGAACTCTGTACTCACGGCCCTTTTGGAGGATTTGCCGCAGTGTAAATATTTGATCCGTTGTAGACCGACCTTCGACGAAGCCGGCTTGATAAGTTCCCACAAATCTTGTCGCAATTGGTGATAGACGGTGGAAAATGATTTGGGACTGCACTTTATAGGCGGCATTGAGAACGGTGATCGCTCGATAGTTCTCACAGTCCAATTTGTCGCCCTTGTTATAGATTGGGCAGATAACCCCATCTTTCCACTCCTCCGGTAGCTGTTCCGTATCCCAAATTCTAACAATTAGTCGGTGTAGACAAACGGCCAGCTTTTCTGGTCTCATTTTAATAAGCCCCGCTCCGATGCCATCTTTACCAGCTGACTTGTTGTTCTTTAGTTGCATGATGGCCTCCTTAACTTCGCCTATCGTTGGGGCTGGCACCTCTTCCCCGTTTGTTGCACCGTTGAAATCGCTTTCCCCGCCACCATGGTTCTCCGCCTGAGCGCCATTCAGGTGTTCATCGAAGTGTTGCTTCCATCTATCGGTCACCTCACGTTCGGCCGTCAGAATACTGCCAGTCTTATCCCGACACATTTCGGGTCGCGACACAAAGCCTTTGCGGGACCCGTTCAGTTTCTGGTAGAACTTTCGCGTTTCCTGAGAACGATGCAGCCGCTCCAACTCTGCATATTCCTGCTCTTCCAGGCTTTTTCTCCCAAAAGATTTGGTTTCGCTGCATTTTCTTCTGTTTGTGTCTTTCCACGTTCTGATGTGTGGCACTGCGCATCTCGGCCACCCGCGCGGCATTTTCCTCATCCATCACCCTCCTACATTCATCGTCAAACCAATCGTTCCGCTGATTCCGGGCCACATGCCCGATGGAGCTCTCCGCTACACTGCTGATGGCTGTTTTGATAGTGTTCCAACAGTTCTCGAGAGGGGCTTCGTCCAGCTCGTCCTCTTCCGGCAGCGCAACTTCGAGTAAATGCGCGTAGTTTGCGGCGACGTCTGGCGGCTTCAGCCGCGTGAAATCTAACCGAGGCTGGCGTCGGTACCGAATGTTGTTCACAACGGAGAGTCTTAGGCGCATCTTAACCATCACTAGGTAGTGGCCGAGTCAATGTTAGTGCTTCGATAGGATCTGACGTCGATAATGTCTGAGAAGTGACGATTGTCGATCAAAACGTGGTCGATCTGTGATCGGTGACCTCCAGGTGTACTTGTGATGGATTCTGTGCTGGAAAAAGGTACTACGTACGGCCATATTCTTGGAGGCGGCAAAGTCGATAAGTCTTAGGTCCATTTCATTGGCCCGCTGGTGTGCACTGAACCTTCCAATCACCGGTTTGTATTCCACCTCCTGGCCGACCTGAGCATTGAAATCCCTGATGACGATCTTGATATCATGTTTTGGGCAGCGGTCGTATTCACTCTCCAATTGCGCGTAGAATTCATCCTTGTCGTCATCGGTACTGAGGTGGGGGCTGTGCACGTTGATGATGCTTATATTGAAGAATCGGCCTTTGATTCTCAACCTGCACATTCGAGGATTGATTGGCCACCAGTCAATCACCCGTTTCCGCATCTCGCCCATCACTATGAAAGCTGTATCCAGCTCGTGTGTGTTGCCGCAGCTCTGTTAGATGGTATGTCCATCTCTGAACGTACGTACCGTTGAGCTCTTCCAGCACACCTCCTGCAGCGCTACAACGTCGAACTTGCGGCTCTTCAATACGTCGGAGAGCACTCGAGTGCTCCCTTGGAAGTTGAGAGATCGGCAGTTCCACGTCCCGAGTTTCCAATCCATAGTCCTTTTTCGTCGCGTGGGTCTATTCCGATTGTTCCAGTAAGAATTTATTTGTTCTTCGTTCAGTGCTTTAGTATTTTTCGTGGTGATGGCTTGCAAAGTCTGCTACACCAACCCCCTGTTTCGCCCTCCTTTCCTGTCAGCATACGACCTTGGCTTCCACCAGGGTTAGTTACCCGATCTCCACCAAAGTTGCTCGTATCCCGGCTGGTACCACGAGGAGGTAGGAATAAGAGGCTATGAACCACTGTAGGGTCTATTTTATGCCTACACGTGCACAAGGCACCAACGGTACGCATTATTCAGCCGTTTACCAGCCTCCATTTCTTCTAGGCTTGTGTGCTTCCTATCCCGGATTCCCGGACTAGATTTGCTGTCTTTATAAAAAATATAAAAGAGAGGTCTACGGTTGCTCCCCTGTGGAACGCCATAGATGTTGCAGAACGAGTCGGAAAACTCTGATCCGATCTTCATACTTAGCCTACAGTGTATTACATACGATTGTAGCCACTTGCAAAACGGTAAACTCCCAGCTTCTCAAGCCTTGCAAGGAGGATATCGTGATCCACCCAATCAAACACTGCGTTTAGGTCCATTAACAGTGCCTTAATTTACATTCCTTCATTCATGTTGCGCAGGTAGAACGAGACGAACGAACGAAATGACGATAACTTCTTTGGATTTCTGCGAAGGTTTCCTTGCATCCATAGAGTATATAGAAGACGGTTGTAGGCTCGAAAATCACTACAGGCACTGTTAAAACACAGACAAACAGACATAACACTTGGAAGAAAAATGAACAAAAATTATCATACCACACATTTTGCCTGAACACTAGTGCCATCTATGAATGACATTCCCAAATATCAAAGAGCAACAGGAGTATCCCTCGAACTAGCAAGTATTTTTTATGGGGATGTCCCCTGTCCCCTTCTTTCGTTAAAAAGCGCCACTTTGATCAAAACGGAGACATTCCCAGCTAAGCCCAAATTTGAAATGACGGTTTAATCGGTGCGAAGAATGAAAAACGAGTGTTATGTCTGTTTGTCTGTGGTTGAAGTATCGCTTGGTAGCTTGGCAGCGCAATTTTTGAAAGCTGCTCAAAGTACAACCGTTTACAGGAACATTTCAAATTAAACCGGACCAGTTGTAATCGCCGAATGGCAGCGCTGGCTCATTTGACGCTAGCAGAGATCACACACTTCCAGCTGATTCGATATATTCGCTGATACTCCTGAGGTGTCATTGTTACGGCTGGGGATAAATATATTACATCCGATTACATAGATTGCTCCGAGAATGACCGGCCACTAGGATTTTTACCCATAGTTGCACAAGCGTTTTATAAATTGAGGATGAGTTGATGAGGTAAGTCAGCTTATTGGAGATCGCGATCAACACACTACCGCCACGGGATTTCCTGTTGTTCTGCAGGTTGAGATCACTTCTAAAGACAAAAAATGCGCTTCCGAAAAGCTGTTGCTAGTGAATCCTCTCGTCAAGCCAGGTTTTCATTAAAACGTTCCAAGTCCGAGCACGTTCTGGCATTAAATCAGCAGCGTACGCATGCTATCCCAGCCATCTTCGAAAGCGGTCAATCCCGTTGTAGTAACATTCTCACCTCTCACGTCAAGGACTCGGGTTCCCACCCCAATCCTTAATGATGCTGGTCGTGGAGCATACGTGATTTCTCAGAAGTACATAGTTCCATCTCATAGAATTACATAGCGTTAGATGTACATTTAGGCGTTTTGGTAATACATTTCGGTTATCTCCGTTATAGTGAATCTAGATTACCTCATCAAAAAAGTAGTTATCCGCCGAAATTACAAAAAATTAGGATGGATTAGGATCAGATTACCTCCGATTCGCCCTCAATTAGACGCGAGGCAGCTTTCCCGAGCTACAGCTAGTACCTAATAATTTGCTTAATTAAATCTATTAGGGGAACTGTGGGTAAAATGAACAGCGGGGGGGGGTTGAATGAACAGGTAGCCAAATTCCAAGTAAACCGATTAGAATCTGTTCCAGATCAACAGGTATCTTCTCCTAGAAGTATTTCAAGCTGTTTGAGACAATAATGTGGTGATCATAAGTATTCCAATGTGAAAAAATTGAAAAAGTAAAAAATATTTGCTGAAATGTGACGCCGATAGTAATTTCCATTATTAGTACATAAGATATTTTGGTGAAACAAATTAAATTTCGACTATTGGTATCATTTAGTGTTGTTTGCTTATCACTATCTTGCGGATCTGTCGAAAATTCCAAATATTTTTATCAACTGTTTGTTCATAATAAACACTTGAAAACAATTGGTGTTTTGGGGGTAAAATAAACCCCTCACTATGGGGGCAAAATGAACAATGTGTATTATTATATTTTATTTTCCATTTATCAGCAGCCATGACCTAATTGCAATTCCAGCAATAAAAATGATCGAGTATCTCGAAAAATAACCGAGTGCTGGAGAATCATGCGAGTTGAAATGCTTTGTTAGAACGTGGCGAAGATACATTATGTTAACTTTGCGGAGTCCCATTTTAACTCCAACAGCCCTGTTGTATGTCTACGGCTTATGTAGAACAATGATAATGTAAAAAAATGTTTAATTTATCCAAACTGCATGTTTACTTTAGTTTTCTATGACATGTTCATTTTGCCCTCATTGCATGTTCATTTTACCCACACGAAAAAAATCAGGCTCGAATGTGACGCTTTCGAAAACAATGAATTTTTCATGACAAATCGTCCTTTTTCAATCATCTTTATATATTGCTACGTGGAATATGAATCCGCCTTTCAATTCATATAGTGCGTTCAGCATTTGGTTGGTTCTTGGGGGCGAAAATGGCGAAATTGCTAAGGGTGTTCATTTTACCCCCAGTTCCCCTATGAGACCATTTTTCAAAATGGAAAAGCAACTATGAGCCAAAGGTTCCCTAAATTCGATGAAATTTTGTACACGAGCATAGTTCATGGATATATGAACAAAAACAATACTTCAAAAAATTCGATGTTTCCCCTTTCTCTAAATAGATAAATTTATATATACCAATCAAAAAAAGATTGCACGAATGCGTTGTTTTGTCTTCGAGAAGAAGTTTCAAAATATTTGTTTTTACATGAGCGACGTTTTATCCGGAGGGGTTGTGTGGCTATCAAACTTCATACATTGCCTTTGTCCCACTAATTTGTTTCCCAAGTAACAATTAGGGTTTTATTACACTCTAATAATGGCATTTAAAACCAACATTGGTCATGAAAACCGCCATAAGAGAACAATATAACTATTGTTGCTTTTGGGGTTTGGTGGTTTTGGTTGTGGTACCTATACTTACTAGTTGCTTCACCTAAAAACAACTGAAACTAAACAAAAAGCAGGTAAACACAGTCTTTCAGCTATAACTTAACTATTATTAGCTGTTAACTTCGATATGTAGTTAAATCGGTTACTCCAGAATTATCGCCATCTTGCGTGGATGTTTAGTCCGCAAAATTTTTACATTTTCACCCTGCTGGTTTCATCGCGTTGCGTTTGTTCTGCGAGGCACTGAAATGCATAATTGTTTTTCGTTCATTTCCCCTGGTTGGATGGATATAAAATTATTATCAAAAAAAGCGGAAAAGTCTACAATGTCTAGCTCTGAAACAAAAACTAGTGATTTTTTCAATTGGCTATGGTCGCTTGGACGCTTAAGTTTTCTGTATGGTAGGTTCCTATCCTAACTTTATTTTAAACTGTGAAAGCAGCATCTAGGTTTTAGCGGTTAGTAAACATATACGATGAGAGTACAATGTTATCCTTCAATTTCTAGGAACGCCGCCTCCAGCACAGTTGTCATTCGTCAACAAATAATATAAGATCTACCTATGTAGGGTGTCAATAAATCTATTTGCTGTGTTAAACACATCTGTCACCACGTGTCGTAAGAGACTACGCTTCTAGAATTAAACCGGAAATTTAATTATATTCTACGCAGGATTTGGCACGTTTTGCTATCTTTCCTTCACACATCTTCTGCTGTGTGTAAGTCATACCAAAACAAATATACAGGATAACAACACAAATTTCCCACACTCAAAAATGCTCAGAATAAGCGTTAAATTTGGCGCTAGAAAGCCCAACGGGAATATGAATTAGTTCGGAGAATCGGTTAATTATGCTAAAATCCCTTTACAGCCTACGCTTACCAACCAACCATTTCTCGCCTCGCCACCCCAGGCCAGCCAGTCAGTGGTGACTTCAACTGACAGGTATCACACAATAAAAGCGAACTATCCCTACATTAGAAATGGAACCGAAAACCCAAAGCTACCAAAACTAATCGACTGTTGTTGTTCTCCTGCAGGATTTTCATTCACGAAAGGATTTGCCCCGGAAAGGTGTTATGATCGAATTGCTTGTGCATGCTCAAACTAATTTAATCTGCTTTGGAATGTCCTTTCGGATGACACACATGGCGCGCTGTATATTATTTCGGCGCTTTGGCTACCTGTAAAGGTGGCAGTACGTGTCTTTTGAACTATAGTTTGGATTATTTTATATTGTTAATGAATTTTCTACGAAGACGGATTTCAAGAGCGTGAACAAATAGTTTTGGAATGCGATGGAAAGTAGAAAGCAACCGAAGGTTTTGTCAGTTCATACAACACTCAAAGATTCATGTACATATTGACAGTTCGCAGACTAGTTTGTTGTTCAACTAAAGCGGAATGAAGTTCATTTTTTACCCACGTTCGCATGTAAATCTTCACCTAGCTAGAAATGGCGATGATATAATTTCGCGTGTTTACAACCTCTTCAAAATGCATGCAGGTGGAGAAATATGACCCGAACCGGTCGCCAGCAAACGTCAACGGACTGTTTCGGTGCGCGAAATTAAAACTCTGCGACACAGATTGAGAACCTAGAATTTCGAAATTAATCAGAATTAAGTACTTATCAATCAAAATTTGTTAATTAAATTTTTAATCAATAAATATTTTGCTCTTCGCTAGTAATATAACCCATAACTTAGCGTTGGTAGAAAACTATTTTTGTCATAACAACAAGTGTTACATCCATACGATCTGTGCCTTAAAATCAATCAGATCCCAGTTCAGAACTTCAACCTGAAACACCGCCACCGAGATGGCCATCCGACAACAGCAAAGTGCTCGAGTCTCAACCAACCCGCGTTTAGCGAGTGAGTGAGCGGTGGATGCGATCACTCCTAAAGCCTGTGTGCCTCGAAAAAGTGGGTAGGTTGTATCCGCGGCGACGACGACGACGACGACGTCGCAGTCAATGTCCACCGCGAATGAATTGCGTAATTTTACATTTCATTTGAGAGTACAGTAAGCCGGCCGCGTGCTCCAGTCGGCGTGAAGTTTCGAGGGTTTCGTTTATAGACCGACTGCGCCTCCTCCAGTTTTTTTTTATTTATTTATTTTTTGTTTGAGTGTGATATTTTGCATTGTTTTATGCGGGATTTTTTGCTCTGCGATGCTATTTCTTTATAATTGGTCACCGGCAACGAGCCGCAGCTATCGTCTACACAGTCCAGTCGAATTGGAACTTCTAATGCTGCGGTGTTTATTGCACTGTTAAAAGCGGTTTCAGCCGGGATTGGAACTTCGCGGAATTTCAAATTTGGTAAGCTGGCATTTAGGCGGATATAAATCAAACAAAATTGTCGGCTGGTGTCAGTAATAACATCAATTGGCTTTATCGTCGTTGCAGCTTTTGCACAATGTTGCAGTAATGTGCTGTAAATATGGCAAAATCCGAGAAGAAAAAGTTAACGCAACACTTTTAATTTTAATGCTTTATTCACAGTTAACCGGTTAAATTTACTGCTCACCGTTCCGCGCTCCATTCTTTCTTCATATTTTTAATAGTCAGTAAAATACGAACGAGCTTAAAAATTCAATTAATATTTAATTTACTAAGAAGGGAACTTCTAAACTTTATGAACTTAGATAATTTTCCATTAATCATGGGTGTTTCTCATCTTCAGATTGTATAAAACTTACTATTTGTTTTGCAAAAAATAGCACAGTGTAAATAGTTTAAAACAACGTACTTCAGACCACAAGATGCAGTCCAAACATTATCACGAAATGTTACGTATAAGCATCTTTTTTGAAGTCCAAGTCCATTTTGGAATCATCAAAATATAATCTAACACAAATTTTTAATTAGCTCTCTAACGAGTAAGTCCATCTGTAGATGGCCTTCGTTTTTAGAGGCTCAGAGCCACATATGAAATTTGTTTTGGTATTCATCTAATGAAATCAAAAACGAAACGTCTTTAAGCCAATTTTTTGACTGTGTGTACACATTGTCATACTCAACAAATAGCTTTCAATAATAAGGGCTGAGAATAACATAAAAGCTGTCTACACATGGAGCTACAGATGATATGCCACACGCCTGAATATAGACAGTTTTTGTGGGTCTTTTTGCAGCTTCATGTGCATGCTGTTCTCTTCTAGCAGCATAGAACCGGAGTACCAATTCATTGAGGGTCTCAATACACGCAAGTCTTTTTCAATCTAGTACGTAAGACTTCTCTATTCCTGATGCCGGTGGGGTTCTTAAAGAGAACGGATTTCACTGCATAGTAATCCGGCATCCCTGCGACATGGCCGGCCCACCGTAATTCCCCAACTTTCGCCAGGTGTCCGATGGGAATCTCTACAAGTAGTGCCTGTAACTTGTGGTTACTAAGCCTACACCCCTCTCAGCTTTCACTCTCGTCCAAAAACGGCCAGAAAAGTGCACGTATGTTTTCCGTAAGCATAGTTACAGTCTCAAATCCGTAGAGGACTACAAGTCTGATTAGCGTTTTGTACATCGTCAGCTTTATGCGACCTGCGATGTATGCTCCTTGATCGAAGCGACTTGTGTAGACTCGAGTTTCAGTTTGAATTCGTCTCCTTACTCGTTGTCGACGGTGACCAGATAAATGAAATACACAATCACTTCGAGTTTATCGTTATCAATAGTCACTGTCTGTGGGAGCCGTTTTCTCTGATTTTCGACGTATTGATTTGTAACCCAATCCTCCTAGCCTCCGTTCTTCTTCTAGCGTAGATTGTCTCCGCCGTCCCAAGGTTTCCAGTAATGATATCGAGGTATTCTGCAAAGGGTAGAAGTTGCCTACTTTTTTTGAAGATCGTTCCTCTCGTGTACATCCCCTTGCCACAATTCTCTGCGCGATTTGAAGTGATTCATGAGTGCCCCTGAAATACGTACGTAGCATATTACTCGGTTCAGTGTAGCTTTGATCAACCACGTCAGTTCATCTGAAAAACTGTTCTCGTACATTATCTGCCATAGCTGTTCGACTGTATCGTATACTGCCCAGAAATCCCCGAAAGTATGATGCGTTAGCACGTTGTACTCCCGGCATTTGTTGAAAAGTGAAAATTGGATCCGTAGTAGCGAGTCCGTTTGATACTACCCTACAAGTTCTCTTACTATTGGGGATAGACGACGTAACAAAAACTAATAGCGCACCTTGTAGGCAGTGCTGATCAGCGTCATACTGCAAGAATTACAGCAATTGAACCGATCGCTCTTCTTATAGATAAGACAAAAACACCTTCCATCCACTCCTCCGGTTGCTTTTCCTTTTCCCAAATCGTTGAAATTATGCAGTGAAATCCCGTTGTTAGTGGTTCTTTTGCTTGTGTCACAAGGATATAGGCATGAAAATTGCTGGATAAGAGGCCAAGGACCGCTATGAGGTCTATGTTACGCATAATCCAGTCGTTCACACACCAATTGGCCATATACAAGAGTAATAAAAAATTTTTGTGCCAAAATTCTACTCTCCTTCGATGAAAACGATTGAACTAGTATATCGAAAGCTTCAAGCCCCAGCTGTGAATAACTGCACCAGTGTCGAAAATGGCAGGGGGTTTTCCGTAGCTGGAAACAGTTTAATGAAGCGAGACATGCTCGTTGCGAGCGGCTCTTCCCGAAACTAAACGTCTATTGGGAGTGGTAAGCAAGATTATAGCGTCTGAGCGTCTGACCAACGAGTAGGATATGGCGGAACATTCGGGAGTTCACAGTCGAAGGAGTTGTTACAGAATACTCATGGAAAACTGATCACAGACTCGATTCACGAATTGAAGATAATCTGAACCAAGTTAAAATAGGTCTCTTGACTCAATGATAATAAATAATCCCTGTGCTTTATTATCATTGCTCTTGACGAACCTTGATCTGAACTAGCAGTGAAAGCACATCCATGATACGATCCGTGCTAGAGCGCAAGAAATATTGAGAACAACTCTTCGATGCAGCCGCTTCCAGTGAACGATTTGACAGCAGAAGTGCCAGCGAGTGTCTAATGAGAAACGCCGATTCAATGGCAACTCTTGTTACGTGTAATGACAAGCAGGAGAATACTGTGTAATGGTGAATAAGATGGAACCGTCGACAACAACAGAATAATGATCATGGGAGATGGACAAGCTGTTGATATAACAACTTTGGACGAGGTAAAAGTGCAGTCCGAGAGCTTGAAAACGGCGAAGTAGCTGGATAGGACGGCATCCCTGCTAAACTTTTATAAGCCTTGACTAAAGACATGAGTTATGGAGAAACTACCGTCAGTCTGATTGGAAGATCTCATAAGTCCTACAAAATGGGCAATTGACTCGAATACAGTAATTATTGGGCAATAACTTTCGTAAACTCTGCTTACGGAATTCTCTCCCACTTTCTAGTTCATAGACCGAGGCCGTTATAGCAAAATCATCACTAAGAAATACGAGAACCGCTCGAGAAGAGCCCTTACAGCAGTTGTGGCCACGGTATAAGCATGGTGCGTGTGAAATCTGATCTCCTCCCTCATTAGATCCGCGGGTTGGAATGGCTTCCAACATTAATAAAATTACCCTATAGTTCCCGTCTATACTTTAGTTTACTTTACTTTTTCGGCGACAATCCGCTTATCAAATCCATGCCGAATTCAGGAGCCGTCTCTACATTACTCGGTCTTGAGCTGCCACCCTCCAGTCGCCCCTAACACCCGCTGTTCTAGCATCCTCGTCAACAGCGCTCATCCAACGGGTACGGGGTCTGCCTCGAAGTGGTCGGCCTCTGTCGGGTTCTCTGCTAAATATTGTTTTCGCTGGTCTCTAATCCGGCATCCTTGCTACATGGCCAGCCCATTGTAGCCTGCCGTATTTTAGTCGCTTCACAATATCCGCATCTTGGTACACTTGGTATATTTCATGATTCATGCGCCTGCGCCACACTCCTTCGTCTAATATGCCGCCAAGAATTGATCGCAGGATCTTACGCTCGAAAACGCCAAGAGCTCGTCGGTCGCTCTCTTTCAACGTCCACACTTCGTGGCTGTAGAGTACGCACGGGAGAATTAGCGTCTTATAGAGCGCGAGTTTTGTACGGAGTTGTAGGCTATGGGACCTCAGCTGGCTATGTAATCCGTAGAAGGCCCTGTTGGCAGCCGCTATCCACCTTTTTACTTCACGGCTCACATCGTTGTCACATGGCACTAACGTACCAAGGTAAACAAATTCGTCAACCACTTCAAAAGTATCTCCATCTATCACCACCGCAGTTCCAACACCCGAACGATTCGGTTAAACGAAACGAGCTGTGGCAGATTATGCTTGAACATGGTTTTCCAACAAAACTGATTAGGCTGGTACGTGCTACCCTTGATGGTTCAAAATCAAGCGTCAGGATAGCGGGTGAGTCATCGGACTCGTTTGTGACGTTAGATGGTTTGAAGCAAAATGACGGACTATCGAACTTGCTGTTCAACATTGCATTGGAAGGTGCTATTCGAAGGGCCGGCGTGCAGAGAAGCGGTACCATTATCACGGAATCTCATATGCTTCTAGGGTTCGCGGACGACATTGATATCATCGGTGTTAACCGTAGAGCTGTGGAAGAAGCGTACACGCATCTTAAGGAGGAAGCTGCGAGGATAGTGCACCATATACTTTGTTTTGGTGGAATTTATGATAAGCACATATTACAAGGAACACCTCGCGATAGATCCTCAACAAGTTTCGAGAATTCAACTGGCAGACTCGCCTTTTATATTCATAGAATTTACGGCCGCGTACGATACAGTTTACCGAATTAAAATATCGTAGATTATGATTGAACATGGATTGATACAAAAATTTTAAGGCTGATAAGTTGGCAAACCTTTTCAGCTTACCAACTCATTAGGCCACTCTTGATTATTTAATGTCCAGCGTCAGAGTATCGGACAACTTCGTGACCCCAGATGGTTTGAAGTAAGGTGTCAGACTACCGAATTCGCTGTTTAACTTTGCATTGGAAGATGCTATTCGAAGGGAGCAGTACCATCAAAACGTCATAATTGTTAAGCTTATCATAACCACTGTCAAAGCGGAAAATATGATGGCTAGTAGAGAGCGCGGGAGCCCATAGGGTGTTGGAATTATAGTGGTTGGATACTTTTGAAGTAGGCAATGAATTACATTCATTGCATAGTTATGGCCAAAGTGGTCATTAAAACCGCAATAAGAGTACAATAAAGCTCACATTGCTACGTGGGCGTTAACCTTTATACATTAGTGACATGTAACAACGATGTGAGCGAAAAGCCGGATAGCGGGCACAAAAAAGGGCTTCTACGAGGTGCGTAGCTAGCTGAGTTTACGCAGTCCGCAACTCCGTACGAGATTGGTGCTCTATAACACGCTTATTCTCCCAGTGGTACTCACTGGTCATGAAATGTGGACGTTGAAGGAAAGCAACCGACAAGATGGATATTTTTTTTTTCATAACAATACGAAGACGAAGAACATGACAGAAGAAAGTCCGGTATGGTTACTTGCGGCTCTTAACGGTTCCACAGGGCGAAACACAGGGCCTGGGGGAAAAAATTGGGCTCTAATCCGGTTATAGTTGGCTCCCGTTATAGCTTGGTTCAATTCGCGGTTCACCCAGTTTGGTAAAAACAAACGAAGTACGAAGCTATAACTGATACATCAATACATGATACACCTGATTTTCCGCTCTTTCCCCTTCACGTCTTGCCATCACCAGGAAATACTATGAAAAGCTATATTTGTTTGTTTCTACCGTTTCCTTCGTTTCTTGGAAAGACTTTCGTTCTAAAAAAGGTTTGCTGGTTCGGATTTGGACTTGGGTTTGGACTTGGACTTGGGTTTGGACTTGGACTTGGGCTTGGGCTCGGGCTTGGGCTTGGGCTTGGGCTTGGGCTTGGGCTTGGGCTTGGGCTTGGCCTTGGGCTTGGGCTTGGGCTTGGGCTTGGGCTTGGGCTTGGGCTTGGGCTTGGGCTTGGGCTTGGGCTTGGGCTTGGGCTTGGGCTTGGGCTTGGGCTTGGGCTTGGGCTTGGACTTGGGCTAAGGCTTGGGCATGGGCTTGGGCTTGGGCTTGGACTTGGGCTAGGGCTTGGTACTCAACATTTGTGCAAACTGAAGGCCGTGAATTTTTTCGGCCAAATATAAAGTTCGGCCATTCGTGTTTCGGCCTTTTGTGATTCGGCCATTAGATTTGTTATTTGTTATTTCGGCCATCTGTGCTTCGGCCGTTCGTGACCCGGCCATGTGTGTTTCGGCCATTCATGGGTAATCCAATTCCATTCCAATGTTTCATTTTTGCCGAAAAGTCACTTTTATATGATAGTTTTTTTACATGTCCAGTTTAGCTTCGATCATGATTGAATCCTGCCTTAAGAAAGGAAAATCATGAACAAAATGCTTGCAGAATTTACATCTACTTACTTATTATTAATTTTCACTATATGACATGATCCTACGTTAAAAAATATAACCTGTTACCCATATCAGACGGGAAATCAACTAATATTTTGATTCTAGTTTTGAGTTCTTCAGATAGCTGTAGGATATTATTTATTTCTAATGCTTTGTTAGCTAATATATCACCTTATTTCCAACAATACCGTCATAAATAGTCCATCAATTATATTGAAAACAATAATATATATTAAAATGATTTTGCATCCTGCGAACGTAATTATAATTACGATCCTACGATTCCCGCGAACTAATGAAAAAGAAACTCAAAAAAAGCCCCCGCAGTTGGGAAGGAAGGCATCGGTTTCAGCCATCAATGGCGCCCACCACTACGTCCGCTGCCGGCGCTAGTCGGTCAGTACTGGCGTCAGTGGAAAATGTCTCAATATTTTACCTTTATAGGTCTGCCTGCGTGGATTGCAGTATCTCCGGCTCCGCATCAACGGCGCTGGGGAAAAGAGCAATTCGTTTATGCTTCGTATGCTTCTTTCATACTGTTACATTTTTTTTTGTTTCCGATGCAAACGATTTATGAATAAAGTGAGCTGATTAAAAGAATCATTCTTTACAGAATGACTTATGTAAGTTGAAAAAACGGAGTACGATATTAGCGACTCTACCCTAATGTTTCGAACCCACTCGATACCGCTACCGAAAGTGCGGATGCATATAGTGCTTATTTATGAACATCGACATGTCGTGAATTAAGCTCGTCCAAAAATAGTCGAACAACTGAAATAGAGCTGCTGAAAAACCACATTGAAATTTGATTCCGACCATGTTAGACAATAGAATAATTCATGTGTTTTATTACTACTGGCTAAATGTGGAACACAAAATTCGCGATTCGGACTGCTTCCTTTGAAACAACGTGATGAGTTCGTTGACACTTAAAACAATTTTTTAAAATATTGAAAAAAATATTGCGAATCTGGCAAATGCGATGCAGATCGGTTTCAATCGCTAGAAAATCTTCGCTAATAGATTTCATCCACTTCGAGAACAATAACAAAATACCAAAACAATCCACGTGACTCGCTGACGTAGGAAAATACACATTCCACAAATTCGCAAATGAGTTACGCGCTCACAGGCCTAAAAATAAAACCCCTAAGCTATCACCCGTCAGGTATTTCTGGAATTAAGCGATAGGGTATGTTGCTACATCGTCGTAATTGCCTATTCCCGTCCTATCCAACACAAATTATTAAAAATATCAGCATTTTTATGACACACAATGCAAAACTAGGTATTCGCTAATATTTTAGTTAGTTGTCTATCATACGCAATCAATCAAAGCGAGCTGAGATCTATTTAAATGCTTTTTATCATTAAAGAAGTCCTACCAGCCAAATTTCCTACGTTTTTTCGTGCGACGAAGAAGACAATGTCGTCTACTCGTGCTAATTTCCGTCATTCATAAATGAAAATAACTCACGCAAGGCATTGTCGTTATTCTACAGCCAGAAAAACTTGCCTGACCTGCAGAAATTTTGTAGAATAACATTTGTCATGCCGTCCTACACAAATACATGCGCGTTAGCTTCGTAAACATTGTTGTGATTTTTAGTTCGGACGATGAAAAATTTTGTTGGACGGATTTTAAAACGGTACGACGAATTTTAGCAATGAAGTCAGTTGTGTAATTTCAATAATATGCTTTAATAGTCGCTTTTCAGTGATTTCAAAGTTCACGGATCGGAAGGTAAGTGTGTTTTAGTCAAATCAGTACAAGAACTTTTGGAGTATTCACTAAATCCACCCAGCAAATGATGAAAATTAGAATGGCTTTCCTTATTACGACGGGAATTAGAAAAAGACCCTACTATTTCGGCCATTGTTTATACGAAGAATCATCTCGTAGACCGGAGAAGATTGGAATTTTGATTGTCAAAATTTTATCTCCGTTCCGCGGATGCAGATTCGAGGTCACGAGTGTGTTTTTTTTTTTCGTTGTGGAACCACACAGGTGAATGGTATCATAATTTGCAGAAGGTTTACTAAATGTAAACGATTTTTTATGCCTGCAGTCGTCTGTCAGTGATTTAACCGCAGCTGAATTTATTGCATCTGAAAGCTTTTGACGTATTCGTCTGCCGTTCGGGCGCCACATAATTAATTCTGAGTAGGGCTAAAAAAATGCCACGATTGCTACTGATTAAGCTAAAGAATTTGAACGAATACAAGAACTTTTTCCATACTCCAAAATGTATCAGAAAAATGTAAATTACGATATTAATGACTCCTGATTCTGACGCAACTTTTTGTCATTCTCTAAAATAAATTCGTTCTATAAAAAAAATTACTATACGATATCTAGCGAATAATCCTGTTCTGTGCGAGTTTCTTCCCAGATACACAAAGTATGTTAATGCCTTCCAGTTTTTTCAAACAACCTGAGCACAATTTCGTAGACACAAACGAGTGGTACTTAATGAAGGCATACTCGCCATTGTCTCGGATCACATTCCTGCGAGCTGGTATCACAGGAAGGAAAATAGAAATGACTCCATGAAACGAAACGAAACGAAACTGCAAACAAACTCCAGCGCCCTGCCTGGCATTCGCGGCCGGCTAATGCGATCGCTAAAGATTATCAATATTTTATTTATGACCAGCTCTCGGGTCAAGTTTTGACCAGAACCGCCTTCAGCGGCGGCCCAGTTTGCCGTGATTTCCTGATTTGTCACCATGGCGATAACCGAAGTCGTGCACAGATTTTTCCCCGGCCGTCATCCTTTTGCAACCTACGATAAGACAGGCTTTACATGACAGCCAGCACAAGCTGCAGGCAGAATCTTCTGATACCGTGCGACTGCACTTGGTGCGACTGTGATTTATTGCTAATTTGAATATTTCAAATCACGACCGATGGCGGCAGACGCGAAAGTGAGCAGTCAGTACTCGGTTGCTAGACGTGTTACACATGATTTAAAATAATCAAATAAACAAGTTCAACAACTGCCTGCGGTGTGCAACTTACTCCAGCATTGGTTTCATTCTTGTCGACTCCAATCTGGCTGCGCAGAGATGGAATGGGAGGTGGTTGGACATTTTTCTTTCATTGGATAATCACCCTACAAATAAATCCCATCCAGTAATCGTCGCTGGACGGCAGAACACTGGGAGAATTGATGGCAAAATGGATATGATTCGGAAAATGGAATGTGATTCTAGATTTTGCAAGTGCCATTCGAATCGCGTCGAGTCTCGCTATTCGATCATTGTTGTACAACGACAACCCGGATCAGGCTGGATGCGTGAGTAAGGGTTCGGAAACGAGATTATGATTGAATCTAATTGACTTCTGTGGCTTGGACATGGTAACCCTCTACCGGTATCCAACCTTAGTGATCGTTAGACTAAATTACCATTTTTATCATATCAACACTGTCTGGCTGAATGATTATTTTAGCACTTTATCACATGCACGACTACAAATTATTGCTACTCCTTAAAGTCGCAATAACTAATGTGTAAGCGCATGTGTTTCACGTTTACTAACTCAAACTAATGAATACCTTTCACCAGGTTACGTGGCGTCCGTCATCGCCATCTGCCATAATTAAGGCACAAGCGGTTTTAATAAAGAAAAGCCAATAAATTCGATCATGTTCTACCGAACAGAAATGTGCGCTTTCGCACATCGCGTCCCAATTTGGCAGCCGCCGTGTCCATATTTCGCATCAATTTCGATGAGCGCGGCGTCGATTTCCGTCGATGAAAGCAACAACCTTTTCTCCCACAGCAGATGGGTTGCCTGGATTAAACGGTTGCCTCATTAATCTGATCGGCCGCCACCCACTTCAGATTCGAAAGCCGAATGCTTTCTTTCGTGGCGCTCCAAGGAGTAGAGATGATGGTGCACCTAAAGGTTTCGGCACGGATGACTAAGCACAAAAAAGTTATTCCGTCACCAGCGCAGCGAACCGAAACTACGACTTATTGAGCTGGTGTAGGAACAATTACATGAAGACTTTTTTTTGACAAAATTAAAGAGAATGTCCTTGAACATAAGTTTTGTAAGTTAGGCCAATATCTTTAAAGCCTTTCTAGTAAATTTCCTCAAAAGTTTTTCCTTTTGACTTCTGATAGACTGTGCTCTACTATTAATGCGTAAAAAGAGCACTGCGATCAAAATTTAGTTGACTTAAGAGCCATGTAAATAGGTTGATTAAACAATATTTTGAAAACTAAATTCGGATTTACTTTATGTTTACCAAAATGGCGGTTAAGTAAGTTGAGCAATGCAATAAAATCGAACTACTCATGTTTAGTGAAATCAACCGTCACCATAAAAAGTGTTCGGGGAACGGTTTTAGACAGCCAGGAAGCCTGGTTCGGAAAGAAAACGAAAACAGGAAGCCTCAGTGACGACAACATAGTGGCCAGCCCTTTCTAGTGGAACTGCAACCTTTCCGTACTAAAGATTAACAAAACAAGGCGGCCAATGCAAGCAAGCTCCCGGAAGCTATAACGATGAAGTTGGGCTGCATTGTGATGGACGATGAATTATACGTCAAAACAGATTTCAAACAGCTGTGCGACAACCGCAAAAGGAAAGGTGGCAGATATTTTCAACCATATGAAACTGTTAGAAATTACAAAAAAATATTTGCTTTGATAAGGTAGCTGTACCTGTGACACGCAAAATGATAATTTTATTGCAGCCGGCACGTCGACCAGAAAATTTTTGGTCAAATGAAGAACCTTATTTTTTCTCGAAGTAGAAAGATATATTGATCAATAACTTTGAAACCCGATGGGATAAAACTAATGTATTTTCACCACTAGAAAGGTATTTTATGTGAATTTCGATGGCACAGTATTTGATAACAGCAGATATTGTTATTTTATTCCAATTTTCTGAATTAAATTACGGTAGCATGATCTTTACTTGGCCAAAAGTGCATGAAACAAATAAGAATTGTAAGCCAATAGCAAACTGTTGGAATGCATGTAAAAATATTTTTTTGTGAAATAAATATAATACAGCGAAATCCAGAGATATTCATTTTAACATCAACAAAAGTAGGGTAAATTCCGTTTATTCGTACAAAACATCAAGAAATAATCATATGCAGTAAACAAATACCTTGCCATCGGATTTCTCGTGAAAGCTTCATTATGGCGACAACAGATTAATTTTATCTCTTTTGACAAAAACTGGTAGAAATAAACGCGTGCCGTGAGCAATCACTCCGCTATAGCAATCTTTATAAAAATATTCTTTTTTGGCATCAAAAGATTTAACCTAGCTCAGCGCCATTTTAAGTACAGAGATAAAGGATATTTTTTTCGAAAAATCCCTACTAAGAGTAGCTGAAACAATATTTGCTGCCTGTTCTGAAGCAATACGATTGTTCTGTGCTGTTTTGGCCAGATATTCTGCCATGCCATGGAAATGCCAATGCCATGGAGTGTTTGTTGCCAACAACGTGCAGGTGCTGTCCAATGACAAATATCCTCCCAACACGCCAAAGCTCCGTCCAATCGAGAAATTTTGAGTAAATCGAAGAAATATCTAGCCAACGAAATCAGGACTATCGGGTAGGTTAATGTAAATGCGCTGATTTCGATAGGATACTCTAGGTTAAACTTGAAATACTTACAGCAACTCGTAGCAACACAACCAAGAGAGGAGCAACTAGGCTTCGCTCTTCCCATACGCCATTGGTTCGTTGACTTTAAAGCTGCATATAACACCATCGACCGAAAAGAGCTATGGAAAATCATGGACTTGAACGGTTTCGAAAGTAAAAAGTGCTGTGTTCGGATTTCGGACGGATTGTCGAATTCATTAGAATCACACTGAAGGCTTCGTCAAAGTGATGGTCTCTCATGTCCGCTACTCAGCATAGCGCTACAGGTGTTAAAATCGAGCGTTGCACGGTCTTCAACAAATCTAGTCAAACCGTCTGCTTTGCCAACGTCATGGATATTATCGAGAGAACATCTGTAGCGGTGGCTGAACAGTCACCAGACTAAAACGCGAAGTAAAAAAGATTGTGCTAAGTGCTAAAAACGACTACGGAGGCGGAGGATGAGCCATTAAGTCGCACAGCTCTATAGCGAACCCACTATTCAAAGGTTGATTAAACCTGGGCGAATACGATGGGTGGGGCATGTAACAAAAATACCGGACAACTATCTTGTAAAGATGGTGTTTGCTTCAAATCCAGTAGGAACAAAACGACCGGGAGCGCAGCGAGCAAGATGGTTAGAACACGTGAAGCACGATCTGGAGAAGAGTACACGATGTGCATAGAATTGGAGAGCGGTGGCCAACCAAGATAATCAAGTGAATTGGACAGATTTTGTTCAGCAGGCTATGTCTTAGGACGGAAATGCAAATAAGTAAATAATTAAGTATGGACATTGGTACAACCATAGGTAGCGTTGCTGCCAGAGATGTCAGAAGTGAAGACATATCTTCATTTTGAAGACATTTTTGTTACAAAAAAGTGAAATGTCTTCGCTTGAAGACATGTGAAGACATGTCTTTACCATGCAATTTAAATGGGCGGAAAGCCGAAGGAAGACAAATGAAGACATTTTTCCTTGATTCGTGAAGACTTTTCAAAAAATCACCTGGCATCCCTGGTTGCTGCAGCGGAACTAGGTACCCTGGCTCCGAATCAAACGATTACAAAAATGCTGCAATACCATACACGTGGAATGGTGCTCCCGCAAAGACTATGTACAAGAGGTCGAAAGAGTGTGGTAAGTAGAAAAGTAAAAGTAGTAAACGTAGAAGTAGACGAGTACCTCAAAGACGATATAACAGTGGACGCAGGCAGTTTGGAGCACTTATAGAAGACGATTGTTTCCCAGCCCCCGGTCTTCAGGAAGTTGACAATTCACAAACAATAAAGCGGCTTGTATCTAATAACTAATGAGCTAGCTACTTAAAAAGCAATTTTGAATTATTGCCAACTTGGCTTACAATACAATCGATTGAGATCAGCTAAAGTGAATTATCAATTTCAACTTGTCCTCAATACGTATTAAACAAAATGCATGCGTGGAAGAAGTTCTAAGGAAACTCATATAAGGCTTCCACAAACAATTCGGATTGACGGTGACGAAATCGAACAGGTAGATGAATTCGTGTCTTTGGACTCACTGGTGACCTAGTCTGGGACACCAGCTGAAAAATACGAAGACACGAATACGAATAGTAGGAAATATACCTGGTTTGGACATCGGAAAGCACTCCGTTCGAGTAAAATTCGTCGCACCACGATGTTGACTATCTATAAAACGCTGAGAAGACCGGTAGTACTGTATGACCACGAAACATGAGTGGAGTGCAGACAGATGCCCAAATATGGAGAAGGCAAACGAATCATGAAACACGCCGAATTCTGGGAGTAATACCTATTATGCCCGCCGCGAAAATCCGCCGTCCGCGGCAGGCGCTTCATAATGATGTCGGACGATAGCCCGGTGAAAATGGTTTCCGACTCGACAGAAACAAGTAGAAGCTGTCATGATGAATCAAACAGGTCGAATCCAACGACTCCTAGGTAAACTGCAAGGCTGGAAATAGACCCGATGCAATGACGAGAACGAAGCGATCTATACGCAGCTAAAGGCAATGTACGATAGCTGCTCGCCACGGGACATCAAGATCTTCATCTGGGGATATGAACGCTCAGCTCGGCAGGGATGCAATGTATAGACCGGCGATCGAGCCCGATAGCATGTACACCAACACGAACGATAACGATCAGCGATGCATCAATACCTTCCCAAGGCCTGGTGATCAGAAGCACACAAAGCCACCTGGAGATCACCTGACCAACGAACCTTGAACTAAATCGACCAAATTCTCATCGAAGGCCGATTTTTCTCGAGCATCACCAACGTACGCTTCCTACGAAGTGCGGATATTGACTCGGATCATTATCTAGTAGCAGTACATGTGCGTTCAACGCTATCGACGGCTTATGCCTTGCGTGAAAACCGCCATCGTCGGTTAAACATTCGAAAATTAAACAACCCACGAGTTTCCGAAAACTACACGCGCGTAATGGATGAAGCTTTAACTTTCTCTGTGGAGCTAGGAGCTTCGACCCTCGAAGACGGATAGTGAGGTTACGCTCGGGCTTCAATGAGGCCGCATCCGCAGTGCTAGGTGAGGTAACACGGAGCGCACAAAATGATTGGTTTGACGGGGAATGCCAACAAGTGATGAAGAGGAACAAAAGAGCTTGGAAAAACTATCTATACATTGCCACGAGGGAAAATTTGGCCAGGTTTGTAGGGCAGTATCAGGCAGACTTTATAGGGCTCCGTGCTACTACGGATAAAATTTTTACTCTCCGACAAATGCTCCATAAATGCTGGGAGTACAACGTGCCCAAGCATCATATTTTCGTGGATTACAAGGCAGCATACGATATAATTGAACGCGAACAACTATGGCAGATAATGCACGAGTACGATTTTCCGGCAGAGGGTTGCGGCAATGGGATGAACTGTCCTGTATGTTAGTCAATATTGCTATTGCAGGTGTCCGGCGAGCGAGTATCGAAACGAGAGGAACGATATTCAGCAAGAGTAGCCAACTCCTAGCACTCGCAGATGATCTCCATATCATAGCAAGAAATCTTGGGGTCCCATTCAAATGAAAATATTAAAATTTTAGAAGGATGAGTTCTAAATAATAAGTATTTTATAGCAAAATTTCCTTTGCGTTTTTGTTATAAACTTGGCCTTGTTAGTAGATAAAATAACAAAAATTGCAACAAAATTTGCTC
The DNA here is from genome assembly GCF_943734655.1 of Sabethes cyaneus. Lineage (NCBI taxonomy): Eukaryota > Metazoa > Arthropoda > Insecta > Diptera > Culicidae > Sabethes > Sabethes cyaneus. The sequence goes on from NC_071355.1 coordinate 164,316,943, forward strand.
TAGGCATATCACAAATATTTCAAATTATGATATAATTTGATCTAGTTTACATCAAGATGAGTTACAAAAATCAGTATTCTGTCCTGCTGTATAACCAAAATGTAACAAAGCGTGTTATAAGTAACAGAACGAGATAGAATCTTGGTAGAAAATTTTGAGTAAGTTTTTCTATCACATTTATAACAAAGTTTGATAGAGATATCAACATAAGCAACAATTCTGTAAGATTTTTGTTAGAACCATCTGATCGGGGTGGCGGAGGCAATCTAGCCAGACTAAAGGTCAGACGGGCTAGGAGTATTCGGTTACAAATCAATGCGTCGAAAACCAAATATATGGTAGGAAGAGGAAAACAGTGACAGTGAACTGTGCAGTGAAATCCGTTCTCTTTAAGAACCCCTCCGATATTAGGAAGAGAGTGGCCCAACGTACTAGATGGTTCGACCAGGTTGAATCCGACTTACGTGTGTCGAGACGCTCAACGAATTGGCGACGAGTAGCACAGGAACGAGTACAGTGGAGAGGAATTCTTGATATGGCGACAGCCACCGCGGCTCTCTGCTGACTAAAATAAGTACTATAGAAGTCCTTTATGAAGCTAATTCGAAGTCGTAAACAGTTGTGTCAGGCCGAAGCATTCTTGATTCCGTTCGCCTGGTCGGCGTTTCGGATTATTTTGATATAACTTGAACCGAATGGGCTTATAAAATGGCAAGATCCAGAGCAGAATGATCTCTTATCGGTCCAGAACCAGCTCTACCAATTGCAACATGTTGGATAAAACAAAGGTTAGTTGGTTTCAATCTGAAAATGAGCAAGCCACATATCTTTTAAACAATTGTAGGGAAAATATCACTCGAGCCGCAAATACTCATATTTGATATCCCACCTTTGATCGCGAAGAAAAAGAGAATATGCAGCTTACAATTTTAAATTTTCAAAAAAGCTTCGTGCAAAAAATTAGCATAGGAGCAAGTTTGAAACTGAATGAGTTCGAGCCAAAAATTAATGTATTGAGCTAAAACTGTTATGGAGTGGATATAGTTCCGTACAAAGAAACTGCTGTGTTGCAAGCACAAAAATATACATTATTGTTGTAATCATTCAACAACCCAAGCAGATGTCTCGAGAATTCTTAAATAATTTTATTTTTCAATCCTTCGACCAGCAGATGGTATCCAAACTTTTCCTGTCTCTGAACCTATTAAACTCGTCATAACCGAACCAAAACATGGCAAGCACCCTCGGTACACAACCAATTTTCATTCATTAACAAGCTCCACGCAGTACCACTCACAGCCCTTGCCTATCATCATCTTAAATGAAGAAAACAGCTCTCTCGATCATCGTCTATAGCCAAGATCTAACCGCCTACCAGCGGACGGCGTCGACAACGACAACAGCAAAGCTTTTGACACCTTATAAAAACAAATCGTCTTTGTGTCGTTTCGGTTTAGATTCACCGTCGGCCCACCTTTGCGAGTGTTTCCTGTGATTCCGTATTTACAACTACTAAATAGGTACTCCAAGCGTAAATACACTCACCCGTCGGAGGAGAATGCCCAGGCTCTAGCAGTTCATGAAGATCTGTGCCGGCTGTCGCCACCGTCACCGCCAGGCCACTCTGCCACGTTGCGGATGTCACGTCGCTTCCAACGCGTAGCACCAAACGTGGGCTAGCACAGGAAAAATTAATCAACAAAGTTCAACCGACGGTGAGAACACAAATTGACACCGTCGTCATCATCATCATCATCATTATTTGAAACCAAAATGCTGTGCATCCGAGGGCGTCGTGATCCTCGCTGAAGCAATGCGAAGAACGTCGCACAGAAATGCGGAACTTTCACCCGCACACGGTCTGTTGTGATTGTTCGATTTTGACATTTCAACCCTAATTTGATTCGAACGGGTTAGGTACTTGTCCCATTATGGCAGAGCCATAAGACCAAAAACGATACGCCCATCATCGGAACGATCAGAGCGAAACGACGGATGCCCTAGAAAATCTCACGGCGGAAGTGGTTTGTGTGACGCATCACCTCTCAGCGCGCAGGTTCAACATTTGCGGTGGCGAGCGTTCCGTTTTACAGACGCAGCATACCGCGCTGCGCCACTCTCTGTTCTGGTACTGCCTGGATGAAGTACACACCGGTGCTAGTGGTGGCGGCACCATATTAAGGTAGGCTACTTGCGAATTCTTGTAATACAGAGGTGTTGTGACAAAAAAAAGAGGAAGCGCTCAAATCCATCTAGTGGTGGTAACACGGTTTTATCATCTTTTAATTACAACATAACTACGGTGTCTGATGTCATTGCGATCACGTTGTTAGTTTGCAACCAAAATCAATATGACCTGTATGGTGCGTTTTGTAAACTATGAACTCCACTATGTATTATTCCCAAGTTGAGAAAACCCTGTAATCGAACTCCGTAACTTGCTAGGAAAAGTTATCATTAATGGATTCAGCATATTTCGTTAGATAATAGATTATTTTAAATACTAAAAGTATTGATTTTGAAATCACTCTGTAAGGGAAAAGTACAAATCAAACAGAAAATTTGATCTCGGCTTATTGGAGACGAACAATTGCTAACTGAGACCCGTGCATACCCGGTCTATCTATATTGCATATCGCTTCAAAAATATGGAATCAAAGCTCAAACAAACCAAGTCGAAAATTAGTTCTGAAAGGGTTTATATCTATCTCCTATCATTCTATATTAAGGGCGGCACCCCCTACCCTCATGAACTGTCATAAATTAGCACGCCCACAACTTTCTGATCAAAAAACGCAAACCCGATTTGTTAATGCACATCGGATGTTGTGTATGTTTCCATTTCGAACGGAATTTGGCAAATTTTGTTTACTCTTCTGGTCTACCCACCGAGAGATAGGTACACGTACAACCAAGCTAGGAACGAACTTATTTTCATGCACCGCAGTCAATTAGGAGAGCATCCAAAAACAATCAATTTAGTACGAGATTCCTTCCTTCTTCATTCATGTCTTCAGCGATGGCGTCGGATGGTAAAACTGTCCTATTTCTACAAGCTACATTTTATTTAGTAAATTTATCAATATGTGAAAAGGGTAATACCAACATCAAATTCAGTCTGCCTCGTGAATCTGTTAAAATAAATGAAAAAAATAACTTTCACAGCAATATTAATCCAACTACAAGTTCAACTACTAACATGATACCGGATAGTAGATTGTAAGTGCCACTGTAATACTTTCATGAATTAAATGGCCTCTTTTCATATACAATTACCCAATTTAAAATAATATTAGCTTTATTTTATTTCTCTGACTACGAAAATATTATGTAGGACATTTTTGCAACCAAATTCCGCACTATATAGTATACAAATTCCATCGGTGTTGATGATTCGACTAGGAATGCTTACAGTTTTCGATATGTGAAGTTACCACCAATGGTTTTCAACTGATTGTAAACAGATTCCGTACGATGCAAGGAAAACAATGCAAATTGTGGGAACAACCGTAGGATGTTTTTCATAGATTTGAAATTGCAATTGATGGAGACTTGCAAGTAGTAAAAAATTGCGTCATTAAAACTGAACAGTTACGTAATAGGTCAGTTTTGGAGGCCGGATTGTTTTATAGTCTTTGAACTGGAAATTATCAGCTCGGCCGATCATCATCGAAAAGTTGACTTAGATCTACATTGAGATATAAATACAATATATGGCACATACTTAGCCTTTTCCTCTATCATAAAATTAAGTAAATGATGTTTTTGCAACCTTGTTACCTGTAAGAAAATAAAACGAATAAATTAGTACACTTTTTGCTAATGAAACTATGCAAATAAAATTAAAAAAATATAAATAATGCATAATAGTAATAATGCAAATTTTAAAAATTGTTTAAAAACCTGATTTAATCCACCTGGTGGTGAAAGGAACCTTTGTTATACCATTTTATTTGTTATTTAAGATAGAATTCGACACGTCTTCAGAACATAATTCAATGGTTAGTTGGCACAGTATTAGTTGGTTCATATCATTTCTACTGACAGATAATGATTATAAAGAATAATGATGCCATTAGCGGTACTAGGGGATCTAAGCTCCCACTACGAGAAGTTTAGCATACCCTGGGAAAACCAACTTAGTTTTTTAAATCTAAAAAAAACTATAGTTACACAACTATAGGTAATAAAAATTTCAGAGAAACTTTGTTTTTCATCACTTTTATAAAACCTTATGCTTCATATGCATTTAATTTTGATATGCCGACGAAATATACGGCCGAAAAAAATGTCAGGGGCTACAGCCCCGTTTTAGAATTGAAAATACTATACAACATAAAATCATGAAAATCGGTTCAGTCGTTCAAAAGTTATGATTCAAAAAAAGGTTAACAAAACGACGATTCGCAGTCAGCTGTTAGAGTACAGGACAATTCCGGGGCTAGTGCATCGATCCTATTGACTCGCATACAAAGTGCTCTTCCGGCAGATCCTCCAAAAAGTCCATGAATACAGAATTTCAACGCACGATTATTTGATTGATTTCAAAGTTGCGTATGATACCATCGACCGTAAAATCAAGACCGACAAAATCTTTTCCGGAAAGCTGACCAAACCAATTAAGCTACGTTAAATGGTACGCGGTGTTGTATGCGGATTTCTGACGGAGTTCATTCTAAAGTCCTCGCAGCGGACTTTGTCTCTCATGAGGCCTGTTCAACATACCGCTATTGGATGTTATGAACCGAGCAACATAACACAGCACAGACACAATCTTCAGCAAATCTAGTTAATTCGTCTGCTTTGGCCATGATATGGATATTGTCGATAGAACAGTATCTGTGATGGTGGCTAAGCAAACTAAAATCCAAAGTAGTAAAGATTGGATTGAAAAAAAATTGCATTCAAACTAAAATACCGTGAACCGCTAATATGACGCACACGCTAAAAGCTGGTGACTCGGTCCTTAGCTAATGACGAGTGAGTTTGTTTTGTTTTGGTCGTGTGCATCGAGCCGCTAGGCTGCCCGTTCTCCCATACTCGACACTCGACAGTGACTGAGTCGAGTCGAGTTACACGACACGATATATAAAATATGGCCCATAATTATTTGATTTACTGTCCTTGTAAGACTGTGTTTTTTCTTGAGAAGATGCCGTTTCTTGTGTTAATTTACCGTCATGATAATATTGCAGACTGGGGCTTCTAATCTCAAAGGCTGAATATTTCGATCTTCGTAGTAATCACTGTTTAGGTATGTCGCCCCACTAGGACGACGCTACCGAGTCTTCTTAGTTTTCTAGCCATTTTGGCTTTGGTGACGAAGCGTCACGTTTCTTAATTCAGTTGTTCGCTCCGGATCAGTTTTCATCTTTCTTTTACGAACCTTTCTTTTCTGACCAATCACTTCCAAATGAGTTTAGGCATCAGCTTTGCTTTTCTGTTGCTTCCAGTTGTTTTCGTCTATGTTCGGACGTTCTCCAAAGTGTTGCAGAACGTCACACACCGTGGATATAGGAATATGATGCCAGATCTACGGTTTTATCCATATTTCTATAGATTTGGGAATTTCCTACCGACCTACGGATCAAGTACTCAAATCTACGGATTCTCATAAACGTTGCGGAAAAGATTGAAGGTTTCATTTAGTCACAAAAAGTACGAGTATGCTACATGCCATTGCAATATACCGAAAAGCATTACTTTTTTTCCTGAGAGAAAGAAGCTTTACTTTTCTTTAATGAGAAGTGTTTTAAAAATGGAAGATTTGCTTTACTGCTATCAATAAAAACTAGCATTTTGAGCGAATATTCGTCATCAAAAAGACGCCGAACAACGAAAAGACAAGAAAAATACAACAATTTTGTTGTCTTGGCAACAAACAGGACGAAAGAGGATAGAAAGGTGACAATAAAAACGAAGAAAAGGCGGCAAAATGTCATAAAACAAGAATACGATGGAAAGATGGCAAAAAGACCATGAAAAGACGATAAAAAAATATAACAGAAAAAAGACAATGAGATGAAGAATATGGAGAAAAGGCAGTAAAGTCGACAGTAAAGGCAGTAAAGACGACTAACTGGTTCCGAAAAAGCAACGATAATATGACGAACAGACAATGCAAGGTAGCGAAAAGACGATGAAAGAGCGATCAAGCGACAGTAAATAATTGACGAACAGACAGTGAAATGCCTTCGAAGAAGGATACCAGATGTTAAAATTAACGAAAAACGACGAACAAACGTTAAAAAACAACAAAAACCGAGGGGTCAACACGGTGTAGTGGTTAGCGTTCACATCTCCACGCCGAGAACTCGGATTCAAATTCCAGTCCCACAAAAACCACTAATGACCCAAGCTGTTAAAGTGACTATAATCACATTAAAACAAACAAAAAACGACAAGCAGATGACAATAACGGCGGAAAAGTTGACGGAGTACACTTTGCAAAACAAAAAACAGAAAAATTGAAAACAAAATACAAAATACAAAATAGCCAAACGATGAAAAATGAATGAATTCGGAAAAATAAGGCGAATGACGAAAGTCAAGATTATAAGTTCTTGAAATTTGAAATTTATCATAAACTGACTCGATTCCTTAAAGTATTAATTTGTTTCAAATGCAATCAAGAATACCAATGCGATAAAAATGTCACTTTTTAGCAAAACTGAGAAACACTATATATGAAGAACAAATGTCGGTCAAACTTCTACTTAAATCAAAATTTTGATTTAAAATTTGATAAAGTTTTATAATTTACTAGCTGACCCGACAAACTTCGTATTGCCACAAATTAAACTGTGTTGTAGGTACATAAATCGTGAATCTCGGGTGACCTTTGCCACAATGTCGAGTTTTGCAAGTTTCTGAGGCGTTCATGGGTGTTTTAATATACAAATCTTCCTCACAGTAAAGTAGAAAACAACTCCCCCAGCTTCTAGAGTTATGAGAAAATTTGTATTTCATTTGTATAGGAGCCTCCCATCCTAAAGCAGGGAGAGTTTTCAATTCACCATAGAAAACATTCTTGTCTCCAAAAACACCCACATGTCAAATTTTGTTCCATTTGCTTGATTAGTTCTCGAGTTATGAGGAAATTTGTATTTTATTTGTATGGGAACCCTCCCTCCTAAAAAGGTAAGGGGCCCTAATTCATCATATAAAAATTCATGCCTCCAAAAACACCCACATGCCAAATATGGTTCCATTTGATTAGTTAGTTCTCGAGTTATGAGGAAATTTGTATTTCATTTGTATAGGAGCCCCCTCCTAAAGTAGAGAGAGGTTTCAATTCACCATAGAAAAAATTCTTGTCTCCAAAAACACCCACATGTCAAATTTGGTTCCATTTGCTTGATTAGTTTTCGAGTTATGAGGAAATTTGTATTTCATTTGTGTGGAAGCCCCCCCTCTAAAAAGGGAGAGGGGTCATTATTCCCCTCCTATAGAGGGGAGGAATCTCAATTCACCATAGAAAAAAAAATGCCTACAAAAACACCCACATGCTAAATATGGTTCCATTTGCTTGATTAGTTCTGGAGTTATGAGGAAATTTGTATTTCATTTGTATGGGAGCCCCCCCTTCTCCTAAAGTGGGGAGGGGTCTTAATTCACCATAGAAAAAATTCTTGTCTCCAAAAACACCCACATGTCAAATTTTGTTCCATTCGCTTGATTAGTTCTCGCGTTATGCAGAAATTTGTGTTTCATTTGTATAGGAGCCGCCCTCTTAGTGAGGAGATGGGTCTCTAACCATCATGAGAACCTTCCCTGGCCCCAAAAACCCCTATACACTCAAGTCTTTTTTTACACGGTTTGTTTTTTCGATAACTCAAGAACGGTGCAACTGAGGAACCATTTACAAACTACGTGACGAATGTCGGGCCTCTTCCAAATGTATTGAGAAATAAATGAATGGTCCTTAAGTTGCCCCGTTCTTAATAATCGAAAAAACAAACCGTGTAAAAAAAGTACTTGAGTGTATGCAAATTTTCACGCCGATCGGTTCAGTAGTTTTCGATTCTATAAGGAACATAGAGCAGACAGAAATCCATTTTTATAAGCATAGATTTGTATGGGAGCCCCCCCTCTTAATGGGGGAGGGGTCTTTTGCCATCGAGAGAACCTTCCCTAGCACCAAAAACCTCTACATGCAAATTTTCACGCCGATCGGTTCAGTAGTTTTCGATTCTATAAGGAACATAGGGACAGACAGACAGAAATCCTTTTTTATAGGTATAGATAACCCTTTGCTCTGTGATTAAAACACAGATGTTAAAACTACGGATTTTTCTTCAGCAAAACCTGGCATCACTCTTTAGGATAACTCAACAGTTCAGTCGACTCAGGAACGTGATTTTCATTGCGAGCATGCAGCATTGCTTTGCGACGCATTTATTTCTGGACGCCATTTTTTTCCTTCTGTGAACGCATCACTTCGACCAGTACAGTGGTATCAACTTGCTCTACTTTACCCACCTCGTTCCACACGTCAGTACTATCTCCAATTATAGCCATCCCTGAGGAGGACCCACTGCGTTCCTTTTTCCCGTAAGAGTGTAAAAATCGCTCTGTTGAGAGATTTATTAGATTTTAGGTTTTAGTTTTTAGTTTTTAAATTTTAGTTTTCAGTCTTTAGTTTTTAGTTTTTATTTTTTAGTTTTTAATTTTTAGTTTTTAGTTTTTAGTTTTTAGTTTTTAGTTTTTAGTTTTTAGTTTTTAGTTTTTAGTTTTTAGTTTTTAGTTTTTAGTTTTTAGTTTTTAGTTTTTAGTTTTTAGTTTTTAGTTTTTAGTTTTTAGTTTTTAGTTTTTAGTTTTTAGTTTTTAGTTTTTAGTTTTTAGTTTTTAGTTTTTAGTTTTTAGTTTTTAGTTTTTAGTTTTTAGTTTTTAGTTTTTAGTTTTTAGTTTTTAGTTTTTAGTTTTTAGTTTTTAGTTTTTAGTTTTTAGTTTTTAGTTTTTAGTTTTTAGTTTTTAGTTTTTAGTTTTTAGTTTTTAGTTTTTAGTTTTTAGTTTTTAGTTTTTAGTTTTTAGTTTTTAGTTTTTAGTTTTTAGTTTTTAGTTTTTAGTTTTTAGTTTTTAGTTTTTAGTTTTTAGTTTTTAGTTTTTAGTTTTTAGTTTTTAGTTTTTAGTTTTTAGTTTTTAGTTTTTAGTTTTTAGTTTTTAGTTTTTAGTTTTTAGTTTTTAGTTTTTAGTTTTTAGTTTTTAGTTTTTAGTTTTTAGTTTTTAGTTTTTAGTTTTTAGTTTTTAGTTTTAGTTTTTAGTTTTTAGTTTTTAGTTTTTAGTTTTTAGTTTTTAGTTTTTAGTTTTTAGTTTTTAGTTTTTAGTTTTTAGTTTTTAGTTTTTAGTTTTTAGTTTTTAGTTTTTAGTTTTTAGTTTTTAGTTTTTAGTTTTTAGTTTTTAGTTTTTAGTTTTTAGTTTTTAGTTTTTAGTTTTTAGTTTTTAGTTTTTAGTTTTTAGTTTTTAGTTTTTAGTTTTTAGTTTTTAGTTTTTAGTTTTTAGTTTTTAGTTTTTAGTTTTTAGTTTTTAGTTTTTAGTTTTTAGTTTTTAGTTTTTAGTTTTTAGTTTTTAGTTTTTAGTTTTTAGTTTTTAGTTTTTAGGTTTTAGTTTTTAGTTTTTAGTTTTTAGTTTTTAGTTTAGTTTTTTTAGTTTTTAGTTTTTAGTTTTTAGTTTTTAGTTTTTAGTTTTTAGTTTTTAGTTTTTAGTTTTTAGTTTTTAGTTTTTAGTTTTTAGTTTTTAGTTTTTAGTTTTTAGTTTTTAGTTTTTAGTTTTTAGTTTTTAGTTTTTAGTTTTTAGTTTTTAGTTTTTAGTTTTTAGTTTTTAGTTTTTAGTTTTTAGTTTTTAGTTTTTAGTTTTTAGTTTTTAGTTTTTAGTTAGTGTGTGAGTCTAAGTACGCAGTAAGTTGCATTATTGTAGTTAATCTTTTTTAAAAACAATCAATTTGTTAAAGTCTATTGACGGTGTGATAATGTTGTTACCAGGAAAACTTCGGTTTGTTTGTCCTGAATGGCGTGCAACTACGAGAAGTCTAACTATGATACGTCATAAATAAGTACACATTTTTAGCAAGAATCTATTATCGACAATTCAATTTCCCGACAAGACTACAAAACTAACAATCTACAATACTGCGGTAAACGTTCATTATTTTTAATTTTATGTTCATTATGATTAGCACCTATATAATTTGCTAATTGTTTGCTAATCAAAAATTTATTACCAAAGCATTTCAGTATTTCCGCGTATAAAAGCACCTCATACTCGAGATATTTATTATAGCCTGCCTGCACCAGACATAAGGATCCAGAACATCATTCATTTCGATACGTACGGGCGCACGCTTAACCTAACTAGAAACCGCCGCCGCCACCATCGGCACCACCGTCGTCGTCGTCGTCATCATCATCATCATTATCATCCCATTTGACTGCTTCATCGCGCGAAGTTCGCATTTTCTCACCCGCTGCGCTCCACAAACCTCCGCATACATTTACATTATTTATTTGTAAAATAATTGTATCGAAAATGAAAAATTAATTTCTGATATCATACTCATAAATACACGTTTCGATCGACCGATCGACCTGATGCAGTGGCCGGGCAGACACACGCGCGAGGAGAACCCGGCGACGCCGCGACAGCCGTCAGCCGGAGTCGTCATCGTAGTCGCCGCCACCGCTCTGCTGCCCGCTGCCGTCGCCGCTTTCCGCCGCCTGCCACTACTGCAAGCAAGTCACGCTGCGTCAAAACCGCGCCATGATTCTCCCGCGCGCAATCCCTTTTAGTATTATTATTATTATTGTTATTATCGTTATTGTTATTACTATTCTCTGTATTACTTTGTACGGTTCACAGTTTCGATGCACAGTCGGTTCACCGGATGCAATTAAGGTCAGAAAGGAAGTACACCGTTTGTCTTTATCGCCGGTTGCAACCAAAATTCATGGCTTAAGCCCAATGACGCGAGAAGAAAGTAGAGACAATATCCATTCTTTTAGCAAGATTGGTAAAATGAATACTAATTTGAAACAAATGTTTAATAGTTATGGAATAGATATGGTAATCTGTAGTATAATGCAAAACTCTGTAGAGAACATTAAACACATCGGTCACAGAAGATCCCAATTTAATTAGCAAATTGTGCCGTCTAACTGTACTTTGCTGGAGATAATTTGAAAGGCAATTTGAATTTAGTCAATAAAAAAAATCAAATCTCCCCTAGTAAAACCGAAGAGAAGGCAACTTACAAAATGTAACCGAGACAAGACTCGTCAATACGCAGCAAACGGCCCACAGTGCGGCGGCCAACTGAGCCATGGGCGACGTTATCTCCCGTGTGCGTCAGACCAGAAAGAAGCCGTGGAGGGAAACGCACGCAGTCCAAATGTGAACAACGACGCCAGCCGGGCAGCCAGTCAGCCGGCTGCTGCTGCTGCTGCCTGCTAAATAGTTATATCTGGACCACCAAAAACAACAACCGACTGACGGGATCACGCTCCGAAACGATCTTCCACAACTTTGAATGTCATCGGGTGCCCCGTTCGCGTATGCTCTTTATGCATGGCAGCATCTCCCGGGCTAGAGAGCGGTACGTACGTACCTATATCGAAGATCCGATCGTCGGGCAATAATAAGAAGGGGTGTGTCTGATGCCGGAGGAATCGCTTCTAGCGCCACTCCACATGGTCGTTGTCGACGATTTTGCTCCGCTCTCGTTTCAGTTGCAGCCACAGGAGAGGAGGGATCTCCCAGCAGCGCATCACCTAGCAGGTATTTTTTCCGTCGTCTGTTTTCTGTAGAATCTGAATGCTTTTTGAAACAATCTGCACGAGACGGGCACTGGTGTAACATATGTAAGTAATTTCAAATAGGCTGTTAATAATTTCGAAATTAATACTCAGAACCTAGGTCCGATATTGCAGGGAATACAGCTTCCACTGAATTAAGATAAGTGAAAAATTTAGTGAGTAGACTTGTTAAAAAAAGCAAAACCTGGGTGCTAATTCCGCTATCGGAATTTGACCTTCTGTTTTTATACGACAGACTTCGCAACCAGCTGTTAGAATACAGGACAGTGCGGGGTTAGTGCTACGATCCTATTGACTCTAGCAGCCTCTCCGAGCCGAGATTCGAACATACGACGACTGGTTTATTAGACCAGCGTCTTACCTCGAGGCCTGGGAACTGGGAGGTAGACTTGTTAAATCATTGTTAAATCATGCTCGACGAGTTTTCTGGACCATAAATTTGTTCGATTTACGTTGGAATACAGTGTATCGTTGAACTTATCCAACAAGATGTAGAATGTGTCAAATAAAAAAAGCAGAATCAAAGTCCCGACTCATTCCGACAAAATTTCAACGGAAACTTGTCAACTGACTCCAACACCTTCTCTCTGTGCCAGTTACAAGATACCGGCAACTAACCAAATAATTTGTGAATAACACATAACACCTTACACATTCCAGGCAAATGCACTTAACTTATATATAAAAATGGATTTCTGTCTGCCTGTCTGTCTGTCTGTCGGGATGTTCCTTATAGAATCAAAAACTACTGAACCAATCGGCGTGAAAATTTGCATGTAGAGGTTTTTGGGGCCAGGAAAGATTTTACTGATGGTTAGAGACCCCTCCCCCCACTAAGAGGGGGGGCTCCCATACTAATGAAACAAAAATTTCTGCATAACTCGAGAACTAATCAAGCAAATGGAACCAAGTTTGGCATGTGAAGGTTTTCGAGGGCAAGAATATTTTTTATGGTGAATTAGGACCCCTCCCCACTTTAAGAGGGGGGGCTCCTGTACAAATGAAAAATAAATTTCCTCATAACTCGAGAACTAATCAAGCAAATAGAACCAAATTTGGCATGTGGGTGTTTTTGGAGACAAAAATTTTTTCTTTGATGAATTGGGACCCCTCCCCACTTTAAGAGGGGGGCTCTTATACAAATGAAATACAAATTTCCTCATAACTCGAGCACTAATCAAGCAAATGGAACCGAATTTGGCATGTGAAAGTTTTCGAGGGCAAGAATATTTTCTATGGTGAATTAGGACCCCTCCCCACTTTTATAAGGGGGGCTCCTATACAAACGAAATAAACATTTCCTCATAACTCGAGATCTAATCAAGCAAATGGGACCAAATTTGGCATGTAGGTGTTTTTGGAGGCAAGAATTTTTTCTATGATGAATTAGGACCCCTCCCCACTTTACGAGGGGGGGAGGGGCTCCTATACAAATGAAATACAAATTTCCTCATAACTCGAGAACTAATCAAGCAAATAGCACCAAATTTAGCATGTGGAGGTTTCTGGAGGCAAAAATATTTTCTATGGTGAATTAGGACCCCTCCCCACTATAAGAGGGGGGCTTCTACACAAATGAAATACAAATTTCCTCATAATTCGAGAACTATTCAAGCAAATGGAACAAAATTTGGCATGTGGGTGTTTTTGGAGGTAACCATTTTTTCTATGATGAATTAGGACTCCTTACCTTTTTAGGAGGGGGGGCTCCCATACAAACGAAATACAAATTTCTTCATAACTCTAGAACTAATCAAGCAAATGGAACCAAATTTAGCATGAGGGTGTTTTTGTAGGCAAGAATATTTTCTATGGTGAATTAGGACTCCTTACCTTTTTAGGAGGGGGGGGCTCCTATACAAATGAAAAACAAATTTCCTCATAACTCGAGAATTAATCAATCAAATGGAACCAAATTTAACATGTAAGTGGTTTTGGAGGCAAATTTTTTTTCTATGGTGAATTAAGACCCCTCTCCTCTTTAGAAAGCGAGTTATGACCCATCTCGCCTTTAAGAGGGTGGGCTACCATACAAATGAAATGCAAATTTCCTCTTATCTCGAGAACTAATCAAGCAAATGGAACCAAATTTGGCATGTGGGAGTTTTAGATGGCAGAATTTTTTTCTATGGTGAATTACGACCCCTTTCCCTTTTAACAGGGCGGGCTCCCATACAAATGAAATACAAATTTCCTTATAACTTGAGTACTAATCAAGCAAATGGAACCAAATTTGGCATGTGGGGCTTTTTGGGGGCAGAAATTTTTTCTATGATGAATTAAGACCCCTCCCCTGTTTAGGAGGGGGGCTCCCATACAAATGAAATTCAAATTTCCTTATAACTTGAGAACTAATCAATCAAATGGAACCAAATTTGGCATGTGGGAGATTTTGGAGTCTTGAATTTATTTTATGATAGTTAGAAACCTCTCACCCCTGTGGTAGGGGGATATGGAGTCTCATACAAATAAAACAGAAATCAAAAACTAATCGAACTCGAGAAATTCAGGACTCTTCCATAAAACATTAGTCAATAACAAGACCACAAAAACTATCTATAGTAACACTAGATCATTCAGGACGAGACGGCCGCGAGTATTGCCGGCGACCCTCCGTCGGAAGCGCCGCCCACTGGGAGGAGGCAACGCCCCAGAGAAATCACTACTGTCTAGCTTTATTTGTTTTCCTAGGTCTACCTGGGTTTCCTGGAACGAGCTACAGCGAGTAAGGAGAGGATCGTGAAATAGTACTTTCCACAAAATAGTTTTCCGTGAAATGGTACATTCCGCTTAAGGTTTTTCGCAAACTGATATTCGGCAAAATGTTGTACAATCATGGTGAATATTACTATCCGCTTTCTGGCAATGCAATGAGGGGACAGGGGAGTTGTTTTCTACTTTACTGTGAGGAAAAATTGCAAATTTGTATATTAAACTACCCATTCCTGGTAACTAATAAGCATTAACAGCATATTTGGCATTTTATACTGCACGTTGTTTTATATTAGCTTTTGGCATCCAAAATTGTATTCAAATTCTTCGTGTCGGTAATTAGCTGTAAATTCGCATGCTCAGCACTATAAGAAGGTTATCAGTAAAATAGCTGTATATTTTGCCAAAATAGCATTTAAGTAACATTTAAGGCGACTTTACCCTCTAACGGGCAACATCGTAAAAACGATGCGATTGAGCAAATGATTACTTTATCATGAAAGTACACTCAAAAGAAGCTCGAGTGTTGATTTTCATGGGAAAATATTTATCTGGAGGACCGCTAGGTATGAAATAGTCCAATTTCTCTTTTTAGTTTTTCATGCCTAACGCTCTACACAAATTTTTTTTCAGTTCAAATATATCACAAAATTGAAAAAAAAGCATGTATATTACTTATAAGAAAAATTTGAGATCGAAAATTCTGTTCTAGGTGTCCTTTTTCTTCAAACGTTAAAAAGGGAATATTCGCACCATAATTTTTTTCTAAATTTTTCGGAATTCTTGTTTTGAAAGATGATAACTTTTGAACGCATGGTCACAATGTTGTGATATTAGTATCAACATGTCAGGAAATCTGTGGCTCTGGAGCTCCAAAAGCGAAGGCCGTCTACAGACGGCATTTGAATAGCATTGGTGATGCTTATTGGTTACCTGGGAAGCTTTCATAGTTACGTAACTGCCAAAATGAATCATCTAAGGTTGAACTCCTCAGAAACTTGCAAAACTCGAGATTGTGACAAAGATCATCCGAGATTCATGATTTATGTACAACACAGGTTAATTTGTGGCAATACGAAGTTTGTCGGGTCAGCTAGTATGGTATAAATCTCAAGACGCCACATCCTGTCCCTCCATAAAATTAATAATTCGGCACAAATCGAGTAAGGGTTACTTTCTGCTGGACTAGCATAGGGAAAGAAACCCTCACTCGGTTTGTTTACTTGTTGCTAAATTCACTCCGAAGGTTGAATACACCAAAAGATCGCCAATGTGATATGCTGTGGTTCGCCATCTGCTCGCCAACGCCAGCTGACTTCCAACCCCATTCACGCGGCGACCGGTCAACCGACTCTAACAATATCTCTTCATCGTATTCGGATGAAAGGGGTTGCAGGCTGCTTTGCTTTTGGCAAAGAATTATAAAAAAAGCAGAGAGTGCACTATGGTCCAGAAAGCGATTTTAGACGGACAAAAATGATTGCGCCTTAACGGGATATTCTAGCTCAATGAAGTCTTCGGCAACTTTTTGAATGAAAACATGACGCATCTTTTGAAAGGATCGTCCAATGTTCAGATGATACCGTAACAACAATTCAAGTAATAATTTTTTAAATAAGTTTATTTTCCATTTTTTAGTTTCAAAACATTAAAGATAGATTAATTTCACGTAACTTTTCTAAACATTCCAAATTTCTAACTCTTATGTATTGTCAGCAGTGGACCTTTGTTTATGGACGACCCGTAAAATCATATTTCCTCTTATAACTCATTTATCTCAACAGATAGCTCAATATGATGTTCTACAAAAATTTGTATACGTAAGAGAAGAATATTTTTGCAGAAGACTATTTTGCTTTAGCTTTAAGAGTTAATAAGTTATAGCCGAATTCAGGTTAAAAACAGACCAATTTTACTAAAGCATAACTCAAAAAGCGGCAAACGGATCTTGATGAAACTTTGGCGATTTAATATACACATATGCATAAAGTTTTTAGCAAAAAATGGTGAAGGTGTTATTTTTTTAAAAAAAGATAAAATTCTTTGAACTTTATGATTTACTGTAGCTAAAGTTCTCGTTTTATCCATCCCTAACTGCCCAGGCACAGTTTCTTGCTCAGTTTCAAAGCGTTAAAACACAATTTTGTGTAACTATTTTTTTAGAAAACGTCTTTAAAACATAATAGCTTATTGCTTTACTATTTATTTTTTATCGAGACAAATACAAATTATCTTACGACAATCGCGGTCTTTTCAATCTGTTAGTGAAAAACATTCATGAAGTTTATTTGATACGTTTAGTATCAATGCCTACATTGAGAGAAAAACTATGATATATACGCTGATCAATTACATAATTAAGAAATCTAAATACTATTTGCACTGTCGGAGGCAAAGGATACCAGCCATTGAGCTATAAATAGAGATTGTTCTGTGTATTCCCGAAACTGTACATATTTAACCTTCTAAAGAGGCAACGATAGATAATGACTATTTTTCAAGAAAGTACACTCAAAAGAAAGTCAAGATTTGATATTCATGCAAAAGTAATAATCTGGACTAGCAACAGTTAAGGCATATTATAAAATCTTTATTTTGGGTTTCATATCCAATCCTTGTTTTTTCCAAATATTACAAAACTCAGTGCGTAGTTCATCACTGAATATTTTTGAGGTCGAACATTTTGTTCTAGATGTCCTATGCTTTCAAAAGTAAAAATTGACAAAATTCGTGCAATTATTTTCGTCACAATTTTCCTGAATTTTTGATTTTAAAACATAAGAACTCTTAAACGCATAGTCAGAATGTTGTAATGCTGATGCCAAAATGTCAATCTATTCTCAGCACAGATATTATGTTATCCAATTAGAATAAATTTCATATATGGCTCTGAGACTCTCAAAGCAAAAACTATCTACAGAAGTCTACCCGTTGAAGGGTTAGTTATATGTTTGCTAATAATTATTAGCATCACGTGCATTCGCTCAAATAAATCACCGTGGTGTCTACTAATATTTGATAAATGTTGAAATTGACTGAAGTTTTTTGAGCGTTTCAGTGGAATACGAAGATTGAAAATAAAGAAAAAAAATCCCGATTTATTTCCATTGTTAATTTTATAGTTTTAAATGGATTTAAAAATCATAATAGAATTCTTCTTGAATTTCAATGGTAAATATAACAATTAGTGGAATTTTTTTCGTAAGTAGTTCGATTACGCGCAAATCATAAGTTTTCCGCAGCCCTGCTTCATCTTCGTCGTTTTTCACATCGCAGTTATTTTTAGTCTATAAAATATTTTCAAAAACATCTTCATATTGCGAATATACGCGTATAACAGTAAAAGTCCGTGTATCTAAAGGGATCGTAAATATCGTTTAATTCAAGGTTATTATTAAACATTCTTTTAGCTTTTTCGCTTAAAAAACAAGATTGCGAATGTAACTCTTTGAATGCATTCACTATTTTAGTATCAACCATGGACATTGCCAGTGTATTTGTTGCATATAGTATTGCATGGTCGCATACTTGATTACTTGAATGTGAATCTATGAAGAAAACGACAATTTTAGCTATAGTAAATCATAAAATTCAAAGAATTTTATCTTTTTTTAAAAAAATAACACCTTTACCATTTTTTGCTAAAAACTTTATGCATATGTGTATATTAAATCGCCAAAGTTTCATCAAGATCCGTTTGCCGCTTTTTGAGTTATGCTTTAGTAAAATTGGTCTGTTTTTAACCTGAATTCGGCTATAACTTATTAACTCATAAAGATAAAGCAAAATAGTCTTCTGCAAAAATATTCTTCTCTTACGTATACAAATTTTTGTAGAACATCATATTGAGCTATCTGTTGAGATAAATGAGTTATAAGAGGAAATATGATTTTACGGGTCGTCCATAAACAAAGGTCCACTGCTGACAATACGTAAGAGTTAGAAATTTGAAATGTTTAGAAAAGTTACGTGAAATTAATCTATCTTTAATGTTTTGAAACTAAAAAATGGAAAACAAACTTATTTAAAAAATTATTACTTGAATTGTTGTTACGGTATCATCTGAACATTGGACGACCCTTTCAAATGATGCGTCATGTTTTCATTCAAAAAGTTGCCGAAGACTTCATTGAGCTAGAATATCCCGTTAAGGCGCAATCATTTTTGTCCGTCTAAAATCGCTTTCTGGACCATAGTGGAGTGGCATAGATATCTGACCATGAGCTGCAGACACTGCTTGGAAAGATTCGAGTGCCGAGGCGTTCGAGAAACTGACGACGAGTAACCGAGTGGAGTGATAACAAATTATTCATCCGGCACTATTACCACTATTATTCTATTAACATTTGTCGCTCCAGCAGCACGTTCCTTATAGTCGTGTGGAAGATTTGGGCCTCAACCATGGCTTTAAGTTGCAGAGCAAGAAGAAGAAGACACGAAAGAGCTTAATAAGTTCTGTTGGAAAACCATTTTCGAGCATGATTTCGTTTTGCTTACCTGGATCGTACGCCGCTTTGAAGGCCCAGCGCTAACGCGTTTAAGAAAATACTTGTCTCATTAAATTTTTTCATTGGCATCACGATGTCATGATGTCAACCTCATCAGATGGCCTGCTAAACATACGCACATAGCAACGTAAACTCCTTGAAGTAAGTCTCGTCATCCATCACGACACACCTCGAATTCGTCTACTACTCTCCGTACAGCTTCAGAACGCAGGTTTGGCCATCGTGTTTTGTTTGTCATGCCTTCCGGATGTGCCCAAACCACCGTCGTGCTATATACGTCTTCAAGGTCCTTTCATGGTTTTTTGGACATACCAGATGGAAACATCCACCTTCCTTGAAGTTTCGCGAATCGAAAATTTCGGCCGATGCTTAAGCAGACTCCACACCTACCTGGCCTTCAAAAGATGAACTATCTTCGATTTTTGGATGCTTCCTGACAGTCGCTGCGTGGTTTGGGTTCCTTTAAGCGACTTCGCCATCTGGGACACCGTGGAGTGATGGATACCACCCGCGTGTTTCCCGCATTGCCACGGGACAATAGTTTGTTTACGACGGAGGGAACGGTAGAAGAAAGTATAAAGTGTTGATAGTCTCAGGGCGTGAACGGGAAAGAGGTGAAAAATTCCGTAAGGGAGCGTCATTGAAAGCAACGCTTATTAAGTTTGCATAACGCCCCTCTTTACTCAAGCTGGGGTCTTGGCGGAACGAACCAAGCTATGATGGGAGCCAATAATAACCTGATTCAAACTCAACTTTTTCCGCAAGCCCTTTGGATCGCAGATATTGGTGAATCTTTGAACCACAGCGGGCTAAATTTTTAGTTTTAAGAATGCTTTTTTTTTAGTTTAAGATATTTTTCAGAATCCAGATTTTATGGAACAACAATACTCTTCCATTACCACTGAAAGATATTAATATCCCGACTAGCGCCACTCGTTTCTTACCGTGTTATAATACTTATGAACCCTGTGCACTGAAAGAAATACACACCCACGCCTTTGGTAAGCGAATTTCCCTTACTTTGAAATATATTTTCAAACCATTACCCTTTTGCATGAGCAATCCAACCATAACAAACAAAAATAACAAACCACCATCAGGGCACATGCCTTCAAGTTCGAAAACAATATAATAAGAAAAAAACGCGAATGATACAGTTTTAGGGCGAATGGGATTTTTACAGTGCTCGCCAGGCAGCGATTAAAAGTTCAAAGCGATCCAGAAGGAAGCAGCACGTAAGACAAAAATAAACGCACAACGTGGAACCCGGGTGAACGAAGGAAAATAAGAACGTACATCGAAAACAACTTGTTAAGCGCCACCGGACTCCGGGGTGTATCGGCTGCGGGTCCCTCGTGGAGGGGAGAGAGAGAGTGGTGCTGGTGACTACCAGATTGCGGTCCTAGCAGAGTGGTCAGTCTCCAGCAGGAGTTTCGAGCAGCACAGAGCACACACAGGGTTAATCAAATTGCATATGATGGGAAATAAATGCGTTTCGGTTCGAAACAGTCGGTCCTGTACCTCAGTCAGTCATCGGCAATGGCTCTGTGGCGTTCTGCGGGTTTTGAGTGACGGCATGGAATTTGTGTCGACATGGGTATATACAAACTTGACTGTCTGCTTGATGGGAAGTTGATGAGAAGGAAGACGAATGCACGCAAAATGCAACAACGGAGCGAAGTCGATGCACACCGCAGACCGACAGTAATAAATTTGACGAGGATGATTGGATGGATTTCTGCGATTTTCTCATGACAACTTGTTGACATTTCAGGGCAAATTTAGCGTAAAGGTAACAGGAAAGACAGTCTCCGCTGCCGGCGCTTGTCCTTCCGAGACGTGATGGATAGGATGCGATGGGAAAATTTTCACTCTGGGAGTATTCCGCATGAACTGGAGATTATGAATTGAACTCAGAGGAAGATGCTCTGACACGGTTTGGTGCTCTTTTGACTCAGCTAAATTAATTCGATGCGAAATTTACTCGAGAACACAATTCATTAATCACCGGCAGCAAACGATAGCATCTAACATGCTAAATACCACCTGTCAGCTTAGTCTGGCACACGCGAGCCCCGCACCACCTTACCCGGCTCCAATCACAAGTAGTTTTCGCCTGTTGACAAGACGCTAATCACCGTAATAACCCCAATAACTTCATCAAAAAATCTCCGTTTGTTGTAAACCGAACAGAATTTACCCGATTATGTTCCGAAACGAATCTATCCCGTTGACGCAGATCCTACCAGAAGTAGTATAGCAGCGCACGGTTCAAACAATCTGTTTCTAAAAGTCCGTCTCGAGTATGGTCGGCACGATCATCGGCATACGAAGAATAGACCTGTTAATCCGAAACCTCCTACTTCTGATCCTCATCATTCTCCCTTTGCCACGATTGGATTAATTCAGCTCAAGCGTCCAGCCACTTTCAGGGGATGTCATGATTCGAATTTTATAGGCAAAAAACAAACCGCGATAAAATCCCCGCAACCAGCGAACGTCTCGGCCGTCGTCGGTCGAGTTCGTCAGAAAAAGCCAATCCCAGCCAAAACCGAAACCGCGGAACAGCGCACAATGAACGCGCGTAAAATTTTTGATGGCGCCATCAAGAGTTTTGCTCAGCGCAGCATGATGTGATGTGTGTGCGATGGTTGTAAGGTAGATATATAAAATAAAATATGAGAGAAAACATGACTGAATGTTTAAATATCATGAAAAGTCAATCAAACGCGAAGCGCCACGGAGCGATCGGGGAGGCGGTGGGGTCACACCGCAAAGGGAAGGGCAGGCACTGACGGCGAACCGGCGCGGCGCGGCGACGGCAGCGATGACAGCGCCGACTGCAACAGCATGGAGACGCCACTAAGCGGCCAGCACAACATCACAAAACCCGAGGTGGCACCACCGTCGAGCGAGGTAGTGAAGCGGGGAGGTTCATCTAACCGGCGATGTGTGATACAAGTGACGCGAGATCGTGTGAAATATCGTCACCCTTTGGTTGACCAAAATATCACTGAACTTCCTGTGACTTCTGGATTTTGTTTTACCATTAGGAAAGCAAATGCTGATTGTTTAGACTGAGGGAATCATTTTGATTAGTCTCGTGATAAGTGACGGCTGCTGTCGAATATGTTTTTAGCGTTATTGTGTTAGAAAAGCATTCGAAGTATTAGGATGTAGTATCGATCAAGTTTCACAAGCTCATTAAAAGAAAGCAAACAAACGCAATTCAGGAAACATGGAATTCAAGAATTGTGTTAGTAAACGCCCCCGAAGTAGACTCCATTATCTAGGATTTACAATTAAAGATGGTGGAGAATAGCGGCAAAATATTTCGAAAACCGCAGTCACAGTCACGGTCAAAATACTTTAGTTACGGGCCAGTCGCGACATGATTAAGTCCAACTCGAAAAGATTCTTATTTCTTGTTCAAAATAAAGGATGTTTTATTACAGCGTCACATTTTTTTAATGGGGTCTTCTGTGATTTATAGCATCTAACGGTCAGATCATTTTGACAGTCTTGTTCAGCGTTATTTGCCGCTTGATGAAAGATATACTATCTTCCGTATAATGTTACAAAATTGTTCAAATTTACTTTGGAAATAATGATTCATCATGTGAAATGAATAAAATTTTTAACAATACAGTTTTTTTCATCGACTAACGGTTATACAATAAATTACTAACGGTTGTATAAATTAAATGGCCATTTCTGGAACAAAAGCAATGTTTCAAAACACCCTATTAGCTTTAGAAAAATACAAATCTGATGAGCGCGGTTTACAAAACAGCGTCGTAATTAGACCAGATCCTCTTAAAAATACGAAAAAATGCGCCATTGGATTATTTTTGGTGGCTGTACCATGTCAGACAAACCCAAGATTGCCGATACTTTGGAAGCCAGCATTTTTCGTACTAAATAAAAAAATATAGACTGTCAGACTAATTGTTAGCCGAAGCCACCCTCCAACACAGAGCTGCCATAAATCAAAAACATCCCATCAAGAAGACTGGCAACTCTGCTAAAAGTGGAGCGACAGTAACAGCAATGCTATCTGCCGAGTTAAAGTTGAACTTTCACATACTAGTGTGTGTATATTACAATATGGATGTACACAAACACGTATGCAATGCATTGCCATGCTCGCATACATATTTTCCCACCAATACATGTACACACAGCTTCAACTTTTGTCGGGCGTGGTGTGCTGTTCCTTCTGTTGCTCGTCATTTGTATGGGCGCGACGAAGAGATGCCAGTCTTCTTGATGGATTGTTTTTGCATAAATACAGATATTTGTGCATGCATAAATTTGGGACCCTAACGTTTTCTCCGGAGTATTTAATTTTCTCGATCTAATCTTTTAAATAACATAAATAGTTTATGGACTACTTTAAAATTCAGGAACATTAGTAGAGCCAGAAATCACAGCAACTAAAATAGTTGATGGGTCCCAAATTTATGTATGCCCAAATATCTGTATTTGTGGCAGCTCTGCTCCAACATCCCATCACTTCGAGTGCTGATTAATCTGCAAGAATTTGCAAGTTATAAGGTTTTGCACGGGCGAGCATAACCTCACTTCTTTGACGTTTATCAGTGGTTTGTTTACATGGACTTAGAACTTGGGTTAACATGTTGAAATTGAATATTACTTAAAGGCCTTAACGGCGGTCAGAAAAGCACAAAAACTGTCATTCCGAGTAGTTTGGAGGGCGACACTGCTGGATAATTCGCTTTTAAAACGTTTAACTCCAATTTATGCACATCGCGTTCGTTTAACAAATAGTAAACAAACCACGAGTGGATGTCAGATGGGTGAATTGCGTTCATTCCGGTTCATTCGTGACGTCACCTTGCAAAACCTTATTGACCAATTATTCATCCTCGATCTTAAAACACAGAGAACAGACTACCAGGTAATCGACAAAAAGTGTGTAAAAGGTTTTTATGTAATCTACGAGTAATCCTTCAATAGAGCACCCCTCGAGCAGTAAGTGGCAAACTAAATCTTGATGTCGCTGCCATCGCTATACTATGTAACTCCAGCACAAAGAAATTTTGATAAAGGTACATGGATATTTTTTGATGCGTTTGGCAAACAATTTCTGGAGGGCGCCACCGACAGATTTTACACACAAAAAATCGATTACTTCCTTCGAGCCTGTTAATCTGTTCTCTGTGCTTAAAATGCGTATCGCGAAACTCAGCAGTTTCCGGTGCAGCTCAAAATCTTTTGAGAATATTTCGAAGCGTCCTCTTCTTTTTTTTAAAAAAAAAGGTCCGTTTATATCCTACACTCAAAATAAATTTCACTTATTTACTTATGCGTTAACGTGAAAATCAGATAGATGTTATTATTTTTTCCAATGACATTCAGCTGAAAGTCACGTACCGCCCTATACAGAAATTTACGTGATTTTTCACGTGGAAAGGACGTGTGGATTATTTTGAGTGCATAAATCCTCTTATTTTATAACCGGCAATATACCATTAACAATAGTTTCGCTCTACGACACAACCAACCTAAGCAGTTTTACAAAACGAAGGGGTCAAGAGCTAAAAATTAGGGCAAAAAATACTAAACTGTGAAGAACACCTCCCCCTTTTGACAAGGAAGGAAGGCGAAGTTCGTTCTCTGTCTGGATTGGAAACGACGAAGAAAAGAGAATCGAAAACAAAGGCAGCAGTTGGCTGTAGATGTCCGTTCTACAGAGACTATAGGTTACAGAGGCGACAAGGCACTCAAAAACCGCCAAATTTTAAATCATAACGGAGAGTTACCTTTATTTGTGATGGTACTCTCCGTTTTGATTCACAATTTAGCGGTTTTTGAGTGCCTTGTCGACTCTGTAACCTATAGCCTGTTAGCGAACAGGAGGGAATCATCAATAATACGAAAACACTTGAGAAATCCGCGGAAACGTATTTATTACATCGGAGTAAAACAGATAACGTGTCTATTAATCAAGATATACATTAGCAATGTAGAGAAAAAAAAAATTACTTTTATATTGTCCCTTACGAAAAGGGTGTATTCGCGCATCACGTAGCGTAAGTGCTGCCAACACTCCTCCTCGCGAATTCACACTTCAGCTCCAACGTCCACTAACCAGCAGCCAGTCCAATCTCGGCCACAAACTTCTTCACCTTCGTCGTACCCAAAGGTTTAGTGAAAATATCCGCTATCATCTCGTCTGATGGGCAGTACCGTAGCTCCACTGTTCCTTTAGATACAAGCTCACGAGTGTAATGGTATCTTGTGTCAATGTGCTTGGATCTTTTCTTCTGCTGATCCAGTGCAACAAAGTCCAGACAGCTTTTGTTGTCTTCATACAGTATTGTAGTACCAATCTGCCTTTCGTCCAATTCTTCCAGCAAACTTCGTAACCATACCAACTCCTGTGCTGCCTCGGATAATGCGACATACTCGGCCTCCATTGTTGAAGTTGTAACACAAGTTTGTTTTCTACTGGCCCAGGTAACTGTAGCTCCTCCTATACGAAACACAAAACCACTGCATGACTTTCTGTCGCTGGTATCTCCTGCCCAATCCGCGTCGCAGTAACCAACAAGCTTGAAATCAGATTTCGCGTTTCCTAAACAGAGTCTGTATTCTGCCGTATACAATAAGTAGCGCACAATCCGTTTGGCTTCTATCCAATCGGCGTTCGACGGGCAACTGATTTTTCGACTTAGGATTCCCACGCAAGCTGCTATATCCGGTCGACTGTTTGATGCTAAGTAGAGCAGAGATCCAATTAGACTGTGATAATCGTTGTTATCCTTTAGCTGGTTGTCACATTTTAACTTGAAGTATCCAGGGTCCATTGGATATTTGGATTTCTTTGATTGCTCCAAACCAAAACGCTTAACAATCTTTCGTATAAAGCATTCTTGATTAAGACTGTAGAAACCATCTTTGTCCTTTTGAATACGAATTCCCAGAAAACAATTCACATCTCCCAGTTTGGAAATCTTGAGCTTCGCTTGTAAAGCGTTTTCAACGTTCTTTATCGCCTCCTCCTGCTCGCATACAACAAGGATATCATCGACGTATAGTAGCAGATACATCCACAGTTTCCCGTCAACATGTTTTCTGTACAGACACGAATCAGCCTTGCATTGACTGAAGCCAAGCTCCAGTAGAATATCGGTAATCGTTTGATGCCAAACTCTAGCTGCTTGCTTCAAGCCGTAAAGACTTTTCTTTAATCTGCAAACCTGGTTTGACTTATCCTGCACAACGAATCCTGGCGGCTGTCGCATGTAGATTTCCTCGTTCAATGTACCGTACAAGTAAGCTGTCTTGACATCCAGATGCTTCACTGCCATTTCCCGCTTTCCTGCGACCGTTAACAGTACACGCAAGGTTGACTGCATAGCGACTGGCGCGAAAATCTGATTATAGTCAGTGCCAAAGCGTTGACTGAATCCTTGAGCAACAAGCCTTGCTTTAAACCTTTCAACGTTGCCATCCGCGTTCAACTTCTTTCGATAGACCCACTTACAGCCGATGACATTTCGATTAACCGGTCGATCAACTAGCTCCCAAGTGTTGCTTGAGATCAATGACTCGTATTCATCCTTCATAGCCTTTAACCATTCATCCTTTTCGTCACTTTCGATAGCTTCTTTGAAAGTTGCTGGTTCTTCGTGCTCCATTGCTATTAATCCCATCACGTAATCGCTAAACCTTGCAGGCAAAACACCTCTTGTCACTCGCGGTTCGCCTTGCGGTTGTGCATCGCTACCACTATCACTTTCGTACTGTTCTGGCTCTTCTTCGCCGTAGTATAAATCTTCAGCGGTATCGTACCCCTGCATATCATCTTCTTGATCAAGTTCGTCACGGCACTTTCTTAGCGGTTCCAAATTAATTTCAGACTCTGCCTTTTCATTTTTATCGTTTAGCACTGTTTCATCACAAATTTTGTTCATTTGCAAGTCTTCTACAAATTTTACGTCACGACTGATTGTTATGCGATCACTGTTCTTGTCAAGAAAACGATATGCCTTTTGTTGGTTTGAGTAACCCACGAACACTAATTTACGAGCTTTCACTTCGAATTTCTTCCTTTTCTCTGCAGGAATCTGCACCCACGCTTCACATCCGAAAATTCTAAAATGTTTGTAGGAAGGTTTCTTGCCGTACCACTTTTCAAACGGGCTCAATCCAATTGACTTGGATGGCAATCGATTTTGAATGTAGGTCGCTGTCAACACTGCTTCACCCCAGTATCGTTGGTCAAGGCCTGCTTCCAATAACATACACATCGTCATCTCCTTCAAATAACGGTTCTTCCTCTCCGCTAAACCGTTCTGTTGAGGGGAATACGGGACAGTAAACTGGCTCAAAATTCCTTCGCTCCTGAGGTAATTTTGCAAATCCTTCCCTGTATATTCGCCTCCGTTATCTGACTGAATAATCCGTGGGGTCTTACCAAGCTGCGTTTTGCAAAACTGCACAAAACCTTTAATTTTCTCCGCCGCCTCTGACTTCGATTTCAGCAAGTAGAGGAACGTCATCCGAGTGTAATCGTCAATGAGAGTGAGAAAATATTTATTTCCACTTGGTGTATCCGTCATCGGCCCACAAAGGTCGGTATGCACAAGATCGAGTTTTTCTTTTGATCCGCGATCAACCTGCTTTTGGAATGGAACACGAGACATTTTGCCTTCTAAGCAACAACGACAGACTGTTTTTATTCCGCAATCTACCAACTTCATTCCATCAGCGTACCCCTTTGCCGAAATTGCTCGAATCATATCCGCATCACGATGACCGAGTCTACGATGCCATGTGTGCTGGCAATTGGCTGAGTGAGATGACTGTACACTTATCATTGCTTGCTCCGGAGTGCACAATTCATACAAACTACCACGGCGTATCGCTACCGCCGAAACCGTTCCATGTTGATTACGAATTTCACAACGATCGCCAAAAAATACAACACTAAAACCTTTAGATGCAAGGGTACTCACCGAAATCAAACCACTTGTCAACTTTGGCACGAAAAGCACGTCGCGTAGTTCAATATCAACGGCATTACCATCACCGTTTACGCCAACAATCGATCCTTGACCAGATCCAACAGCTTGTGCCTTTTTACCATCGGCCAACAAAACATTTATTCCTTCTGTTGTATTAAACACTTCGAAAAATTTTCTGTCACCTGTCATGTGACGAGATGCACCGCTGTCGATAAACCAACACGAATGTTCTCCGCAATTTACCATCCACGCAAGTGGAGCATCATTAACACTGACTTGTTTTACTTTACATTCTTCTTCCTTTTTCGGTTTGTTCGACGCTTCGTTTTTCTTATAAGAATCCGAACCAAACTGATTTTTCCAACTACGACAATTACGCTTCAGATGACCGGGCTTCTTACAGTGGAAACAGTGACGAGTTTCTTTGTTGTTGCTGCCGGTACCAACATGATTTTTGCGAAAATCTGTTCGTAGCGCTTTTTCACCATTGTCGGTGACAATTCCATGCCTCTCTCTTCGTTTTTCTGCTTCGGCAAGCAACTTCGATTTTACCAGGTCCAAGGTCAATTCCTCTCGCGATCGTTGCTCCAGCGCAGTCGTTAACGGGTCGTATGATTCAGGAAGAGAACACAACAGCATAGCCACCTGCAGCTTCGCTGGAATTGCTTCACCGGCATCTGCAATACGCTGCAACAAATCTGTGAACGTTTGTAAATGTTGCTCCATATTACCGTTTTCTGCCAATTCCAGGCGAGTCAGCTTCTTCAGAAGGTACACTTCCGAGCATTTGTCGTGGTAGTCTTTTAATGCTTTCCAAGCATCTTTCGCGTTTGCACAATTTCGAATCAGGCTTGTCTGACTGTCTTCAATGCACAAACCGATTGTCGCTCTAGCCTTCATATCCGCTTTTGTCCACGCTTCTGTTATAGGCTCCGGAACCGGCTCCGAAATGACATGCCACAGCTCATCGCGAATGAGCAGCATTTCGATTTTGAACTTCCAGGACTGATAATTCTGGTTGTTCAACTTCGGGAGTGGAAATCGTGGTTGGTCGGCCATTTTAACAAAATCTTCACTCACGGGATACAGCACAGCAAATCAAAATAAAATCACTGTCCGGCGTCACAAATTTCTTCGCGGTCTTACACGCTGGGCCCATAACCTGTTAGCGAACAGGAGGGAATCATCAATAATACGAAAACACTTGAGAAATCCGCGGAAACGTATTTATTACATCGGAGTAAAACAGATAACGTGTCTATTAATCAAGATATACATTAGCAATGTAGAGAAAAAAAAAATTACTTTTATATTGTCCCTTACGAAAAGGGTGTATTCGCGCATCACGTAGCGTAAGTGCTGCCAACATAGCCTCTGTAGTTCGTTCGGAACAGACGCCACGTTAGTGATCGCCCATTTTAGTGTTCCTCATGTGGAAGATTACTTACTTACTTACTTAATTGGCCTAACGTCTTACGACAAGGCCTGCGCAGTAAAATTTCTCCATCTGTTTCGGTTCATGGCAACTGATCTCCAGTTCCGCGGGCACCCAGTGCTCTCCAGATCTCGCTCCAGCTGGTCTTGCCACCTCGCTCGCTGTGCTCCTCTTCGTCTTGTTCCTACCGGATTTGATGCGAAACCCATTTTTGCAGGATAGTTGGCCGGCATTCTAGCAACATGTCCTGCCCAACGTATCCGTCCAGCTTTAACCACTTTCTGAATACTTGGTTTGCGGTAAAGACGCGCGAGCTCGTGGTTCATTCTTCGCCTCCATACACCGTTCTCTTGCACTCCGCCAAAGATGGTTCTTAGCACCCGCCGTTCGAAAACTCCGAGTGCTCGTAGGTCTTCTTCCAGCAGTGTCCACGTTTCGTACCCGTTGAGGACAACCGGTCTAATTAGCGTTTTGTACAGTGTGCACTTTGTACGGGGGCTCAAATTGTTCGACCGCAAGTGTTTGTGGAGTCCGTAGTATGCCCGACTTCCGCTGATAATACGTCTTTTAATCTCACTCTGGTATTGTCCACTGTTGCCAGCGAGCCAAGGTATACGAACTCGTCGACTACCTCGAACTCATCCCCGTCGATTACCACAGTACTGCCCAAGCGGGCCCTGTCGCGCTCGGTCCCGCCTGCCAGCATATACTTCGTTTTAGACATAATTATCTTTAATCCAATCTTCTCTGCTTCGCGTTTCAGTCTGGTGTACTGATCTTCCACCGCCTTAAATGTTCTGCCGACAGCATCCACGTCGTCAGCAAAGCAGATAAATTGACTGGATTTATTGAAAATCGTGCCCCGCATTTCAATCGCCGCTCGTCTTATAACACCTTCAAGCGCAATGTTGAATAGCAGGCAGGAAAGGCCATCTCCTTGTCGAAGTCCCCTGCGAGATTCGAATTGGTCCGACAATCCACCCGATATTCTCACACAGCACTGGAACCCATCCATCGTAGCCATGATAAGTCTAGTAAGCTTACTCGGAACCGTTTTCGTCCAAAATTTTCCTTAGCTCTTTTCGGTACACGCTATCATATACGGCTTTAAAATCGATGAACAGGTGGTGCGTGGGGACTCGGAATTCGCGGCACTTCTGGCGGATCTGCCGCAAGGTGAAGATTTGGTCCTATGTAGACCGACCCTCCATGAAGCCGGCCTGGTAACTTTCCACAAATCTATTGGCTATTGGCGATAGTCGATGAAAGAGGACTGGGGACAGCACTTTGTAGGCGGCATTCAGGATAATGATGACTCGGTAGTTCTCACAATCCAGCTTATCACCTTTCTTGTAGATAGGGCAGATAACCCCGTCTTTCCACTCCTTCGGTAGTCGTTCCGTATCTCAAACCTTGACAATCAGTTCCCCGCTGCTTTGTTGTTCTTCAGCCGCTGGATGGCTTCTTTAACTTCCCTTATCGATGGGGGTGGCACATCTTCGTCGCTTGCTGCACCAATGCGGTCACTTCCTCCGCTATCATGGTCTGAAGATTAAAAGTATTAAAAGTCGTCAAGCCATCGAAGCCGTCTGCGAACCAGCAAATTGGAAAGTTTCCCGGAGCGGCAGCAGAATGGTGAGCACAGCCTGGCCGTTTATCTACACAACACGTTACGACCTGTAGTTCCTGCTGTTATCCGCATACCCTCACGAAGCCCAGTCAACGAGTAAACAAAAAAGAGTACTCCAGACCACCAGCAAAGTATGATCGTTGTTGTGTACTATTGGTGAGGTACGATCGTTGTTGCGTACCACGTGTATTTACCGGAACATCGTTCATTGTGGCCTGTAGTGGCAAGTTTCTACTATAACCTCACTCGCCACCGGAAGAAGTCCCAGGAGGCATTGGCAGACAAAAGTCGTCCGTAAGTTTCATCTGTATTCTACACGCCGGACCGTCGAAAGGTGCTAGTGGCCGGCGAGCTCCTTTCCGATATCGTCGTCGCACACGGGTGTGTTACCAGGAGGAAACGGACGTTTCGGAGGCTGATGCTCACCAACGCTGAAGCCGATAAGTTTCCCCTCCGCATCCATGCACCAGAAGTAGAATCCTCGTCCACGTGATCTCCGGAACCGAACAAAACTCGTCGAGAACTTCGTCTCTGCTTTGATTCAAAATTTAGCGGTTTTTGAGTACCTTGTCATCTCTGTAATCTATAGTTTCTGTAGGGTTCAGTATTGAGGTCAAACCGAAGACTACGGAACTCAAGACTAGATATTGTGTAAGGTTCGTACATACGTAACAAAGGACGACACTACTAACGCCATCTCTTATCTCAAGGGAGTTACTACTACTTAAAAGTGTTAGTGATCGCAACCATACGAAAGAATGTATGCGTGTAAGGTTGATGTACGATATCATCCAATCATGTCTGTGTTGTAGTGATGTCAGAATGATGACACATGCACAAATTAATAGTTGCCACCGTTGTCCGTGGAGGGCGTACTAACCCTGTCCGTAGAGATTTGACAGAATGCCCAGTCTTGAGTTCTGTAGTCTTCGGTCAAACTCTGTAGATCAAGATGAAGATGTCTTGGACCTGGTGCATGCAAAATGATGCCTCTATTTTGATTTTGACCTTGCTCTTCAGGTATTGACGTATAAGCAAGAGGAAAAGTACGTAAAATTCTGCTCGCACATCGCGAAAATCTGAACTACTCGCACGTCGAGCAAGCGGAATTATTAAAAGTAGTCAAATCAACTGTAACCAACGTAATGAAAGTTTGTTGACAATCAGAAAGCCTAAATCGAAAAGAAATTGGAGCCGCAGTGACGACAAAAAAGTGACCAATGCTTTCAAGCAGAACCGCAACCTCTCCGTCCAAGATACCACAAGCAAGAGAGGAGTGTCATCTAAAGCCACACTTCGAGCTAAAAAGCGAACTGGACTGTTGACTTACAAGAAGCTATTGATTCCAAATAGCGACGGTAAACCAAACATCACGATCAAAGTGCAGTGCTGAAAGCTGTACACGATTATGCTGATGTCGTGGTCGATTCCGTGGTGAACTGTTCCCTGCTGTGAAGAGCTATGGCAAATTATGGACGAAAACGGAAAGTTCCCGGCAAGGTGATCACGGTGCTCCCCCAGATCGTTATTATGAAAAGAAATGCTCCAAGAAATCGGACCTCACCAGACGATTCGTGAGGTTGTACTGCATCGCTGGTGAAATTTTCAAAAACCTTCTATGGTGGAAATTTGAGTTACGCCCTTTTAAGTGCCGTAAGTACTAAAAGCAATGTAAAAACGACAAAACACTCATTACAAACCACGTTTCAAACCACCAGCTCATGAAATAACATGTAGGTAGTGCTCTACACATTTCAGACACAACATTGCATGATCTTTACAGCTGCTGGCAAGTCTATTTTGAAAGTTTAAAGGGCGTAAGTGCATTTTATTGAATATCTAATTACGTAAACGTAAACGTTCAACGTATAACTTCGACTACTATTAATGTTAGTTAGTTACGTATAGAAAAGAACAATACAATTAATGGTAATTAATGGTAGTCGAATTTATACGTCTAACATATTGCTGCTGCTCATATTGAGAAAAAATATGTCATCAATATTGGCTGTTGTAGAAATTGTATACTGGTTTGTTGCTAGCAACCCGTTCGACGGGGTAACTTGCAACAAGTAACATTCTTTGGATATTGAATGAGTTTAATGATTTGTATAATTTTCTGATGACTTGAAAATGCAAATGTTAATCGAACCTGCGATTTTAGCTTTAGCTATAAATGCATTAGTTATAAATAACATAAATATGAAACGCATAAACGTCCTACGTTACGTTTGTGCAAATAATTTATGAGCCCTGTAACGGCAACTACGAATTTAAGTTTTTTATGTTATTCATAATAGTTGATATTCCGTGTCTGGATCCGATAGAGCTGCGCTCTTTGCTTCTTCTATGGTCATTTTTAGTATATCTCGAGAAAAACTTACACATTTCTGACTCACCGCAGGCATGTTACACTCTCCAGCTGTGCTTTTAGTATTGCTTGATGCAAAAAGAAATGATAACTTAGCTCGAGAAGATAACAGAAGCCAGCTTTTTATATCTACCAGCTGTTGCAAGTTACCCTGTTTAAGTACTTGTTTTGCGAATAATGTGGTAACAAATAGGATAAACAAAACTAGTCGTCATAAATTAATTATTTTGGAACCTGATGGACGAAAAAGTTGTCCGCAGATGATGAGCGAAGACCAGCAGTAGCTCGAAACGTCCGAACTAACTGGTATTTAAAAATCTTCATACTTATTTCGCCGAAAAACATCGATTAAATCGAACAAACAATAGTATCGACAATGATACGGTGGCCAATAGCCGCCGTGTGCTGCTATTAGGCTCGTACCTATTCGGTATAATTCTTGCTAATGCGTTGATAGTCTTCGCTGCTTTCTCACAAACGAAGTCGATGCGCATTGTGGCAGTTAAAGTTAAACTTCAATCATTATGTGCTCTTAAGCAATGATTTCTGCTCGCTATACGACTTTACAATTACGGACCAGAAGGACCTCCGTTTTGTGGTAGGTTATTTGCAGCTTCGCCCCCTGCATCAAATTTGCCGTTTGTCATTATAGCCTCAGTCGCTAGCACTTTCACCTCCTCCAGTGTTTCGCCTTTCATCGATAACACAATGTCATCGGCAAAACCGACGATAAGCACACCTCTGGACAGTTTCAGAGCCGGTACCCGGTAGTACATCCCGTTCCAAAGCATCGGGCTGAGGATGAAGCCTTGCGGAACTCCCACCGAAATATTCATCATCTTCCACCCCTCGGCACGGACTTGTTAAACAAGCACCCTGTTTACCCCCTGGATTCTGTACAGATATTCAGGGACCTTGTACATCAGATACATTTGTGAACAGAGACGATTCTAGCCAATCTTCTGAGTCAAACTGTTGCGAATAACCCAATCAACGAATTTTATCATAGTATTCGATGATTCGATAATTCGCTTTTAAGCCAATGTATGTAACGTCCATCTATAACGTCATCTAGCGCTCCATTTCAGTAATGCAATTGGAGGTGACATCAAGAATATTTGTTGTCACAAAACGGCCAACCATAAATCCATATTGGTCAGGAGAAATGTAATGTCTGCCACACTGTGACTGTGACTGTAGGCAGCAAACAAACTAGTAATACCATGGTAGTTACTGGCAGTCGCGCGATCTTCCATGACAATATCTTGCTTTGTAATTTAAAAAGAAAAATGTGAATGCTTCAAAATGGAAGTCATAATGCTTGAAGTGTGCGTCGGCCAATTTCACATAAG
Organism: Sabethes cyaneus; assembly: GCF_943734655.1. Classification (NCBI taxonomy): domain Eukaryota; kingdom Metazoa; phylum Arthropoda; class Insecta; order Diptera; family Culicidae; genus Sabethes; species Sabethes cyaneus. The sequence continues at coordinate 164,351,754 of NC_071355.1, forward strand.
AATCGTCTAACGAGAAAAAAGATATTCACCGTTTTGGGAGTTTGGAAACATCGTATTAAAGTATCCAAATGATTTTATGTCTAGTCTAATTTTAACATATAGAGGATAAATTAAAATTGCAATAATTAAAAAGTGTACGTGTAACTCGCCTTAATAATACATACAATTGATTCCAAAGCCCGAAATCAAACTTAAAAGTAGCGTTAAACTGCCTGGCAGGAATCCCTAGCAATGCCATCATGGCGCACCATTCTCTACCTGCCAAAGGATGAAATCGATATGGCAACCATAAGTTACAATTTCTGCGTTCTGCGTTCCGATTCCCGTTACCAGGTTGAAGGTGATTTCTTCACTCCATTCCAATCGGCACACAGGCTTTACGGCAACCGTTCTGTTCCACCCAACTGGCCATAAGTGGATAGAATTAAATCAAATGAATTCGCTCACCCGGCGCGGCGGTTTGCCGCCATGTGTGAGTGTATGTGTCTGTATGTGCAAAGTTAAAATCCCAGATTCAATTGCTGCTGCCCGTCCGCGTCGCCCGGCTCGAGCGTTTCGATAAACGGAATCAACGCGGGGCGAATTGTCGTAATCGTGAACCCCACTCGCGCCCATACAAATTTCGTACATACGAAACCGAGTGCCTTTTTCGTAGTGAATTCTCCGCAAATGTACGCCTCCTTCCTGCTGCTCCTCCTCATCCCTATACAATCGGCCAACTATCAGGCGCTTGCGGTAAGGAAGCGAAGCAGAAACCGCGGGACAGGTTGACGAAAGAGTGGGTGACCGCTTGCTTTAAGTGTACCACACATAAACCATTTGTCTCGCGTGATCATTTTTATGAATGAACCACACCATTGTGGATTTTGTTTACACTTTTGCGTTCGTCCCGCTGGCATTTTGAATGGCCAGGCAGAGAAGCGAACCACTGGCAAATATTGTCATTATTGTTAGCGTTGAATGAATTGCAGTCCCACTATCGAAATAATTGGCCATGGTTTGCTGGAATAATTACGGTACATACGAGGTTGAGGTAGAAAGAGACTAAATCCAATAGAAACCCAAAGAAACAGAGCAGAACTGATGAAAAGTTATGCAACAAATGTTGAAAGTTCGGTAACAAATGTCTGAATTAAAACCCGAATAATTCACCAAATAAAAAAACCTTTAAATAACAATAAATGAATATAAAACTCAGGTCATTTATTTATTAGGGTGACGAACCTCCTTTGTCATGCCTAAACACTATCCATACTTTATTTCGAGTTTTAGGAAGAATTATATCCAAAAATACTCAAGTTTTTCACACGTGATGAATCTGACACTTCTTGCCTGTATTATGTCACACATTTACAATTTTTCATGCTCCAGCGGAAATTCGTCATACAAAAACTACACTTCGTCATATGCAAGATTTCTTTCGTCTATCATAGACAAACAATAATTGATTACAAAACAATTAAGCCATGTTGAATAGCTATCCAACACCCACAAAAAAATGGAAATAGTTTGAATCACAGCTCCACATTTTAAGTGTTTACTGCGAGTGATCAGCAGCTTCTCTTCGTCATATTCAAAGCAGGTAGGAAAACCAAACGGATTTGTTTTCGAAAACAGTGAAAAATAGTAATTTTCTTACATTATCTTTTCGTCTTTTCGCCATGTCATAAACTTTAATTTCAAGAACGTAAATGAACATAAGTCGCATCAAATTTGGTTCTAACGCTGTTTTTTCGCCTTTATGTCGGGAAAGTAGACAAGGACCCCCCCATAAACGAACCCATTCAAAACCTTACAGTAGCTTTCCGATGGTGGGTGCATTTGAAATCATTTTCATTTCATTTGAAGAATTCTGAATAAATTCTCGAATAATTCTAGACAAAAGAAGTACATAAGATAAATACATTTATCAAAGCCATCAATTAAACTGTATGAGCTGTACCTTTTTGTCGCACACACTGATCTATAGGACATCCGATGGCTTTTTCGGCATGTTACTAATCATTGAGTCTACCCTGTTTTCGGGTTACCTAGAGCAGAATATCTATTTTATCACCTCGAAATGAATGCGCAAACAAAGTAGTGTACGGTCAGTACACACTTCTGAGTCACACACAATTGTGGAGCATTTTTACCTTTCCATTTATGTTTGATATTATATTTATTGATTGACAAAATTATTACTCATAGGGAGTACTAGTAATTTGGTCAATTTGGTGAATATTCAAACATAACGATTTCTCCGTTCCTATGGGATAGACCAACCTCGTGTTTTAGTCTTGACCTTGAAATGAAGTCGGGCAAATAGTTAATACTTTTTGAAACGGTAGTTCTTTTACAATTGACGAAAGGACGGTAGAAAAAAGTAATGAGACGGATGCTAACGGACGAACAACGTCACGTGCAGTGCCTTGTAAGTCGTAAGTGCCTGTACAGTTTCATCGTCCCGTGAGTAAAACGACTTAGATTACAATTTCTCAATTCGATGGTTCGATTACAATAGATCAAGGAAAAGCTACAACTTGTGTCTATAAATAACCCAACCCACCAGATGGTGGAGTTTGAAGATACGTCGCGCGCTTAATAAAGTGGTTGTGCAGCCTCCTTTTGTCCAGCGCCTCTATGGTTCAAAGGTACATTAGTACCAGCGAGCCACATGCCCTAGCGGGTGTTGTGGGTTCGAATTCGGTTATAATCTCAGATTATAGCTTGGTTCGACTCATGTACTTTCCAGCATTGCACAAAAGTTAGGAGTCACAACGACTACTTGTTAAGCGTAGCTACTAATAATCCCCCCTCCCTCTCACTCATCTTTCCGCTCTTTCTCCTTCCCTCTAAAATTTTCATTACTTTCTTCTAACCAACCAAGGGTGACCAACGTATTTTGGGCCCTATCAGCAGCTGTACACAATTAAGACACTTACAGCAAAATCAAATGGATGTATCCAAATTGTGTATAGAATATCCCTACGATAATTTAAAAAAATCTCACATGCTATTATCAAAATTACCGAAAAATATTAATCAGTTTCCCACTTACAACTCGGTTTCGTGACACTGTGAAGAGAGTTATACGCTACAGGAACGGCTGGGCATTTCTGCAATAAATTACAGCCATTTTTCAATTCCGTGTATTCCGTTGGATTCCGTGTAGATTAAAACCATTTCCACTGACGAACTGATATGACCCATAGAAAAAAATCCTTTAAAAACCATCATGCTACACATTTTGCTTGCACACTAGCACCTTTTGTTATGCATATTGCGGAGTAAGTTATATTTGTAGGGTTTTATACTGTAGAGCTTTTACATTTGTGCGGTTTTATACTGAAAACTCGAAGCAACACTCGAGCGGTGCGATGTGGCCATATTGCGAAACATACTTTTTTGAAAAATAAGTGGTTTTTGATTGGACGATGGAATCAACGCGAGCATCTCGTCTGTTTGTCTGTGCCATTACTATAATAAATTACAGCCATTTTTCAACATGTTAGACATGTTTGTATTTGTATTTGTATTTTGGTCGATTCATCTGACAATTTTTGTATTATCTACATGAATATGAAACTTAAATCTAGAACAAAACTATTGCAGCATCCTAGACCTTGTCAATCTTCTTCTAAAGGTGAAATAATTCTTCGACAAGCGTGAAGGTACGGATGCATGACGTCAGTGGTTCATAAAACCCGTATCATAGTCCGATGGAATCTGGTTGTCAGTAAATTCGATGAGCGAAGCTGTCTAAGTGAAGCACGAAAAGCAATACGGGACAGCAGAGCCTTTTTCGGCCTCGAGGTAAGACGCTGGTCTAATAAGCCAGTCGTCGTATGTTCGAATCTCGGCTGGGAGAGGCTGTTAGAGTCAATAGGATCGTAGCACTGACCCCGCACTGTCCTGTATTCTAACAGCTGGTTGCGAAATCTGTCGTATAAAAAACAGAAGGTCAAATTTTGATGATGAAATTAGCACCCAGGCTTTGCTTACAGTAAAGCCGGGGCATCTATTTCATTGTTAAGCAAAAGCTGGCATCGGTCTACGTTGCAGGGAAGATTGTAAGGTAGACGCCAGGGTAGATGTCTCAGGGCGATACGAACAAATCTTCGTTGAACACGTTCTAGTCTGGCTTTCCAACACAGGTTATGAGGATTCCAGATGACACAGGCATTCTCAAGTATTGGCCGTACCAATGCGCAATACAATGACTTCAAGAATGGGGATCTGTGAAGTTTCGGAAAATTTTTGTGATGAACCCAAGTTGTTGCGAAGCTCTAGAGATAACAGCAATATAATGATGGTTGAACATGAGTTTGTCATTCGGTAATCAAATGAGATGGGCGTATTACATCGGTGGAAAGTTATAACCACACATTTGGCAATGCTTATTGTGAGTTTGTTTCTATTATTCTATTACACCAATCAGCAAAGGTGTCTAATATCGCTTGCAATCGGTAACAACGAGGTAGATCTTTAGATCATCGGCATATACCAGTGTACATCCGGAACCAAGCAGAATGGCAATGTCGTTAAAGTACAAGACGAATAGCAAAGGCCCCAGGTTACTGCCTTGCGGAACACCAGAAGTATTACTGAATGCACGTGAAATTGTGGAATCCAGCTTGACCCGTAAAGTACGGGATACGGAGATATGATATGAGCTCAACCATGAAGTCAATCTATCAGATACACCGAGTTTAGAGAGCTTGTGCAAGAGCATTCGATGATCTACTGTGTCGAAAGCGGCTTAATATCTGTGTACACAGTGTCAATTTGAGTTCCAGCTTCTATCTGTGAGATGCAGGTACTAGCGAAATCCATCAAATTCGTCGCCACAGAACGACCTGGCATAAAACCATGCTGGTCGACTGATATATAGTTTTTTGTGCTGTTCAGAATTATACCACTTACGATGATTTCAATGTTGGTCATGATACGTAATTGCAAGGTCTTCGTCGACAGCTTAGAACCGTAATAAATTCATGAATACAGGGTGATTAATAATAACTGTCAGTAAAGTAAATGGTCTGGGGGCTCTGTAGCCGCAAGGTTACCGAGTCTGCTTTGACAAGCGAATGGTCATGGGTTCGAATCTTAGTAGAATCAGGCCATTCGATGTCAAAGTGACTTTAGCATGGGTTTATTCTCAGGCCCCTCATCGCCCTTCCTTCATGCTGAGTTCTATATTATCCCGATATGGCCTATTGACAGTGCAAAAATGAGACCCTTGTAGTAAAAATGCACTGGTTTGCTACGCCAGGGATGAGTATAATTGGGGACTGTGCGCTGTCATGTGGAACGAGGTGGATAAAGTAGAGTAAAGCATTGAAAGAAGGGTACCCAATTACACACAAGCACGCATAAAAAAAAAAAAAAAGAAATTCAATAAGCATATCGCTCACTCAATAGCGACTATAGCTAAAATAAATGCAGTGCGGGTTATACAACAAACACCCGGGCGATATCACAATAGATCTAACTTACTGGTCGCAGTGATGAGTCCATACAGGAAAAAAAAAAAAGTAAATGGTCACAAAAATAAAACTCTTGCATAAATTTTAATTTTGAGTGTATTCCGTGTAAAGCCTAGTAACCAGCTGAAAAGAAAACAGCTCAAGAAAAAATCCTACTAGGGTAGATGCTCCAGTAGTTGTGGTAGTACCAGTAGTGGTGGAAACTCGAAATATAACATCATTTTGGCGGATTTCGAGATAATCTCCGTTTTCTATTGTTAAATATATATTTGTTAACAGTTTTATCTAAGATACACAGTTAAAATTCAAGATGTTGGTGCAAAAATTACAAATTCCTTTTCAGCAGTCCAATAGAGTGCAATTGCTTAAGAAATTCGTAACAATCGATAGCATTTTAACAAGCCTACGTTGTTATCGACCTGCTGCCATGCTCATTGCAAGCGTTGCTAAGGCGGTAAACAACATTCCACTATTATAGGCAAATTTTCCACTATTATAGGAACATTACCACTACTTTAGGAGCACATACTAATGTCAGGAAAAACAATATTTTAGATATATTAACCAGCAGAATGGTATAATTCTGGTATGTATTTAAAGCCAATACTATAGTGCACCATATTATCATGTAGTTCAATTGGAAACTGATAAATTGATCGTTCAAATTGTCTTTACACACTATCCCCCGACATAATCCCTCCATTACTGGAGCATCTACCCTATTTACCGAAGAAATTTTGACAACTGCAAGGCAAGCAACTACCTGTCATTTTTTTCTTGTGGTAATAATGCGTCGAATATTATTTCGTACGGAAAAGTGACGTTTCAATTCACTTGCATGTAAAACTGTGCCTTCTGAAGGTGAAATAGCATTTCTTGTGAGGTGCATACTGGTAAATAAATCGCAAACGTAAAATCTTTAACATTTCTTGGCCTATCTTTTTGCCGATTTCTTTTCAGGTCGATACTAGGCTTAAAATATATCCATAATATTTGTCTTGAATTTGCCGAATTCAAATCTTTCTTCCTTTGCTTTAACTACCAGTTGCAATCGTTAATGGAAAGCGTTACAGCTGGCACGCAAGATATCCTCAGGCTTTTCATCTCTAATCTTCTTCAAACGTTGCTTGAAAGTAGTCAATCCTTTGGTGCTTCCTGGTTTGCCTAGCATGTAACCCAATGCATAGAAGTCGAGAGGATTCAAATCAGACGAAGAGGCAGGTCACTCTTTCGAATAAATAGAATCCGGAAAATTTTTCTAACACCAAGCCTGAAAGCAGTATGGTGCATTCTTGTAGTGTTTTACGACGATGGAAACCAAATGGTTCTTCACAACATTATGGATGTAATATTTAGTGTTGATTTTAGCACTAGGTTCAATGAATAGCAATGGAACCTTCAAATTTTTGTAGAAACATCCCCTTACCATGACACAGGAAACATTCTGGAACCTTTGAATAGCCATTTTGTCCCGAGGAATATCAGAAAAATGTGCTACATATATCATTTTGTTGGTTCTCGTAGTCCTGTAGTAGGAACATTTTTACGTCCGAAACCAGAATTTCACAATTACCGTGCCGCTTGATAGAGATGGTCGGGTATGAAAATTTGAAAACCCGAACCCGACCCGTACCCGATTAAGAAACAAATTTAAAAACCTGTACCCGACCCAAACCCGCAAGTTTATTATTTTTGATACCCGAACCCGACCCGAACCCGGCACGGGCACCCGACTATCTTTAGTGTTAAATGTGGTCAATAGAGATACCCGACCCGACCCGTACCCGGTTCCAAAAATAAAAATTGAGAACCCGTACCCGACCCGAACCCGCAAATTATTTTTTTTTAATACCCGAACCCGACCCGAATCCGGCGGGTACGGGCACGGGTGCGGGTTTCGGGCAAATTTTCCGCTACCCAACCATCTCTACCGCTTGAGCAGCTGCCAAAACCTTTCAACTCTTGCAATCTTCTGCTTTTCAGTCAAACCGTGCACCCTTTGTTTCTTGTCTGGAATCAATTGAAGATCGTTTTTCGAAATATTCTTCATGGTTGACTGCGAAATTCCCAGTTCCTTGACCATCTTGCTTCCAGCCTGATTTGGTTTTCGTCGAATTCGCTCTTATTTGTTTAATGGCTTCCGGTGTCTTTACAGTGCGTTTACGACCAGGTTTGCGGAGTATTTTCCAACAATCGGTTTCCTTATATCGGTTGATGGAATCTTTCGCATCGAAAGATGAATCTTTCGTTTATTCGGATTGGCTTCAGATTCCTTAAAATATCACACGGTCGAAAAAATTTTTAAAACGGTCTTTTTACAAGCTCTCCCGGGTAGAAATGTAAAACGAATATGAATGTAAAAACATTACGGTTACTATGAATTTTACTGTTTACAACACATTATGCTGTAACTTCACTGTATCGTTCTTAGAAAATTTTTCATATTAATGTAAAAACTTTACGATTACAATGAATTTTACTGTTTCAACACTTTATGCTGTAACTTCACTGTACCGTTCTTGGAAAATTTTTCATATAATTCGACAACAATTGAAATTGTTTCGAAGCAGGAAATAATCTATCTAAGGTCCAATCCTTGGCAGGTTGAGTTATTTGTAGACACAAATTGTGTCTCTTCCTCCGTCTACTGTAGAAACCGACGAGCCAGAAGTTTAATCTAATTCGTTTTACTGACGGGACGACGACACTATGCAAGCGCTTGCGACTTACTTGTTCGTCTGTCAACATATTAGCCGCGATTCTTAACGCGGGTGCTCGGGGAAAGACTGCGTTCCTATGGAATAGACTAACCTCGTTGTGTACGTCTTGACATCGAATGAGGTGTCAGGCATATAATTAAGTTTTTATAACGGTAGATTTTCACCTTTATTCTTGTTTACGGCCGGATCCTGCATTCGTACGAATAGTTTGCTTCGAATGAATCGGGAAGCACTATTCTCATATTCGTATGAGCAAAAGGAAGGGGCGTTCGAACGTTCGAATTGATTCGAACGAAAACAAGAATACGAATCGAATGTCATTCGAACGAAAACAAGAATAAGGGTGTTTACAATTGACAGAGGGAACGATAGAAGACAGTAATGAAATAAAGAGTCGATAGGATCTAACAGATAGAGATAAGGCGTAAATTGGAAAAAGTGGAATTTGTTTAAGTAGGTGTACTGACCTCTAATACTTTCCTAATATGAGCGATGAATGCGAATCGAAAATCATAATAGTTCGAAGCCTATCAAATTCATTGTCATCATACCTTTTCAAAAACATGAAATACCGTAATTAATCAGCCGGTTTTATTTTGTCCTAATAATCCGAAAGCCTACAATTTTTTTTGCAGAACTTATCTTAAATTTCATTGTAACTTCGTTGTAAAACAGTGTAAAACTTATAGTGAATGTACCACAAATTTTACTGTTTTTGGTTTTTATTTGTATGGGAAAAAGCCGAAAAATTTAGTGTTACATCACTTAATCACCCCCTTATTCGGTGTAAAATTGGCGGTTTCCATTAAAATTTACTGTGAAAACAGCGATATTCATGGTAACTTCAGCGTAACTTTTACAAAGATTTTCACTGTTTCAATGTGGTTTTTCGAAGTTTTTCAATGTTTGTAACAGTGAAATTTAATGTTTTTTCGCTATACATTTTTATTCGGGCTCGTTTTGGGTCTATGATTACCATGACTCTCAAACGAATGAAAATTCAACACAACCTTGCAAGCTGTGTTGTTATTTGAGTACACTCGAAACGCAGAATGTGCAGACTCATCTGAGATTAACTCATTTTTAATTAAACATGTCCAAAAACAGACTTGTGAAAGCACGCACCGCTGCGGTAACCGTGCTAAAATATTCCCCTCCGTTCATAGGTCACACGCTCCCGGTTTCGGTGTATTTCGCTTGCTCTCGTTCGAACTAATGTGATACCGAACCTCAGTGCCGATTTTTTCTGTACGGTACTGTATTGTGCGTGTTCGGAGCGGTCTGGGCAGCTGATATGGCACAAACACGGCATTGTGGAAGGCATCCGCTACCGTTCATAAGTTTTTACCGTTTCGCATCAAGCAGTTATATAGGATCTTTAGGTTTGCGAGCGAAACCGTGCCAGCTTACACCAGCCTACACCTGCTAGAGCACGGCTAAAGAACGGAGCCCGAACGTCCTGACAACTCAGTCACGTACACCGAATATGAACGAATAAGAAAGAAAGCAAAGAACGAAATCATGCAAGCCGTCGTTGGTACGGTGCTCACCGGTGCTTAGCCGAAGACAAAGCACTTAGATTGGGTTTTTGCGTTTTGCGGATGATATTTTAACATGATTACCAAAATTGCTGCAAATAAATCACAGAGAACAGACTAACAGGCTCAAAAAAAGTAATCAATACTTTGTGTGTCAAATCTGCCGGTGGCGCCCTCCAGAAATAGTATGCCAAAAGGCTAAAAAAATATGTATGTACCTTTGCCGATATTACTTTGCGCTGGAGCTACATAGTAGCGATGGCAGCGACATCAAGTTTTAGATTGCCACTTATTGTTCGAGGTGTGTTCCATCGAAGGATTACTTATTGATTACATAAAAACTTGTTACACACTTCTCGTCAATTGTCTGCTAATCTGTTTTCTGTGAACAAAGTACATATTACCCCGGCGGCGAAGACTCCAGTCTCCAGGTCCCTGACATGAAGTCAAAAAATATTTTGGTGAAATCTCTATTTTTTGGCTATGTTCTTGATTCAGCCTGATGTTCATCCATAACTCTATGTTTGCCTACAGTTCAACATATAAACTAACAACACAGAGAACAGATTAACAGGCTCGAAGGAAGTAATCGATTTTTTGTGTGTAAAATCTGTCGGTAGCGCCCTCCAGAAATACTTTGCCAAACGCATCAAAAAATATCCATGTACCTTTATCAATATTTCTTTGTGCTGGAGTTACATAGCAGCGATGGCAGCGACATCAAGATTTAGAGGGGTGCTCTATTGAAGGATTACTCGTAGATTACATAAAAACCTTTTACACACTTTTTGTCAATTACCTGGTAGTCTGTTCTCTGTGCTACAACATGAATACCCGTAAAAAAATTTACATCAAATTTTGTAGTAGAAACAATGCATTTACAAGAGTTTTTATTGTTAGCATTGAAACTTATGGTGAATTTATTGTAAAAGGGACTCCAGTTCAAATTTTATTAATATTTTTGTTTTTTATTTTACGCTGTAGAATTGGCCATATTTCATCATAAATTTACTGCCTTTTTTAATTATATTTTGTTTTTTCGCCTAAAAAAATTACGATAAAAACATGATAACTTTTATACTGTAAATGAAAATTTTTGTTCGCGAAAAACTAGAGTTTTTTATTGTTAAGATACTTAACAACCCGTCATTTTTATGGTAGAATCTCTGAAAACCATGAAAGTTATGGTGGATAACAATAAGTTTGATAGTTTGGTTATCTGTTCGGACGATAAATTTTATTGTATCCTACTGTTACCATGATTTATATCTTTGTGTTATGGTTATTTTTTTTTCGGGTATCCCCCGGACAACTTAGTATTTTATAAGTGACCCCACTTTTCGTTAAACAGCGCCACTTTACCGAATACCGTGTACCCCCGTTAGTATGACCTTCTTTAATCTGAACATTTTTAATCTGTACCCCGCTAGTATGAATGTGTTCACATTAAAAACCGATCAAGCGTCACACACAATTGACGTTAAAGTTGACCGGTCAATTAAAAATAAGCAAAAAATCTTAATGCGTTTCCTATTGCTCAGGAGCTTTAGCAATATAGCTCATACGCAACTTACCTCTCTCCAGTAATCAAAATAGACCATTTTAGTCGAAACTGCCGAGCCAATTTCCTCTTCTACAAACCGAACGTTCAGAATTCGTACATGTTTTCAAAACGTTTGTTTTCGTCAAATCAAAACAACAAATTCATAGAGTGCGCGTCTTGCGCGTTTGTGAAAATGAATAGAGTTACCAAATATTCAGATTAAAAATGAACTCGCCCAATCTGAACGAGCTGTTTTTCATATTAGCGGGGGTTGAGTGTACGAAGACAATCTCGGCCAACACTAAATTTGAAGTGACTGTTACAGTGTGGCAAGAATGGAATATGGAACAGTGAGTGTTATGTCTGTTTGTTCCTCTACATAGTGACCAGAAAGCTCACTTAATTTTCACAGTACATGTGAAATTAACATGAGGAGGCATGTCCACCGAAATTTTACTTGAATCTTTAAGTTGGATTCTATTGACTGTTATTATGATACTAATTTAATAAAGATGCGGTCAGGGGAAATAAAAGAAAACATCTCGAACAGCTAAATTTTCTAGTGACACACGGAAAAAACGCTATGCATTGAAACAGGAACTGCCTGTTAAACCATGCTTATCAAACTTTATGCATCTTTTCTTTAAAAATAAACGACGTACCTATTAGAAATAACTTTTTATATTTTGTTGGTAGATTTTTATAACTTTTCAAGTTAAGATTTGGAAATAACATAACTTAGGTGAAAAAATTGGCATCTTTACTTTTTTTGTTGTATTTTGTTTACAAAGCTCAAAATCTATAAAACTCATCTCCAAATATTTAGAAACAAACCAAACGAAAAGAAATATTTAGAGGCATCTTCCATGCAATTGTACAGAACGTGCTGCTCAAGCCACAAATCCTAATATCTGAAAAGAAAAGTTTGTTACAGTCTTGGTTCCAGTACTTTGTACAGTACAGTACATTTTCAACAAAAATGAACAATAAGTTTAAAAAATACTATATTTAATTAAAGGAAATGAAACAGACTATCGAATCGAAATCTGAAAAAATTGTAAAAAGCATTCAAGAAAACAAAAGAGTGACATCACCAACACTTAAGCACGGCTAATAACCAGCAGTTCACTCACTCTATATCGGCACTGCAAAAAGAACGAAGTGCGGAATACAACTCCTAGGAAGAGTTATCAATTTCGGATAGGAGTTACGAGTACTTTATTTTGGACATTTACGGTAAAATCAAATGGAAGTGTCCAAAATAGCGTATGCGCAACGCATGTTCAAAATAAATAAACTACCCTAAACGGTATTACAATGAATGAAAATATTGGTCGCAGTGCCAATGTGCATACAAAAAGAAAAGATTCTGATTTGGTTTGATGTTAGACTGTCAAAATCCCTGTGTAAATGTTATCCATTCTAACCTATATCATTTATATCTACTTTCTTCACGATATGACTTACGGAATCAGCAAAAATATTAGTACATATACCAAATATATATCCATTTAAACCCACTCAAAAATGTGACTGAGTTGCTTCTAATTTTTCATAATACGCATAATATAAATATAAAGATATGTATTTAAGGAAGACCAACATTCGAGGTTAGGCAAACTTTTTTGTTAGTGTTAGCTTCACGATTGAAAACAATAAAACCTGTTCACACAATATATCACATTTTCAAATACATATTTTTGTAACTTTTAAGTTGTTTCTGCTTACCTTAACGTTTTATCTGAATGGAATAATCGAGATACGGTGCTGCACTGCCGTGTTAAACTGATTACACAAATTTCTTGTTTTCACTAAATCAGGTAGCACCAAACAGTTGTAATGTGTACAAATATGTTTGTCTGGTTTCTTTTTACTCTCAACCCAAAGTTTAGTTTACAGCATCAAACTCAAAAAATAGTATATTTTAATGCTAGCCGACGGCGACCACGCCGCGATTTCCAGCAACCGTAATAGCACACAGTGTTGACCTTTGATGGTGTTTTTTTCTCAAAACAGCATTGGCTCAACCCGTCATACTTTGTTTCGATAGAATGTCGTCTCACCAACGATTGATGATTCAATTTGATTTATTTATCTTTTTCGATAAATAACAAATTAGTGCGAGTCATTTCACAAGTTTTTCGTGCTGTTCATTGAACGTAACTTTTCTCGTTTTCTCGATTGTACGTCTATTTTTTGTCATCCGGGAAAACGAACCAACTCTTCCTATGAACATCTGATTTTCACTACCACCCAAATTAACGCACTGCTATTGGAACAAATGGGTCCAGTCTGTTAATTTGCGAGCCAGAGTTTATACGTAAAATTTTCACCCAATTTTTTCCATTAAGTCGATTATGTTTGGTCCGAAATTTTCCAGCGAAAGAAAAGCGCGAAAACAGTATCGTTTCATCCCGGTCGGTTTTCTATTTATTTTGCTTCAATTGGTGCTTTTCCTTTGCGAATGACGTACCCGTACACCGTTGACTAACCGGCGGCGCCTCGAAGCGGTCAATTTTCCGCATATATTATTTCCCGTATGATTGGTTTTTCAGCATGCGCCGCACTAATAAATGGTTCAGAATAAAGTACACATCCGATCGAGGGAAACTTTGATCATCGGTAAACGGCCTAATTCGAAAACACACTCAGATCTTCGCAGACAAGTTCAGAATATCCTCAAGATCGGCTCGCGCTACACTTGAAGCACTCGGAAGAACACGGAATACGAAATACGATGTTCACGGTTCCAACGTCAGAAGACAAATGATCCGAAGGAGTCAGCAGTGATTCTGTTTTCCCAATCCATGCTTATTAGTCACGCTCTTCTCTGCGTTTCTTGCTTGATGGCGTCTCGTTCGGTCGGAATACAGCAGACACCACACAAACACGAAGCCAGGAGTAAGCATTCTCGCAGACGCCGAATCCTTTCGATAACGATGGCCAATGTGTGGTGCCAAAATTCTCCAAACAATAACAAATTTATCAGTTGAAATTAAAGTTCGTCAAATTAGGCTGACTAAGCGATACAGACCGTTTCGCATTAAAAACGACGAATTTTGACCATATTTACTTCAGCATAAACTCACTATGCACAATGTGGCGGAGGTTTAGATATGTGAAAGGGTGAATTGATCGTTCTGGCCAGAATCACGTCGATTAATGTGCCTGAATCGTTCTCTCGTTCACGGTAACCGCGCGCGTTCAATGGATCTCTCTTTCACACACTCACTTCCACTCTCGTAGTATTCAATATTCGTCACGTGTAATCAGATCATCCTCTATCCGCTCACGTAACAACATCGAACGTGTTTATGCTGCAGCATGAATACTTGTTGCTTGTTTCCTTTGCCGCTGCACGGTAGTCCTATATCCGAAAACATTCTGGCCAGAAATCGTGAGCTAGGTCGAAAGCATAACTTTTAAAGGTTAGGTCACTTGCGATTTTAAAGAAATTGTTTCTTGTATATAATAGTAATGTTTCAAAATTTATTGAAAATTAGAGCATAATCTAAGAAGAATTATTATTGGAACCGGTATACCCTAGTGACCGTTGCAACTCCGTCCTTAGGAATTATAACCATGTTTCGGTTTACCTCAGTCAAATTCCTACTATACATTTTGTGGATTCATGAATATTCATTTATGAATATATTTATGAATATACCTATATTTCATAAAAAAAAAGTTCAAACAAAAAATTTTCAATGCATGTATATCGTGCATGAAACACGGGCGTGAATCGGTCATGGAATATACTAACTCTGGGCCAGCAGAACAAGCTGACACAATTTACTAGGGAAGCTAAGCCGGCAAAAGCTTGAAATCACGGGGCGAAGATCGTTGGTTTTGCATACTGTTGACCACAAGACATCATCCGGGCAAGTTTGTTCCACCTTGGCATACAAAACAATACTACTTACGATAGAAAAATTGGATTCCTACCGAGCCCAGGGATACATACGGAGTGATGGAGTTTATTGCAAACCAGTGCCCTTTTTTTAACGAGTAGGGAAATCTGCTATCAGATACCTGAGAAGACAACTCAGGGAGTGGGGCTTGGTATCTCGACCCCCCTACTGGGGCGTGAGGACCCAGACCCACTAAAACCCTACTCGAGTCTCCAGCCTCAATCCCCCCTGGAACCACCTTATCGGTATTACTTCAGGGAGGGGCTATTGTGCTTAACGCACACTCTTAGATAACTACTGGACTATGGTAGTTAGGCTGTTTATTCGCCGTTGATCGGCTTTTCAGCGGTTTTGTAGCTCAAGTACGATCGGGGTAGCAGCCGCATTGACCGCTCCCCAGACGTTCGAGCTAGAACACATCCTTTGGACTAAGTTATCCGGAGTAGTGTCCTGTCCGCTCACTGCCATCATGTTGCTTCTCACGCCCGCGAAACGAGGGCATATGAAGAGCGCATGTTCTGCAGTTTCCTCAACGTCCACGCATTCGGGACACGCGGGGGACTCCGCATGCCCAAACTTGTGCAGATACTGTCTAAAACAACCATGCCCTGACAGAATTTGTGTCAGGTGGAAGTTGACTTCGCCATGACGCCTGTTGACCCATCCGGATAGTTCCGGGATAAGTCGATGTGTCCACTGGCCTTTGGGGAATCAGACCATGCCCGCTGCCTTGTGATCATCGAGGCCGATCTTGTGGTACTCCGTATGCCTCTAGTTCCACGTTGGTTGAAGCACTCAACCAGTGCCCTGCGCAATCAGATGCTGCAAGAGAAGCACAGTGTCTATTTTTAAAACAGTGTGGTTGCGAAAATCTCGAAGGGACACATTCAGATGCACATCAGCGACTTTAACGTGAAGATTAAGTCAAACAATGCAGACCTTGAACGCGTTTTAATACGTCATGGTCTAGAAAAAAAGGTGCAAAACTGGGAGCTGTTCATAAAGTTCTCTAATAATAACAACATGGTTATTGGTGGATCCCTCTTCCCTATAGACCATAGCACATAAGGTCGCGTGGGTTTTCCACGACGACCGAACAGAAAACCAAATTGACTAAATCTGCATCGACCGAAAGTGTAGATGTACAATTGTTTTGTTATCGCTAAGCTTGCGCGTCGGGGGTGTCCAACGACGTCCACCGACTGAAGTATCCTGAAGAGAAACGGGCATTTGCCGACCAACTTGAATCGCGAGCCTCGTTGCGGCCACCTGGTAAAACTGCCGAAGAACAAAGCGTCGGCACCAAGAAAGTCTTCATCAAGACAAGTGATGAAACCGTCGGCAAAGTGTACGGCGGGTGGAGGGAGTGGATTTCGAAGGAAACTCAGAGGACGATTGACGAGCGGAGGAGGGTAAAACTGGCATTGAGCGAGTGCAAACCAGAGCGGCTAACGTGGCTGCCCATCAACGATACGCCAAACCTAAGAGAGTTGATTGAAGCTTGTAAGCAGAACAGGGAGCCTGGACTAACTCTCCAGCCAAAGAAGGGGAAACCGCAACCAGCAATGGTGATATTCGTTTGTTGTACAGCATTTCTCGGCGCCTTAACGGTTCTAGGTTAAATACTGAGATGTCGCTAAAGAACAGAATAGGTGGCGATTTGCGACTTCTGAGGCGACTAGGAAATTGGTGACGAGTGGCTCAAGAGCGAGTTGAATGGAGACGAGTGCTTGAAACAGCACGAGCCACCCCGGCTCTATACTGAAGAAGAAGAAGAAGAAGAAGGTCGTTACTGACTGACAGCACAGAATTCTTTCAAATTAGAAACGCCAGAGACCTACAAAATCAGCAGTACATGGCGACAAAAGATCGTCGTAACGTTCGCGTTAACACTAAAGCACCATCACTAAATGAAATTAGAGCGGCATTCAAAAGTATGAAATTCAACACTGCGCCAATAATCAAAGAACGCTCTTGGTGCACCACCCAGTGCGAACTGGGAGTGCGCCGAAAATACTTAATTAATAATTGATTATTAATGAATTAACGTAAATACTTAAGATAGAGCAATACTTAGTTACTCTATAAATGTCCCATACATAATATTTTCGAATTTTGCTCGGTTGAGGTGTTACAGTTAAATAAGCAAAATCGGTGCACTGAGTGCAGGACAGCCCTGTTTCAAGCTAGACTTGATTGGCCTAACGTCTTACGATAAGGCCTGCGCAGTATAATTTCTCCATCTGTTTCGGTCCATAGCAACTGATCTCCAGTTCCGCGGGCACCCACTGCTCGCCAGATCTCGCTCCAAATGGTTTTGCCACCTCGCTCGCTGTGCCCCTCTTCGTCTTGTTCCTACCGGATTCGATGCGAAAACCATTTTTGGACGATAGTTGTCCGGCATTCTAGCAACATGTCCTGCCCAACGTATCCGTCCAGCTTCAACCACTTTCTGAATACTTGGTACGCCGTAGAGACGCGCGAGTTCATTCTTCGCCTCCATACACCATTCTCTTGCACTCCGCCAAAGATGGTTCTAAGCACCCGTCGTTCGAAAACTCTGAGTGCTCGTATGTCCTCTTCTAGCCGTGTCCACGTTTCATGCCCTTAGAGGGCAACCGGTCTAATTAGCGTTTTGTACAGTGTGCACTTTGTACGGGGGCTCAGATTGTTCGGCCTCAAATGTTTGTGGAATCCGTAGTAGGCCCGACTTCCACCGATAATACGCCTTTTAATCTCACGGCTGGTATTGTTGTCCTCTGTTGCCAGTGCGCCAAGGTATACGAACTCGTCGACTACCTCGAACTCATCCCCGTCGATTACCACGGTACTGCCTAAACGGGTCGCGCTCGGTCCCGCCCGCCAGCATGTACTACGTTTTAGACATATTTATCTTCAATCCAATCTTCTCTGCTTCGCGTTTTAGTTTGGTGTACTGATCTTCCACCGCCTCAAATGTTCTGCCGACAGCATCCACGTCGTCAGCAAAGCAGATAAATTGACTGGATTTATTGAAAATCGTGCCCCGCGTTTCGATCACCGCTCGTCTTATAACACCTTCAAGCGCAATGTTAAATAGCAGCCAGGAAAGACCATCTGCTGGTCGAAGTCCCCTGCGAGATTCGAATGGGTCCGACAATCCCGAGATTCTAACACAGCACTGGATCCCATCCATCGTAGCCATGATAAGTCTAGTAAGCTTACCCGGAAAGCTGTTTTCGTTCAAAATTTTCCATAGCTATTGTCGGTTTACGCTATCATATGCGGCTTTGAAATCGATGAACAGGTGATACGTGCTTACGGTTAGTGGGTACAACTACCGGAAAAAATAACATGCTTTTGGCCACTCTGCTCACGTCAAGTTGACATTTTCACCCTTGATTGTTGTTGCAAAACTGTCAAGCGTACGTTAGCAAAGTTGCCAAAAGCATTTAAATATTTTCCAAAAGTTATGCCCACTAAGTAGCCGCAATTAAGCACGCGAAAAGGTGGATAGACCGGTGATAGGACCATATAGCACTGAGGAACTGACGTGACACGGGCGTTTCATTTTTGACTTTCAAGATCTTGCAAGCAAACGACCACTTGCTTACAAGCGAGCGGTCACTTATGTCAAACAGCAGAGCGATGTACAAAGGTACCGGAGACAGATTTATGCAAAATTCAGTTTGTTTCACCGGAAATCTGTATGAATATTGGAAAGAACCCGGTAAATCTTTGTGTATTGCAAAAACAAAGGATAAATTAATTTTTACAAAGGGCTATAGAGTAAGGAAGGGTAAAAGTGGGATGAGGGTAAAAGTGTGATTCAATGATTTATCAGTGCGGATTCCGAGTAAATTGACTACATTGGCAAGGATGGGTGTGTATTTTGACAGCTTAAATCTATCATAAACTTTTGTTGTTTACAAAGCATAGTTGCTGAGTTATGGGTAAATGTTATTTTAGTACGGTTTTGATGTAATATTTTGTTGTACGGCAAATACGATATCAACAGGAGGATATTACTTGTTGACAAATTGTAGCAGCGTTTTACATACATCTCTCTTGAAATTGCAGTGAGAAAAATTTACACAATATATTTCGCTTTTCCATAATTTAATCAAACCCCGTCAAGCGCCTAGCGGGGCAAAAGTTCGATTCTTGGATCGAGAATTTAACTCATTTTACTGACGGGACGACGACACTATGCAAGTCCTTGCGACTTGTAATGTAAGGTACTGCGCGCGACGCTGCTCGTTTGTCAGCGTTATAGCCGCGATTCTCAACGGGGTTGTTCGGGGAAAGGTTTCGTTTCTATCACGGAGCGAAAAAAATCCAATTTGTTTCAAACGAAATTATTATGACAACCTAAAAATATTTTTGTTTCAAAACGAAATTCTATTTGAATCAAGAAAATAACAGTTTTGAATTAAAAATAAAGTATTGTCAAATTGAGTTTTCGATATAACAATAAATATTTTCATTTCAATCATACATATCAGCAGCGATGTCAGGTCTACGGATTTTTGTGCTTGCTTAAATTTGGGACCCATATGAAGTATTCTTTGTTGGAAGTCTGCTTCTCCATTCTAAATTCGCAGAAATTGAGAAAATTGAAGGGTCCCAAATTTAAGCATGCACAAAAATCCGTAGATCTGACATCGCTGCATATCAGTTTGAAACAAAATGAAATTTCTGTTTATGCGTAAAACAACCATAAATGTGGTTGAAACTACAGTTTTACCTTTGTTATAGAGTAAGGAGGACTAAAAGGGCGTTTTAATGATTTATCGGTGCAGATTCCGAGTAAATTGACTACATTGGCATTAATTCGTGTCGACGGCATTAAGCGATCTCTTGCACACTCATAGAAATGCCCGTATCTACGTGTGGGTGAAAATCTGCCAAAATGTTTCGATCTCTTGCGCTCTTTAAGGAATTCCTATTCCGCTTCACCCCTACAGTAAACTTTTAGAGGTGGCAGCAGCTTACGTTCGTCAACGCGAATGGGTGACTACTTTGACAGCTTGAATCTAACGTAAACTTTG
This sequence comes from Sabethes cyaneus, assembly GCF_943734655.1. Taxonomy (NCBI): domain Eukaryota; kingdom Metazoa; phylum Arthropoda; class Insecta; order Diptera; family Culicidae; genus Sabethes; species Sabethes cyaneus. The sequence continues at coordinate 164,371,964 of NC_071355.1, forward strand.
GTTGCTTACGAAGCATAGTTGCTGAGTTATATGCAAATGTTATTTTAGGGCGGTTTTGATGTAATTTGATGTTATACGGGTAATACGATATCAACAGGAGGATATTACTTGTTGAAAATTTGTAGCAGTATTTTACATCACTCGCATATATGTTTTGAAAATACATCCGGGACGCATCCCCCGTGTAAAAAAAACCGTGTTATTTCGAGAAACCGTGTAAAAAAAATCCGTGTTATTTCGAGAAACCGTGCAAAAAATGTCGTGCAAAAAAAATTCCGCGTACTAGAATCCGTGTAAAAAAAGAATTGGGTGTACAACTGTTATTGGCGAAATTTTAGAAAAACCGTGCTATTTCGAGAAACCGTGCAAAAAAAAATCCGTGCAAAAAAAGAATTGGGTGTACGGTGAAAAGAGTTTACAAAATATATTTCGCTTTTCCATAATTTAATCAAGCCCCGTCAAGCGCCTAGCGGGGTAAAAGGGCGATTCAGGGACGGGGCAAAAGTGCGATTCATGGACGACGCCCTACTCTATGCATCCACTTGTGCCGTTGGTGTGTTATTATTTTTTCGTGTCAGTGTGCCTGGTAATCCAAAGCACCTTTTTCCAACGCAAAAGTATTCACAAAGCCATCTGAATATCACCTGACTTACTTACTTATTTACGTGTCCATGTCCGCCGGTCTGCGGTAGAACAAAGGTATGAAATCATAGATCTCCACTGCCGACGGATACCCACCATGGTTTTTACCTGTCGCTAGGACAGGTTCTCGTCTACAGCCCAGATGTCGTTGCCATGAGCCTCTGGATCTGCCTCTTCTACACTGTCCTTGCGGATCCTAATCGAGTGCTTCTCTGTAGATCTCGTTCGCTCCTTTCCTCAAGGTGTGTTCGATCCACTTCCACCTACGTTCACGAATTGCTATGTTGCTATTGGCCGTTGATGACAGAAATACCCTCAGTTTCTGCGTTGTCTCCGCTGAGACGCACCACGTTTCGTAGGCATGATACTGCAGTACAGATTGAACGTTTGAGTTGAAAACTCGGGTTTTCGTATGTAGAGTGATCTGGTTTAAACGCCTGATATGTCGCAGACCTGCAAAGGCCATCTAGATCCGTGTGGTTATATCAGTCTTAATACCTCCATGGGATTGTCAGTGTTCACTACCATGGAATTAGTTTTTGCTACATTGACTGTGAGACCTGCAGTCTGGGAGCTCTCGGGAAGGTCACCAAACTGGCTCTGCATGTCGTTTCGATGTTTTCATGGCTGAGTCGCTTAACGAACACCAGCAGAAAAGAGTCCTGGAATTCGTTAATCTGCTCCAATGTAATGCGAAGCGTTACGATATGATCTATATTCATCTAATCGGTTAGCACGGAATCCAGCTTACTGCCGCGCGAGAGTAGCGTCGATCTTCTCCTGGATCCGGTTGGGGATTACCTTACAGAGTACTTTAAAAGTAATGCAGAGCAACGTGATGCCATGCCAGTTACCGCATTCAGTTTGGTCTCTTTTTTAGAGACTTTGACAAATATGCCCTGCATCCATCGAATAAGTTGCGGGTTCCCATATATTGCTGAAAAGCCGACATCATTTGGGCTGATAAAGATGGGTCAACTTGTTCGTCATCCGACGAACCGTTGGCGGCATACGCTGCTGGTTTCGTTGGTATCTAACATTCTATCTCTATCTCTATCTCTATCTCTATCTCTATCTCTATCTCTATCTCTATCTCTATCTCTATCTCTATCTCTATCTCTATCTCTATCTCTATCTCTATCTCTATCTCTATCTCTATCTCTAACTCTATCTCTATCTCTAACTCTATCTCTATCTCTATCTATCTTTTTTTTTATTCAATCTAGTTTATTGATACGGCTCAAGTGCGGAGCCAAATATTTGGAGTAGGGAAAAGCCCGCGGGAGTGATAATTTCAATAGGGTATTGTCGTTATCGTCGGGCCACTGTTATGGTCGGGCCATCACGATTTTACAGTTTTAGTAACTCATGATATCTATGATACAATCATTGTAAAACTTCTTACTGTAATAGCTAACTTTTCACAATATTGTGAGTTTCAATCGTATATTCAAAACACCCGTACTGAATTCAGTGACTAAATCTTCCAAAAAATGTTTTCCACACGCAATGAACTTTTCTTCAGGAAATGATTCATGAAATACAATTATCGAGATACATTTTGAAAATGTATGAAGTGTGTTGTGCTGCACACGTATAGAAAAATTCCCTCCAGTAAGGTGTTTGGGAAGGCTAAGGTGAAATACTAGAAAAGCGCTATTTGTAAAGGTCGGGTCACTTGAGTAGTCATAGTTGGGCCACCATTATTTTAAGCGGCGCAATAAACGCTAGAGAATGTCAGTCACGTAAAATGTGATGAAATGAAGCAAAATTAATACGATAAATACTTAGATTTTTGTTGTTATATCATTGTAGTTGTACAATTCGGAAAAGGCGATTGTAGCAATACTGATTTTACAAGATCGCCAAAATTTCGCAAAAATGCAATTAAAAATAGGGTATTTGTACATATCTGAGTCGTTGTTCACGGAATTCATTCTTTTCATGCCTCTATATAGAATTTCAATACGTATGTCTTAGATTTTCTGCGGTGGCCCAAGCTGTACAATATGGCCCGACTTGACAACATTTTTTGTCTTCACGTAAATGCCTATAACTTTTTTATTTTTCAAGCAAACAGTTCAAGACTTTCCGGAAATATACCTTATTCTTAGACCTTTGCAATGAGGTATTTAGATTTCCAAAATTCCTTTTGAAACGAAAGTTATGGGCGAATTCCAAAACGTGGCCCAACCACGACGACACTCCCCTATATATCTTCTCCCGTAGGCATAAAACTTCTCATCTTTTCAACATGAAATAGGTATATACAATAAATCAAATAATATAAAAATAATTCAAACTTATGAAACTAAAACAATTTTCGAATAATATATTAGTTTTGTTGAATGAATTCTTCAAGCTCTTCTTTTTTCGTGAGTTAATCATTATACAGAATATGAAGTTGCATGAAAAATTTCTAAAAAGATAAAAAGAAAATACTAAATAGGAATACGTATAGTTTTGAGGAAGATATATATAAGGGACATATAGGGAAGGTCTAAATCTCTATCTCTATCTCTATCTCTATCTCTATCTCTATCTCTATCTCTATCTCTATCTCTATCTCTATCTCTATCTCTATCTCTATCTCTATCTCTATCTCTATCTCTATCTCTATCTCTATCTCTATCTCTATCTCTATCTCTATCTCTATCTCTATCTCTATCTCTATCTCTATCTCTATCTCTATCTCTATCTCTATCTCTATCTATCTATCTATCTATCTATCTATCTATCTATCTATCTATCTATCTATCTATCTATCTATCTATCTATCTATCTATCTATCTATCTATCTATCTATCTATCTATCTATCTATCTATCTATCTATCTATCTATCTATCTATCTATCTATCTATCTATCTATCTATCTATCTATCTATCTATCTATCTATCTATCTATCTATCTATCTATCTATCTATCTATCTATCTATCTATCTATCTATCTATCTATCTATCTATCTATCTATCTATCTATCTATCTATCTATCTATCTATCTATCTATCTATCTATCTATCTATCTATCTATCTATCTATCTATCTATCTATCTATCTATCTATCTATCTATCTATCTATCTATCTATCTATCTATCTATCTATCTATCTATCTATCTATCTATCTATCTATCTATCTATCTATCTATCTATCTATCTATCTATCTATCTATCTATCTATCTATCTATCTATCTATCTATCTATCTATCTATCTATCTATCTATCTATCTATCTATCTATCTATCTATCTATCTATCTATCTATCTATCTATCTATCTATCTATCTATCTATCTATCTATCTATCTATCTATCTATCTATCTATCTATCTATCTATCTATCTATCTATCTATCTATCTATCTATCTATCTATCTATCTATCTATCTATCTATCTATCTATCTATCTATCTATCTATCTATCTATCTATCTATCTATCTATCTATCTATCTATCTATCTATCTATCTATCTATCTATCTATCTATCTATCTATCTATCTATCTATCTATCTATCTATCTATCTATCTATCTATCTATCTATCATCAAAAGATCAGCCCAGAGCAGATTTCTTTAATTTATTCCATGAAAATTTACTAACTCAATTGTTTTTCATCAAAACCATGCTACAAAATTGTTATTTTGTAGAACTGCAAACCATAAAACCATAATTTTAATATTGCGTTTATCTCGCGGTGATCTCCTGAGCGCGTTTTTCATAAGCGCCGCAATATCTTTTTTCAAATCTCCGCAACGAATTAATAAGTGGATGCGTTGTGTTTGGGCCTTAAAAATCCGCACTCCTGTATCGGTTCGCAGCTTGCTGGCAACTTGCTGGCAGATTGGCTTTCATTTATGTGTTACGAGTAACGTCAATTTGACAACTTCAGTAACGCTAACGCTAACGCTTCAGTTCTGCTGTCACTGTCATTGCTTTTGCTGCTGACTGACAGTTTCAAACACGCCTTCATGCAAGAAAGCTAGCCAAGCAAGCAAGCAGAAAGGAAAAGACGGAAAAGCCTTTGATCTTTTTTTCACTCCGCCGCGCACTAGCCATCGTCGTTGCCGTTACCAGTCATTCAGTCAGTTTCATTTTAAACCGTGTGGCAGTCGCTTCAGTTAACTACGTCGTCGTCGCAATCAGTGCAAATTGGGAGCAGAAAAAAGTGTATCAGTGTCCGAGTTTGTCCGTCATTCGTGTGCTGTCTGCTGGGTTAGTGTACCGAAAGAACCCTATTTTAGAGCTTAATTTTACTTCCTGCTGTTGACGGTTGTTGTGATCTGTTGACTAACCTTTAATGCATAGGCGAGGTGTTTTGTTTGGCAATTGACAATTTAGGCAAGTCCGTTTCGAAAGAAAAAGGCGATGCTCCAATTCAGTGGAAAACAGATGCAGGAAGATGTGAGCTGTGTGGTGTGCTGCCTACCTTGATAGCAAGCCAGAAAGAGAAAGGGCGAGTCGCAGCGCTCGCGCTCGGATGTGCAACGTGAAAATCCTGCCTTAAATTGAGTGATATTTCTTCTGCCTGCATCGTTTGCCCATACCTGAATGGGGGAGGAAAAGAGAGGATTTTCAATGGAAAAGTTTTCAAGTTTCACCTTTAATTTCGAAAATTTAGCCATCGCCTCATGAACCATTTTGTTCAATGCGGTGCAACTGTGGTTGTATTGAATGGTTTCGTTTTAGCAAAAATTCTTGTTATAAATTTCGCTAGCTGGCGTGCCAGTAGTCGCCGAAAGGACGTTGTTGGTGTGGGGATAGTCTGCGAAGGCAAGTTCATGGACAAGACGCACGTACGTCGGCTGCTGTGGTGGTGGAAAGCGGCTAAAGAGCAAGAGGAAAGAAGCATCATAAAAAATAGCCAGCATTCTCCCTCTTGATGGGGCCAGTGCTGCCAAGTTCAATGGAAGTTTGGCTGGTGACAGCACGTCAACAATTCAGAATTCGGAGTGGAAAATATGCGCTCACTTCAGTTGGACCTATGTTTTAGGTGTTTTTCACTGTTTTCACTTAATTTGGCATTATTGTGCGAGGAGTTTCATTGAGGAAAACGCCAAATATATACTTTTGAGTGCCAGCGCTGAAGGGATCTTAGGTAAATGTTAAAAAAATCAAATTTAAGCCGTAAACGTTTGACGTAGGACTACGTGCTATGTAATCATTACTATCACTCAAATAAATTTACTTATAAATAGGTTGGATTTAACACATATTGTGTTGAAACTATTCAAAATGCCCCTCAGATTTTGAATAGAAAATTTAAACAGTTTTTGCTACTTGCAATCAATAGTTAAATTATTCGCTGTTGCAAATAACACAGTTTGGTGTTCTTACTACCAACTTCTCGGTTGAAAAACTACTCAGAATTTAAGTTTGTATACTTTATGGTGCTTTACGTTGTTTCAACTAAGTCTTAGCTCAATCGAACCTACTTACAAATGAATTCATTGAGTGTGAGGCGAACGTTAGAATTTGTAACGAAAAGTAGTTACGTTTTTGGAATATCTTTCCGTTGAATTCTACTGCCTAGATATTTTATTATTCTGACAGATACGAATTATGCTTGCGATTTTACACCCTTGACAGATTTTAAAGATATGTATTTGCATTAATCGATCAGAATTTTTTTTGAACATTGATTTACATAGAGGAAATAATAGATTTTTGGAAATTAAAGCGTGCATAAAATTTAATATTTAATGTCAAGAGCTGTGAAGAAGTGCTTTCCAGAACTGTGACGATAATCTTATACATCTGATTTTAATTTCAGTACAAAAGACACAAAATCTTCTCGTCCCAACATGTCAGAAATTATTTGTTTCGCTTGAACTTAAACCAAATGGATGTGCTACAGTACATTCTGTTGTAAAAGTGCTTAAAAGCTCTTTCTCTTTGATCGATAGATTAGACTAGCAAAGCAAAGCCTAGGTGCTACATTCCGTTATCGAAACTTGACCCTCCTTGTTTTATTCGACAGACTTCGCACTTCGCAGCCAGCTGTTAGAGTGCAGGACAATTGCAGGGCCATTTGCTACGGTCCTATTGGCTAAACAGTCTCTCCCAGGCGAGATTCGAACATACGACGACTGGCTTATTAGGCCAGCGTCATACCTCGAATTCAACTCGGAGGAGATTAGACTAGCATTTAATCAAAAATAGAAGTTAGTCTGAAAACGTATGATGATCTGTTTATCATGAGAATATTAATTTATTATGAAGCAGTTCCACGAGAAATCTCCGTTCCTTAAAAATTGGATTCGGAAGGAAACATTCCTAATTGCATTCCATATTGGCACTAATTTGGGGAAAGACTTATTTTCAAAAAGAACGTATTTATTTTTATGGGAATTATCTTTGAAGCCTATGAATTGCTTCAAAATTATGTCTAACGATGAGTTACAGAAAATTGATTTCTAAACTAGACTGACTATTAGAGAGTGGCGACACTGTCAAATTCGAATGACAATTATCTGTCAGTATTTTTCCAATCGAGCAGACCACCTATCAAGCACTTGTGAAAAAAAGATAAGAAGAATTTACATGAATTTACCTGTAAATAGGTTGGATTCAACTAATGCTTGCTTAAAGCTAGACGCATAAAGTGTACAAACTTAGATTTTAAGTAATCAATTTTAGCTACTGGCTACTAATAATTGAATTATTCACTGTGACAAATAACACAACTTTTATGTTTCTACTGCCAACTTTTGTGTTGAAAAACTACTAGCAAAAAAGTAAAAAATAGTGTTATTTTAGCAGGCTTGCTTAGTTGAACATATCAGGTATCAGCATCTTTGGCTCGAGCAGCACGTTCCTCACAATCATGTGGAAGATTTGTGCCTTGCCCATCTTGCCCGTGTCATCATTTACCTGATGAAGACGGGAAGCAAAACAGAAGGACATAGGCAAACATAGGAAAGGGTGGATGAGGAATTTGGACAAACACAAACATATATATACCGAGAGATTTTTGTACCCCCGAGTTGAACATATGTATACAAATGTTATATCCAGCCAACCATTGATCGCAGGCAATTCCTATCAGCTTCTAAGTCTAAATCCACTAAATCTAAACCACAGTTGATAAGAATGCTATTAACCAAAGCATTCGCTATGACAGACACCTTCATTTGTTTCGAGTTTGGCGTGAAGCAGAATAGCGATTTGCTAAAGAGTGCAAAAGTCAGAGATATGCCGGAAATAATTTTCACGCATTCAGCTACGGGCAGTACTGTAAGTGAAAAAGATGTCCAGCGGTGCCGTCATAGCGAATTCTCATGCACTATGATTTTAGATTCAATCTTTTTAAAAGTGATTTTTGAATGTTGAATTGTAGAAGCTACTTGCTTCGTCCTATCAAAACTTGAGGTAAAGTTTAATATAAATAAGAGAGATTCAAATTTTATCACTCGCAAATTTCACGTAGAACTGCTCTATTTTCGATGCTTTCCGAAAGGAAAAACTGGTAGCCACTGACTGACCCATATTCGGTAGGCTCGGCTAATGTTCCGAAAATGTTTTAAAACGAACATCTCAAGCCCCAGGGCTATGCTGCAGATTATGTAACCCTTTCTTTTGTTGGATGAACGGCATGCGTACAAGTTTCTTGCCTTTCTCTAAAATCCACCAATCTGCAATCACTGCGCTAGGTTCGCCAGCTGAATCGACACATCTCATCTCAGTTTGGGCAGACGACGGTGCTGAAGCGACGCAGATTAAATGTGAACAATCCTCATCGTCCTACGGTGGGCAATGTGTAGGACGAAAGACGCGGAATGCCACTATTCCTGTTCTTTGCGAGACTTTTGTGACGTTGTCGACGCCGCCGTCGCTGCTGTTTACTGCCGCGCGGCTGTAACCGGCAGCTTGAGAATGAACATTGTGTTTTGTGGATTGGCCTGCGAGGCATACTAAGTAGGCTGCTAGTTCATGCGGACACACTATAAATGCTTGGTTGCAGAGATTGACACACGTACAAAAAACCTCCCAATCTCGCTAGCAGTGTGTCTTGGTCTATTTGTTCTTTCGATATTTTTCATCAGTTATTCGCAATCGATGTTCGATGTTATAAAACTGAAGATTTTGCACGTTAAGTTTTCCGGCAATGCAGACTGCTGTGTTATGACGGATAGCATATGGAAAGCTGCTTTCTATGTACATGTAGTACATGTTTCTTTACACTTGCATGTACGAGCCCGCCACATATAAAAACACTGGGATATTTTTTACAAGGTGTGTAACATATTAACTATACTATAGTATAGAAAATGGATTTCTGTCACGACGCAGAGTAAGTCGATGACGGCCGTTAAGCTGAAGATTCTATCATTTAGGTCGGTCAACAAATAATTTGAGATATTGATTAGAGGTCAGACAAGTTTCTCCTAGTGAAAAAAATTTAATGTTATATTTACATTTTCGTTAATTTGGTAATCTAAGCTTAAGTTGTGCTGATCCTCAGCGCCCACAGCGAATCCAGCCCACAGTCTACCTCTCTTCGGCACAAGTTTAGTGCACCCTTCTTCAATGGTCATCATGGAATCACTACGGCTGTCCATCCATGCCTACCTTCAGTTCGTTCATAGATTATGGGTGGCAAGAACCTAGTAAAGAACCTTTTTATTCTTTTTTTTTACAACCCAAGACTGGATGTGGTCTCTATAAATTCAGCACTGACAGAACGGCATACTGTCTGATTGGTTCTCTCTTTTCCTCCTGCTCAACCGGGACCGGGTGCCCCCTATGGTAGTTCATTAGTCAGACAGGATCGGCAACAGCAGCCGGCCAGCACCAACGAAGCGAATACAGAAGTGCTGATTTAACCTTGGATTTCAGTGTGTGCTTCATATTTTTACATGTTTACAGTACCGTTCAAAAAAAAATAGCAGTGTCCAAAATTACATCACACAATTGTCAAAATTTAGTTTCGAAATTTTTATTTGCAGTAAAAATCGGAACACAAATCCAAGTTCGGCATCAATGAAGTAAAGTTGTGACGATGATTGGCGGCGCTACTATTTTTACGACCAGCCCTGTATTCTCATAGTTTCCTTCTCTTTCGTCGATACTAAGTGAATTAATATCCGTACAATTTAATCGAATCAACAACACAGTGCAAAAAAGCAAAAGAGAATCAGAGGAAAAGTTCGATGTGCTGAGACACAGTGCAGAACGAGAGAGCGAAAAGCACGGAAAGAATTTGAATGGTTTTCATCGCTGCTGCCGTCGTCGTCTTCGCCGTCGCCTTCACCTCCGCCGCCAACGTCGTCGTTGTGGATGGCAGAGTTTAGCAATATCAGCAGCAACAACAATAGCTAGTGCCTCCGTCGGAGGGTGGTGCAAGTGTGTGTGTGTGCGTGACGACAAGTGATAAACAAACGCTGAAGCATCGAAGAGAGGCAGAGATCGAGAGCAGCAGAAAGAGATACGTTTTCTACTTCTCTATTAAAATTGGTGTCGATTTGTTATTTCGAATCTGTGAACCGATTGTATATTCCGATAAGTTCTTCGGCGTTAAGATTGATGTATCCGTTCTTAGTGGGAACTGATTTCGGTTTATTGTGTTGGCTAAGTGGAGGAAAACGGTAATTCAGAGGCGATCGAGCACGATCAGTGAGGAGCAACCCCGAAAAAGGCGGTGTGCCAATTGCTCCATAGCGGCGCTCATCGGCAATTATTGCCATAATTATTGATAGTGTGTAGTACGTGCGATAGTGTGCTCTCCTGCACTTTGATTCGTGGTTCTTATCATCTAGTGTACTGGTAGATTACTTCAGCTCGGATACAATCGAACTTTCAATGGAAGAGTGGTGCTTGAGAACTGGAGCTCAACTAGGGTGAGTACACAATATTCCAAGCCAATTCTTAGGGCAATAACATGCAATGGCAGCATCAATGACAAGTAAACATAACATAAACTAGACTCTTTAGATGTGGGCTGTGTAGGAAATTGTCATCGATAGACAAATACATAAGACACGAGGCTGCGCGATAGAATGCACTGAAACACGCATACAAATGTGCATCCTGTTCCCTACAAGTTTGCCAAACATATCCGGCTAGATTCAGAACATACCATGGCGAGCGAGACTCCATAGATGGAGGGTGCGTTTAGTAGCTCGATTTCTGTTAACCAGACAAAATATTTAAATTTTATTGATCAAACAAATTGATTTATTTATTTATGATTTATCGACGCAGAAATTCATCTAATGGAAGGGTGAAACAGAAATCTAAAATTTTCAACTTTGAGACTTTCACACAAACGAAAATTTCCATGCTTTTTACATCAGTCGATTTGGTTTTTCTTCTACAAATAGATTGATATAAATTAAACGTGCGTCAGGCTTTTCGGAAATTAGCTAATGTTAAGCATCAATGTTTAACGAAAAAGAGCATAGATGTTGGGCATTGTTAAAATAGTTGTTGGCAACCGGGCATAAGGGTTGGGTTGCGATCTGCTCGTCGATCACGATCGTGCTGGTTGCTAGATGTGCCACTCTCAACTGCTCGACTTATGCTGCACCAAGTGCACAAAGAAGCGCTATACAATTGGCTTGATTAATAGCGCGGTGATCCATAATACTGATCCCGCGTATAATACGATTAGGTTTTCAATAAATTGCTTGGAATTAAAAAAAAATTATAAAAGTTTAATTGTAATTACGATAGTGAAGTTAATTATGTAAGTGTGATGAAATATTTTGTATACTAATGTGCTAATTATAAACTATGTTCCCATAATTATAATAGCGTAATTTGCGAGCAAAGCTTAAGAACGTGTTCTGTGTTGAGCGTCTTCTCAAAACTATAGGTATTTGCATAAATAACGTACATTTAAAAATAGCTCACAGCTTTCTTTCTTAGCACAGTGAAGTTGTTTAATCAGCATATATGCGACAGCTTGATCTAATCCGTGATAGAATCACTATTTTGTAAGTGACCATTGTTTGTAAGATAACCTATATGTAACATTTGTACTCGTTTTAGCTTGAAGCTTCTGAATATAAAGATTGCTATCAGGAATAGTGTCTAGTTTTGTTTCTCCGTAACAAAACTTCAAGAAAATATGAGCGCGGATAAGACTCCCAACGTCAGTACAGATCCGGAGAATACGTACAGCTGCACTGCCTGTAAGAAACCAGATTCGGCCGACGACTTGGTTGCTTGTGATGAGTGCCATTGTTGGTGGCACTATTCCTGCGCCGGTGTCACCGGTTCTGTGTCTGAACGCCAATGGACATGTTCGAAGTGCCTGCCCGTTCCCGTTCCAGCAAAATCAGTGTCTGTCGAATCATCAGCATCAAGCCGTAAGCTACGCCTCGAACTAAGCTTACAACGGCTGGACGAACAGCGAAAATTAGAAAATAAGCGGCTCGAGCTGGAAAAAAAGTACATTGCGGAAAAGTTCCAGTTACTGGAAGAATCGCTGAGGGCAGATGATGAGGATAATCGTAGCATCCGTGATAAATTACCTACAGCAGAGGCGCGAGGTAAGCAAGCTCAAGTGAGTGACTGGGTGCTAAGCCAGAAAGCTTTGGCTTCACATGAGAATCCGTTATCGCAACAAAGTAATCGTCTCTCGCGAGTGACAGAGCATCTCGCGGACGAATTAGGCGCGGTTGGAGGAACCAGTACTGTTCCACAGGTCATCCAACAAGACGCACCAGTTCAGCTGAGTGCCTGTCAGAGTATGCCAGCAGTCGAGACTGCAGAACAAGAATGTTCATTTCGCCAACTGAAACATCAATTGGAAAAGTGCGAAAAACAATCCGTTCCTGATGCAGCTCAGTTGCGAGAATTGCAGAGATTGCTAACTAAGTGCCAGATCCAAGCAGAGCAGCGCGATCAATCGAATAGCGCTCCGCAGCCAGACGCTTCAAAGGGCGCCATCTCTAAAGCAAGCCACACGCTGGCAATTACTAACCTACCACAGGATTATTCCAGCAGAATGCCATACATCATTTCACCACCGGCTCAAAACCATGTCACTCAAGCTCCCATACCCGTCATTCCAATATTTTCTCCGCCAAACGACTGTGAAGAATGGAGCCGCCAGGGACAACCTAGTACTTCCACTGTAGCAGCACCGATTTTCGAAATACCCCCGATCGTTGCACCTCCCAGGCCATCTTCAGAACAACTGTCGGCCAGGCAAGTCATGCCGAGAGATTTACCCGATTTCTATGGTGAACCCGAAGAGTGGCCTATCTTCGTGAGCAGTTTCAACAATTCAACGGCGGCGTGTGGGTATAGCAATGCCGAAAATTTAGCCCGTCTGCAGCGCTGCCTGAAAGGCAATGCGCTTAAATCTGTTCGTTACTATCTGTTGTCTCCAGAATCCGTGCCTGATGTGATGAAGACTCTTGAAACACTATATGGCCGTCCTGAAGTCATCATCACCCGTTTAATTAAGAACGTTCGAGAGACACTGGCACCGAGGATTGAAAAGTTGGAAACATTGATCCACTACGGAATAGCAGTGAGGAATCTTACCCAACATTTGGTTGCTGCCGGACAACAAGCTTATCTCTCCAACCCAGTTCTAGTCCAAGAGCTGGTTGAAAAGCTGCCACCTAATATTAAGCTGCAGTGGGCAGAGCGTTTACATTACTTACCCGCAACATTGCAAACATTTAGCGACTTTATGGCTAAGGTAGTAGAATCAGTAAGCAAGATAGTGGTACCCATAGATAGCTCAGGGGTTAGAAATGAAAAATTCAAAACCAGAGAAAAAGGTTACATACACGCACACGCTGATAATGTTTTGAACAGGGTAATTAGTAGGTCAGAAGTAGAAAAGCCTTGCGTAGTATGCAACCGAAATGGGCACCGAGTGAAAGATTGTGTAAAATTTAAAGACGCTAGCATTGAAACTCGATGGAAAACTGTTCATGCATTGAATATTTGTCGAAATTGTTTGAATATGCATGGCCGGAGGGCATGCAGGAGTTCCAACCGATGCGGAGTGAATGGTTGCCAAATTCGGCACCATCCATTACTGCATTCTGCATCGAATGGAAATAAACCAGCTACTGTTTCGTTGAACGAAAATCATACTCACCACCACAGTGACCAGTCTGTTCTATTTAGAATCATCCCTGTGACTCTTTATGGCGAGTCGGCATCCATTGACACCTTCGCCTTCTTAGACGAAGGCTCATCCGCGACACTGATCGAGCAAAACTTGGCGAAACAGTTAGGCGTTAGCGGACCCAACGTTCCCCTCTGTTTGCAATGGACGGCTAAAATGTCTCGTACAGAAGAAGATTCTCAGCTTATTTCGTTTGAGATGTCTGGTGTAGGCAATCAAAAACGTTTTCGTCTGGAAAATGCTAGGACTGTGCAAAGCCTTAACCTTCCAACACAAACCCTACGGTTTGACCAACTGCAAGAGCGCTTCGAGCACCTAAGGGGCCTGCCCGTTCGAAGCTATGCAAACGCTACGCCGAAGCTACTAGTCGGTTTACGTGATCTGATTCTGGCTGTTCCACAAAAGATCAGAGAAGGAAAGGAAGGCCCAGCTGCAGCTAAAACCCGGCTCGGGTGGTGTGTGTACGGCAGCTTTGGAAAGTGTCAAGACACAAAACAATTCAGTTATCACATTTGCGACTGCGCGATGGAAGAGAAGTTAGACGGTTTACTGAAGGAGTATTTCAGCATAGAAGATACTGGAATCTCAACAGCTGAGCCTTTGGAATCAGAAGCGGTAAAGCGAGCGAAGAAAATACTTAAGGAAACTACACAGCGAGTCGGAGATCGGTTTCAAACTGGACTATTATGGAGATGCGATCGCGTGGAACTGCCAGATAGTCTTCCTATGGCCATCCGTCGGTTAGAATGCCTCGAAAAGAGGATGAATCGAGATCCAGCCCTGAAGGAGGAAGTACATCGACAGATTCAAGAGTATTTAGATAAAGGGTACACCCATCGAGCAACTGAAGCTGAGCTAATCAGTGCTGATCCAAAGCGAATTTGGTACCTTCCGTTGGGCGTCGTTCAAAATCCCAAAAAACCAGGGAAGGTCAGGCTGGTTTGGGACGCAGCCGCGAAAGTGAACGGAATATCCCTTAATGATCTTCTTCTTCCGGGACCAGATATGCTACTACCGCTGCCCTCTGTTTTGTTCCGTTTTCGACAGTTCCCTGTGGCTGTTTGTGGAGACATAAAACAAATGTTTCACCAGATACTGGTTAAAGAAACCGATAGGCATTCGCAACGTTTTCTGTGGCGCGATAAACCGAAAGAGCCACCAAGCGTATACATAATGAATGTCGTCACATTTGGGGCAACATCGTCTCCATCCTCAGCGCAGTTTATAAAAAATCAGAATGCTCTGGAATTTGCGGACAGATTTCCTAGAGCAGCACAAGCGATCCTGAAATGTCATTATGTTGACGATTATCTGGAAAGCTTTGAAAACATTCGAGAAGCACAGGAGGTTTCAGCAGATGTACGGTTCGTGCACAGTAAAGGAGGATTTGAAATCCGAAATTGGTCTTCTAATAGCAAAGCTGTTCTGGATTACCTCGGCGAGAAAGCGAACGCGACCGAGAAGAATCTTTCACCAACAACGAATAATTTTGAACGAGTTTTAGGAATGCATTGGCTTCCTGAGTACGATATGCTTAGTTTCCCTACCTCGTTCTCCGAAGATATCATGTCTTTAATCCACGGGAATAAAAGGCCGACAAAACGGCAGATACTGAAGTGCATCATGAGCCTTTTTGATCCACTCGGTTTACTGGCTTCATTCTTGATACACGGTAAAATCGTAATGCAGGAAGTGTGGCGCTCCGGTATTACATGGGACGAGCCGGTAAGCGATAAGATTTTCTCGCAGTGGAAGAGGTGGACCGAAAAGTTCGCTGATATCGAGGGGATCAAAATTCCGAGGTGTTATTTCCGCGCTGCAAATGCGGAACTTTACAGAAATCTCCAAGCCCACGTGTTTGTCGATGCTAGCGAGGAAGCATATGGCGCTGCAGTTTACTTTCGAATTGTTAAACCAGATGATTCTGTACAGTGTACCTTAGTTTCGGCCAAGACAAAAGTTGCGCCTTTGAAATATGTATCCATACCGCGGTTGGAGCTGATGGCTGCTGCAATTGGTGCCCGTCTACTTACGTTTGTGGAAAAATATCATTCTGTAACTATTACGCGACGGTTCCTGTGGTCCGATTCACACACTGTTCTATGTTGGATTCGCTCCGAACATCGCAAATATCGACAGTTTGTTGCTTGTCGGATTGGCGAGATTCTGTCGCTGACCAAAGAATGTGAATGGAGGTGGGTTCCTAGTAAATCTAACGTCGCCGACGAAGCCACCAAATGGGGTAAGGGCCCATGTTTTGACGCAGATTCTCGATGGTATGTCGGACCTAGTTTCTTGTATCAGGCGGAAGATCAGTGGCCAACGAATAAACACACTCCCGTGACCACCAGTGAAGAACTTCGTCCGTGTTTCGTTCACGCGGAAATTGCTTCTCCTGAACCATTGGTGGATGTGACAAGGTTCTCCAAATGGGAACGTCTTCATAGAGCGACAGCCTACGTAATTAAAATCGGACAACTCTGGAAAGCAAAATCTGTCGGTGGCAGGATAAACTGCGAACGACTCGAACAGCAGGACTTGATGGAAGCCGAAATATTATTGTGGAAGCAAGCTCAACTCGAAGCATATCCGGATGAGATCGTCACCCTTCGCCACAATGAAGGATTGCCGATCGAAAAGCGACGTTCTTTGGAAAGGTCAAGTCCTCTTTACAAGCTCTCACCGATGCTTGATAAAGACGGAGTCTTGCTTATTGATGGCCGTATAAATGCGGTCAATTTAGTTCCAGAAACAATTAAGTCTCCGATAATCCTTCCGAAAGGACACCGAATTACCTTTCTTGTGATTGACTACTACCATCGAAACTACCTTCACGCCAATGCAGAAACAGTTGTGAATGAGTTACGTCAGCGGTTTTACGTGCCACACCTAAGAACACTAGTTCGAAAGATTTCGACCCAATGCCAAATGTGTAAAGTCTATAAGGCACGTCCTGAAATTCCCAGGATGGGACCTCTTCCGACTGGACGGTTGTCTCCATTCGTACGTCCCTTTAGCTTTGTGGGTTTAGACTATTTTGGACCTCTTTTGGTCAAAGTTGGTCGATCGAACGCTAAACGTTGGATAGCAGTATTTACGTGCCTAACTATAAGAGCGGTCCATGTGGAAGTGGCATACACACTGTCAACGCAGTCGTGCATAGCTTGCATTCGAAGATTTGTAAAACGACGTGGAGCCCCCCTCGAGTTTTATTCGGACAACGGACGGAATTTCGTGGGAGCGGCGACAATATTGAAGAAGCAAATAGAGGAAATTCATAAAGAGTCTGCAGCTACATTCACTAGCGCACATACCAAATGGCTCTTCATACCACCTGCAGCACCCAGCATGGGCGGATCATGGGAACGAATGGTCCGCTCAATCAAGACCGCGATGAATAGCTTACCACAAAACTGCAAGTTGGATGATGAGGGACTACTTACGATGGTAATTGAGGCTGAAGCCATTGTAAATAATCGGCCGTTGACTTATCTACCTCTAGACTCCGAGGAACAGGAGGCGTTGACGCCCAACCATTTTATCCTCGGCAGTTCAAGTGGGCTCAAACAACCAATGGAACCAACCGATGGCGTTGAAGTTGTACGGAATTCTTGGCACCAGATCTTTGTCTGTCTTAACCATTTTTGGAGAAGATGGGTAAGGGAATATTTACCCACGTTGACCAGGCGAAATAAATGGCACGATGAGGTACGAGCGTTGATGTCCAACGATCTGGTTATTGTTATTGACGAGACGAAAAGAAATGGATGGATTCGTGGCAGAGTCCTTGAGGTAATTGCTGGACAAGATGGGAGAGTCCGACAAGCTGTGGTCCAGACATCCGACGGCATGTATCGACGCCCCGTTTCCAAGCTAGCGGTTCTAGAAGTGGACGAAAATGGTAAGGACGACTCCATTACTCATCCTTACGAGGCGGGGGATGTTGGCAACCGGGCATAAGGGTTGGGTTGCGATCTGCTCGTCGATCACGATCGTGCTGGTTGCTAGATGTGCCACTCTCAACTGCTCGACTTATGCTGCACCAAGTGCACAAAGAAGCGCTATACAATTGGCTTGATTAATAGCGCGGTGATCCATAATACTGATCCCGCGTATAATACGATTAGGTTTTCAATAAATTGCTTGGAATTAAAAAAAAATTATAAAAGTTTAATTGTAATTACGATAGTGAAGTTAATTATGTAAGTGTGATGAAATATTTTGTATACTAATGTGCTAATTATAAACTATGTTCCCATAATTATAATAGCGTAATTTGCGAGCAAAGCTTAAGAACGTGTTCTGTGTTGAGCGTCTTCTCAAAACTATAGGTATTTGCATAAATAACGTACATTTAAAAATAGCTCACAGCTTTCTTTCTTAGCACAGTGAAGTTGTTTAATCAGCATATATGCGACAGCTTGATCTAATCCGTGATAGAATCACTATTTTGTAAGTGACCATTGTTTGTAAGATAACCTATATGTAACATTTGTACTCGTTTTAGCTTGAAGCTTCTGAATATAAAGATTGCTATCAGGAATAGTGTCTAGTTTTGTTTCTCCGTAACAATAGTGATTTGACCAGTTACACACTTGGTTTTCCAAACACGTAACGGCAATTTTTACACCATCTGTTAGTTGTGATTTCGTATAACCCAGCGATCTTCTGGTCGATTTTCAATATTTTTACACCAATCGATCGGAAAATCTTTTACACATTGATTCTAACGGATAAAAATATCCTATTTAGCAAGTCACAATGGATCATTTTAGGCAGCTTACCGCTAGATGGACACTAAAGCCCCACGTGGCATATTTAGAGTAAACTTTGAGGCTGATACAGATTACTCGTCATAATTTCTTGCCGTTCCGTTGTTGTTGACGGTTGATAACGGTTAATCTGAACAGGTCTTTTTAGGTAGACCAATCAGATTGCAAGGCTGTTTGACAGTCGTTCACAGACGTTTGTCGAGTGTGTTTGACAGAACATGTCTATGCTGGAGCTATCTGTGAATTTTTTTAGCTTTTTCAATGATCCATTGGAATAAGCATAAACATCAAGCTCCGTTAAAAAGTAAATATTCAACCAATCACATGCAAGCACACTTTTGCTTCCCAGGATCGTGACGACCGATTTAAAGAAAAAGCGATAAAGTCTCCGTCGAGTATCAGAGATTATTCGTTTCGATCAAAGATAGACCAATTTAATGTCCTGAAAGTAAACAATTTTGTTATAGTGCCAAATCACCCCTTTCCTTCAAACGATATTGTCGTTTAAACGTTGAACCAAATCCAAATTGATGTGCTGGAAGTAAACTATTTTGTTGCAGTGTATCCATCCCTTTTTACAACCGATTTTATCATTTGAACATTGAACCTACTCTAATTTCATGTTCTGAAAATGAACCATTATAGAAAAGCTCGCGACCATCCTCTCCTTTTGCCAGATTGCATTCAAATACTGCAAGGATTTGTTCTAAACTGATGACTTGCACGAAAACAAGGCTGAAGGGATATTTGTGCATGTGTTGTAACGCAGCAATTCTCAAAGCGAGGAAAAATCAGCGACTGGCTTAACCGGGAATAGTTTTTGGGCGTTTCATTTACTGCTTTGCATCAGTTGTTTGCAATTCTTTGCATAGTTTCGATTATATTACTGTTAAAGGTGAAAATAATTGTAAGGCAGAGGGTCTAAAAGTATTAGTAATGTGCGAGGACGTTAGATAGTTGATATTTTAGCTGGCTGTCCACGTGTTAATTGAAATACAATCATACTGCAAATCAATCTATCACATTGAATGGTGCTATCAACTATTTTCGATGAAATTGAAGAATGCGAATCAGTGTTGTAGATAATAACCCAGAATAATTATTTATTTTTTTCCATTTAAACGTACATAGTTGTAAGCAAACTCCTTGAGCAAGTTAACTTGATCAACTGCATATCAGTTTCAAGCCAATTACTCAAAGTTGTCTAGTGCTACAAGCCACGCAAAAATTCTCAAAATGCGAAATCATCGCCAGTCATTAGAAGATGTGTAATTATGATCTGATCACTGATGATTATGATCACTCTTAGTAAAACTACATACTCTAAGAAACTGATAATATACTGATGATATACAGAGCACAGGCATTTAGGTAATTTACATTAGCAAATGTACAGTACTGGACAAAATAAAGTACGCACTTAGCACATCTTGAAACTTTCATGCTTTTCTCATTATTTATAGTAGATAACTATTCACAGTGATCGAACAAAAATTAGCTTTATAGATGTACTTTCAGAAGATGTTTTATACAGAGGCTTTATACTCCAGAGGTTTGTCGATATATTTTTGAGCAAATTTAAGACGTTTGATCCTATACAAATTAATATTACTTAAAAACAAATATTGAATATGAAATAAACAAACCTGTAACATGTCGGATAAATGGCTTTCGTTGAGCAAATTCATTTTTACATCCCATTTCCTTCAGTCTTCTACGAACAGTTCGTTCGGAAATATTTAAGTTCGTATTTTCTCGGGTTACTCGGCTGGTAGAGAACGGATCTTTAGCCACTTCTCGACGAATCAGGCGATCATCACTGGTTGTAGTCCTCCGCTTTCTTCCTTTTTCAGTCCGGTCTTTCACGCTTCCAAGTTCCTCATATTTTTTCAATGTTTTTCGTACTCCTGCCTCACTAATTTCATATCTTCGAGCAATTTCTCTATTCGAGAAACCTTCTTTACGATTTTTAACGATAAGTTTACGGATATCTTCACAAATTTGCTTTTTTGCCATCGTACCAGATAAAAACGCGCACCAGTAATGAAAAATCAATCACAAACAATTTGTTTTGACACTTCGATGCAGTGTGATAGCGAGGAAACTATTCGTATGCAGTAGGCGGTGTTGTGCAGTCATTATATTAGTAGTGCGTACTTTATTATGACCAACTAAAAATTGACTTTTTCTAGAACTATACAATAGCTTGATCAAAATAGCTAATGTTTATATTTAACGATACATAAATCGTTTAAAGCATTGAAAATACTACAATTTGTCCAAATATACCGAGTTCATAGGTTTGACAATAAAAAAGATACCGCGTGTTATATAGTATGAGAGCGGTGCGTACTTTATATTGTCCAGTACTGTATATAAATGTCTTAGGTCAATACAATAAATTATAAATTTGCGTGAAAACTGCTGAACTAATAGAGAAACTGAGAAGAATTCAAATGAAATAAACTTTCAAAACTGCTGAGAAAAGGTAAAGAACGAACCGATCACAGAATGCCGCCCAACGAAGAATTGAAAACTTCTGTGGAAAAAGCGTAATAGTTGCTCTTCGTGTTTTGCTAGGCCTGGGTTTCGATAAGAATATCGTGGACATGACCAATGCGATGAATGTAGTAAATAATGAGATGGACGCAACTGAATTAGTTCATGTAGACCAAAGCACATTTACATCAGATAATGATGAGATAATCGAAAACACACCAGGAGGTGAACACGATTTAGATTTACAACGGCAAAAAAATCAGACAAACATTCGCCTCGATTCTACATTCCGAAAGGGCCCGTTCCGATCAGAAACATCCCGATCGCCGTGTGTTATAGCATACGTTGTATTCTGATCGAACCGAAATTTCTGATCGGATCCAGGTCCGATCTGTATGTAGAATAGAGGCGATTAACTTGATTACGCTATATTCCAACTTCACTGACTTTGGCGGTTTTCCAAATCAACAGCTGAGGAAAGCACCGAAGAAGAAGATATCCAAATTAATTGTTTGCTATTTGTTCTGAAAACCTGAATTTGAAAAGCAGCCGAGTTTTTACCAAGCATACTTTCGAAATAAAAAGCCACAAAAGGACAAATTAAAAGCACTCACTTACTCTGCAAGTGCCTCTGCAAAGTTTTGTCATCGCGGTTAGAAAACCAGTTAGATTAAACTTCGGAGGTTGACTACAATAGGCGAGAGACACACTTAAATAAAAGCACCGAGCTCGGCAAAACTTTGCCAAAATTTCAACAGCCGACTGTTCGGTAAAATTTTTTATGTTGCCAAACGTTACTAAAGATCCGTGAACGTCGATATACACCATCGACATTTGTACCGAACGTTCGGCTGTTGAGATTTCGGCAAAATTTTGCCGAACTCGGTACTATTTTTTAAGTGTGGACGAGGCACAATTTTGGTTTAAAAAAACTCAACTCCACCACTGTTGGTGAAGATTTAATCTCCGGATTCAAAACGTCTCAGACTTATGGACGCAACCGTGAAAACCAAAAAAGGCCAGGATTTTTTTACCAGGAAAAATTGGGAAAAAGCAGTAATTTTCATCCAAATCCATAGAAAACAATCAGATGCATGCTGCTGACAGAATAGTTTATGTATCCATGTCCGTCGGTTCGGCAGAACAGAGGGATGCAGTCACGTTTCGCAACTGTCGACGGTCATCTGCCACTACTTTCATTTCTCGTCAGGAGAGATCCATACTGTGAATACAGTTGGCTAGGCTACGCAGCCATTGACCTCTAATTCTGCCTCTTCTGCGTTATCCCTACAGATTCCAGTTGAGTGTCTTGCTCCAGATTTCGTTAGCTCCTGCCTTCAAAATACGTCAGATAAGCGTACCCTCCTAATTTGAACGCCGGACCTTCCGAAGCTCCAAAAGTTACCACTGGTCTCTAAATCGTGTGTCTATATCAGTCTTGGTACCATCGTCTGGCCACCAAGATATTGAAAAGCTTCTACCTCCTCAATCTGTTGACTCGCTACCGTAAAATTGAAGAAATTGGTAATGTTTACTCCCACTGGCTTAGTCTTTGCGACGTTGGATATCTATATCAAATTGCCGTTGGAAGAGCAAGAAAAGGTTCCTGGTGAGGTCTAGATTGTTAAATTGCCTCATTGGCAAAGGGTTTCAGGGCTTTTTCGAAATCCATAAGCACCAGAAGAATAAAGTCCTAGATTTCCATGATTTGCTCCAATATAATACAGAACGTCGTGATATGATCCCCTGACATGACCAGTCGACACGGAATCCGGCCTGCAATTGCAGCAGAGTAGCGTGTAAAGTCAATTTTCTGCTGGATTCGTTTAAGGGTCACCTTTCAGAGCACTTTAAAAGTGAGTGATACAGAGTAACACGATACCGCCCTAGTTCCCACATTCAGATTCAGTGCCTTTTCTTGATGTCTTTTACCCAGATACCATGAATCAAGTCCAACGAAAATGTTACAGGTTTTCAGATTTTGCAACATTTGCAATGGTAATACTGAGTCAGCTTTCAGCTGACATCTGGCATCTCAGCTGAATTCCTGATCCTAATGCTACGGTTAAATTGCAACACACAAAATTGATTCGCAAAATTCGAGTTTTTATCCGATTGCTTTCAAATTTATAGGGTATCAAATAAAACAATTAAACTTAGTTTGAGCATCCGTATCCGAATACTCGTACTGTGGCCTTAACCCTACCCATGAGGTTTTACACAACCTCAAAATCGTCAGATTTTTGAATATTTACTCAAGCTTTTTTCATTTCTTCAACTGTTTTGACTACTTTAGGACGTTTCAAAAGATTCTGCTTCATAATAGCTCACAATTTTCCGATTGGCCGCATCTCCGGTGTATTTAGGGGTTAAGATCTTTTGGCACGAAATTGACATTATTTGCTTTATTCCACTCCAGCACGTTCTTTGCACAATGGCATGAAGCCAAATTCAGCCAGAAGATCGTAGTTGTGAAACTTCAGAAGAGGAACAAGTCGCTTTTGGAAATACTCTTGCAAATACACTTGTCCAGTCATGGTATCTGTGGTCACGACAGGTGTTGAACTTTCTCCACTCACAATTTCCAATTACTTTTACCCAACGGTTCAAAAGTTAGTCTAATTTGAGTGTGTTGCAATTTTATCGTGGACACCCATTATTCTGTATTCCGTCCGATCGATTTTTGCATTCCGCCTGCAAAATCAAACGGGCGTAACAACTCATTCGAAATGAGACATTACATTATGAGGGAGAATGTAAGAAATTTGATTAATAACCGAAATTCTTTGTGAAATTTGAGTAGTTTTATAGGTGTTATGAAATTTAACCTTGTCATTATTTATTATTATGTTTTATAGCACTTTTAAAATTCCAGGATATTAATTTTGGCGGTTCAAGTGCCACTTAATCGTAGAAAAATTATCAATTATTCCAAAAGAAACTTTTAGAGGCTGTCTGATTAGTATAACGACGCACGGAATATGTTGCGTGACTGGCGTTAAATCAATTGTAACGTAACATAATATAAGCCAATAAGCCATGGCTAGTCATGGCAGGTCAATGATCGGCAAGTTTTTCTATTACACAATCTACAAAGTTTATTTTTGCGCCACTAAACGCACGCCATTTCTTTGCCGTGATGATAAACTTGATCGACCGGCCCATCGCTCCGGTGTATCAACCAATAACAAGTCGCTGTGTCTGTTGTGGTGGTTGTGTGCTTGGTTCGTGAGGGTATGTTCATTTTTTGCACCGTTCGGCGAAGATTCTAACCTCGCTTTATTGTACCACATTATCAAATGAGCGATGAAAGGAAAAGATCGGATCGTGTATCGGAGAAACGTTCGCAGCAGTTGAAGAAAGCAAGAAAACAACAGCAACAACGAACAGTGCGAATTTTGCACACCAGCGAAAGCAACAAAAAGCGATGAATCGAGTCTGAGACTGGAAAGAAACATGGTGGAAAAACAGCACAAGGAGAAGAAGATTCGCATAAAATTAGATGATTTGGCAGAAACCAAAAACGCAACATTCGCACAGATAGCGCAAAAAAAGCGGCTGCTCCATCGCGCTTTGAGCCCGGTGATGGTAAATCGCGAAACACCATTAAAAGGAAACTTAATACAAGCAATGCGAAATTGTATAGATTATAGTTCATAGGAGAGGTTTGAGAAAGATGGAAGTTTTCCTAATGGACAGTAGCACAGTGACAACTATAAGTGCAAGCGAGGATCCGACGAACTGCGGGTGAACGACAGGACAGGGATATGGACAGGGTTCACTCGCGCCGGTACTGCTCTTTCCATTCAGATGTGAGAAAAAATATTCTTTCACTGACATCGGGCGCACGCTTCATTCATGCAGCTTTGACTCTCCCCGGTAAATCGTCTGCATACAAAGTTGCGTGCCGATGAAATAAAAGCTACGGTCGGGGTGAAGATGTCCGGTTGGCAATCAAACGGCAGTGGGTTTATATTTAGCTAATCGCGCAATAATCTCACCGGCCCGCATTGGCTACCAGGACATTATTCCGACATTAATTTTGTTACCTTTTTTATAATTTTTGGCAATGGTTGTGTTATACAGTCAATTTTTGGTAGCCATTAACATTTTACAAACCGCCAATTAATTTTTTTAATATGGTTACCGCATAACAGACGAGTATAATTGCTTGATAAAATAATATTTCTAATGATTAAAATAAGCATAATTTTTTATAGTACTATATAAAAAGTGAATAATTGATTTAAGCCTTAATTAACTCTTATAAATCGGCAAAATTTCTCTTCACAATCAAACAGTTTCGCTATCGCAGAGGAAGTCACACCGCAATTAGCGCTGCTGAAAGCAAGTTTGGAACAAATGAATGCATTCATCGTGGTGTTTCCTGGAAACGACTATAATTGATTGAGGCCTCCCGGTTCGCACTTTTGCATACAAATGGGCCGTAGTACCCACCTAACCGAGCACGATTTGGAACTGTTCGAATGTACGAAGTGAAAAAAAAACGGTGCATGACTTGGTTGATTCATCAGCTGGTCGATGGCGCCGATGAATGACTCACAATTTTGCCCGTCCCACGGTTCGACCCCTTTACTGGATCAATCCGAATAATATTTTGGACTTGCTTGAGGTGTGAACCAATGTTTACCTATTGCGTTAATACGGATATTCCGCGAGCGCTTCACTATGTGTCACATTAAGTGATTAGAGCAGCAAATGCAGGCCAAAATCTAATCGATTCCCAGAAATTGTTTATATCGGCGGTGCCGATAAGGTGTGCATTCGCTCAGTGAGTGATATTTTATGCATTATGGTGCAAGATAATCTGACGTAATTTAATAGCCGATTTATACCGAAAACAATTAAAGAATTGTAAATTGTTTGGATTGGCTCAGTTATCTCGAAGTAAATTGAATGATAATATTTTTAAATTTTTGTTTTGAATGCTAGATATTTTGAAAGTTCTGCTAAAAACACAAAAATAAGAATTATCCAGAGAAAACTATAGTGCTAGTATAAATAACATCGTGCTTAGTAAGATCTTGTCAGTTCTAGTAAACCATAAAGAAACAAAATCTTTCGTGCACGGCACCCAGCCCACTAGGGTAAGACAAAACCGACTCAAGCAACTACGTCACACGGACCTAGACACCAAACAAATAAATCAGCAGTATAAATTTGATATTCACATGCAAAATTCTACCGTACACACAAACACGCACAAGTCCAAGTTGCATGTAAAACCGACATCAGCGGGCGAATGTGAATGTTTTCATAAACCTAATTGCCGTGTTTTTATTAGAGTTTTGTCTTTTCGATATAATGTGAATGTCACGTATTTTGAGTGCTAATTTTCCAACCAGTTGCAACTTGATAATGCATTGTAACTCGTGCAGATTCCGTATTCCCAGAAATTTGCTGGACTCATGGAAAATTGTGTCATAAACTAAGTTCCATGCAGTGTCAGTTGGGAGTTATTTTAATGGCTGACATAGGACTATTCCAATTCATAGGAGGAAGTTTCAAAATCACGAAGAATAAGACTTGACTGAATTTTCAAGAGCGACAAAAAAAGAATAGATTGTTGCACTAGCCCCGTAATTGTCCTAATAGCCGGCTGCGAAGTCTGTTGATAAAGAAGGGTCATGTCTTAGAAAGACGTTCAAACCCAAGGCTTTGCTTTTTTGTGTACCCCGCATAGAATAAAAGGCGCAAATCGATGTGATCTACACGAATTTAAAGGCTGCGTTCGATCGTGTGACCAAAAAATACTGCTGTAGAAAAAGTCGCGACTTGGCGCATCTAGGAATTTTACGAAATTCCTAAACTATATGGCAGAGTTCTACGTGTGCAGCTTGACTCCTGCTTTTCTTTCCGGTTTACCAACTTTTCGGGTGTACTTCAAGGCAGCAGTATGGGGCCTCTTCTGTTTTCGGTTTTGTGAACGATGACTCGAAATTATATTCAGCAGTTCGTTCCATAGACGAATATACCCGGCCCCAGAAGAGGCTCTTGGAGGTATTTGTTGATTGGTGCTAGACAAATTGGTTTGTTATCAGCATCGCAAAGTTATGCCAAAGTCAAGCGATGACTTTCCATTTCAACTTACAAATAAATGAACATGTTATCACAAGAATCGATAAAATTAATTACCTCGGAGTGCTGCTTGACACCAAACTCACGTTCAACTTATATCGTACCACGACATCATCAATAGTTTCCCGACAACTTTCATCGTTAAATCGCTTCAAGGCGCTGTACTGTTCGTTAATACGTCCGCTGATTGAAAATGCTTGCTTGGTTTGGTGCCCCTATCAGTTGTCGTGGAATTTGTGCGTCGAATGAGTGCAAAAACTTTTCCTAAGGCTTGAATTGGGCGACTCACCATGGCGCGATCCAATGAATCTACCACCGTACGCCGATCATTGCCGTTTATTGGGTCTTCAGACACTTGAACAGCTTAGGAAGATTCAGCAAGTTTCAGTGTGTGTAGTAAAGATCTTAAAAGGCGAAATAGATTCACTGACCATCCTGTCTCTTATGAACTTTCGTGCATCGCAACGTGTCCTCCGCACAATCGGACTACTGCGAACGAGATTCCATCGAACCACCTTTGAATCCAATGAGCTAAAAACTGCCTGCATCCGGACTTATTTGCGTTCAAGAAACCGTCACACAAGTTTACTCAAAAATTATTTTTGGGTAAAGGGGGCTCTATAACCGCAAAGTTACCAAGCTGGCTTGATAAGGTTCGTAGCTTAGTAGATTCTTCAGCCCATTCGATGTCAATTTTCGACAAGCATTTGAAAAATGCTAATATGTCAAACGTTAACAAACCGAGTAACAGTTAATTTTTGCTGGAGTAGCGCAGGACACTCAGTATGTTTACATTTGGTTGATTGGTTGACTTTTGACATACACAAAAATTGATTCAAAGGGCTCTCCACTCTCCACATCCTTTTTCCGTAGTAAATTCTACGTTACTAACGAGAGATTGGTACCGATAGAAATACTAAAGAGATTGGTACCGGAGGGTATTTTCAGTAGTGTTGCAAAGCCCACACTCATGTGGTCTAATTTTCTCACACACGCGTACTTATTTTAACGAACACCCCGGCATAAGCATCTCTTTAAAACTCCCGCTCTTACTTTGTAATGTACTGCAACGAGCTTGTGCAACTGTATGTTAAGCTAACAGTCTACAGTCGTCTGCTGATACCGATTACTCACGACGGCTCGTACTCCCGTCGTCCGCCCGTGAGTAAAATCGAGGGCGGAAATGAAGAAGAAGAAGAAAAAGTAGTGCAAAATTTATATCCCAGTGCACCACTAGCCTCACGGGCAGCTGATTCCCTACGAAATTTTTGACTCGGGAATAAGCTATGCAGGAAGACGAAGCGAGGATGTGCGTGCGCGAGTATGTGGGTAACAGAATGTCTGCACACAGCTCCGGCGGTTGTTTCTTTTACGCCTACGTGTGCGGCATAAGCGTTGAGTGCTATGTTTCTCATACTCTTTCGCGTGTGAGTAGGCATGGTTGACTTCTCGCTCGATTCGCAACATTGATTTCAGCATGCTCCTACTATCAACCTATCAACCTACCTACCTTCCTTTTCTTTGCTGTGCTCTCACAAATAAAATCGCCGCTATAACAATATTTTAATGTGTTATTACTATTTTCACAACAATGTAAGCAATTTGCAGATTTTTAACTAATAGACATAAAAAACCACTGTTTCTCGACTAGTATGTAATTAGGCCAATATTTATCCTTCACGACGAGGACCCGGGTTCAAATCCCAACCCCGCAGAAGTCACGAATGACCAAAAACTGGTTAAAGTGACTATAATCTAAACAAAAAAATATTTATCCTAGAAATGAGACAGTTGTTAATACAGCATCACAGAACAATTCTACTTCTTTTTATCAAAGAGAAACACAAAAATTTCCCTCTGATATGAAAATACAAATCAGTTTTCATTCACAAGCTAAAAATTCATCTTGTTTTTAATTTCAACCTAAACAAACTGACAAATGTGCGGGGCAGAGGCGCGTAGAGCGCTTCTAGCGTATTGAGTAAAAATCTATACTAAGAATTATATTGCCGGTATGTTGACAGCACTTGAAAAACACCATCTAACTTCTTTTGGTCTGCTGTTGAAGTAGGTACAGCAATTTGACCACGAATCGCAATTACTCTAGTTTCTTGAAATAGATACAGCAGATTTTTAGTAAACGATAAGCCTTTCATTAGCCCCAACCCAATGCAATCAATGCTCGAGGAGGACCTGCGAGTGCTCGGAGTTTTCGAACGACGAGTGCTAAGAACGAGCTTCGGCGGCGTACAGGAAAACGGAGTATGGAGGCGGAGGATGAACCATGAAATCGCACAGCTCTATGGCGAACCCAGTATCCAGAAAGTGGCTAAAGCTGGACGGATACGATGGGCAGGGCATGTTGCAAGAATGCCGGACAACTACCCAAAGCAAAAATGGTGTTCGCCTTAGGAACAAGACGACCAGGAGCGCAGCGAGCAAGATGGTTAGACCAGGTGGAGCGAGATCTGGCAAAGAGTACTCGGTGTCCGAGGAATTGGAGAGCGGTAGCCCTCAACCGAGTTACATGGAGAAATTTTGTTCAACAGGACTTGTCTTAGGACGGCAAGCTACCTAAGTAAGTAAGTTAGTAAGCCCCAACCCAACAATATACTAAAAATCAGCTTCATTGCTAACTAGCTGACCCGACAAGCTTCGTATTGCCATAAATTAAACTGTGTTGTAAATAAATCGTGAATCTCGGATGACTCGAAGTTTTACAAGTTTCTGAGGAGTTCAAGCTTAGATGATTCATTCTGGCAGTTACGTTACTAGGAAAGCATGAGTAGTTTAATATACAAATTTGCTATTTTTCCTCACAGCGAGGTAGAAAACAGTTCCCCAATATTACTTAGCCAGATAAAATAAAGCGGATAGCAATATTCGCCGTGATTGTATAACATTTCGCCGAATACCATTTCGCGAAAACCCTTACGCGGAATGTACCATTTCACGGCAAACCTTTTTGTAGAATGTAACATTTCGCAGAGGTGATCCTCTCCTTACTCGCTGTCGTTTGCTCGAACCTAATTGAAGGACAGTAATAGTGGTCAGTAGATCTAGGAAAACAAATAAACCATAAAATTAAATAAAAAACTACGCAGTAACAACGACTAAACACCGAGAACACTATCATCGACATCGAAACAGCAGTTAGCATCTGTGATCTTTAACCCTCCCAAATAAACCACGCCAGAACAACTGTCGCCGAGGTCATCAAGGAGAATCATCATCCAAAGAAGAGTAACCCTGAAGTCCGCATCGTCAAGGAACTGAAAGAAAAACCAGTCCGCATCGTCAAGGAACTGAAAGAAAAACCAGTAAACATTCAAGTCGCTATTTACGCAAAGGATACGTCCCGCGTAAATTCCGAAATTCGCGTAAAAAACCGCGTAAATTCCGAAATTTGCGTAAAAAAATCTCGTAAATTCCGAAAATCGCGTAAAAAAACCGCGTAGATTCCGAAATTCACGTAAAAAACCGCGTAAATTCCAAAATTCGCGTAAAAAAAACCAAAATTTCGCGTAAAAAAAACTGTGGATTTCAACACTACGCGAAAAAATAGACGTTTTGAGCACATCCGAGTAAATAACGAAAATCGCGTAAAAAAACCGCATAAATTCCGAAACTCGCGTAAAAAAACCGCGTAAATTCCGAAATTCGCGTAAAAAGCGACTTCAGTGTACTACGTGAAGGCAGACAAAGGTAACAAAGTGGTTATAATGGACAAGGAGGACTACGATCAACAGATGTCAGAGAAAATCAACAACGGCCCATATAGACAACAAAGAACGGACCCACTACCCGAAATAGTTAAGCGAGGTTAACCGTACAATTAAAGAATACCAACCAGCTCTATGAGCCGATATCGGAAAATTACGGGCATCAAACCCTACATTACCCGGAATCAGGGCTTGTTCGTTCACTTTGACTCAATTTTATTCATTTGACAGTACCGTCTTAGCCGAGCAAAATTTGACAAAGTTGTATATGGAACATTTGTAGAACTAGTTATCATCTTCAATTTCCCTGAATAAAGTTTTGCTGTATCTGTTGTAGTTATGATGCTACAATGCTAGTATGTCACTAGTAATAAATGAGCACTAATAAGGTCACTAATAAGGTACTAGCATTGTAGCACCGTAAATACAAAAGATATAGTAAAACTTTATTCATCAAAATTGTAGATAATAACTGGTTCTACAAATGTCCCATATGTAACTTTGTCAAATTTTGCTCGGCTGAGACGGTACTATCAAATGAATCAAAATTGAGTCAAATTGAACGAACAAGCCCTGGCCAGAATAAAAGGACAGCCCAAAATACACAAACCAGGAACGGAAATGGGGGATATAATCACGGCAAACGGATCACCCACGGAAAAGATTGCCAAGCGGTTGGTAACCGAGTTCCAAATAATGCCTAAAAAATTCCCGAGCCGTTCTGTCAGCAGCACACGAGAATTCGTCGAGTACCTAAAACATCGGGAGAACTAGCAGAAGACGACATAATGGTCTCTTTCGATGTTACAGCCTTATTCCCAAGCGTTCCGGTGAAAGAATCGATAAGCCTCTTGGAAGTCTGGCTATTGAAACAGCATGAGGACACCGCATGGAGAAAAAAGGCGGGAGCTGACACGTTTGTGTATGGAGGAGAACTACTTTACATTCAGAGACAATTATTACAAACAATTGAAAGGTGCACCGATGGGCGATCCATTATCACCGTTCCTGTGTGAGCTGTTCATGGCTAACATTGAAAGTAAGCTGGAACAAAACAAGGTGCTCCCAAAAAGATGGTGGCGATACGTCGACAACGTTTAGTCAAAGAGGGAGAACTGGAAACCATTCTAGCAGCGATGAGCGACACACACAGAAACATGCACTTCACACACGAAATAGAAAAAGATGGAAAACTTCCATTTTTGGGTATCGTTGTAGTCAGACAAATCGAAAGAAATTCATTTTAAAAAAATCTTGCTTATCTAAAGGCAATAAAAATAATTTACTTTGGGGATATTTTTCACTATGTTTCGTACTATGGTTTCGTATTCTACTAAGACGCTCCAAAAACTTAAGTAAATAAACCTTGACAGTGGTGATTTCCTTGATTTGTATTTCGAATATAGGCTTTAAGCCCTTTACCCATTCTTAAATATATACTACAACATAGGCTTACAAATAAATAAATTTCAACACGCACAGAATTACAATTGTCTTAAAAATTAAAAGTATTCGATTTATCGTAATTGTCCTCTAAAGTATAAACTGAGTCTATGTCTTATCACATCCGAGCTCATGCCAATGGTTATAACATGTTGCAATGCATTGAAGGCGTTCATGAATCGGGAAGTCGGTTCGTGCTGTGAGTAATTTCTAGACCTAAAAGGTGGGTCAAAAATCCTACGTCGTCGGAGCGTGACTGCACTATCATTAAATATCAATCGACTGGTCAGAGCTTGGCTGTTTGTTCGTTTTGAGAGAATGTTTGTGAAGAATATGTTATCGGCAATCTTGTGCCTCGAATGGACCGTATCAATATCCACCAAAGAACAGAGATCGTGGTAAGGCGGTAGTTGTTCTCCGTTCCATCCGAGATTCCTGAGAGCGAATCTTACAAATCTCTTTTGAATCCCTTCGATACGGTGTAAGTGCGTTATATACAGCGGGCGCCAAATAACGCTAGCGAAATCGAGCTTGCTTCTGACGAGGCCTTTGTAGATCGCTAGTACTGCATGAGGGTCATCGAGATCACGGCCAAATCTTCGAACAAGTGCGTAAAGCTTCAGACTCTCATTGATGACATTGTCAATGTGCCTATTGAAGGAGAGTGAGCGATTAAAAGTTACCCCCAGGTCGCGGACAAATTCAGCTCGCGGAACAACATTGCCTCGGTATGCGTAGTCAAAAATCACAGGATTAGCTTTTCTGGTGAAAGTCATAACAGAGCACTTACTCGTGTTTACTTTCAATCCACGGTTTTCGCAGTACGTTCCTACATGACCTAAGTCGAGCTGTAATTTCACGCAATCATCAATAGATTTGATCGGAAACAAGATTTTCACATCATCTGCATAAATCAGCATAGTTGCATGGGAGAGAACATCTGGCAATTTGTTCATCAGAAGCACGAATAGCAATGGTCCTAAGTGACTGCCTTGTGGTACTCCTGAGTGCACAGTAAACGAACGAGATTTGCAGCCACGAATTTTTACAAATTGTACTCTATACTTGAGATAAGATTTTAACCAGTTGTACAACGAGCCACGAATGCCGAAATCTTTAACAGCCTCCAAGATACTATTAATGTCGGCTGCATCAAATGCTTTGCTCATATCTGTATATATGCAATCCACCTGAAATCCCTAAGAAATGTGATCTGTAACTGTAGAGCTGAATTCACAGAGGTTTGTAACAACTGATTTTTTGTTCAGGAATCCATGTTGCACAGGAGAAATACGGTTAACTACATTGTCGCAAAGGCGACTGTAAATTAACGACTCGAAAAGCTTCGGAATAGCTGACTGGATAGCAACTCCACGACAATTTTCCACATCGTCTCTGGCCCCTTTCTTATGTATTGGAGTGATGTGCGAGATTTTCCAGATTCCCGGAAAATGGCCAGTAGCTAATGACACATTGAACAAGCGCACAAGAGGCACCACAAATTCTAGACGGAACTCTTTCAGGATTCTATATGCCAGCATATCCGGTCCTGCAGACTTATTGACATCGAGCTCACGAATACCGTTTTCCACACACGTATTGGATAATTGGTATGGTACGTCGTCAGTATTAACGGGCAATCCGGGGACGCTGCCAGTTGCTGCAGTAAAAACACTTTCGAAAAACTTCGCGAATAGTTCAGTCGATGATTGAACATCAGCAGATGTGACACCCTTGTAACTAACACAATCCGGAACGCCAGCACTCTTTCTTCTACTGTTCACAAATTTCCAAAACGATTTGGGGTCTCTTTTCAAACGAAACTGAATGTCTGCGATATAAACCTGATACGATTCCCGATGAGCAGCCTTAAACATTCTCAGTATTTGTTTGTAGTTTGTCACGTTTTCGTTTGAAGGAGACCGACGCATTCGTTTCAGAGCTGCTCTTTTCTCATTCATTTCCTTCATTTCATTTGTATGGGAGCCCCCCTGTAAGATAGTAGGTGGGTTTCAGTACACCATAAAAAAAAATCCTGCCTCCTAAAACCCCCACATACCATATTTGGTTCCATTTGCTTGATTATTTCTCGAGTTATGAGGAAATTTGTATTTCATTTGAATGGGAGTCTCACTTCTTAAAAGGGGAAGGGGTTATAATTCGCCATAGAAAAAATTCTAACCTCCTAGAACCCCCACATGCAAAATTTGGTTCCATTTGCTTGATTAGTTTTCGAGTTATGAGGAAATTTGTATTTCATTTGTATGGGAGCCCCCCCCCCCCTCCTAAAAGGGTAAAGGTCTCATTATACTATAGAAAAAATTCTTGCCTCCAAAAACACCGACATGCCAACCCAAGCAACAATGTGAGTTTTATTGTATTCTTATGGCGGTTTTCATGACCAGTTTTGGTCTTAGATGCCATCATAAGAGTGTAATAAAACCCAAATTGTTACTTGGGAAATTTGGTTCCAGTTGCTTGATTAGTTGTCGAGTTATGCAGAAATTTGTGTTCCATTTGTATGGGAGCCCCCCCTCTTAGGGGTGAGGGGTCTCTAACTATCATAGGTACCTTCCCCGGCCCCAAAAACCCCTGCATGCAAATTTTCACACCGATCGGTTCAGTAGTTTCCGAGTCTACAAGGAACACACGGTTGTCTATCTGACCATTTTTAGAAATCCATTTTTACGGGTATAGATTGCGCAACTAAGAAATTACGGTGGGTGCACGTGCAGTACTACCTATTAAGTTATTCGGAAGATTGCTTTCTAACTGGTACGGTTTGTACCATATAGGCGCGTTCGGCCTGCTGGAAATTCAAACCACACAGACACCACTATAGTGTCGCACGCGCAATAGGTCGAAAATACCCACACGTACCCTATCATCGTATTTGAACGAAAGGTGTTGCGGAGTATTTTTGGCGGAGTACAAAAGCGGAGGGTGGCATAGGCGTATGAACCATGAGGTGCAGGCAGTTTGGAGAATACGGTGGGCCGGCCACGTCGCAAGGATGCCGTCCGACTGCGTAGTGATATATGTTCTCTTCAAGGCACCGATACCAGGAATATAGGGTCCCAACGTGCTCGATGGTTTGACCAGGTTGAAGCCGATTTGCGTGTGTCGAGACGTCCAACGAATTGGCGACGAGTAGCTCAGGATCGTGGAGGAGTCATCCCCGGTTGCTGCTGGAATAAGTATATAATATTAGAAAAACTACGTGGTTAGAACTATTTGTGTCAAGTAGAAAATCGTAGAAACCAATTTCCTCTGAAAATGAATGTGATATAACGAAAATTTGACGTACAAGTGGTACTGCCCATCCCTGTTATGTTCATAAAAACGCACAATATAAATTTTATTTGCTTAGTTTTTCCAACTTGCTAAATAAATATTGAAATTTGTTCACTAAACCTGCATGTGCACTGCAAACACAGGCCGATTTGTTTACCTACTGTCATTTTCTCAAAATCCATTAATAGAGTTTATTCTGTGCCATAAAATAAATAGTCAGTTTTTGCGGGAAGATCGGAAGCAAAAATTTCGCCAATCATTAGAGACGTTTTAGTTTCATTATTTTCGCGGAAAATCCCGTCTAAGATTCTAAAAAATAATTAGATAACTCAAGGTGGCTTAAAACTGTTTGATCTTTTGTTTAGGCGAACACTAAAACGTTTGTGTACTGTTTACAGACGACGGAATGCACAAAACCCGCAACCGGTGGCCTTGCTTTTATCAGTCCCCCCAACTTAGTTGTGCACACATGTGTGGGAGTAATTTCGCTGTTCTATGTTTTGCTCACGTGCGTTTTTTAAATGTTCGATCGAGGTAAGCAGAGTTGAAGGCAGTTTGAGAAGGTTTTGACAACAAGTACACAAACGAAAAAAAACGCTGTGCAAAATTTCAACTCTAAACAGGAAGTAATCTGCGCACGCCAAGGTCCTCTCAAGCGTCCGACACTTGAGCGCGTGGTCGGATGGTCGGGTTGCATTTTATCTAGATTCTGTACCGAACCGAACGCGGACCGTGTTTGTTTACGAGCGGGATTAACGTCCGCAGATGAAGACCGGGCATAATTCGAGGTTTGTTTAGTATTAAACGGTTTGAATGCGCCGAATGTTTGTTGAGTCAATCAGTGTATCGTAATACAGTGTATGAATTTCTATGACTTTTGAGAATTGATTGTCGGGTAATTCTTGGTAGAATGTAGCGTGCTAATCTTACTCAACTTAGAATTACAAAGCTATTGAAATAAAATTAGTATGAATTTGTATCTGTTCATTATTACCTTTGACAACGATATTAATCAGACTCGTCCTTTATGTGAGCTAATCACTGCCGATTAATGTGACTAGATTAGTTTCTTACCGTGGATCATTATTGCTGTTTAGTCGTCAATTACCCCATCATCTGTACCTTGTACATTTCCAGTTCCGGTTAAGTGGTCGAATCAAACAACACCGATGATGGTGGTGCATCTGGTCGCGGCTTTACAAAGCGCATGTTCCACCAGCAGTGCTTACCCCCACTTATTTTCTTCCAGGTGAAGCAACCCACGGTGATTTGGCCAACAGCACCGGACTGGATGCTGGCTGGTGCTGCCGGGTGGGTGGTTGAACAATTCACTCGAGGCCTACACACATGTGCACATAAGTGCAATTGCTGGCAAACAATCTGCGTGGGTTTGCACTTTCTGTCTATGCTGGGGACAAGGAGGAAATGTGTGAATTTGCAATTTCCATGCAACGAAATTTACGACAGTAAGCAAAGCACCGTCGACCCACGTGAAAGTGTGTTAGGCCAGAGCAGAAATTTATTGTTTCTATTGATGGGTTGTGCTTAACCGGGCTGCTTATGTCACATGTGGTTGGACGATAATAAAACAAAACGACTGGAGAAATGGTTTATGTTTTTAGTCGTTGGTACCAGGCTTGCGCAATCTAGTTAATGTTACAGTTTAATATCCCAAACAGTCGGGTTTCGCTTTATAGTGCCACGGTTTTAATTAATTTCATTGACCGTAGGTTATGGTAGCCGTCCAGGCTTTCGTTGAAATTGGTCACTTTTCATTAAACTGGTCTATTCAAATTAGCATAGGTATTGTTATATTTTTTTTGCTTTTTGGAATCCATGAAAGTGTAATTGGATAAAAAGATTACTTAGCACTTTTGTGTCGTACTGATTGCAATCATCGTGAAATTGTTACATATCTAATTAAATTGAAATGAAAAGCGAAATATCTCCATTACATCAATATTTCTTGAATCCGCGCTACCCGGTTGGGGATACTTTTTTTAAATATATCATACAGGTTTAAATCTCAATCTGAAAATATTATTTGCAAACTGTCACGTAACTGTCAGTTATTGTAATAACTACTTGAATCTTTTGTCGAATCGTACCATTACCACCCTGAGCATCTCTCGGAGCTATGCCAAATTTAAAAAGTTTTTGAAAGTTTTTTTCGTCAGATTTCTTATCGAAAAATTAATACTTGTTAGTGTTAACTATCTGATTTATCAGACTGTTATAATTAAATCAATCAATTTTCGCTCCGCGTCACTCAGCACAAATACTGATCAACGTTAAATAATATGAAATCAATCAACAATTCATTAAGGAGCATCAGCATACCCAATCATATTATTGAACAATGTTTTTCCTGATTCAACACATATGATGCGTACAGATGCGGACACACACACTATCCGTCATAGTTTTGCAAACCAACGGAACGCCCCCCTGCCTGCGTCATCCAATCCTATGTTGTGCGTGTGCAAAAACCCGCCTGTTGGGCCCCAACAGACGGCGGGTTGCGGTCACGAACTTGTATCATTAATCACCGGAAATTGTAAGTCAAGGTCATTTCGGTTCTCTATTCGCTCTGATAAATGGGTGGACGTATGTGTGTGTGTACGTTTATTAACATGCTGTCGGAGCATACAAACTAGAAGACCAGAAACTGAAAATCGTTTAAGTATTCCTATTAGTGGGATCATAGGTTGTCCGTATTCGGCAGTGTTTCTTGAGTGTTTATTGGGTTTGTTTGCTGTGTCATCGCATCTAACCATATTCGACATTTTTTTAACTTAAGAGTTGCCAATGGTTTCTTGAAAATCAAATGTTCTGCAAACCTGAATAAATAAATTGCTCTTTTTCAAAAAAAAAGATGGAGTTCCTTATCCCAATAGGACGGAGATTGTTAGCTTCGGTTGAACCTAGACACAACTTTTTTACCCGTATAAAACGAACCGTAGAAGAAAATTTTGATCCCGTTTCTACAAAAATATCATACAGATGGACAATACGTGTTTTGGCCGCAAAGAGCATCATCGCATTACGCCAAAAAAGCAAAATCGTTCCTGAATACCCATTCAATCCCATTTTTACCCAAAAACCACTACCCGAAAAATCTGTCTCAGTGCGCCCAATCGAAGATTTCTTCGGGATTTTGGGTTCCTTGTTGTACAAAAATAACTGGAGAGCCACGAATTGCAAACAGTTGATTGGTAGAATCAAGAGATGCATTCGCAAAGTTGACAAAGTCCTGTTTCGACGTCAAACGAAAGCTTCGCCGAACAGCTGATTACGGACCGTTTTCAAATGTACACTAACTTTTTTTCAACAATGTATCTTTAATTTCGGTAAATCAGATCTTCTTTATATATCTTTGTCTTTTTTTGACAGCTTGAGAAAAAAATTCCAAAATTTTAGTGGCCATCCGTTATAAATAAACTAGCTGACCCGACAAACTTCGTATTGCCACAAATTAACCTGTATTGTACATAAATCATGAATCTCGGATGATCTTTGTCACAATCTCGAGTTTTGCAAGCCCCCCAGTGGGCGGCGCTTCCGACGGCGGGTCACCGGCAACACTCGCGACCGTAACATCCTGAATGATCTAGTGTTACTATAGATAGTTTTTGTGGTCTTGTATTGACTAATGTTTTATGGAAGAGTCTCGAATTTCTCGAGTTCGATTAGTTTTTGAGTTTCGCAAAAATTTCTGTTTTATTTGTATGAGATTCCATATCCCCCTACCACAGGGGTGAGAGGTCTCTAACTATCGTAAAATAAATTCAAGACTCCAAAATCTCCCACATGCCAAATTTGGTTCCATTTGCTTGAATAATTCTCAAGTTATAAGGAAATTTGAATTTCATTTGTATGGGAGCTCCCCTCTTAAAAGGGGAAGGGGTCGTAATTCACCATAGAAAAAATTTCTGCCATCTAAAACTCCCACATGCCAAATTTGGTTCCATTTGATTGTTTAGTTCTCGAGATAAGAGGAAATTGGCATTTCATTTGTATGGAAGCCCACCCTCTTAAAGGGGAGATGGGCCATAACTCGCTTTCTAAAGAAGAGAGGGGTCTCAATTCACCATAGAAAAAAATCTTGCGTCCAAAACCACTTACATGTCAAATTTGGTTCCATTTGCTTGATTAGTTCTCGAGTTATGAGGAAATTTGTTTTTCATTTGTATAGGAGCCCCTCCCCCCCCCCTCTTAAAGTGGGGAAATCCATAGAAAATATACCATAGAAAATATTCTTGCCTACAAAAACACCCACATGCTAAATTTGGTTCCATTTGCTTTATTAGTTCTAGAGTTATGAGGAAATTTGTATTTCATTCGTGTAGAAGCACCCCCTCTTAAAGTTGGGAGGGGTTCTAATTCACCATTGAAAATATTCATACCCTAGAAAACTTTCACATGCCAAATTTGGTTCCATTTGTTTGATTAATTCTCGAGTTATGAGGAAATTTGCATTTCATTTGTATAGGAGCCCCCCTTCCTAAAGTGGGGAGGGGTCCCAATTCATTATAGAAAAAAAATTTGTCTCCAAAAACACCCACGTGCCAAATTTTGTTCCATTTGCTTGATTAGTTCTCGAGTTATGAGGAAATTTGTATTTCGTTTGTATAGGAGCCCCCCTCTTAAAGTTGGGAGGGGTCCTAATTCACCATAGAAAATATTCTTGCCCTCGAAAACTTTCACATGCCAAATTTGGTTTCATTTGCTTGATTAGCTCTTGAGTTATGAGGAAATTTGTATTTCATTTGTATAGGAGCCCCCCCCCCCTAAAGTGGGGAGGGGTCCCAGTTCATCATAGAAAAAACTTTTGTCTCCAAAAACACCCACGTGTCAAATTTGGTTCCATTTGCTTGATTAGTTCTCGAGTTATGAGGAAATTTGTATTTCGTTTGTGTAGGAGCCCCCCCTCTTAAAGTGGGGAGGGGTTCTAATTCACCATTGAAAATAATCATACCCTAGAAAACTTTCACATGCCAAATTTGGTTCCATTTGCTTGATTAATTCTCGAGTTATGAGGAAATTTGCATTTCATTTGTATAGGAGCCCCCCTTCCTAAAGTGGGGAGGGGTCCCAATTCATCATAGAAAAAAAATTTGTCTCCAAAAACACCCACGTGCCAAATTTTGTTCCATTTGCTTGATTAGTTCTCGAGTTATGAGGAAATTTGTATTTCGTTTGTATAGGAGCCCCCCTCTTAAAGTTGGGAGGGGTCCTAATTCACCATAGAAAATATTCTTGCCCTCGAAAACTTTCACATGCCAAATTTGGTTTCATTTGCTTGATTAGCTCTTGAGTTATGAGGAAATTTGTATTTCATTTGTATAGGAGCCCCCCCCCCCCTAAAGTGAGGAGGGGTCCCAGTTCATCATAGAAAAAACTTTTGTCTCCAAAAACACCCACATGCCAAATTTGGTTCCATTTGCTTAATTACTTCTCGAGTTATGAGGAAAATTGTGTTTCTTTGGTACAGGAGCCCCCCCTCTTAAAGTGGGGAGGGGTCCTAATTTACTATAGAAAATATTCTTGCCCTCGAAAACCTTCACATGCCAAATTTGGTTCCATTTGCTTGATTAGTTCTCGAGTTATGAGGAAATTTGTATTTTGTTTGTATAGGAGCCCCCCCTCTTAAAGTGGGGAGGGGTCCTTATTTACCATAGAAAATATTCTTGCCCTCGAAAACTTTCACATGCCAAATTTTGTTCCATTTTCTTGATTAGTTCTTCAGTTATGAGGAAATTTGTATTTCATGTGTATAGGATCCCCCTCTCCTAAAACGGGGAGGGGTCCCAATTCATCATAGAAAAAAATTTTGTCTCCAAAAACACCCACATGCCAAATTTGGTTCCATTTGCTTAATTACTTCTCGAGTTATGAGGAAAATTGTGTTTCTTTGGTACAGGAGCCCCCCCTCTTAAAGTGGGGAGGGGTCCTAATTTACTATAGAAAATATTCTTGCCCTCGAAAACCTTCACATGCCAAATTTGGTTCCATTTGCTTGATTAGTTCTCGAGTTATGAGGAAATTTGTATGGAAGCCCCCCCTTTTAAAGAGGAGAGGAGTTATAATTCCCCTTATAAAGAGGGGAGGGGTCTCAATTTACCATAGAATAAATTCTTGTCACCGAAAACACCCACATGCCAAATTTTGTTCTATTTGCTTGATTAGTTGTCGAGTTATGCAGAAATTTGTGTTTCATTTGTATGGGAGCCCCCCCTCTTAGTGGGGGGAGGGGTTTCTAACCATCACTAAAACCTTTCCTGGCCCCAAAAAACCTCTACATGCATATTTTCATGCCGATTGGTTCAGTAGTTTTCGATTCTATAAGGAACATACGGACAGACAGACAGACAGAAATCCTTCTTTATAGGTATAGATATGCTTACATGCGTTCTGAAAATGAAAAAAAATGCTGCATTAAAGTGTCTAAAAATAAATAAGTATTGTGAATGTATTTGGTAATAAACTTGAAGGAATCTTGTAATTTTTTACTTATCTCTCAGTTTTAAAGACGTTTATAATAAAAATTTTGCTTCTTTTCAAATAGTATTACGAGATCATATAAATGGTAAACAATATAAGCAATAAAAAACAATGATCAAACCGATGTTGATAGGACCCCCCGAAGCAAACTGTCTTCTCGATGTGTCC
Organism: Sabethes cyaneus; assembly: GCF_943734655.1. Classification (NCBI taxonomy): domain Eukaryota; kingdom Metazoa; phylum Arthropoda; class Insecta; order Diptera; family Culicidae; genus Sabethes; species Sabethes cyaneus. The sequence continues at coordinate 164,414,200 of NC_071355.1, forward strand.
TAGTCGATTCTTCTCCGTTTCATTTCATTTCATTTCATTTTTCCACGATAATAAGCCGTTGTTCTCCACTTTAGCCAACATTATTTATGTTTTTGCTAACTACGAAAATAGCTGGTCGGAGCCCAGAAATACATCGCATCTCTCACTTCGCAACGACAACGACGATGAGGTTGTCGCACATCCACTTCGGGTGTATTTTCTTTCTGCATTCACTTTCAGACTCAGCAATAGCTGGTGAATCACTTAATGCAGGACCAGCTGCGAAAAATTTCCTTCTGGTTAGCTGCCGGCAGAATGCGGTACTAAAACCGAATGATGAACAACATACTAGGGTAGCAACCAGACGAAGATGATGATGATGATGATGATGACACATACCAGCCACCGTTTGAGGCGAATTGCGAACGATGACTTTGGTTGGGCGGTTCTGCCTTGCTTTGGAACGCCGATCAGTGACTCATCAGATGGGTGTAAAAAAGGTCTAGTGAATCCATGTGTAACCAGATTAGATGGGAAATTGCAGTTAGATGGCTTAGAAATGGTAAACGGCTGTTGGTTATACGAGATGATTTTGAAAGTATCAGTCATTTTCCTCACAAAGGCCGATCAGCGTAACTGTCGACTACGAAACTCCAAGCCTGATCCAATCTTCGCCGGTAATTTCAAACTGCTCGGAAATAAAAGCAACTATCGATTTTACAGGATGCTGACAAAATACAAAGCGAAATAGCCTTCATCAGTATCCATATCGTCTGACTAATTATCTGAACAAATAATGCATTTAGATGACTGACTTGTACAAACAATCTATGTGTATGCTGTCGAGCTGAACTACTTTTACCGGTGTAAATCTGCTTGTTGTGCTATGCAAGCGGTGATGGTCGTTAGGAAAGATAACGTTCATTAGAGTAAACCGAATGACATTGGTGATGTTAATGAACTCGAGCTTGGTAAAATGAACGGCATTCCATGAACCGCTAGCTATGATTTAAGATTATTTTGCTCTCATGCGAAAGTCGAAAAAAAAAGTGTGAGTAAGAAATGTGCCCTTATTTTTATGGCGATAAACTGGCCGCCTCAGCAGCAGAAGCAGTTATCATACGTTTCTGGTTAGAAAATATTCTTGTTTTCTGTAAAGTCACCGATCTTCAGTTTTCACGTATAAAAGTGGAAGTGATTCCACCTGAACGTCCAAGCTACATGACCATAGAATTATACAATTATGATTTCTAAATTGATATTCATATCAGGTGTGAAAAGTGATAGTCAAAAGCCTTAGCTGCAATAGCTGTTTGCGCTCGACCGTATCGTATGCTACCCTGAAATCCACGAAAATAAGGTGCACGGGCACTATGTACTCCCTACATTCCTGGAGGATTTGTCGGTGTGTGAAAATTTGATCCGTAGTACTGCCCTACGAAATCTCTTTCTATTGGGAATAGATGACGTAACCAGATCTGGGAGAACACCTTGTAGACGGCGCCAACCAGCGTGATGTCTTGGTAATTAAAGCAATCGAGCTGATTTTTTAAAATACTAATCTATTAACTTGAATTGAAACCATATTTTGAGTTACGCCAAAATAAAATTTGTGCATATTTGTAAGTATAAATCGTTAGAATGGGTTCTGATATATGTGCTTACTTCAGTTGGTTAGTACTGCAAATTAAAAATAATCATGCGTCTCCATTTTCTTGGACTAGATGGAAACGCATTGTCAACAATTATGGCAGCAATGAAATGAGCCTCTAATACCAATACACTCAAGTCGCTTTTTATGCGTGAATCAAAATCGCGTAAAAAACCACGTGAATTCCAAAATTCGCGTAAATTTCGAAAATCGCATAATTTTCTAAACTCGCATAAAAACCGCGTACATTCCAAAATGAAAAACCAGAAATTCGCGTGGAAAAAAATGCGGATTTCAACACTACGCGAAAAAATAGACTAATTAAGCATATCCGCGTAAATTTCGAAATTCACGTAAAAAACAAATCGTGTAAAAATCGATTTCAGAGTATTTTCATAATCATCAAGTGATAACAAGTGCCTCAATAACATTTTGTTTATTGCCCATAATTCGCATCTGCAAAGCTATCTTAGCGCGAGTCCCAAGAAGTTTTGGCGTTTTGTAAACAAACAACATTGCTGGCCTGCGCTGGACTGCGTTCCAATATGACTGACGTTATATTATAATAGCGGACTCAATCGCAGATATTGCCGACTCGTTTCGGACACAATTCAGTACCGCCAAAGCTCAAGACATTGGAACTTATTCTGCGAAGCAAGGGACGTGACAAATCAAATTTTTGTTTTGCTACCACTCGCATTTCGTTCGGCCTTAGTCGAATCGTATGTCTTTGGAGTTTAAGATGGAGCATTTGCTATATGAGCCGTTCCGAATTATAATGGTCTATTGACCATTTTCACGAAAATGAGATTTTTGCAAAAATGGTATCTTTTTGCATAGATGTACTCTGCAAACAATGAAAATTTCAAGAAAGTAGGTTTTCAACCTGCTTTTTTTCATGTTGAATTTTTGATTTATAATCGATACTCGGTCATTTGTAATTTCTAAACTACGTTGGAACACAATATTCGACATCTGGTCCTCAAAACCTTACTTCTGATACCCATATTGTTAAGATTTGGCATTATTTCCAGTTATATGTGGTAATTTTCAGAAAACCGTCGCTATCTTTGATTCCAAAATGGCGTCAGAACACGATATTCCATACCCAGTCGTCATACTCTTTCACCAATACCCATTTCATGGATTTTGTATCATTTATTGTCATTTACAAATCCCATAGATATATACCACTATGTGACGGAACGTTTTGAGGATTGTACACGCTTAAAAAATTTTACCGAATACTGAGCAGCCGAACGTTCGGTAAAATTCGATGGTGGCACGACGTTTACGGATCATTAGAAATGCTTGGCATCATAAAAAAATTTACCGAACGTTCTGCTGCTCAGAGTTTGATAGAATTTACGGTAATTGACCGAACTCGGTACTTTTTTTTAAGTGTGTAGGTAGATATGTTTACATTTTTACGCGAATTTCGGTATTATATTTGAAATCAGAGAGGCTGTTAGAGTCAATAGGATCGTAGCAACTGGCCCTGCAATTGTCCTGTACTCTAATAGCTGGAAGATCAAGTTTCGGTAACGGAATGTAGCACCTAGGCTATATGACATCATAGTGGTCTATGTATATCGGTATGAAGGATGATAAATGGTTGAATAATTCGCTCCAGAACCACCATGAGGTTCCACAGCCTCTTATTCAGCAACTGTGGTACCGTCCGGGATACGTTCCTTAGTGGAAATCGGATAACCGACGGAAACTAGGGTCGTATACGGACAGAGAAGAGGGCACTCATGCGAAGGCTGAAGTGTAAATTCTCCGCCTGCAGGACGCTTCTTCTTGACTCCCAAGACCCAAAGCAGAGGGTCCAAAGCCCCTAAAGGAGATGGTTGTAATAGCTGTTATCCATGAGTATTATGTAAAAACTTTAATGGATAAACCCCTAATCCAAGGTGGGACGCGACCCGTGCCGAGGGATGAATGGTGGAGGGGGTTCTATAAATTCTCAACGCAACGGAGCCTGTGGAGTACCAGGGCGCCCTCCACAGTAATTTGCTCTTGCTGCATCAAGTCGATCACTGATGCAGTGGACGATTTCTTACCGTGCATATTCTCTCCACCGAAAAACAAAGAAACGAATGAGGTGGAGAGGAGAATAGGGGAGGAGCAGAGGTTCAGTCCTGATCCTCGTCTATCCTCAACACGTCGACTCGTTGTGAGTCTACAAACAAAGATGTGGCTCCAACTCTACTCGCAGGTCGAGATTCACTCTGCCTGATATCTGACTGTGTGCTGGAGGGTGGACAGAAACAAAGGAGAGCCGAACAGTTATGGCCAGTAGGATGGCTGTAATCGCTCAAATAATCTAAAAATATATAACGTCGAGTATCGAGTATCAAAAGTTGCGAGTCTCAATAAGAGAGATCTCAGCAAGCTTACCAGTCCAAGTAAATATCATCTTCGGAATCTCGGTTTCGTACAAGATGATATTTAACCTCGGAACACTTGCTCTGCAATCGTGGAGCACAAATAGTACGCAGACTGCAGTATCTCAAAAAGGGGAGATCTGGTTGGCGTCACCGGTCAGGGTACTAGGTTCGAAAACTCACTTTGCAAAATAGACCCCGTTGTAATCGCCCCAGGTAACGTTCGCATATAGCTATTTATAGTTTCCTGTTCAACGTTACTAGCAATGTGGTGATTTCTACTGGGAAATATATGAAATCCTCAACTGGATACGGCATTCCTTCTATAGTCCTGAAACGCTGTCTAACCTTAGCACTTAGTTAAGGTTTTCAATATATCTTTGCCGACGAGAGCTTTCGACGAGAAAGCCATCTCGAAAGACCAAAAATTGGACACTCACGACAGTCTGCTTCGCTTGTACCTCACTGATAAAAACAGGTCTCAAAATCAATATGTGAATATGTTTCCTCGCCCTTCGTAATTACCCTCGACGTTTCCCAAGGCAATCAGTTCGGACTGTTTTTGTTTCTGTTGTACAAGGATGATTCTCAAATATTTGAGATTATCAATTGTCATATGCTGAAAATTTATAAATCTTTTATACAGTAAAAGCCCACCTCCTGTACCTGTAATTTTTCGATAATTTTCACTATTGAGTGATTTGAAATGAAAATTGTAATATAAACCACATAATTGCTACATCTATTATGAATCGATTGGTATTCAAACCATCAAAATCGATTTATAACTGGCAGAGCTATTAACGTTAAAAATCTTTCATTTTTTCGTGACGTTCGCATATCTTGATTTTTTAGAACCAGTTGCCTTCCTGAGAAAAGTAACGGGTGGCAACTAAAATTTTGGAATTTTTTCGCGGCCCTTATGCTCAACAACAAAAGAGCTCAAAAAGAAATGAGAGTATGTATGTGTTAGCTCTCTCTTTCCTCTTTTTGTTAATATTTTTTGTATTGTTTATGCTTGTTCAGTTTTGCTAAAAATGGCGTCAAAACAAGAAGCATTTCGGGAGCGCGTTGTACACTTCTACGAACTGCAACAGAAATCTCGGCAAAAAGTAAGCGGTACAACATTTAACAAACTTATTTCTTCAACAACATGCCCTCTGGTTTGGCTATCAATTAAGATGCACCAGACGAATGTTTGAAAATTTTGACCCCGAATTCTACAAAAACGTCATGTAGATAGACAATACGTGTTTTGGCCGGATAGAGCATCATCGCATTACGCCAAAAAAAACACAATCGTTCCTGGATACTCATTCGATCCCATTTTTACCCAAAAACCACGACCCGAAAAATCTGTCTCAGTGCGCCCAATCGAAGATTTCTTCGGGATTCTGAGTTCCATGGTGTACAAAAATAACTGGAGAACCACGAATTGCAAACAGTTGATTGATAGAATCAAGAGATGCATTCGCAAAGTTGACATGACGGCCGTACAACGCTCCTGTTTCGACGTCAAACGAAAGCTTCACCGAACAGCTGATTACGGACCGTTTTCAAATGTACAGTAATTTTTTTTCAACAATGGATAATGTATCTTTAATTTCGGTAAATCAGATCTTCTTTATGTATCTTTGTCTTTTTTTTTTTTTGAAAGCTTGAGAAAATAATTCCAAAACTTTAGTTGCCACCCGTTAGTCCTACGTCAAAAAAGCAACTGAACTAAAAATCTATTTTTCAAAATAGGCTATCTCAGAAATTATTGATTTTTTTAAAGATAGATAATTAAGTGGCCTACAAATCTTCCTTCCTTTGGAAAAGTGCACGAGAATTAAGGAAAACTTCTACTTTCGGTTCGCATTTTTAGGTTTACCGGGAAATTAGCAGTCATTAACTTTTCGTCAGAGAGCCTAATTTCGGAAGCAGTTTTTAGGCCCAAAAGCGGGGTTTTGTTTGTAAAAATGTAAATATTACATTCTTCTTACCAATATGAACACAGCAAATATATTTTCATGAACAGAATCTTTGTTACAAACAAAAAACTGCTTTTGAAATTGGCAGAATCGATGACGGCTAATTTCACCTCAATGCGTTTTATACTCGGCTTAGCACTAATACTGGTTCTAATTTTTCAAACACGAATAAATCAATTTCCAAAAGTATAAGGTATACGTAAAAGCTCATTGTATGGTACAAATCGTGCCTCTACTGCCGTTGTCCTTTTATTCGAGAACGACATTTTGCAGCGCAGAGGCTATATATCCCACTTTGTGAGATGCGTTTTAGGTCGTTAATAATGTTTTATTTCCATTTTTTTAAACAATAGATTGACCAGCCCAACGTGATAGCTCTTTATACTACCTTTTATAATCGAAATTGCTACGTTCAATTGTTTTGGATTGTCCAATTATAAATTAAATGAGGCTATCAAACCAGTAGAATAAAATCGTAAAGCTATATAAAAAAGAGCAAATACGTTTTGTAAGTTGAATCGATGAAAACATTCATATTTCGTTTTGGTGGGTTAATTCGACGTCTACTTCCTTGTTTTCTTATCATCTACTGTTTTGAAGCTTGAATTATTTGCGTACCATATAACATTACACAAAACCATCAAGACTAATTTAGTTAAAAAAGTCGCTTAAAAATGTTTTTTAAACAATTGAGATATCTATGAAAATAGAGAACTTCACTTATGGGTAATTCACTTATGAGAGTTGTTTTTTCGAACGCATCTAGAAGACATTTTTTAGGAATTCTATGATAAACATGAACAATAGGCTATAGTTTTGATTGTTTAGAAAGAATGCAATATTGTTTCCATGCTTTGATTTCGTTTAAACGCTTTTTTGAATGCACATGGGTCAAAGTCGTGAAAAAGTTTTTTTATTCAAAATTTTTTAGCACAAGCTGGTCGTGTCAGAACCATTCTGCTCTTTTCTTTTTTTATCACGAACATATGTCAGTTTACCTTACTGAATTTAACATGTGTATAACCATTAATTCCACTGAAGTCACATTACCCGTGTGGCTGTACAAAAATACCACCAGTCGTTAAGCTACGCTCTAAAACGCAAATCACGTCTGCTCAGAGATTACAATTACAACACTCAAGTATCCGGATAATTGTAGTATCGTCTTGTGCCATTGGCTTCTGAAACATGGATCGCTGCCAAGTTTTATTTTCTTCTTCTAACAATTTCCCTTTCTCTATCTGTCTCTCTTTTCTTTTCCAGATACTAATTAAAATATCCTCGACGCTCGGCCGAGGTCCGACCGACTAATTTTCACCCAGTAGCCGCAATTCTGCCATGCCGGGTAGCCGTTCCAGTAATAACGATACCGAGCACAACAAATCCCCTAGAGAGAGCGGCGAGGATTCAGAGGATGAAAGTGAAATTCTAGAGGAAAGTCCGTGCGGAAGATGGCTGAAACGAAAAGAAGAGGTAAGGCGTCATGTTTCTTTTTTGTTTGTAAGCTGCTGGTCAGTCGCAGGTGTTAGGTTGAAAATTTTCCTAATCACTTGAAATTCTAAATGTCCGATCTCTTGAAACAAGTGTTTCGCTATATTGTAAAAAAAACTGCAATCATTCGATAGTGTTGGTCAAGTGAGCAATAAATCTGCAGCAAAATCAACACCCCGACCAATTACTGTAACCGATTCAGTTGGATTATTTTGCTGCAATTTAATACATCCCGCTATGTATCGGACTGTTAACATCCACGCGCTGACACCTGACTCTGATCTGTATAAGCTGAGCCGTTCACTGCCAACTTCGTAATAACGGCAAACCGACTCGATGCAACTCGGTGCGCAATGGAGATAAAGCGGACATGTCGTCGCATGTGGCAGCTGTAGCAAACACCGACAGATGAGAATAATATTAATTAAATTGACCTTAAATTTTGCTCTCCTCCGTTCCCGCGCAACGTGAGGATCTGGCTGCTCGTGTTTACCCGCTAGCAAACATGCTGGCTGATAGGCCTGAATGTACAGACGAAGCTCGCGATGTCGTTGTGGTCAAGTTTTCCCGCAAAATTAAAACTGGCACTTTTGGCAAATTAGATTGATTAACTCCATGCAATTTGTATTTAATAAGATTGTTAACCAATCAGCACTGCCATTCGGCTGTGCAGTGCAGCAATATTCGGAACAATCTGCTACTGCACATGGACCAATTGCAATTTATTGCATGATTTCGCACCTGCGAAATACCTGCCAGCAAAACAACTATGTGTTATTTACTAACTATTCCGTTGCTGATTGCCTGACTTGTTTATTGCAAGTAGAGAGGAAAGATGTTTCAATGCACCATCTAATTAGCGGTAGGTTTTTCGTAGCACGTACCGAGTCGGATGATGCTGTTGTATTTTAGTCACACAAATTAGAGTGAAGAAGGGCATCAATGTTATCAGCATGCTTGGGGAAAATATTTCACCTTCTGGTTTAATTATAGCTCATTCTCACCAAAACTAAAACATACCAGCAAAACTGGATTTCCGTAATAAATAAAACAAAGTTAGTATTTCACATTGAGACAGGCCGGCCTGACAGATGTAGTTGCTTCTGTTGTCGTTACAGCATTTTACGCCCACGCCGTAGGTAGCGAAAACCCCAAGCCCCGTTTTTGCAAAGATAACAGTGCACTGATATTTGCGCTAACGTCGGTCGACAGTTCCCCTGGAATGTTATCATTTGATATCATTTGCAATAAAGCCTAGACTAATGATCACAAGGGAGAACCGACTTAGTTGCGGCTTTGGTTAGCTTGCTATTTATCTTCCACTTTGTTCCGACCCGTGAAGGTCACGTGGTTAGTGGCCTCACAAAATGTACAATTCTTCCATGTGAACTTTATATCCATAGTATTATATGATATACAATTATAACGAAACCGCATCCCACTCGTGGTAGATTTGTTTGATGTTGTTTAGTATAATGTTTTACAAGCTCGTTTGTAACGGCAGTAGATGCAGAAACTTATTAAAATGTTTTGTTCGATATATCCTACACACAACTAAATCTTGTGGTCGTTTGAGCCGTTTTTTTGCAAAGTAATAAATGTTACATACATCATCTATGCATAGTTAAATCATTTGGTATATACAAGTGACGTCGTGGAAGTAAAGATATTATGACAAAAACATATGGGGCTCTACTCTCTCCCATAATCACCAGATTACCATCTTTTTTACGGATTAACTCGTATACTAGCAGTAAAAGAAAAAACACACATTATAATTTTGATGTTTCGTTAGGTATTTGAGACTATTTATTGGTATTGGTTGCTAAAAATAGACAAGTGATTATACGTGTGTACACATGTGTGTTGGCACCCAGAGAACGTTGAAAAGCCAATTGCTTTTTACAGGTTTTTTCATGAAAGATAAAAGCATAGCATTCCGTACAATATATTATTTCAATAGCTTACAGTAATTTTCAAACTTATGCGAGCAAAGCATAAGATGTAGAGTCTAAACATTTATTAACTTTAACGTGTCCTGGTTTGGCCTTCAGTATATGTTGCAGGCGCTTCGACTTGCTATCCGCCTGGTTCTTTAGGTGCTGTGGATCTCCCTAGCGCGTTCTAGGGTTACAAAATAGTTATTTTTATTCGTAACACCAGTGTTGTCAACCCTGACATTAACATCGCCCACAAAAATTCTCGATGAGTTTAAGATTCAGGCTCTATGGAGGTCTTTCCAGCGGGTTGATCCACCAAGACCGGTCAAAAACTTGGTCTTCTTTGCAGTACACTTCGGGTTGTTTTCCTGCTGAAATACGAACTTCTATTCAAGATCCGTTTGAATTAACGAAACTTGCAGATTCTGCCGCATGATGTTGAGGTAGGCTTCTGGCGTCATTATTCCAGACACGCCCAGACAATCTTATTTGCTCCTCCATACTTCATGGCGCCTTCCCAAGTAAAAAATTTGAAGCTGCTTGGTTTTATTTGAATTTAATAAAGCTTTTATTATGGTATGAATCATTACCACGGGTTTTATCATAGTGTTGCGCAATACCAAAATGTCAACGTTGACATTGGTGCTAGGTCGGACGAGGGATTACCGCCTCGTTGGCTGCGTCCTTAACATTCCCCGACCTGTAACGTTGAACTTCCAGTTCCGTTTTACCAGTTGTTTCCACAGTCAGCACCGCCAGCTTCGAAACTGGCCGACGTAGCAACCCAGTTGATGTTTGTACCCAAACTTGACGTATCGTTCCGTCGCGTCCTGGAATAACAGACGCAATCCGACCTCGGATCCAACCGTTGCGAGTTCCTTTATCCACAATAACAACCAGGTATCGTATTTTCAGCGGCTCTGCCTCCTCGTGCCACTTGGAACGATGCGCGATTACGGGCAAGTATTCCCGAATCTATCTCGTCCAAAACTGGTCGATCAGTTGCCACGCCAAATCCCGATTGGTTCGCGCAGCTCGATCGGCTTCTGTTAACGTCTTTGGCGGTTGAACCACTTCTTTGGAGCTCAGAAGAATGAAGTGGTTAGGAGTGAGTGCATCGGGATCGCTAGGCTGCACCGAGACAAACGTCAAAGGTCGTGAGTTGACGATCGACTCAGCTTCTACGAGAATCGTCAATAGCGTCTCGTCGTCTGGATTCCGTGAACTGGACAGGCTGTTGAGCGCGGTTTTGACACTCCGCACTAATCGCTCCCAAATCCCTCCGAAGTGTGGAGCTGAGGGTGGGTTGAAAACCCATTTAGTGTTCGCCGACAATCCACCCGAAATTCTCACACAGCACTGCACATCCATCGTAGCCATGATAAGTCTACTAAGCTCACACAAAAAGTCGTTTTCGTCCAGAATTTCTCATAGTTCTTGTCGGTTTACACTATCATATGCGGCTTTGAAATCAATGAACGTAGGGTGATGCGTGGGGACTCGGAATTCGGGCACTTTTGGAGGTTATGCCGTAGGGTAAAAATTAGGTCTGTTGTAGACAGGCCGTTAACCCGGCCTGATAATGTCTCATAAATCTGTTGGCTATTCATTGACGACAGTCGATAGAATATAACTTGGAAGCAGAGATGCCAGAAGTGAAGACATGTCTTCATTTTGAAGACATTTTTGTTACAATGAAGACTTTTATTTTGCAATGTCTTCACTTGAAGACATGTCTTCACCATGCAATTCAAATGGGTAAAAAAATCTGGAAAACCGGAGGAAGACAAATGAAGACATTTTTCTTGATTTGTGAAGACTTTTCAAAAAATCACCTGGCATCCCTGCTTGGAAGAAAGCATTTTCTAGGCGGCATTCAGGATAGTAATCGTTAGGTAGTTTTCACAATCCAGCTTTCTTATATCGCCTTTCTTGTATATAGGGCGTCTTTCCCCTCCTCCGGTAGTCGTTCCATATCCTAAATCCTAGCAATAAATTGATGCAAACAGCTGACCAACTTGTTCGGGCCCATTTGGTAAGTTCCGCTCCAATGCAATCCTTTCCTGCTGCTTTGTTTGTTGTTCTTCAGCCGCTGGATGGCTTCTTTAATTTTGCTTATCGATGCGGGGGTGACACATCTGCACCAATGAAGTCACTTTCTCCACTATCACGGTCTTCCGCCTGCACGCCATCCAGGTGTTCATCGTAGTGCTGCCTGATAAAATGCTTAACAGACCATCAGAGTTTTACAAAACTATTTTATATTCTGCATCAGAACTTGAGCCGTTAGAAAAAGTTTGTTTATTAATTGCTTTTTCTCTCATATTTATGGATTCATCACCGCTACCATTATTTAGAGATACTGTGATATTGCTCGGGTGTATGCTGTAAGCCGTTACGCTTTTCTTGGCTATAATCTCTTTCTAGTAAGCACCCTGTCTTTATGAGCGTTTTTTAATATTTGTATTTGGTATACGCTAATTTAGAAATATGCTTTTACCGATGTATGCTATAATCTTTGATCAGTATTTATTCAAAATTTATTCAGCAAAATATTTAACATGATTAAATACTTTGTGTTTCATTATATACACGTCTCTAATAATGGATTGAATGAATTTTTTGTCCAATAACACCAGATTAAATAACTTTAATAATTAAATATGGCCTGACTTCAAGACGCTGATCCATATTTATAGTCGCTGTACCACATCTGCTCCATCTGCATCATCAGTAAAGATATAGCTGCATTTTTAACCGCTAATTAAAATTGTCTAAAGCTGCTCAAATACAGTATGCAACAACACATCCTAAACTATCATTTTTTCCATCAAAGCAAAACAAAACAATGTTTATCATTATACATTTTTATATCTTGATATAACAGTGAAAGATTCTGTAAAATATCCAACTTATAGGGCGTGTGAAGGTATTACTTATAGGGCGTGTGAAGGTATTAATATGAACTTTTAATAATAATGTAATCGCCATCAGAGAAATGGCATATGTAAATCGTTAGCAAATGATAATAAAACATAATTTTAATAGCTAATTTAATGTACCACATTAAAACAGCAGGAAATTATTCCATTAAGCTTGTTTACGTCCTAGCATAAAGTCTGGATTAAAAATCTCGAGGTAACTCAAGTATCATCAATTCAAATTTCAATTTGACCTTTTCCCTATTCAGCCTTGAAACACTTTGCTGCTTTCCTAGTTCAGCTATCTTTGTTACTTCGTTCCGTACAACATTGAATGCGCGAATATAACAGCGAGTCGTTTGTCATCGTATTAGCTTTGTGCTCCATCAAATATAAACAGACGTCATTATAAATAAAACTTTTCCAAGGTTTTTGGATTAACAGCGGAAAGCATTAGCAAAACTAACTTACCCTTTTTTGCAGTTAGAGTGGCTGATGGTATAATAGCGTTCAGCCTTGCCGTTTGTTTATATTTTTTCGCAAACGCATTATATGTCTGCCGGTCTGCGGGCGAGCAAAAACCTCTCTAAGCACAACGGAACTATCCTTTTCACTACCAGTTGGCCTTGTCTCCGGTCGCGTCATTTGTTTATCTGCTGTTCAGAAGAGAAGAGCCGTACATATTCTTCGCCTGCTCGGGGGGGAAAAAACGGTCGAAATGTGATCCTTTCCTCCCCCCGAACCGCTAATCTTTCTGTCTCTCAGTAACGCTTCGCATCTGACAACTTTTATTCGCAATTCACCCACTCTTTCCGGACGGCGCGCCAACTACCGCGCTCGGTCAGCCGGTTAAACCTGAATGCCGATTTTATATCGTGCACCTGTTTTGTTTGGTCTAGGATTTGAAATATGAATAGGACGGTAGTAGACGGTATTGATGTACAGTTTAGGACACCTTTCACTAGCACACGTTGCCTTCGAATTCAGTCCGAGCGATTCGTGAAAAGAGATGTCCTTCATCCAGACTGCAGTGCAGAACCCCGTTTTCTGGGAAAGAAAAAGAAAGATACACAAATCGAGTAAAATTAAATCACGTTTGACAAAAAAAAAAGCAAACTCAAGGCAAAAGTGTATTATCCGGTGACCGTTTTGTTGTTGATTTTTGTAGAATTATATACTTGTGGTTAAAAAGAATCCATAATGAACAGTGAACGAACAGTGTACTCAGATCGGTCATATTCGTGACATCCGTTGTCGTACGATTCATTCTCAATATAAATTCAATGCCGATTCGTAGCCTAGTTCAACAATTCATTTAAAAAATAAATTAGAGAAATTTCGAAAAACACACAGTCCCTCGTTATAAAAAACTGACGCATCTCGCTAACTAGGGAGTATTATGACCATCCCAATCTGCGTTAATGTCAGCGCTTATTGGGGTATAAAAATTAAAAAAAATAAGATTCTACCGCAAGCGCTTTTCCAAGAAATTCATTGTACAAGCATGGCGGCAGAGCAGTAAGTGTATCACTTAATTGATAATGGTTTCAAGACTATCACTCCACTGAAAATCATTTCAAGACACAATTGCAGTGTATAATATAATAAAGCTCATGAATCGTAATACTGCATACGTCATTACTGATTGATATAATTATCACTATAAAACCATAAACGTGTATGAGATGAGTCATATTTTTTATTAAGGCATATCCAGTTTACTTTTGCTGCATTAATTCTATTAGCCAGGTTTCACGAAGTATTATTCGCTTTTATGCTAGTAAACACGCCTGTTTACTACTCGTTGTGTATACATTTTTCATTTGCTCGTAATCAGTAACTTAACAATGTTAATTATCGGTGGTGTTGCTACGATTGTCATAATTTTTACTGTGCTAATAAGAATTTTGCAAAAAAAAAGTCAAAACGTTTAAATCGTTTATAAAGTTGAATGTCCTTCTCTCTATATTATATAATTTTCTCAATTATCACGTTTTTCTCTATTTTTTTTCAATTTGGTATATACCTATTTTCAGTTTTGAAAATTCTGCTACAACAAACACAGAACAGAAACGAATTTAATTTTCAATTGTTCCCTTTCAAGTGGGACAAAAACAGTTTCGCCTAGTTAATGGTCACGTTTGAGACGGTTCAAAACTGCACTGTCTATTGCTTGAAATTACTTTGACCTCTATTCTCTTCGACTTGCAACCAACTCAACGTGTTCCTTGAATTTATAGCAAGTGTTATTTCATAAAAGTAAACCGTTTCTAAGCATGGTTAGTATTCAAAATTCCCTCCCACATTCCAGTGAAACCAGTCGTTTCCAGTCATGACAAAATTAAATAGTCACATTTGTATGACAAACTTCTAAACAGTAGACCCCGGTAGACCTTTTCACTTTCTTTACGCACACTCGAGTAGTGACAGGCCGACTTCACGCAACGTTTACGCTCTGCCGTGTGCCAATCGTCCGGCAAGGCGGTAATGACGCAGAATGCGGCTTGCTTAAAATAAACCCAAGAATGCATTCGCACCTTCTTTCAACCTCGCGTACAACTCGATTTTCCGATGCGCACCCGTTAGGTGGGCCTATGTGCTTTTACTTTCGATGCGCTCGGCTGTGGAAAGGTGGTTCGTTTCACACGCTTCACAGTAATGGGAGAGTTTAATTGGCAATGTGTCATATATTTTTTCCTAACATATACTGCAACTCCGCCCTCGGACGGCGGCTGCAAACAAAGTTACAACAGACCCAACGGTTCGGTAGCCAACAAGAAACGTCCGGGAGAAATGGAGTCTGCTACTGTTGGATGGTGACTCATCCGTGCCTCAACCATGTTTGACGTGATGTAGTTTTGTTTATTTGTAAGGGAATACCTCACGCTTAGAGCTTAGGTCGTAGGTGCAAATTGTTAAAGCTTGTAATTCAATTTGATATTATACGTTTTTAAATTTTTTATGAAGGACTGGATAGAAGAAGCAGATTATCCTCTTCATTGTCCTCGATTCTGTGATCTAGTGTAAATATAATAAGTTTCCAATTTGACTTTCTGTAAATTGTTTTTCTTACTCAATAAAAACGTCCAAAATAAATATTAAATAATTCAGTAACATGAAAAATAACTTCGAGCTACTTCTCTTTGTCAAAACGCTTTCGGGCTGTTCGGGAGACGTTCCTGCGATGACACATGCATTCGCAGGACAACGTCGCGTTGGTCTTCATAAATCATTTATCAAGCACACTTGTGACACCTACGGGTGATATTACTACAGCGTCGCTTTGCTTCATGTATCCTTAAACAGGCTGCCTGCTGGCATGGCAGAATCCATAGGATTGACTATAGGAACCCTCTTATATGGCACGACGGAGTTCAACGAAACACTCCAGAATAATTATTTATTACCGCTCGCGAGTTGCTCTTACGAATGGATACTGGTAAGGCCAGCCAGCGTATTGTCTCGCTAAAGAGTCAAGCCCATCGGCTTACATTTTTACTATGTACATACTGTGAATAAATTAATTCATTAGCTCTTGTCTAGACCTCGCAGTTTTCATCGTCAATTGTTGCTCTAAGCCAAAAAAGAGTCAGTGTCAACGATTGGAAGAGTTTTGTTGCTCTACCAAATAATACCCTAACCAAATTTTAAGCCAAATCAGTTTCTTTTTGTTTTTGTCTGATATTTTTGTCAGTCAGTTTAAAAGAAAGCGTAAGAAATTTTTATTTAGACCGGTAAGTTATCTTTCAAGTCCTTAATAAAAGCTGGTTCTTCCGTATAGAAGAGAGATTTTATGTAAAACCCCACCAAAAATTAATCTAAAGATTCAAGTTTTTGGAGCTTCTTAGTAGAATACGAAACCTGGAATTAAATAAAAAGAAAACTAATCCAATTTAATTCTACTACATATATTTATTCTTTCGAGCTTCGAAAACAGACACTGAGGAAGCATGCAAGTCGTAGACGAAATACGTATCTGTCAAGAATAAATATACATAGTAAAATTAAATTGCATAAGTTTTCTTTTTGCTTCATTCCAGGTAATCTAGAGACGTCAAATCACAAGATCTAGGCGACCAATTTACAGGGCCAAAACAAAATTGATATTAATTCCTCGTAAAACTCGGTTTTTCATTGATCCATTTTTTCGATTGTTGTATGACATGTAGCGCCGCCTTGTTGAAACCACATATCGGCCAGATTCAATGTTTGCATTCAGGGCATAGCCAGAAATGATCACGATCACTGAACACGACAGTTCGTAAAGGGCAACCGGTGTGATTAGCGTTTTGTACTTCGTCAGCCTTGTACGGCAGCGTATGGTCCTTGATCGAAGCGTCTTCTGCCTTAATTCTGCCGTAGCTGTTCGTGCTTGACTGTATCGTATGCTCCCCTGAAGTCTCCCTGAAAATATCACGCGTGAACATGTATTACTCCCAACATTTCTGCTGAATTTGCCAGAGAGTGAGAATTTAATTCGTAGTATCTCGGACCCCCACAAAGCCCTCCAAATACTGCTGTACGAATTCTCTAATTGGGGATAGACGACGGTAACAAAATGTAGTAGAGAACCTTGTAGGCGACCGTTGATCAGGTTAAAGCCCGTGATAATTACAACAATCGACCTTTTTGTAGATGGGACAAACCACACCTCCATCCATTTCTCCGGTAATTTTTCCTCCTAAATCCTTGATATTATCCATTATGAAGTGCATTTTTTCCATTTTTGTAGAGTTCTGCCAGGAGTCGGTCCTTTCCGGCGGCTGACCGATTTCTCGTCGGATCTCTTTGATATCAGGAGTCGGCACGCTGTAATCGTTTGTAGACACTCCTAAGGTTAACTTTCTTTCCGTTTTAAAAAAATCTGCCGTTACTAAATAAAAAGAACAGTGTAAATCGCACGCAGACAATTACCAACTGCTGGAATTTCTCTGGATTTCGCTGGAACATTGTTCTCGTTATTAACGATAATAAATTCATAGCAATGGGTCTAACATGATAAAAAGAATTGCACATATTCAATGATTGATCATATTCACTAAATCCTGTATGAAGAGCCAAAAGGAATTAGCAACATCACTAAGAGTAGGGCGGGGCATGTTTGAATGTGCGGGGCATGTGCGATGTTTGAAGTTGTCATCAATTTTCGTGAGATATAAAGAAGGACAACAACAAAATATATTGTATAGTGATGCAGTTACTCAATGTCTTCATTGATCATCTGGAATAATAGTGTTATGCAAAATAAATTCTTCATTCTTCTGATCAAGTGCTGATTCACACTTTTACTCAACTAGCGGGGCAAAAGTGCGAATACCGCGGGGTAAAAGTGCGAAGCTCGAATCCATGAAATTAGCACAGCAGTATCTAACAAAACCATATTAGCTTCAATCTGCGGTATGTTTCGGTAAGGAATATTCTCAATTTGTACCTTTTCCTATTTTGCACTGATGTATTGCAGCCTTCGTCAGATCGAAACTTTTCCAAACGTTTGTTTTTTGCTTCATCAGCGGAAAAACATTGTTTTCCTTCGGCCAACATCTGTAGAGCACACAGTTTTCGGCAGATGTTCCATTTCTAGCATCTTTGATATAGTGCCTAAAGCTGTATATATATAATTAGCTATACGTTTTTGCCTCGTCCATGAATCGCACTTTTGCCCCGTCCGTGAATCGAACTTTTACCCCGCTAGACGCTTGACGGGGTTTGATTAAATTATGGAAAAGTGATATATATTTTGTAAATTCTTTTCACCGTATTTTCAAAACAGATATGTGAGTGATGTTAACCGCTGCTTTTCAACAAGTAATATCCTTCTGTTGATATCGTATTTGCCGTATAACCAAAAATTATATCAAAACCGCCCTAAAATAACATTTACACATAATGTAAGAAACCAAAGTTTACGTTAGATTCCAGTTGTCAAAGTAGTCACCTATCCATGCCAATGTAGTCAATTTACTCGAAATTTGCACCGATAAATCATTGAATCGCACTTTTACCCCTCCTTACTCTACACGTACCAGGGATGTTGAGTATCGCCTTTCAGGGGCCAGATCCAATGAGCCAATTGTTGAATAAGCCCTTTTAATGCAGAATGGCCAAGCCAAGTGGGGAGAAGAGCCCGCTCGTTATCCAAGATATGTTGATAACCAGATCAAAGTTAACCTCTAAAAATTGGCTGCTCCACTCTCCCTAAGCACCGTGGGGAAGACCAATCGGCACCAAATTTAGGATTTTTTGCGTTCCGGCCCAAAACGGACATTCTGAGGGAGGCTCCGTAGCCGCAAGGTTACCGAGTCTGCTTTGACAAGCGAGTGGTCGTGGGTTCGAATCTTAGTTTGATGTCAAGTGACTTTAGCATGGGTTTATTCTCAGAACCCCCCCCCCCCCCCCACATCGTTTACTTTTTCTTCATGCTGAATTCTAAATTTACCCACTCTTGACAGTGCAAAAGTCCCTCCTATAGTTAAGTGTACTGGTCAGAGGAACGAATGAGTCCTCGGACGGCTATAATATGGGATAGTACTAGCAGTGAGGAATAAGACACACAAGCACGCATAAAATTTAATAAGCATATCGCTCATTCAATAGAGATTATAGCAAAAAGAAATGCAGTGCAGGTCATACAGCAAACACCCGGGCGATATCACAATAGATCAACTATACTGGTCGCAGTGATGAGTCCACAGAGGAAAAAACGGACATTCTGACAAAATTTGGTTCAAATCCGTGAAGACGCGGCAGACGGATGGATTTGCTCTCTCTCTCTCTCTCTTTTCTGAAAATACACCTAACTTCCCACAACCTTTCCCTTAACTCCATTTTGATCAAATAAGTAGTTTCAAGACATAATTATAATCTTATTTCTAAATACGGTTTGAAAAGTTACTCTTGCGAAAAAATTATGTTTGATGGAAAATGAATCTTTGCGTGGTATCCAACATATCAGCAAAACTTCAACTTCAATCAAAAATAATCTACACAAGCCGATTTGCTATTTGAGCTCGAAATGCCCATACCAAATGACAAATAAAACTGTATAACAAAAGTTCCTTTCACCACTAGGTGGATTAAATCGTTTTTTTCAATATTATACATTCATGTTTTGTGAACTTAATGAGAAATTAGTGATCATCTTTTAATAATTATTACGATGATTGCTCTGATTGTATTATTAAATCAATCCTCATACACTGACGCTTTAACAGCAATTTTTAAGTACATTCCATTAATTTGTTGTAATAAATGATATTCACTGCTCTCCTGATTGATAACGTACTAAATTGAACTTAATTTAAACAAATTTTAAAGAAAATATTTTTTGGTGAGAAAACTGGCCTCCCACCGAAGTTACCGCAACATAAAACATAAACCATACAACAAATACACTAACTAATTTCATCCCGGGTCGCTTTTTACTAAAGAAGTAATATTAAAACCAGGCCAACGTTTCACTTGAAACGGAGTTTCCAATAATATTTATTCTTAGCATCGCAAAATCTGTTTAAATTTTCACGTACTATTGTCGCAATTGGACGAATTTTCACAAAACATTAACCCAATCAAGTATCTAATCCGCGTTTGTACAAACAAATAGGTTTCTGCATGCACACATAAAAATATGCGCGTCCAGCCTGCATAAAACATGCATAGCTTTCGTCCACCGAACTTACTTTCATTAAAAAATGAGTGTTTAAGAAGCTTGTGCATGTATTAATCGATTTACCGGCAAGTCTAGTAAACTTTACCAACTTTACTTTTAGAAATACAGTAATGTTCCGCTTTCCGATTTTGTCTACCCCCGATTTATCAGCTTTTTATCCCGATTTTGTCAGCCTATAAATTTTGTTTAACTTCTGTGCTTTTAAACATGATTTATAATACTTTTCAGCCTGTTGGAAAGTGTTCTGATTCTGCGTGTAGCGTGTAGCGTGTAGGGCGCTATATCTCTGCATATTAGCGTTGATAAGAGGAAATGCTTATCAACTTAGGAACTATATTGGCTTGTTTCATTATGCCTGATTTTTGTTTTCAGGTATAATAAATTCAAATTTGTCACGAGGTTTTCGAGTCATTTTAAATCTCGCATGTGCATAATATTTTTAGATATAAATTATCAAATTATGGTTGTATATGAGCACCAATGGCATTATATTAAATTTATTAAAAGGTATTTTTTAAAGGTATCTTAATTTTCGTAATTACTGGCTTTACCAGAAAATTTTTGAATAGTCAGGTTAGTCTTATATAACTCCCCCCATCTACTAACAACAATTCCTTTCCCGAAATACTTGTGAAGATGCAGAGGATTCCCTGGTCTTTGGTAGCAACAAGTATTGGACTAACATTCCTTCCCATCCCACCAGGACCCGCATTCGGACGTGGCCGGCGTCGGTATTGATCAGCATGCAGGGACCTGATAAGGTTGCACAATGAGGAATAGCGTGCTGTCCCAAGTATACTCTTTCCAGCCATCATTTTGCAATTTTCATCGGTCCTGGTCAATAACGGAGTAGCAGCACACGGGCGGTATCCTATGCTTATGCTTATGCTTATGCTTATGTTGGAAAGTGTTCTGATTCTCTGAGGAGAGTTTTTGAATAAAATGATGCTTTCTTGCGAGTAATTCGGGGTCAAAATTAGGGTATTTTTGTAGTAAAAGTTCCATAATTCCCAAACAAGCAAAGATAGAGGTATACTATATTCAGCAATGTAGTGTATTTTTTTGTAAAACATGAAAAAGTCATACAACAACTGCAAAAACAAATAAAATAGAAAAACTGATTTTAACGATTTTTCTTTTATGAGAAATTTCTATTTTTCTATCTTTGCTGAGGAGATAGAAGGTTACTGTCTTCAGCAAAATTTCTTGTAATAATATGCTGTAAAACTATGCAGAACACATCAATGTGTTACATTGAAACTGAAGAAAAATAAATTTTTTGTTGCACTTTTATGGGGATTAATCAAAATTTGAATTCCGCTGGACGATAGAAAGGTTCCATAAACCTAAAACCATGCTTTCCCGTTCATAGCTATTACGCACCAAAAAAGGTTCTGGGCCAGTGTGCTGTGCCCGGTTTATTGAGCTTTAGGTTGACCAATTGAGGGGTCAAATTTAAATTTAAAATTTAAATGCAAATGAACGTGTCGTTTTTTAAAGTGCTTTCGAACAAAAGACAAAGAGGAGCTTTCGTCTTTCCTCTTTCACATTTCACTTTTGTGTGAGATTTCCGAAACCATCATTTTTTCAGTGATGCCGTAGGAGCAGAAGAATTTCCAAAAAAAAAGCTTTTTAAACATAAAAAAACTTTATAACTTTGTAACATCAGTTTTTAACATTTCATTCGCTTTAAAGCTACACTCATAAAGCACATTTCAAGAACTTATATAAGCTTTTGTTCCTTTCATGGGTCCACTAAATAATGTCTAATTAAACTATGTCAAGGGAAGCTAATCAGCTAGAAAGCATTTTCGCATTGAAAAAGCAGCGTTCGAAATGACTTTTTTTCTATCGTCCTTAAGTCCTGAAAAACGTTTTATTCATCAAAATAATGTTTACATTTTATGTCATCGAATAGAGGAATAAAAATTGCTCAGAGGCTTTCATTAAGAACAAAGATCAAACTACAAAAAACTTATGACGCACTTTAAGCAGAATAGGAGCTAATTGCGTATCGATGCAATGTGTCGATAATGGTCCACTTTAACTTCCTTCCCATTCAGAGATGATTAACGCACCTTTACATCGGTACGGCGAATAAAAAAAACAAATCAAAACAAAGCTCTGCCAAGTCAGCGAAGCAAAACCCATCTAGACGCGCAGTGTTGGATTACACAAATTCCTCAATAGTTGAACACAAAAACAACCTTTAACTGCCAACATCTCACTGCCCCGTCGCTAAGTCAAGCTCTTTAGGAATTTTTATTACGCATCGTATATATTGGTGCTGGGTTGCTCGGTGCCGGTTTCGTCTGTACCGTGTAGTAAGTACTTGGAGGTCTGCCCTGTTTGTACGAGAATGTTGGATGAATTACATCCCAGAACAACCGCTACGAAAACAATAAAAACAATTACCCGCATCTGGGTGGCGCTAGGCAAACAGAACCGTTTACCCTGGTTTCGCTGTTGCGGAGCTAACTAATATTGCAAATCCCCTCGATTCGCTAAACTAAAACGGCGAGGTTCAAGTTTGTTACGGCGCGCCGCGGCGGCGGTTGTGTCTCTTCCGATGGGGGCATGCTCTTGTTATGGATTTGAAGCATAATTTAAACTTTACAAACCATTATTATAACTACTTCAAGTTATGCATATATACTAGTGTTCTTGGAAGTATTGTCATTTTCAAGTTTTTGATTGGTATATTATCCATAATACACTTCGAAGCATAATAAGATCTTCTACCCTGACTTGTAAACAACAAAAAATAGCAATACGTTAGTGCGGCTGTATAACGCAGTGTACTTAATTTGATAAGCGGGCGCTAAACTGTTAGTCTAATCTCCGGAAATTGTAAATACTAGAGTATTACAGCGCACTTCCTTTTACTATGGCCACTGGACTATGTGAGAAGTTCTTCAATTATTTTATTTCGTTGTTTATTTCAATTAGATTCATAGCCAAGTCATAAAAAGCGTATCGTTTGTCTGCCGGTTGTTGACCGCTATTTACACTAGCAAAACGTACTTCGTTTTAACTCAGATATTTACCAATTTAGTTTAAACGTTACGGTGAGCGTTGATATGACTCATGATTTTATAGATTCTTAAGGTTTCATCAATATGAAAAAACAATTCACCGTCTAACCGGGCTTACTGAAAGCCCAGTTTCTCGGTACTTTGAGTAGCTTTCCCTCAGTAAACCATCCGCTGCACAATTAGTGTGTAAGCAATTTTTAAAAGAGGGTATTATGATTTACATCAAATGCTTAACTATAAACATCTACACTCACGTTTTACTGAATCGTACGCAGCATTAAAGCATTCAAACGAAGATCGGCTTCAAATTGTCTTATAATTAAACACGACCATACATGATAAAATTATTTTCGGTGTTCTACTCCGAAGGTACAAAATATGATGCTTTGACTTGTGTCTTTAATTAGATTGCGATTGCTACTAATTTTACAAAAAGTTGTGAACAGAGTAAAACACATTAGAATAATTAAACGTTATGAATAATCTTTGTAATCTCGAGACCCCGTCGTAATCTTCTTTTCTTTGATATGATAATGTCCCAGCAATGTATATGCAATCAAATGCGAAAGCAATTTGCCTCTTCATACGCGCATTCATCGCCCGAAAAACTGCCCGACGCCGGGTCGCGTCGGCATTGTGCATGATGATGGTGGTCGACGTGACAGCGCGCAGCAACGCAACGACGCGACGACGAAAACATGTAGAGAAATAAAATATGCCATCCACGTCACATCGCCAGATCGCCACCCGAAAGCAACTATTACGCAACGCACAAAACAACTGTAATAATGTGAACCCGAAACGCCGCAACAAGCAGCATGTTGTTCACTGGTTAGTAGCAAAGAGGTCAAATCAATTGCGAAGATAGATTCCGCCGGATCGCGCAATTAGTTCTGTGCAAACGCCGCCGCCACAGCCGTGATAAGAAGTCCTACCGAAATGAAAGAAAGTCCGAACCTCTTATTAAGCATAATAATGACTCAATAATCAATTTAAAATATTAGACTATGCAGTCCGACCAATTGTTGACGCTATTGTTGTTATCAAAACAGTAAAAATCCCCTGCCATGAAAGCATTTTCCAAACAACAACATCATAGTTATCATCGCAGTCCGAGAGAAGTTGAAAAGGATTGTCAACATATGAAAAATGACAGGATTTTGCTTAGAATGTAAAGAAATTTTTCAAAGTAATGGCACATTTGTTTTGAAAAATACGCTACTAGCACAGTTTATTAGAAACAAGTTGTGACAACCGATATATGACCAGTTTCAGTTATAAATGAGTTGCTGCAACAAAAAGTGCCAAAACTGTGCTACTTGGGTAGGAATATGAACTTATTTTCCGGTGTGCATCGTGACTGACCTCCGCAATAATACATAATAGCCTTTTCATGAATACATCCTTTAACAATGCATGAAAACCTATTTTTATTTACAGTTTCTTTACCTTAATAAGAAAACTTATATGGTAAATATGGATGCAGACGCATGGAATTGAACGTATAAGTCTTTCCTCAAAAAAGCGCAAAAGCAAAGCCTAGGTGCTACATTCTATTATCGAAACTTGACCTTCTGTTTTTATACGACAGACTTCGAAGCCAGCTGTTAGAGTACAGGTCAATTGCAGGGCCAGTTGCTACGATCCTATTGACTCTAACAGCCTCTCCCAGTTGAGATTCGAACATACGACGACTGGCTTATTAGGCCAGCATTATACCTCGAGGCCAGCTGGGAGGCAGTAAGTCTTCCCTCAATGCATTTAAATGTCACTATTCACACTCTGAAACGTGATTTTCTTTGTTTTAGTATAATTTAATTATTTATTATTCATAATTACTTGGTGAGGTAAACCCTTCGATTAATCTGTAGAATATATCTTTAGAAAACTTCCGAAGACCCCAACAAGATACGGTCGCGAAAAGCCGTGCCCGAAATAATTCGATCAAAAGCTGACGAAACCACACTACTGCGTTATGAACGACGAGACCTACGTGAAAGCGGACTTCAAGTCGATTCCGTGGAACCAGTATTTTACTGCTAAGGATAAGTTTGATGTTCCAGAGAACCTCCGAAAACAGAAGATGTCGAAGATTTGCAAAAAATTCATGATTTGACAAGCAATTTGTTCATGTGGAAAGCGTAGTACATCTTTCGTGACCACAGATACCATGAATGGACAAAAATCGACTTCTTCCTCTTCCGAAGTCTCACAACTGTCCTACGATCTTCTGACCGGATTTGGTTTCATGCCATTACGCAAAGGATGTGTTGAAGTGGTAATAAGGCAAATAATGTCGATTTCATGCCGAAAGATCTTAACCCCCCAAATACACTACACAAATTTTAAAATAGAATCTTCTACAACGTCCTTCAGTAGTCAAAACAGTTGAAGAAATGTAGAAAGCAAGGGTAAATAGGTAAATATATGTCGATTTTGTGGTTGTGCAAAATCTCATTGGTGGGGTTAAGGCCAAAGTACGTGTATTTCGTGAATTAATTAATTGCAATTTTTACGTGGATTTTAACCAACCTTTTATAGCACCCCATTTCGCTTTCTGATAATAGATTAAAGTCGCCAATTACCAAAAATTTTAGTTTAAAAAATATAACGCTTGAAAATAAGCCCGTGTGGTTTAATAGTTTCCTAAAGCTACAGTTGTAATATCATGAACTGAATACCACACGACCCCGTACCTCCTAACTTAGCTACCTAATCATACCAATAGAAGTATTTTCAGGTATCGCTACGTGATGGGGCTAGGGATGGAGGGAGAAGCTATGTTGGGCGCTTGCTTCTAGTTGCTTTTCCCATTTCATACCCGGTGAAGTAGATTGTTCTATCAGAGAATAAACTACAACATCAGGCTGTGACTGGCTCATCTTGCCGTACGCGCGGATGGCCTACCAAAATAAGAACTTTTCAGCGAATTTGATCACCTTGTTCTTCCTTACCTCCTCAAGAACGGGAACGGCCAGCTGTGGTGTGACGACGTAAAACTCCTGCCCTGGCAACTGGTTTGTGTCCGCCCTGTTGTAAGTCTCGTCGTCAGTGCTTGACAGCCCTGCATGAAGGCGAATCTAAAACGCTTTCAGTGCATTCAGTTTTACCCCTGGTAGTTCTTTGCTATCTATCAGTCCATGGACATGACTACCGAACTGCTGCCAGTGTTTGTCTTTCTTAGTATTCTACCCTTCAAAACAATTCATTCATAAATTGCAGTGCTGAATGATTGTTCGGCTAAGCTGAATCTCGGATGACCTTTATCACAATCTCAAGTTTTGCAAGTTTCTGAGGAGTTTATGGGTGTTTTAATATACAAATTTTCTTCACAGTAAAATAGAAAACAACTCCCCCCATTCCTTAGCCTGATAAAATAAAGCGGATAGCATTTAAATATTCGCCATAATTACAAACCATTTCGCCGAATACCATTTTGCGGAACACCAATTCTCGGTTGACCATAACGCGGAATATAGAGTTTCGCAACCATTTCGCGAAAAACCTTACGCGGGATGTACCATTTCACGGAAAATCTTTTCGTAGAAAGTACCATTTCGCAGGGGTAACCCAACTGAAGGAAAGTAATAGAGGTCAGTAGATCTAGTAAAATAAATAAACCTAGATAGAGGTGATCTCTACGGGGGGCTGCCCCCCGCAGTAACCGGCGCTTCCGACGGCAGGTCGCCGGCAACACTCGCGGCCTGTCCGTCTCGCCCTGAATCATCTAATGTTACTATTGATAGTTTCTGGTGGTCTTGTTATTGACTAATGTTTTATGAAAGAGTCTAAAATTTCTCGAGTTCTATCAGTTTTTGAGTTACGCAAAATGGTTCCTTTTGCTTGATTAGTTCTGGAGTTACAAGGAAATTTGTATTTCATTTGTATGGGAGCCCCCCTCCTAAAAGGGTAAGGGTTATATTCCAATTCAAATTAATGGACAAAGTAGTCAAATCCCCTTCAAAAATAAAGGGGTTCTAATTCATCATAGAAAAAATTCTTGTCTCCAAAAATACCCACATGCCAAATATGGTTCCAATTGATTGATTAGTTCTCGAATTATGAGGAAATTTGTATTTCATTTGTATGGTAGCCCCCCTCTGCTAAAGTGGGGAGGGGTTCTAATTTACCATACAAAAAATTCTTGCCTCCAAAAACCTTCACATGCCATATTTGGTTCCATTTGTTTGATTAATTCTCGAGTTATGAAGAAATTTGTATTTCATTTGTATGGAAGGACCCAACTGGAGGAAAGTAATAGAGGTCAGTAGATCTAGTAAAATAAATAAATAAAGGTGCATAAAGCATAAAGGTGATACAGGTGATACCCTCTTACAAGGGGAGAGGAATCATAATTCCCCTCCTAAAGAAAGGAGGGGTCCTAATTCACCATAGAACAAAAAATTGCCTACAAAAACACCCACATGCCGAATATGGTTCCATTTGATTGATTAGTTCTCGAGTTGTAATGAAATTTGTATTTCATTTGGATAGGAGCCCCCTCCTAAAGTAGGGAGGGGTCCTAATTCACCATAGAAAAAATCCTTGCCTCCAAAACCCTTCACATGCCATATTTGGTTCCATTTGCTTGATTAGTTCTCGAGTTATGAGGAAATTTGTATTTCATTTGTATGGAAGCCCTCCCTCTTAAAGGGGAGAGGGTTCATAATTCCCCTTCTAAAGAGGGCAGGGGTCTCAACTCACCAAAAAATTCTTGTCTCCAAAAATACCCACATGTCAAATTTTGTTCCATTTGCTTGATTAGTTCTCGAGTTATGCAGAAATTTGTGTTCCATTTGTATGGGAGCCCCCCCTCTTAGTGGGGGAACGGGGCTCTAACCATCATAAGAACCTTCCCTAGCCCCAAAAACCCCTATATGCAAATGTTCACGCCGATCAATTCAGTAGTTTTCGATTCTATAAGGAACATACGGACAGACAGACAGACAGAAATCCATTTTTATAGGTCTAGATTAAATATACGTCCTAGCGACAAACAGCCTTCAGAGAAAATGTGTATTTTAGCATACTGAATAACTTTGTAAAACACTCGAAAGCAGTAAAAAAAAAAACGTGTGCAAAGTTATTGAGCATAATTGATTTTTAAATGCTCCTTTTCAACACATCATTATATTTCGCAACCGGTAAGGGATAGATAGTTACTATATTTAGCAAAGTTGCTTATTTTAGTATGTTTTGCAACATTTTAGAGAAATTTAAAAAAAAAATAAAAATAAAAGTTCGTGTCACCCTAATAGGTAAATTCACGGTCGCTCTAATAATGCAGAAAGATACACTATATTTTGTTATTAAACTTCTCCGAAGACACCACCCTTAAAAATTACGCATTTTTTACACAATTGTCCGCTATAGTTTCTTTTTCAAATTCGGACCACCGTCCGTTGGGTCGTCTGGGTCTCATTAAATACCCAAGTAACCAATAAGCATTTCATGTAAGTCAATAAGCATTAATCTTTAATGCCACTTGAAAACTATTTTGGCAAAATATTCGGCTACTTTACTGCTAACCAACTTATAGTGCTGACTATGCTTATTTGCACCTGGTTACCGACAAGAAGAATTTAAATAGAATTGTGGATGCCAATGTACAACATTTATGCAGTCAAAAGGCTGAAATACAGCAATTTGCAGTATAAAACGCCAGAAATCCAAATAAACAATTGATTTACGGTTGCTTATGGGCAAAAAACCTACAAAAACCAGAACAAATTTGTTATATATTAATGCTTACTGATTACCCTGGTGACTTCACCACCACTTTTCTGTTAAACGCATCGAATTTTAAACGACGGTGCGCATGCTGTTTTGGTGGATCTGCTCTTGCTTTAATGCCATATTAACAGATTGTGATAAATTTATGCCAACATAAACATTACACTCTTAGATAGTTTCAGTTAAAATTTCATCAATTTTTACCCGCCCGATAAAAGTTACAAGTCAATCGATGTGTCTCACTCTTTACGAGTACAATCTTTAGCCAAGGTTTTATCGAACTCAATTTGGGTTTATGGACCAATCACAGCGATGATTCGTTAAGAGAAGTGTTACAAAAATGCACGTGTTGTTTTATGTGTCAGTATCCTAGATGTAATCCTTTCTCGTCAAGACAAACACATTCATTGTCGAATAAATTTTTAATAAATTATACAATAGGCCGTATGCATAAAATGTTTTGCGTTTCCCGTGTAATACTTAGGGGAGAAGCAAAGCAAACTGTTTTACTCAAACAGCACAAACAGTCTAACATATGCTAATATTTCTCAATCGCGTAAAATTCCACATGCTCATCTCAGAGTCATACTTCTTCCCAATGCTTTCTAGTCAGGTGTTACCCAAATATCACCATTGTTATCGATTCTATTTTTATAGACACCAAAATCTTCTCGCTCATAAGACGCGGCGAACGTCAATAGCGCTTGACCAGTCACTCAACTTACCGGTGTGCGGCGTTATCACATGGTGATGTCGCGCGGTGTTTCCGAATGTACACAGATTTCCACGAGCATTTAACAGCCTTCAAACTGCGCCAATTTTTTTGCTAATCTGTTTTTGTTTATTCTGCGGCTTGTGCGAGAAGTGTTAACGATCCGGCGATGTACACTGTGAAAAACTGTACACATCATTCCATCATTCTTTCGCGTGTCGCTATTTTCACATGATCAAGCACCATTACTGCACAATCGATTGTGTCCGATTATTAGGATGATGTTGTTATCTTATTATATTAACATCTTGATGAGCCTCGCATACAGTAAAAACAAATCATGGCGGTTTCACGAGGGGGGTGTGCCGTGGGTGCGGTTCTACCAAACGAAATTGGCACCAAACGACTTGGCAACAATTTAATTTTCTCCAGAAACGCATGTGACTCTAATGCCGTATCTTCAACCAACAACTGCATATACAAATGCAAAACAACACCGTCTGTGGGTCGACTTCACACACAAACACACTGACTCTTCAAAAGTGCGAATTCTGTTGCATAATCACGTAATCAGAAATACGAATTTTGACAAACGAGATAATTTCTGTTCTCTACCCATGAATGCGGAACTTATCATCATGTGAAACGACTGTGACGAGAAGGTGAGAAATTTGTGCGATGTTTTTTGGCGAGTAGACTAACTAACTCGATACATACACTACTAATATATATTTACTGTTTTCGAGTAATGGCTTCTAGAAATATCTTAATACCTCAACAGATTTAGAAAACGTTCCTCTTGATTGGTAGCATTCACTTTCGTTCATCACATGCACACGTTAGTATCTCATTTCACCTCTCCGTGCTTTGTATTTTGCATCCTTCAGTCATCAATCACTGTCATTTTTCAAGCAGCAGAAGTCTTCTGAATACAGTGAAACTTTTTTTGCTATACATAGGTACGAATCAACGCAATGTTTTTCGTGCATACAATTGAGAAAAATCTTCTTGGTCAGTTTATGTTTCATACACGGGCACTCGTGTAGCAAAAGGAACAATAAAATCTGTGCAAAAAACACTAATTACTGAAATGAAACGGGTTAGTTTCAAGGGGATAAAATGAAAAAAACATTAGACTTCTGTACTAACTAAAACCGAACATGAAAATACCATATCGTGCTAGTATTTGCCAGAAAATAAGATGGTACTGTTCTGTTAACCCTTTATAAGGCAGTGGCAACTATATTGCCACCAACGAAAAATATTGTTTTTGCTTTTCTAACAATATCGTTTTAGCATATTATGTACTCAATATGTTCTGATAGCCTTTGGCAACATTCTCAATGTTTTTAAACCGCTGAATTTGAAAAAACGGTAATTTACGAACCACTTTTATGAAAACAAATCTTGGTTTTTGAGTGTCAACATTAAATTTGGTTTAAATTCGTAGAAAAACCATCAAATTGGAAACTTTTTGAATGGTAATATTTAGTTTACGGCATTTTGTGACAGATTATGCGGATTTATCCAAAAACTTAGAACCAATATTCGAGAACATGTTTTTTGGGCTTAACGGGCTGCGGCAAACATATTGCCACCAACGTTTTGCGCTAGACGGGCAGTGGCAAGTATATTGCCACCAATTTTTTCAAGTTTTCCAGCTATTTTTCCAGCAAAAAAAGCTAAATGTTAACGAATACTTCGTATAGTTGTAGATTTAAAGGGAAGAACTTGATCAGTTTCTTAAAAGTGATCCTGCGAGTGGGTGGCAAAAATATTGCCACCAACATTTTGCGGTAGAGGGGCAGTGGCAACTATATTGCCACCAATTTTTCCAAGTTTTTCAACAATTTTCTCAACAAAAAGAATATAAATGGGTTCTACCGAATGTTAACATAATGTTTCGCTGAAGTTTGTGTTAATTCCACGCGTAGTTGCCACGGCCTTATAAAGGGTTAAATGGTCTCCACTTCACTTTTGTTTTGTTACGAAACGAAATTATGCCTTTTCTGCACTGAGATTCGCATGTACTTATGCCTGTGTGATGAAGATGCAACGTTCTTTATTTAGCTACGAAGATCATCATCTTTCGCATAGCGTGGTTTTGAATAAATTATGATTACCGTGTGAGAGGGACCCGTTGCTGCACGGTCAAACTGCCTAATCAACGAACAAACATATACAACAATGTAAAATAAAAGAACTAGGTAAAAATAATTTAATTCATACATTAGTTTTTATTTGAAACATTCCCATCTGATAAGCCTTTCTAATCGACTGCTACTTGGGATGGGACAAAATCCGAATCCAGAATTTCACCGCTGAAAAACAGTACCGCACGTGGAACAACGCGTTCCTTAATGTAGTATCCAATTTCGAAATCATACTCCATGAACTGTTTGTACGTTACCGAGTCCGCATTGGCGACCAATTTTTTCGGATTGAAAAAATTAAAAAACGAATCCACCAGACGTTCGGTTCCATCGATGACAGCTAAGGTCAAGTTACGTCCCTCGTTCCAGTGAATCTCGCAACCGGTAGAATCGCATATTTCGAAACCATTGAATGAGGATAGCTGGTCGCCATCCGGCACGCATTCCATCTCGTAGCGTTTGGTTAGAATCGGATTAGTGAAGTAATCATTTGATCCAAACTCAAACTCCAGCACAAATCCAGGTCGCGGTTCATCAACCAGAACTGAACGAATGTCCAGGAGACACTTCAGTGCCGGTTCATCCTGCTCGCGAAACATAATTTGTAGAAATGGTGCCATTTTGAAAACGGTCAACCAAAATTCTGGAATTCCTTTAGCTACAACGGCAGTTGTTTCATTCTGCTGAGCATCCGAAAGGTCAACAGGAGCTGATACAGGGAATCCATTCACAATCCGCCGTCTTTCTTCGAAGATACCGGTTAAACCTTTCTGAAACTCTGTCTCCAACGAGTGTACCTGCTTGTGGAATTCAGCTTCCTTGTTCAGGAGGTCTAGTTGAATTTTTTTCAGCGCATCAATTTTCGTACGGATCTCCGGTGGAAGCATGGTAATTGCTTGCAGCTGATCCAATTTTATATTCAAATCAAGAAACTGATAGAAAAGCTGTTTTTTCTCTATTGCGTAGTTCGGGTTTTCACTGACGTTCGAAAGTAGATCGGCGAGACGTTGAAAAAAATTTAAACAGTTCAGGATAAATTTTTCAATCATGACCACCTTAGATTTGTAACAATATGACTACGACGCAACGTAACAAAAATGCTAGGTCACGTGCACTTTTCGTTTCTTTGATGGCACAAGTGCCCTGATAGTGTTATGCCATGTCATCATTAAGCTATGAAATCATAGCTTTAGATTTATGAAAAAATTCTTATGAACTTGTTAAAAACTATCCAAGTTATGAACAAAACCTCATAAACTTTCGTTCAAGTGTTGTACTAAAAACAAGAAAGTACGTAGTCCTACGTTAAAAATGTAAATTGCGGTTGCTCCAAAAACATATTCAATTTGGCTGGCTTTTCTATCTTTTAGAATCGATCCACTATGCTTTCTCAACCACAGGAATGTAAACCATTTGTCTAGGAAACC
The DNA here is from genome assembly GCF_943734655.1 of Sabethes cyaneus. NCBI lineage: Eukaryota > Metazoa > Arthropoda > Insecta > Diptera > Culicidae > Sabethes > Sabethes cyaneus. Next base: position 164,447,271 of record NC_071355.1, read on the forward strand.
CACTATGCTAGTTTAACCTCGAACAGAACAGAACTAGGAATTCAACCAGAAGCTTAACTGAGAACTGAATTTTATTGTTCCGAATCTTAATGGGAGCGATTTGTGCTATAAGCCAAACACAAAATATGTTATCGCATTGTGCCAATTTACATTTTATATTTGCAGTTACCCAGAACGACCAGTTTGCATCGCTTATCGAAATGTATCACATCGGTTCACTACTAGCTTTTCGTTCCTAAATACTCCAACTATACTTATACAGTCAGTCCACAATCATGGGTCACACACAATTATGGGTAATTTTAGCTTTTTCTGCTGATTAATGCATGGATATTATACGAAGTGATTGATAAAATTGTTACTCATAAGTAGCTCTAATAATTTTATCAATCATTAGCTGATATTTAAACGCTAATCAGCAGCTAGAGCTAAAATGACCCACAATTGTGAGTGACCGATGATTGTGGACTGACTGTACCATGTTATTGCTTCGCTAGCAGGGTCCAAACAATGAAGATGATTAACCAGAACGTTAACAAATCGAAATTGCTGCTGTTGGTAGCGTGTAAAGTTGTGTCACGCTCACCACTCCTTCGAACTGACGACATTACAACCAATAACGGCTTGGACTTCCGCTGAAAAATAAATAACTCAACGCGATTCAACGTAAACTTCACGATTCCGTATCTTGGAACTTATGACACCGGACAAACTATTTATTCGTGACACTGCAAGGCGACTGCATAAATAACTTCATAAGTCATTAAATATTTTTTCACACGTTAAGTTACATGTTTCTTTTAAAGTATGCAACTGTCCAAAGAGTTATGTGTTGCATTATTTGCAAAATAATTTTGTTTATGTTGTATCTTGTCAAATCTAATTTCTATTTGCCTAAGTATAAAATGTGGCTTCCTCATAAACACATAGAGTATATGTAAAGAGGGAAAACTGTAAACAAAACCACAGTGATTTTTTACTGGATTTATTAAAATGAAGTCTAATAAAACTCAGCTCGAAAGTAAAACTCGATCATCTCTTCCAAGGCAAAAGATGATCGGTTCGGTTCAAAACAGTGCAAAACAGTTGGCAAATGAATAATCTTGCCAGGGCAAGAGTTGAAATCCATAAATTTGTGGCTTTACAGCTGTCCATGCTGGGTTCAAAACAATTACATCGCAAATCCAAAACACACACACGACACACACACCGCTCACTCGCCGCTTGTTTTCCCATAGAGAGAAACAGACAAGGAGTTATTTGTTTCACTTGACCGACACTATAAAAATAGTTATTCTTCTTGTTGTTTATAGGGTACCATTATAGCTAGTATTTCACACCAAAGGGCGACTTGTAGACATCAAGTTAATTCCACTGAGAACAGTTTTATTGCTTGACATGTTTCAATATCCTGATCGAAGGGGCGACGCTTCCTATATCAGTCTGTCCGTCCCTCGGAGTACAGAGGTTGCTATTTTAAACTCACAAATCTAAATATAAATATCAATTAAAATAACCAGATAGAATATTCTGCTATACGTCAATAAGACTGATCGAAGTTCGAACTAATTAAAATTAGCGGAAACGTGTTATAATTTTTATTAAAAACACACAACCCAAGTACCGAAGAAATTATCATCACTTGTACAAATTTATCAGGACACCGTACAAATTAAATTAACCTTATAAATTTATTCAAAAAATATTTACTGATTTAATCCTTTCTGTCGTTTACCCACCTCCCCTCGGCAGCGCCAAACAACTGCATTGAGTGTATTTGATTGCAGTATCCTGTAATAAATATAAAACCGTCTGGCAGAGATTGACCGTGCGGAAAATGCTGGTGGCAAGTGTGTAAATAAACAAGTACTCTGACGTCGGTATCGTCAACACACTTGCTTGCTTTCCTTTGAGCCTGAGTGTTACAAGTACGCATGTAAACTGTGGATCGTCATTTTACGGTTTGTCACGATGCTAAAATCGATGGTATGATCAGCTTTCGATTCGTGACAGTAATACTTTGGCACCACTATTCAATAGAATGCTAATGATTTTAATCTTAACTTTTCGAATCTATTATTGGAGATCCTGTGCGACCGTGAACGAGCATTTCGTCACGAACGTGTAGTGCTGAAAGGTAATCTGTTGTGTTACCTTCGAGTATGTTCGAAACCGAACGAAAGTATAATTGATTTTTTATTTTATTGCCGCCATCGAGGATTAATGACAATCACCAGTAGCTATAGCGACACTTTTACGCTGATCACGATATGTAGATATCGGCGACGTGGGTTCAGGGTTTTATTTATTTGAATAGTTTTTGAATGTGCCATGCCTAGTAGTATTGTCATTCTAAAACTATTTTAGCAAATCTATCCTAGACGCTTGTATGTAGGTTGGTTAAATTATGACCATACCATGGATGCTGAGTAATAACTATTTGTCGAGAAAATTTATAACTTTTTTCAAGAGTAGGAGGAAAAACCGAAATCTATAAATAAATTTCTAAAAGATAAAAGGTCAGAACGACACCATTTAATGTGATTTATTATTTGTTATTTACTTAAAAATTCATTCGACACATACCTAATGGCCTTGACAAAGTATATCAATATTTGACTTAAAATAGTGCAATTCCAACCTTTCTCCCTTTGCTTCAATTACCAGTTGCAATCGTTGTTGAAACACGTTACAGCTGGCGCGTACAATATCCTGAGGCATTTAATCACAACCCAAGTAACAATTCTAAAGCCACTTGGTTTTACTTGTTTTTTATATGCGTTTTATAGCGGTACTAGCTGACCCGACAAACTTCGTATTGCCACAAATTAACCTGTGTTGTACATAAATCATGAATCTCGGATGATCTTTGTCACAATCTCGAGTTTTGCAAGCCCCCCAGTGGGCGGCGCTTCCGACGGCAGGTCACCGGCAACACTCGCGACCGTCTCGTCCTGAATGATCTAGTGTTACTATAGATAGTTTTTGTGGTCTTGTATTGACTAATGTTTTATGGAAGAGTCTCGAATTTCTCGAGTTCGATTAGTTTTTGAGTTTCGCAAAAATTTCTGTTTTATTTGTATGAGAGTCCATATCCCCCTACCACAGGGGTGAGAGGTCTCTAACTATCGTAAAATAAATTCAAGACTCCAAAATCTCCCACATGCCAAATTTGGTTCCATTTGCTTGATTAGTTCTCAAGTTATAAGGAAATTTGAATTTCATTTGTATGGGAGCCCCCCTCTTAAAAGGGGAAGGGGTCGTAATTCACCATAGAAAAAATTTCTGCCATCTAAAACTCCCACATGCCAAATTTGGTTCCATTTGATTGATTAGTTCTCGAGATAAGAGGAAATTTGCATTTCATTTGTATGGAAGCCCACCCTCTTAAAGGGAAGATGGGCCATAACTCGCTTTCTAAAGAAGAGAGGGGTCTCAATTCACCATAGAAAAAAATCTTGCGCCCCAAACCACTTACTTGTCAAATTTGGTTCCATTTGCTTGATTAGTTCTCGAGTTATGAGGAAATTTGTTTTTCACTTGTATAGGAGCCCCCCCCCCTCCCTCTTAAAGTGGGGAAATCCATAGAAAATATTGCCTACAAAAACACCCACATGATAAATTTGGTTCCATTTGCTTGATTAGTTCTCGAATTATGAGGAAATTTGTATTTCATTTGTGTAGAAGCACCCCCTCTTAAAGTTGGGAGGGGTCCTAATTCACCATAGAAAATATTTTTGCCTCCAGAAACCTCCACACGCCAAATTTGGTTCTATTTGCTTGATTAGTTCTCGAGTTATGAGGAAATTTGAATTTCATTTGTATAGGAGCCCCCCGTCCTAAAGTGGGTAGGGGTCTCAATTCATCATAGAAAAAAATTTTGTCTCCAAAAACACCCGCGTGCCAAATTTGGTTCCATTTGCTTGATTAGTTCTCGAGTTATGAGGAAATTTGTATTTCGTTTGTATAGGAGCCCCCCCTCTTAAAGTTGGAAGGGGTCCTAATTCACAATAGAAAATATTCTTGCCCTCGAAAACTTTCACATGCCAAATTTGGTTTCATTTGCTTGATTAGCTCTCGAGTTATGAGGAAATTTGTATTTCGTTTGTATAGGTTAAAACGACCAGTTTTCGAAAATTGCATAATTTCGATGACGCGTTGAGTTTATCCATCTATCATGTCAATATGCACGACAAAATTTTATGCGCATGTCTGCAAACCATTATAAACTGCAAAAATTTATTAATTATTCAATGAGATATTTTATTATGGTCACTGCAAACCAAATCGATCAGGATGATCTGACAGTAAAACAATAACTTGTCTGCTCACGGATGTATTTGCAAGTTATCAAAGTTGGCGGACGGATTTAGTTTTCACTAGAGCAAGCTGTATGCTTTATAGCTTTGTAGCGAAAAGCTTTATTTAATTATGGCGGAACTGTCAAACAGCGAACAGCACAATCGGTTTTATTGCTGCTTTCAGCAGAGCGTGATAAGACTATTTCAGCCATTGACCTGATTCTTATAGAGGTTATGAAAACCTTCTGAAGAGTGGGCCACTTGGTCGGAACGCAGTTTTATAGCAGCCATCAGAAAGTTCTGGTAAAGCCCATAGTTTTACTAGCGGTTTTATAGAATTGGTCATGAAACCCGCTAGTGGAACGTAATAAAACTTAAAATTGTTACTCGGGAAATCTTCTCCAGACGTTAAAGTCAATCCTTTGTATTTCCTAGTTTGCCTTGCATGTAACCTCATGCATAAAAATTGAAAGGATTCAAATCAGGCGAAGAGGCAAGCCACTTTTCGAAGAAATTAAATCCGAAAAATTGTCCTAACACCAAGCTGTGTAGCTTTCGCTTGGTGAGACGGTGCAGAATCTTGTTGGAAGCAGTATGGTTTTTCAAAGCATTATTGATATAATATTTGGTGTTGATTTTAACATTATTGCTTATTTTAGTTATTACTACTCACTCAGTAGACGGTGTTAAATTGAGCTGCTATAGACCTTGTTGGGCATAACCGACCGTAGTGGCGTAGATAACTCTCCGTACCTCGAGATAGTGAGACTTTGCCATGAAAATCGTTATAAGAGTGTAGTAAAACTCATATGCTACTTGGGGTGTCCCCGAAAAAATCCAATAAATTGGTCTAACTTTTGAACCATTGGGTGAAATCAATTGAAATTTTGAGTGGAAAAAGTTCAACGTGCATTGTTCACACTGTGTGAGCTTTTCATCAGGTGCGCAAAAATCAGAAAAATGGTGTCCTTCATGGTAACCTTTTTCAGATGTTCCACAGTGGTCCACCTTAAATTCTACATGGTGGGACAAAGCATAAATTGCATAAAGCATACATTCACACAAAATAAAACAAGTGAGATTAGCCCTCTTGAAGATTACATGTAACAAAGCAAAGCCGTGGGCTTAAACCGTCATTAGACATTACCCTTCTTTATCGACAGACTACTTAACCGGTTGTTAGAGTTCAGGAAGATTACGGGACCAGTGTAACGATCCAACTGACTCCGCCTAGCCGGACAAGCACCGCCTAGCCGAGATTCGAATATACGACGACAGACTTGTTAGACCAGCATCGTACCTCGAAGTTAACTGGGCGGTTGATTACATGGAACAGTGACAGCACCACCAAAGGGACTATTCGGCGGATTGCTGTACTGCAACAGCAGACCAAAATCAAGACTAGCTTTTCGAAAGGCATATTTAGAAATGAGGGTATTATTTCTTTAAAAAATCATATTTCAAAAACTACTTTTTTGATCAAAATGACGCCAAAGGAAAAATTGTAGAAAATAAAGTATATTTTTAGTAAAAAATTACACTGAAAGAAAAATTCATGATAAAAATCATAAAATGTGAATTATCTCAAAACCTCATATGCCTCATATTTTTTTAAAGATAACCTAAATTATGCTTTAAAATCTAGCGAAGCGCTATCGATGGACACTGCTTCGAATTAAAAAAAAATCTGATATTTGACAAATTTTTCGAAAATACCCAAATTTAACTTTTTTCATAAAACTCAAACAAAATCAATTTCTACGCATAATTTTGACCAAAAGGGAGTCAGTGGTTAATGTTTTGGTGTTTTTCAAGTACTGCCAATATACCAGCAATGCAATAATTGACCAAACTCGTGACTTTAGTCATGACCTTGAAATGCGGTCAGGCATATATTAATATTTTTTTTTTGAAACGATGATTCTACAATTGATAAAGGGACGGTAAGGGAAAGTAATGAAGAAGGATTTTTTTCGGGAATGAAGGGGAAGGGTGGAAAGGAAGGGAGGGGGGGGGGGGTAATAGGTAGCTATGCTTAACAAGTTGTCGTTGTGACTCCTATCTTTTGTCCAATGCTGGAAGGTGCATGGGTCGAACCAAGCTGTAATCAGAGATTATAACCGGATTTGTTGTGGGTTCAAATCCGGTTATAATCTCTGATTACAGCTTGGTTCGACCCATGCACCTTCCAGCATTGGACAAAAGATAGGTGTCACAACGACAACTTGTTAAGCATAGCTACCTATTACCCCCCCCCCCCCCCCCCTTCCTTTCAACCCTTCCCCTTCATTCCCCAAAAAAATCCTTCTTCATTACTTTCCCTTACCGTCCCTTCATCAATTGTAGAATCATCGTTTCAAAAAAAAATATTAATGCAATAATTAATTTAGTGTGGATTTTTAATCAGCATGCTTGAAGCATTCTCGGCGCCTCTGCCTTGCATATTTGTAGTCGTGAGTGCTGAACTCTTGAAAGTCGAAGTTCTAAGAAATTCGTTAATAAAGGGAATATAATATAATAAGAAAGCATGAAAAAACGAAATTTAAAATGATATTTAAAACAAGTATTTATTTATAATGCATCAAATGCTTCGAAAATTTCGTGTCATTTTTAACTATTTGATTATATAAATCAAATACACAAATCGAAATAGTATATTTAATTAGATCGCCCATGTCTTAGATCTTTGCAAATTATTACCTACACATTCTAATCGCTAACCATTCGTTGATTCGTTGATCCTACCCATTATCCCGGCAATTAGTAGTGACTGTTCTGCTAATTAGCGGTGTACTTGAGTGTATCTGAACATGAGCTGACTGACTGCACAGCTGATTAGCTTCAGATCATGAAGCTATTTGGTGCATGATTTAGCTTCCAACGGATAACTACATGCTCTAGCGACTTTCGCAGGGAGAAGAATATTTGGCATGCAAATTCAAGTCAACAAACCACGACCCGTACGTTAATCGTTCACATGATTCCTATGCCGCACTGGCACTAGTAGGTAGTTGACAGTTTTGCTCGCGAAGTCGTGCATCGCGTTGCTTCCCACGTCACACCGAAAACTCATATTTTGACGTGACATGCTATTGAACGACGAGTGTGTTCTTTCAACCATACGCACAAACCAACGAGAGGCCCCGTTCGGGAGATACAAAAATAGAACTCGAAAAAAGGTGTAATTACACTCTTTTATCACATGATTTAGTTTTACTGCAATCAACACTATCAATTGAGTGGTTAGCATCACGGATAGAAACCCGAATAGAAATTTACAGCGCAAAAATATAGGAATAAGAGGATGATTAAGAGCTGTTACAGTAAATTTTTCGACTTTTTCTCATGCATACAAAACCCAAAAACAGTTAGCTTTGTGGTACATTCATTTAGAATATAGAACATTCAAAAACTTGTACAGTGAAGTTGCAACGTAAATTATTGTAAACAATAAAGTAATCTTGATGTTTTAACATTAATATTCTTTGTGCATTTCTATCCGGGATAGCTTTGATCTCTTTATTATTCTGGGAAATGGCAAGGATAGAGGCCTATATAGTACCAAGAAAAAAAATTGATGTCGAGCTCTACCCAACATGAAGAATCAAAAGTTGTTTACAGTAATCGAATCACTAGGAAGTCAATTCGCTTTTTGAATCATTGGTCGAACTTTTTTTAAGGACTTCTTGTAATAGTGTCATTAGTAGTCATGCAACCATGAATGCCAAGGCTACACATTTCCCTAGTTTTGTTTGTATCAATTGACAAAACATCAATTACATTATAACACGATAGTGCGTACGCGAGTATCGCGCTTATCAAGGAAAATTGAAGACTGGCCTGTTGCATGTCAATTACCCAGCAAACAGTCCTCATTAATAGCCAATACTTCCGCATGCATTCCTCGATTTTCAGTCACCTATAGCTATATTCTGACTTACTTGGCTATTTTATATGAACTAGTCATATAAGCAAGAATATTTTCTCATACAACTAACCAGAATGAAAAACACGAAATTGCAGTATAAATTGTTTTTATTGTGAGTGTCCTTAAACAATCCCAAATGACGCTCCGATTGAGTGATTTTTTTCCATTCTTGCTTATTGATTTGACTATAGAATATTGTCGGGATTAAAATACTCCCATGGGGCACAATTTGCTAGCATCCGATTATTTACGCGTGTGTTAGTGCCAGCAAGTCACTGACTTGCTCAGCATTCTGACTGTTCCAAATGTCAGTCTTGCTTGATTTCGCTAAGCATCGCACCGAATTATCGTGAATGAGTCAGAGCAGAATCACAATTTAAATATATTTTGTTTTATTCTTACAGTTATTGAAACATATAAAATATTTATGGCTAATAGCATAGCGGACAGATTTTCCACTACAAAATACATAGTTACACCTAAAGGCGTAACCTTGTGACACTATAGCGAATGTACATTTGGCACTGGGATGCACTATATAACTAATTTTCTTTCGACAGCATGTCGAGAATGTTGCCACAAAACTGAGACCGTCCATTAATTTGGCTTAATTACCAGCGTCGAAAAATTTAACGGACCGCTCAGTATCGTTAACGTGAAAATAAAATGGCAAAGGAAGAAAGGAAAAATGTTCAATAAGCAATCCTCACAAAAACATCTCTTTTAGTGGGGACACTTTTCCTACTCGTTAGCCCCGGTCGGCGCTGCATAACTGGCGCCAATGATTGATGTGTAGACCACTTTCTTCTACCGGACTGCCAAACTCGCCAATCGCCGCCGCCGCCGCCGCCGCCGGTGGACAGGGGGCTGTTTTCCGGCTCAGACTACCGTGATGCTTGTTTGAATCGAATGGTTAGTTTTGGCTCAGTTACAAGTAGATTGCAGAAGCTTTCAAAGCGGATTTGTTCGACAAAATCAGCAATAATTTAAAATTGGTGATTGGAAATCGACAGTTGCATTTGCGAAAAAGCTATGCATTTAAGGATTAAACAAAGACTTGCTTTTGAAATTATGTATTGCGATCAAAGCCTAGCTTCGCAGTACTGCATATTTTGCATTTTTCGTCTGGCCTGGCTCCTTTTTATAATTTTTTGATGATTATTGACCCAAAATCAAACTTTCCCGAGTTTGGACTCAGGTCCAGGTGTAATAAAATGATACAAAGGCGTCATTTTGAAGTTTTACAAATCAGAGATGTTTTAGGTTTTCTGGCATTGTGTTCTAAATATTCGATATTGGAAAAGGCATATGAAGATAGATTTTATAGTTATTCACTTTACACCAATTTACGATCGTATCCAAGAGAAGTTGAAGGCAATGACAATCCTCGATGCAGCAAATCGTCAAGTAGATTTTAAAATCGTCGGCATAAACCCGTCTGCAACCTCTTTCGTGTGCAGAGGTAGCGTCGTTAAAGAATAAAATGAACAAAAGTGATCCTACGTTACTGCCTTGCGGCACACCAGATTTATTTGTGAACGGGGATGATACCTTCGAGCCAAATTTCCTCTTGTAGGACCCTGTCACACAAATAGGAGCGTCACGGAGCGGCCAGTCATGAAATTTGAATATAGTGTTCTCCAATATCACAAGTTATCTAGACTTATAAATAAATGTTTGAACATAGCAAAGATTTCTTACCTCAATTCGTTTCAAATTTGGTTACTATCAACTTCATGAAATTATTGATTTTTTTAATTCATTGAAATGTTCAATAAAATATATTATAATTAATTGGAGCGCTTAAATTTTCTAACTTTTATGTCACAAAACATTGACAAACTGAGCTTAATAGCTCTTAATTTATTTAAGACTATCTGACCCGACAAACTTCGTATTGCCACAAATTGAACTGTGTTGTACATAAATCGTGAATCTCGGATGACCTTTGTCACAATCTCGAGTTTTGCAAGTTTCTGGGAAGTTGATGGGTGTTTTAATACACAAATTTTCCTCACAGTAAAGTAGAAAACAACTCCCCCCATTGCTTAGCTTGATAAAATAAAGCAGATAGCATTTAAATTTTCCCCATCATTACAAACCATTTCGCCGAATACCATTTTGCGGAACACCAATTCTCGGTTGACCATAACGCGGGATATAGAGTTTCGCAGAATACCATTTCGCGAAAAACCTTACGCGGCATGTACCATTTCACGAAAAATCTTTTCGTAGAAAGTACCATTTCGCAGGGGTGACCCAACTGAAGGAAAGTAATATCTAGATCAGTAGATCTAGAAAAATAAATAAACCTAGATAGAGGTGATCTCCACGGGGGGCCGCCCCCCGCAGTGGCCGGCGCTTCCGACGGCAGGTCGCTGGCAACACTGGCGGCCTGTGGCCGTCTCGCGCTGAATTATCTAATGTTACTAATCTAATCTATTGATAGTTTCTGGTGGTCTTGTTATTGATTAATGTTTTATGAAAGAGTCTAAAATTTCTCGAGTTCGATTAGTTTTTGAGTTACGCAAAAATTTCTGTTTTATTGGTATGATAGTCCCCCCACCAAAGGGGTGAGGGGTCTCAAACCATCACTAAAAATATTCCTGCCTCCAAAATCCCCCACAAGCCAAATTTGGTTCCATTTGCTTGATTACTTTTCGACTTATGAGGAAACTTGTATTTCATTTGTATGGGAGCCCCCTACTTTCCTAAAAAGGGAGAGGGGTCCTAATTCATCATAGAAAAATGCATGCCTCCAAAAACATCCACATGCCAAATATGGTTCCATTTGATTAATTAGTTTTCGAGTTATGAGGAAATTTGTATTTCATTGGTATAGGAGCCCCCCCCCCCCTCCTAAAGTGGGGAGGGGTTCTATTTCACCTTAGAAAAAATTCTTGTCTCCAAAAAGACCCACATGTAAAATTTTGTTCCATTTGCTTGATTAATTCTCGAGTTATGCAGAAATTTGTGTTTCATTTGTATGGGAGCCCCCCCCTCTTAGTGGGAGGAGGGGTCTCTAACCATCATAAGAACCTTCCCTGGCCCTAAAAACCCCTATATGAAAATTTTCACGCCGATCGGTTCGGTAGTTTTCGATTCTATAAGGAACATAGAGCAGACAGAAATCCATTTTTATAGGCATAGATTTGTATGGGAGCCCCTACTCTTAGTGGGGGAGGGGTCTTTTGCCATCGAGAGAACCTTCCGTAGCCCCAAAAACCCCTACATGCAAATTTTCACGCCGGTCGGTTCAGTAGTTTTTGATTCTTAAAGGAATATAGGGACAGTCAGACAGAAATCCTTTTTTATAGGTATAGATAAAATTAAATTTTTATTGTTATTGTTTATTATTTTCTATATTATCAGGCAAAGGAAGCTAGTTCAGGAGGCAAAGATTTCGAAACATTTATCAAGTCTTGCAAGTGTTCTTTAAAAGGAGAATCATAAAATCATCAACACTTGTGATGGTTTAATTACAGTTTTATGCGGCTCTTGGAAGTCACTATAAAGAGATATCGATAAAAATGACCAGTTATAAGAGGACCTTTGAAAATCCCTAGTTTTATAGAAATTTCATGGCCGATTTATCTCAGTTTGGTAGAATTTCGAATTTTAAGAGCGGTTTTAGGGAGCAAATGCTGTAAAACTCTTTAAGTGCACATATTTTTTTCCAGGACGCATTGGAACAAACATTTGGTATCGTTGGTTGACGTTTGGAGAAGACTTTCATAACTCTTCAATCTTGTAAACACAATGTTTTGTAGATTTTCAAATGATTCCACACATTTATACGACGTAATATTAAATATATTTCGTTCAATTTTCTGAAAAATTTTAGAACAGTCCACGGAATAATGTTTCTGTGAGTCTTACAAAAAAGGACTATATCAATTTTCTCGTACCCGTCGATAAAACTTTCTCATCATCCAAAGTGACGTCATTTTATATGTCGTCCCATATTTGTGTATGTATATTAATCAAAATATATTTTTTATTGGTAATATATGCATATCACATGCATTGCAATTACTCTTTGCGGTTGCTCTAATGGAATTAAAGGAGCATAAAAAAAACGACATTATTTATGTTGGTGATTGTTATATTCAGTGCATCTGAATGTTGTCATATGCGATGGATTTATTTAACTCGTTGTTGCTCGGAGAAGAAACATAAACATAAACGATTGTCTCGTTATCAAAGACTACCTTTTACATATTTTATATGGTTTTGTTTATTGCTGGACTCATTGTTATTTCGAAAATTAATTCATACCACATTCAGAATAAATCAATATTCTGATGAGAAGCCATTGTACAGCCATTGTATACATCAATTTCGTAATTAATACAAGGAAGAAGAGTCTTCAGAGGATTCAAAATAAAATTTTGAAAATGGTTTTGAAGCGTCCTCTTTGGTTTAGTACATTGGAATTACATAGACTTACTGGTGTTGGAACCTTAGAAGCTACATCAAACAAAATTATTTCAAATTTCCGACAAAAATCGTTGCAATCCTCTATTGCGATGATTGGGTCTCTTTATAGATCATAAGTTAGCTAGGTTAGATATTAGGTTAAGATTTTATTTTTTTTTCCTTACATGTAGGTTTTAATCCCTACTGTTAAATAATCTTAATTGTCGTAACAAGTCATAAGAAATCATAATAATAGTATATAATGCAAAAAACACAAAAAATGTAATTAAATTGAACTACAGAGGAAGATCACGATAAAACGAAGTGCTATTTCTTTGGGTTTTAATGAAACTTTCGGACTTAAATCAAATCTGAGCTAATATCTGCATTGCTGCTCGTAAACATAATACTACTCGACCAAGTAATAACCAACCTCAACGTAGGCCTATTAACACACCTGCTGAGACTGAAGGTTGAGATACCGTAGGTATATGTCTCCTTCCGGAAGGAACACTTACATTACTTCCAACTACTTACCATATAAAGTGTGTGAGCCGGTGCAGGCAGCCGGATGATAAGCTTTTGGAAACATGAATCTGCTGCAGTGCAACTTTGTCAGTAGTAATTACACGAGCTGAACATAGGTTACTGGATTCATGTGTAAAATGGAAAAATGCGGTTTTTGCCAGTTCTGCTGTATCATGTTTCCTTGCATGGGATCCATGCATTCCTAAAACATAATAATGGTTACCATTACTCCGTTTAGTTTAGTTTAGTTTAGTTTAGTTTTTCCGAAGTTTATTCTAACTGCGTTACAGCGAAAAAATGTTTAAAATCCAATGACGAACTATATCAGTTCCGACGGAGCTCCCTCAATGCATCTAATGTGTTAAAGCCCGATCTTTCCTAATTGAGCAAATTCAACCTTACATAAATCAGACATAAAATGAACGCGAAAAGGAACGTATCTATTCGGGTAAAAGCTTTTGACCGCCTAACCGACTTTTGGCGGCTGTAAACCTGCAGAAAATTTATTTACGCACAGCACATTACCTTTTTGGCAAACAAATCCTATGTTGCTACAGAATTACATCTATACCAATGGCACCCTACCAAAAAAAGACTAATTTTTCCTTTTTTTTTGCTCTACCGTTTTCAGGTCGAACAACGAGATGTTCCTGGCATCGATTGTGCACATCTGGCAATGGACACCGAGGAAGGTGTCGAAGTTGTTTGGAACGAAGTACAGTTTTCCGAGAGGAAGAATTTCAAATCTCAAGAAGAAAAAATACAACTAGTATTCGAAAACCTAACTCAGTTAGAGCATCCAAATATAGTCAAGTTTCATCGTTATTGGACGGATACCCATAACGATAAACCTAGGGTGAGTTTGCCATTCCAATATGTTCATATGTTCTCAACCATTAATCGACTGTATTTTATAGGTAATATTTATAACGGAATACATGTCCTCTGGTTCTCTGAAGCAGTTTCTCAAACGTACCAAGAAGAACGTTAAGAAACTACCACTGCAAGCATGGAAGCGGTGGTGTACTCAAATTTTATCAGCACTTAGGTGAATTCCTCCGCCTCTAGCAAACGCACAGTGGAATAGACCCTGGCCTAGAATTCGGGTTGCGGTGGTACTACTACTGCTAGTAGACTATATCCTACCTTCCAATCGAAAACAGGCCGTTCTTATTCCACTGTGCGACACACTTTTCGCCCTCAACTTACTTCTTTCTTCTTTTTTTACTGTTTGACATGGTTTTACTGCAGTTATTTGCATTCCTGTTCGCCGCCAGTAATTCACGGCAACTTAACCTGTGATACAATATTTATTCAACATAATGGTCTAGTTAAAATTGGTAGTGTAGCTCCAGATGCCATTCATCATCATGTAAAAACGTGTAGGGAAAATATGAAAAATATGCATTTTTTAGCTCCAGAATATGGATGTAAGTGATTTTACTTGTTCTCGATCAAACTCCCCTCAATTAGGGCAAAAGTTAACTAGGGCGCTTTCAACATTTTTCCTCTTTTTTTTCCTTAATGCATTCCGTTCCGCAGCAGCCGCATCGACGACCGCCATCGATATCTACTCGTTTGGCATTTGCGCGCTGGAAATGGCGGCACTGGAAATCCAAGGGAACGGAGATTCGGGTACGCTAGTCACAGAAGAGCAAATCAAACGCACTGTCGAAAGTCTTGAAGATGCCCAGCAGAAAGACTTCATCATCAAGTGCCTCAGTCATGACCCTGCCAAAAGGCCTACCGCTAGGGAATTACTATTTCACCCTCTGCTGTTCGAGGTGCATCCGTTAAAGCTGCTTGCCGCCCACTGTCTTGTAAACACCTCATGTAAGTTGATCAGGATTTTTTTTTCGAAAATGTCATCAATATAACAAACAAGAAACGAGATGGATTGATCTCAAACAAACAATTATATTGTTCAGCATAACAGTTACAATTGCCATTCAATCAAATAACTAGGAAATACAAGTGAACCTGTTGGAAGCGGTCACTTCCGCAAAACAAGCGGTCATAAAACAAAAGCAATAATAACACTCATTATTGCCTTCATCAATATTAATCGCTGTACTGTACTTTTTCTCCCTATCTGTCCACACGCTCTGATGTTTCCTTTGCTGTACTTATGCTGTTGACCGGAAAATTGAATCTCACTGTTCCAACGCGATCAACGGCGGCGTTGCTGATGTCGATCCTTGATCACACACAAACCTGTCGGTGACCGGGGTGGGCGCTTCTTGCTTATCAACCGTTGCCATCGCAATCTTCTACACGTGCGCCATTGTACCTTGCTGATTCCAAAAAAATAAAAACAAAACTATAGCAAACTACGACGAGATGCTGCAAAAGCTGAACAAGTCCGACATCGTGTATGCCGAAGTGCGACAGATCGAGTTTCATCTGGGCGATGTCACCGGAACGGAAAAGCTGGAGAAGTTTGTAGAAGATGTAAAGTAAGTAGGAGCTTTTGCGTTTTCAATTTACGTTTTAGATAAGTAATTTTTGTCACTTTTTCCTACCACAGATATGGCATTTATCCACTGACTGCCTTTTCGGCACAAAAACCACCCGCTTCCCGACCGCGAGCAATATCGCCCGAGACTGCAGAATCGGTGAAATCCGCCACGCCAGAGCCGCTAGATATTGAAACTAGGAGAGTTGTGAATATGATATGTAGTGTTAAGCCGCGAGAAGAAAATTGTGAATTATTTGTAAGTATATTCTGTCTTGTATACTAATATTCGTATTGTGATGCTTTAACTTTGGCATAGAAGCTAGAAAAAAGAATTTTTTGTCTGCTTAGTAAACGGCGCATAGGAACACTAGGTTTTTAGGAGTAGAAATAACAATCAACAGTTTATCGATCCACATTTTCAATAGTTGGTTACTTGAAAAACCTGCCTAAATGTGGTATATGAGTTTCGAATTTATTCGGAAGACTTATTGCCCTTTTCCCATGAAAGTTTTCAACGTACGTGCTTGTTTATTTAGTAGATAGCGGATATTATATCCTCAGTTTGAAATCCGATAATTGTATAAATAATTTGAACTCAATTATGATCATTTAGGTGAAAATTGGACCCGTCAGAGCACGAGCCTCCATAAATCCTGTCTGATAATTATCCACTTAGACCTAAACCGAAACAATCCTCACTTTGTAGGTATATGTGTAAGCAATCTCTATTTCAATTTTGACATTTGCTGCAGTTATCAAAAAGACATTCAAGTAAGAGGAGCAATGCAACATCGCAAAAATCGAAACTATTCATACGGCGAGTTTATAAAATCGTTACAAGCAACCGAATCAATTGTCAGGCTCTCAACAAGCGCTACAAAAAGTTAAGCCGACACTGCTTCCGCAAATACTTAAACAACGTTGCACGTAGACTGAAGCGTAACCCCCAGCCGTTCTGCAAATATGTTAGTGCACAACGGAAAGACGACGGTCTTCCATCAGCCATGTTCCTTGGAATCGACACTGCGACCAAATTGAATAGTGTTTGTCAACTGTTCTCGCGAGAATTTCTCCAGCGTCGTTGTCGATGAAAGGCTGTCCGAAACAGAAGTATCGACTGCTCTAGACAGCGTTCCAAATCTGAGCGAATCTCTCACTAACCTGACTATTGATGATTCTATGATCAAGCAGGCCGCTTTGAAGTTGAAAAGCTCAACTTCCAGTGGACCGGATGACGTACCTTCAATATTTTTAAGGAACTGCATTGATGCCTTGGCTGCTCCAATCCGACGTATATTTAATACCTCGATTAGCTCAGGCATATTTTCTTCTGCTTGGAAATCCGCTTACATGTTTCCAGTTCATAAGAAGGAGAACAAAAAAAACATAGACAACTACAGGGGGATCTCCGCCTTATGTGCATTATCGAAACTCTTCGAGTTCGTTGTGATCGTGCCAATTTCCTCGTTCGTCCAGCAATACATTGCTGACGAGCAACACGGATTCAAGCGCTCAACGTCTACCAATCTACTAACGCTCACTACGTACGTAACGGATTGCTTCGACGACCGATCCCAGACAGACGTTATCTACACGGACCTCTCCGCCGCCTTCGACAAGCTAAATCATCAAATCGCCGTTGCAAAACTGGACAAACTGGGCATTGCAGGGCCGCTTCAGTAGTTTAAATCGTATCTGTCGAACCGTCCTATTAATAACGTATCTATCAATGGCTTCACCTCAGCGGCTTTCACCGCTTTTTCTGGGGTCCCACAAGGTAGCCATCTCGGACCGTTGGCCTTTCTTATTTATTTCAATGGCTTCAATTTAATGCTCAAAGCCCCTCGGCTTGTGTTTGCCGACGACCTGAAACTGTTTTCGAAAGTTAACGATTCATCGGACACTCTCGCACTCCAGGAGCAACTGTTGATATTCGCTGGATAGTGCGAACACAATCGCTTGGTACTAAACCCCGATAAATGTGAAGTGTTAACGTTCTCGAGCAAGCTGAATCCTATAATATTCGATTATCAAGCGTACCCTTACGCCGTGTAGATTGCGTCAAGGATCTTGGGGTACTGCTGGACTCTAATTGACTTTCAAACAGCATGTTTCATTCGTTGTCGACAAGGCCTACAGAAACCTGGGATTCATTATGCGTATCGCCAAAAACTTGAATGATATTTTCTTCTGTGCGTTGCTTCGCTCCAACCTCGAGTATTGCGCACCCGTATGGATCCCGTATTACCAAAACGGTGTCAGTCGAATAGAGTCGGTGCAACGGAGATTCATTCGCTTTGCCCTCCGTAGGTTACCATGGAATAATGCGTTCCGGCTACCAAGCTACGAACAGCGCTGCAGATTAATCAACTTAGACACCCTGCAAACACGTCGGGACGTAACTAGAGCCGTCTTCCTATCAGATGTTCTGACATCCCGGATTGACTGTCCTTGGATTCTAGAAAGACTCGACATCTTAACTCGACCTGGCTTAACGCGGAACAATTCCTTCTTACATATACCGCACCGGCGAACTCATTACAGTACTTTCAGTACTACAACCGGCTTACAACGGAACTTCAACCGTTTTGTGTCCTACTTCGACTTTGACGTCAGTCGCAACGTGCTGAAAACCCGATTTAGAACTCTTGCTATTAGTTTTTAAGTAGTCAGCAGGATAAAAAAAAATCTGTTCACTTTTAATTAATAAACAAATAAACAAGTATTAATAGTGCTTAGGGGGTCAGTCCCGGCGCTCCCGGCGTAGTGATTAGCATTCACGCCTCTCACGCCGAGGACCCAGGTTCAAATCCCAACCCCACAGAAGGCACGAATGACCCAAGCTGGTTAAAGTGACTATAATCTAACAAAAAAAAGTGCTTAGGGAAATTTTGTCGACCCAGAAAACATGGATCGAGGGGTTCGAAAACCGAAAGCCGCAGCGGCAACAAAAAGAGTGGTCAACGCTTTCAAGCGGAACCCCAACCTCTTCGTCCGAGATATCGCAAACAAGTTTGGAATGATGGGTAGTATGCCATCCGGACCTGGAGACTTCATTGGTTCAAACGAGCTGAGCGCCCAATTGATTGAAGCTTCCGTAAACAGTCGGCGTGCAAGTAAAATCGAATCGTTTGACACATTGCGTGATGAATCAAGTTGCTGCTGCCCATCGACCTCGCTTTCAGGGAAATGCGTTTTCATTAGAATCTCCAACGTAGTAACAGTGAGACTGTCATCCTCTTTTTTCAATTGCAAAATTCATGGAAAAGCTATCAAATCTCCGCAACATATGAATTTTTCTAAAAAACCATTCTCTATTTTATTTTTAGGGAAACTTCTGGTTGTAATGAATACCGCTTTAAACTGGCTGTTGAGCAGAGTTGGAAATATTTGTTGATTGTTTAAATTTGAAATTTTGCTGTTTTCATAGGCTTAGGAGAAACTATTTTCCTTTGCAAGTAGGCGTCTGATTTGTATCTAAGAACCACTACCAGAAGTAATTGTCATTATTTGATTAATATCTTTGGTCCAGCATGGTGCTAGGCTTCGAATGAAGTGCACTGTATAGGTGGACGTTGTCCTCCAAATATCAAAGGATTCTAATAGCCCTTTATCGAAGAACTTTTGTTTTGTATTAAAACTCGCCGGACCAATGCAAAACAGGCATTCCGAGTCATCTTTTTCTACATCGCTGAATCAATAGATATAATTTGGGACCTCGGACCTAGGTTTTGCGTTTTTGATCTTTTACTGGAATGTAGTGTTCACGGAATTAGTACATTTACTTGGTGAATGACCAACTGGTTAAAACCACATTAAACAACAATAAAAAAAAATAGTACATTTCGGTGCTTATTTATTATCTTTCAGGGAACGTAGTTTTGGGGAAATGGTTTTCAGGGAGCACTTTTCCCCTATGGAATAACAGCTTGACTGAAATGTTTTTACGAATAATTACTTGATACGCTGCGATCTAGTAGTAAAATGATTATGAAATAATTCTTGGCTTCAAAAGAAATTATTTTGTGAAATACTTTGAGCACGAACAGCAACGTTATTACAAAAGTTCGTATCAAGTTACTAGTTTTTATCAAACACTGTATAAGTAAACTATGACACGAAACAGTTAAGGTAGCCACAATTTCTATTTATAGATTTATAGAAAAATATCGATTTTTTTTTTATTTTTTGACTAGCATTAGTAAATAGGTAACTGATTTATCATTAAATTATCCTTCACAGATGACAATACTATTAAGAATGGAGGATAAGATGAACCGACAGTTAACATGTCCTATTTCGCCGGACGATTCAGCCGTTGCGCTTTCGCATGAACTGGTACATCTCGGGTTTATTCATGAGGTACGTTTTTTTCTTGAACTCTAATTGATTTCCGTAATGTAACCTCCATTGTTTGTTACGTTTTGCAGACGGATCGTGAAAAGCTAGCCACCATGATCGAGGACACGCTTCGAAATAAACAGCAGCAACTACTGGGGGCGGCAGCGAAAATGCAATCGGCGGCAGCCCAGGCCGGTGAACGTTTGGTGTCCTCTGACGGGGGTAGCAGCAGTGGCATATCCGGGTCGGACGTAGTCACGGCGTCCTCCGCCAGCAATCACCTTCACCATCATGTTCCTGTAAATTCGGCCAGTTAGTAATCCTTTCTTCTTCTCACCCCCCCTCAAAGTGACTCTGTTGTCTTCTCACGTAGTTTGTTCGTGTATACTGGGTCATGTTTATTTCTTATATTATTCGTTGTCAATGTCCGTTGAGCGTCTGACTCCCTTTTTGTACTTTGTTTATGTTTCATTTTTATCGGTTTCTGTGTTCCTGTATGATTATTCCAGTTGTGTTCTAACTGACATGGCTCAACAATTCCTGCCCCGCATAATTGCAAAACATCTGCACATAGTCCATGCTAATACCTGCTAGGTAATCTACTCACGCTGCGATGCTGCGCACCCTAAACCAGTGATTGAGAACATGCAGCACAATACCGAACGCTATACTGATATTATCCCACAATTTAACCACGGAGAAAACCCACATGCTAACACGATGATGTCGCTTTGGGTGGTGCAACGCTCCGGACATTTCTAGCTGTGGTGTGCTGCGTTTATTGCGAAAAGGAACATAATATATTTATTCAGCTGTTGTTGCGCAAAACCAGAATCATATAGATAACCCAAATAACCAAATGCGGCCGACCGAAAATTTGTGTGAGAATAAGCTTAACGTATTTTATTGGCAATAAACTAGACCAACTGTGCATATCAGAGTGAGCAGAGAAAAGATTGTAACATCTATTTGATACAATGAAATACAAGCAACTGCAGCGAGACAGAATAGAGGATAGACGCAAAAGAAAGACATGCAATAAAAATATACACGAATATATTTATATTTTTTTAAAATTGCAATTCTTTTTAATTACTGTTCGAATTTTTGTTTTGATTCACCTTCGTTATGTCTTTTGTTTGGGCTCTGGGTTTGGTTTGTGTATTTTCGTTGATTATCTGCGTCATTTATGGGTTTTACCCAAAAATTTGTGGTTATTTCGTAGGTTGGTTGCATGTTATGTTCTTTATAAGAGTTTTAAAATAACCATAGGACAAACTGTGAATTACAATTGATATTGATGAAAAAATGAATCGGAAACGATTTTCCGTAAAAGAAATAATTCCATAATTTGTTCTACCCTTCCGTGACGCACAATTAAAACAATCTAATGGAGTACAGTGCTCCATAATATCGATCTATGTTCACCAAGTATTGTAGAATAAGCAACTCTAGTACTAATCTAATCTGTTTTCTAAAACCATCATCAACATTTCTCAGGTTATGAGCGTGGATGGAAAGTAGCAGATACGGAACCACTACTGGTTACCATGCCAGTTATCATGGAAACGTCCGGAATCAGTGTAAATAGCTTAGATGCGGCGCTTTTTGCCAGTTTGGATGATGCTGAAGAGGCTTGCGAGCAGCAGGACGAAGAACTTGAAGCGCTAGAAGCGTCCACCAGAACAGCAGAGGACGATGATCAGTACGATCCCGAACCCACACTGGACTACGATGACAATGATGTCGCCACAATGAAGGCGTCGATGCATCGACAGTCCCTAACCTCCACTAGAACTTCCATTGTTCCGGAAGGCGAGCTGTGCCGTAGTGAGATGATAGAATCGTACGAGGCTACCGATTAAAAATAAACGCTGGATGTAATCGTCTCTGTTAGAGCACTCCTACCAAGTAAGCATTAATTTCTATTTTGTACATTAATAAAATGAGACAAAAGGATATCAAATGAATTGCTATGTAATTACATAAAAAAAAACAATTTAATGGAATAATCCACTGAGATACGTACACTTAATCATGCCATTGATGCAAAAATAGACGACAGGAAATGAAAATGATCTTCATTGTTTATTTGTCTAAGCAATTAAAACGGTGCAGAATAGAATGCTTCTGTAATTTTGTTTATTGTGCTTAAAAATCTTCTTTTTGTGAATTCATAACAGAAATAAACAGAAAAAACCGTGTAGGAAATGATAAAATAAAACAAGGGAAAATGAAAACCTCTCTAATCAATCATCATAGTCAATCGTCTCAGTTGGATCAGCAAAAAAAAACTTACTCTCGTGTAGTTATAATAATAAAGTCTAATCAAGTCATCATCAGTATAACACGACAACACAGTGCAGCCATTTTTAAAATACGAAAATAGCGAAAACGAACACTAGAGGAAAAAAATTATGTAAAACTCAGAAAAACACTAGAAGGTACACCCTTTTAAATCGGAAACCCCCCAAATACAACCTAATCGCACACAGCAGTGTATAGCCAACCTATATAAGTGCTGGTTTGCTGAGCCGTACTGGCGAATAATGGAAGAAGAAAAAGAAGAAGAGGTAGGGCAGTGAATTTGAAAAAAAAAGTCATTTAACTATAAAAAAGCGAAAAAATCAGCTTGCGAGCAACCACAAAACGCGTGAACATAATAAAAAAGCAAATAAAGAATGCATCAAAAAGGCGAACAAACGTTTGTGATTTAGAAATTTATTTATGTTATGTTATTAATCTTTGCAATATGATATTCAAATATTAAAGCTAAAATACGACGAATACGGTTGGGAAAATTGAGAACAGTTCGCGCGTACGATTTTTTTTTTTGCAGTTAGAAAATCGAAAGCTGCTTGAACAGAAGTTGTTGAACCTTTCGTGAGTTTTTTTAGAACAACAACAAAAAATTGAACTGAAATTGATGGATGCGTCATCCATACGTGGATGCGTCATCAGACGTGGAACAAGAATGAACAATTTAATTTTTGTGTAAACATACAACATATATTGTCCAGAGTTCTGCCCAGTGATAGTTTTGTGTAAGGCCTACAACACGCCTCCAACCTGACTATGTACTCCCTTTTTACAGCTGCAACTCGCATTTAACCTTCACTTCACATAGCAAAATTGAGAGCGCCTACCTCAGTCCATCCGGACATTCAGTCTATTTGGAGCCCCCAGCATCATCCAAATCAGCCTGAAATTAAATAAAAAAGAAAACTTTTCCAATTCTCCCATATCTGTTGCAGAGTAATTTGATCCATCCTGGAGTAAGCCTCTCGAAACCTGCTTGGTGTTTGTCGACATAAACCTCCGGTAATCATCTCGTGTTAATGAATAGGATAAAGAAGAGTACATAAGGTAATCCTTTTTTGAACGGTACCATTGTTGCTACGCCAATCTCTTCAATCGTTAGCTTGGTAAAATGTTTCAGCCGTTCCAACCGAAGAAAACTGATTCTAACAAACTATTTTCAAGATAAAACTATAAAGAAGAAAAGGTGATATATTACAAATCGAATTAAGGAGAACTCGCTGCGCAAGCAACAAGTACTGGTCCTAACTGGAAGAACTACGTTAGATTGATTTTCATAATGAGACTCGGACTTAGAGTCAAACTTGGACTTGGACCTGGATCTGGATCTGAAACTGGACCTGGATCCAGATCCAGAGCTGAACTTGAGCGTAGACCTTGACTAGGACGTGGTATTGGTCTTGAACTTCAACAGAAACTTAAGGAATAAGTTTTGAACAGAGAATTGGACGTGAACAAAGCCTTGACTATACGCTATGACTAGTCGACCTGCATTTTTCTATGCGCATGATGTACCTATTAGAATTATTGAATCAAATGTGTAACGTGAGCGCATATATCGCCTCAGCAACGATATCTAAGGTAGATTACCACTCGGGACTCGGGAGGCTAATGATCGAGAAGGAGCTAATGACGAAAGCAGACGAGAACGTAGACCTACAGAGAAATAAACATTGTTGCATTCTTCGCACGCTGTAACAGTCCTTTCAAATTAAGTCCTGCTTTGAAATGTCTCCGTATCCGTCAAATTGGTGCTTTTTAAGCTTTTTAAGTGCTTGTAAGTTGTTTTGTGGGTATCCCAATCATATAGCACGGTACTGCTACAGAGACTATAGATTACAGAGGCGCCGAGACACTCAAAAACCGCTAAATTTCGAACGAAAGCGGGGAGTTAGCTTTATTTATGATGGTACTTTGTTGTGTTTCAAAATTTAGCGGATCTTGAGTGTCTCGGCGCCTCTGTAATCTATACCCAGGTAACCAATAAGCATTTCTAATGCAATTTAAATGCAAGCCAATAAGCATTTAAGTTGCCTTAAATGCTACTTAAATGCTATTCTAGCATAATATGCGGCTACTTTACTGCTGGCCCTCTTATAGTACTGACAATGTTTGTTTGCAGCCAGTTACCGACAAGAAGAATTTAAATAGAATTGGAGTTGCCAATTTACAACAGTTACGTAGACAAAAGGCTGATAAACAGCAACCAGCGGTATATAACGCCAGGAATGCTAATATACGTTTGATTTACTGCTTATACTAATGCTTATTGGTTACCTGGGTAGTCTCTGTAGGCATAACACTCGTTTTCCATTCTTAGTACCGAATAAACCATCATTTCAAATTCGGGCTTAGTTGGGAATGTCTCCGTTTTGGTCAAAGTGGCGCTTCTTGACGAACGAAGGAGAATTCCCCGTCAAAAATACTTGCTACTTCGAGGGATACCCATGTTGCTCTTTGATATTGCTGTTGCAGTTGAAAACTAATAATCGACTCGCGACATTCGGTTTCATTCTTGTTCTGTGTGTCGCAACTACGTCGCACGTGGTGCGCTGTATAGCGCATCAATGTGCGATCACAGCGCACCACGTGCGACGTAGTTGCGACACACAGAACAAGAATAAAAGCGAATGTCGCGATTCGATTATTACGGTTTTCAACTGCAACAGCAATATTAGAGAATGTCGATCATAGATGGTACTAGCACAGACAAACAGACATAACTCTTGGAAGAAAAATCAATAAAAATTATCGTACCTCACATTTAGCCTGAACACTAGCACCATCTATGATCGATATTCCTAAATATCAAATAGCAATATGGATATCCCTCGAAGTAGCACGTATTTTTTATGGGGAATTCTTTCGTCAAAAAGCGCCACTTTGACCAAAACGGAGACATTCCCAACTAAGCCCAAATTTAAAATGACAGTTTAATCGGTACGATGAACGGAAAACGAGTGTTATGTCTATTTGTCTGTGCTTAAAGCACCGTGATTGAACTGTCATTTCAAATGTGGGCTTAGTTGCGAATATTTCCGTTTTTGGTCAAAGTGGCGCTTCTTGACGAAAGAAGGGATTCTCCATAAAAAATACTTGTGTTCAGGCAAAACGTGTGGTACGATAATTTTTGTTGATTTTGCTTCCAAGAGTTATATCTGTTTGTCTGTGCTTTTAATTTGAACAACTGGTAGCCCGAAATATGCTGAAACTTGTGTGTGTGCAGGGCGGCCAGCCTGCTCTTTGTTATTGTTTTGGTGGTTTGTTTTAGTTGGCAGTTGCAAGTGCGAATATTGCATTTTCCGATCGGATTTCTATCTTAATCGTTAGGAAAACGAAATGCGAAACCGATTAAATACGCTAGGTCAGTACAAACAAATCGTGTTTGAGTGCATTGTATGCAGAAACAAGTGATGTCATGTTGAGAATGACATTTGAACCATTTTTAATTTGCACGTCGTGCAAACCAGCAGCACAGACAAACAGACATAACTCTTGGAAGAAAAATCAACAAAAATAATCGTACCTCACATTTAGCCTGAACACTAGCACCATCTATGTTCGACATTCCCAAATATCAAATAGCAATATGGGTGTCCCTCGAAGTAGCAAGTATTTTTTATGAGGAATTCCCCTTCTTTCGTCATAAAGCGCCACTTTGACCAAAACGGAGACATTCCCAACTAAGCCCAAATTTGAAATGACGGTTTTATCGGTACGATGAATGGAAAACGAGTGTTATGTCTGTTTGTCTGTGTTAAAAGGTAACCCCGTTAGTTTGCATGAGGAATCGTTCAAACGAACGGGGGTCTACTGTAGATAATAACTCCATCAGGGCGAACTCAACGCTCCTTCAATGAATGTCAAAATATTGTGCCCACTTTTGCTCAATATCCGCCATTATCGCTCGTGGAAAGCTGGATAGGGAAAAGCAATATATTTTCAAGTGTCTTGCCCCTCGGTTTTGGTTTACAAAACCTCCAAAATTATTAGAAAAATAATGCGATATTCTCGGACAAAACGAAATAACGATCCGTGCGTATCAAAAACCGACTTTGTGAACGGTTACGCTGGTGCTGGTTATCTTTACCTCCGTCGATTGTTCTTTGATGTTGAAAACAAACGTCAAAATGTACACACAAAAGAAAATGAAAAAATTTAACGAATATCGGAAGCCCGGTCACACTCTCACTTTATCTCGTAAAGAACTGTCAACGCATAAGTGATAACAAACCCGAAAATATCTTCTATCCTTTTCATCCTTCAAGCAACATTGTGGTGAGGTGACTGATGATTGTAAAAAAACGAGCATTCATTGATGAAGAGAGAAGTTTCGTAACTCATGCTCGGTGTATCTACGAAAGCATAACAAAAGGGACAGCTACCGATTAAAATTGTGCAAAGCGAACTCGGTGGGGGAGTTTTGTTTTCCCCGGTAACAAAATCGCTCTTGATCCGTGCCCAGGAAAGGTTTTCATTTTGTTCACTTCTGTTTTTGGCAAAATTTCAAGTATACATGTAAAATTTACTTTAGAAATTACGCACGGTTTTGCAGACAGGTGAAATAGTTCCGCTATGTGAAAAAAGTGTATCAAAGGGAAGGTGCATTACATTTTATGTTGATTTTATGCTGCGTAGCTGTATGTAGCATTGACCCCCAACGGATAGACGCTGTGAATAAGATCGTGGGAGCCTGATTAAATAGGAGATTGTTTTTGATCAGCACAGAACCAGCTTTGCCTAACCGAACAGGTCTACTGTGAGATAAATACGAGGAAGAGAAAATTTCAGTCTATTGATTGTGTAAGTCTTCTTTTTATTGATGATGTTTTTTAGCATTATCTTATCGCAAACAAATTCTCGTTGTCTATCTTGCAGCGTGTCAGTAAATGTTCAGACGGTGGATATAGGGATAAAATCGACGTCATGGTGGCGTGGTCCTCGACGCACCGACGACACGTACGCATTCTGCTAGTGGGAGACCAAGGTGTCGGAAAAACTTCACTCATTCTATCTCTGGTCAGCGAAGAGTTTCCCGAGGATGTTCCAACTAAAGCGGAAGAAATTACAATTCCGGCAGATGTTACCCCAGAACAGGTCCCTACTAATATAGTCGATTACTCTGGTATGTGGATAGAATTGGTTCTGGGGATAATAGAAATAATCCGTTCTCTTTCCATCCATACAGCTACAGAACAATCGGACGATGTCTTGGCGGAGGAAATTCAAAAGGCACACGTCGTGTGCATTGTCTACTCGGTGGAGTGCGATGAATCGCTGGATCGCATAACATCGCACTGGTTACCCGTGATTCGAGAATGCTCCGGCGATCAACGCAAACCGGTAGTATTGGTTGGCAACAAAGTAGATCTTATCGATTACTCCACGATAGATGTAAGTGAATTATAAAATTTAAACAATAGTGCTGCGTGCTCAAATAAACATCCTCTTCGTTTCAGCATGTCCTATCCATTATGGAAGATTTTCCAGAAGTTGAAAGTTGCGTCGAATGCTCCGCCAAAACGTTGCACAATATATCGGAAATGTTTTATTACGCTCAAAAGGCGGTTTTGCATCCGACAGCCCCACTTTATATTATGGAAGATCAAGACGTAAGTGCTTAGTATGATGGTCAATATTTTCACACATAGCATCCATCTTTTCAGTTAACTGAGCCCTGCAAAAAAGCTCTCGTGCGAATATTTAAGGTGTGTGATATTGACGGCGATGGTTTGCTCAACGATTACGAGTTGAACCACTTCCAGCGACGATGTTTCAACGCACCCCTGCAGCCCCAAGTATTGGATGAGGTGAAAGCAGTACTAATGAAAAACACTCCTGATGGCATTCGAAATGATTCTGTCACATTGAAAGGCTTCCTGTTTCTGCACTGTTTATTCATTCAACGGGGGAGAAACGAAACTACTTGGGCAGTGTTGCGTCGGTTCGGATACAATGAAAGCCTTGAAATGAGTCAGGAATACTTGCATCCGCCAGTCAAAATTCCTCCAGGCAGCAGCACTGAATTGTCACACCGTGGACAGCAGTTTTTAATCTCGTTGTTCGAAAGGAGTGATCGAGACGGAGATGGGGCTCTATCGCCGGAAGAATTTCGAGTAGTGTTCAGTGCTTGTCCTTGTCCTCCCTTTTCTACCGATATTAAGCGAACCGTTCCAACTAATGAAAATGGCTGGCCAACGCTGCATGGGTGGATGTGCCGCTGGACGTTGATGACTCTGGTTGATCTAAACAAAACGCTGGAGTATCTGGCTTATCTAGGATTCAATGTTCACGAAAATGAATCACAACTAGCCGCAATACATATCACCCGCGAGCGAAGGATTGATCTAGCTAAAAAGCAAAACAGTCGATCCGTGTACATGTGTCATGTTATTGGTCCTAAAGGTTCTGGTAAAACGGCGTTCTGTCGGGCTTTTTTAGCGGAAGATATGAGAGTATGTTTTTTTAGTGTTTAAGTTTCCGTGAAACACTTAATAGTTTACTATTTTTTCAGAAACTGACCGACAAAGAAATACGCGGGAGTAATCAATTTGCTATCAATACAGTTCAAGTGTACGGACAGGAGAAATATCTCGTTCTTCGAGATATCGATGTTCGTCAGGTGCTAGATCCGTTACAACCTAGTGAAGTGAACTGCGATGTGGCCTGTTTGGTATACGATATCAACGATGAAAAATCCTTCGAGTATATTGCTCGGATATATATAAAGTACTTCGCGGAAAGTAAAATACCGGTACTTATCGTGGGAGCCAAGGCTGATATGGAGGAAATACGACAGGAGTATCTGCTGCAGGCACCGGACTTTTGTCACAAGTATAAGCTACTACCACCACAGTACTTCAGCATAAAGCATAACAAGAAAGACCTTTACACGAAACTGGCGACGATGGCGGCTTTTCCGTGAGTATTTCAAATCAATTATTTTATTTTATTTTTTTTGCCAAATTTGAAGTGAATTGTATTAGGTATCCCATTTTCAAGTTGCATTCGTACATGGTTTTGGTTTGACAGTGTGTCAACGACGACTGTTAGTCGTTGGATAATTCAATAAATTTTTTTAGCAAACAGTTTAACGTCGCGTATCGATTTTATAGTTTTTAGTACTGCAAAATTATTTGAATTCGTCAACTTTTTTGTTATTTCGCAGGTATTTTTTCGCCTAGTTTGGGAGCTTTTCCGAAAATCTTTTTCGTTTCATAGTAATCGGTACACAATTGCAAGTTCTCAAATTTGGGAAAAAAACATTGCATAACAAAGAAATTATAATGACTTCAGTAAACTTTTCGGTGCTACATGATATAGATTTTAGAGAGATTGGTCGAGGGCAATTTTACATCCGATTAGGTAGTTTTATTAATCGTCTCAAGTAAAAATATCATTTATTCTAGATCCAAATCCTGCATTATAAAGATAAAACAGACTCTTCTCACAATGAGATTGTTTTACGATCGAAATAATCAAGGTGCCAACAATACTAGGGGTTTTTATTATTATTTTCCTTATCAATTTATTTCTTTCGATGCGATGGTGTAAAGACAGATACAAAACAATTGCTATTTTGCATTGTAATAATATCAATAATAATGTTCGATAACAATCATTACTGAACTCAAATTTATTAGTTGTGCATCTGAATCGACAATTACCTTGCACTTCCTATCTTTTTTGACCGAATAACCCTGTGGTAAAATAATTCGCAACAATTAAGTCACTATTCATATTAGGCTTACAGTTTATTTTTTAATACTGTAGATAGGGTTTGAAACGATTACGTGGCAATTCCTAATAGTGTAGTATATGTAGAACTCAAATATTAGTTTAACTAAAAATGTGTAAGTACAACGCACTTTTTTTTCTATCCTAGTCGTTTTCAAGCCGCGTGGATTCTTTTCTATAAACATAGATTGGTTC
Source organism: Sabethes cyaneus (assembly GCF_943734655.1). Classification (NCBI taxonomy): domain Eukaryota; kingdom Metazoa; phylum Arthropoda; class Insecta; order Diptera; family Culicidae; genus Sabethes; species Sabethes cyaneus. The sequence goes on from NC_071355.1 coordinate 164,477,497, forward strand.
AACTGTGGGAACAAACGTAAGTTTTTGTAGAAGAGAATATTCGTGTTTGCAGACTAGTAGTAATGCACTTTTATTAATCTGTATCCGTAACTATTTGTAACTAACACATTTGACAATTGATTAGATTTACATTTTCTAACTCATAGATAAATGTGTGATTATTGTTGTAACGTCTGTCTCTATATTCTATTTTCAACGCTTACCTAACATTGTCATTCAAACTAATACCTATTAAAATAACACGCAAAATTGTTTGAAAGTGTATAGCAATGGTCACTCTGGTCTAAAATATGCGATCTTGTTATTATAATGGGTGTTACGATCAAAATTTGGCCGATCAAGAATGCGTGTAAATGTCCTCTTTAAAAAACAAATTTATTTTTCTTTTGAGTGTTCAAAATATAAAATACCTAAAAGCATTTCAGCTTCCGGTCTGAATCTCAATTGCCGGTCCTTCCGTTTTACTCCTGTCGTCAGATTCTCTATAAGTCGCTTTGTCCATTTTGCTCGTCGAACGCCGGTTTGCCTTAAATTGCTTCTCGTTTCAAACAGTTTTCTCGATTGTTCCGTTTGACAATGGCTCTCGATCGGTTCTTGTCATTGGGTATCACCCGCATACACCGGCATACAACTGCAAGGTCTTTGTTTTGTAAAGAACAAGATGCCAAATCCGGCCAAAACAGCACTGAACAATCGTGAGTCGTTTGGGCGGAATCTGAAATGCAGCAGATGGGGCACTCATAGAAGTACTGCTAAAAAAATCGATGTTTGAAAAAACTCGTGTGATCGCCCTCAAGCAACACAAGTCAAGATCAATAATTGAAAAAGGCATATTTCCCAAAGGAAAAAAAACTACATCAGAGCGCTCTTGTGCTAATACTTTTTTTTAAGTTGGCTTCCCATCCTAAGGCAAAGCTTGATGAACAAAATTTCTCCAATTTACTCGATTGTGGGCTACCGCTCTTCAATTCCTGGGACACCACGTACTCTCCGTCAGATCTCGCTTCACGTGGTCTAAACATCTTGCTTGCTGCGCCGCTGGTCCTCTTGTCCCTACTGAATTTGAAGTGAACAGCATCTTTGCAGCGTAGTTATCCGGCATTCTTGCAACATGCCCTACCCATCGTGCCCAGCTTTTGAATACTGGGTTCACCAGAGAGTTGTGCGTGTTCCTGGTTCATCCTCCGCCTGCATACTCCGTTCTCCTGAACACCGCTGATGATCGTTCTCAGCACTCGTCTTTCGAAAACTCCGGGCACTCGCAGATCCTCCTCGAGCGTTGTGCACGTCTCATGCCCGTAGAGAACAACCGCAGAGAGAGCATTTTATACAAGGTACACTTTGCACATGGGCTTAGTGTGCTCGACCGCAATCGCTTATGAAGTCCATAGTAAGCACGAATTTCGCTGATGATGAGCCTCCGAATCTCACGGTGGTGTCATTGTCCACCAGATAGACAAATTCATCTTACTTACTTATGTGTCCATGTCCGCCGGTCCGGGAGAACAAAGGGATGAAATCAGAGATCTACACTTCTGACGGTTACCCGCCATGGCTTTTACCTGTCGCCAGGACAGGTTCTCGTCTACAGCCCGGATGTCGTTGGCTAAGCTCCGTCGCCATGAGCCTCTGGGTCTGCCTCTTCTACGCTGTCCTTGTGGATTCCAATCGAGTGCTTCTCTGCAAACCTCGTTCGCTCCTTTCTTCAAGGTGTGTCCGATCCACTTCCACCTACGTTCACGAATTTCTGTGGCTATCGGCCGGTGATGACACCGACGATGGAGTTCCTCATTGGATATCCAATTATCAGGCCACCAGGCACGAATGATGTATCGCAGGCACCGGTTAATGAATACCTGCAGTTTTTGCGTTGTCTCCGCTGAGACGCACCACGTTTCGCAGGCATACAGCAGTACGGATTTAACGTTTGAATTAAAGATTCGGGTTTTCGTACGTAGAGTGATCTGGTTTGAGCGCCAAATGTTTCGCAGACCTGCAAAGGCACCCCTGGCCTTCCTGATCCGTGTGGCTATATCAGTCTTGGTACCACCATCGGGCGTTGTCTGGTTACCAAGATATTGAAAGGCGTCTACCTGCTCAACTTGTTGTCCCGCTACTGTGAAGTTGGTGGAATTGTCAGTGTTCACTACCATAGACTTAGTTTTCGCTACATTGACTGTGAGACCTGCTGCCTGGGAGCTCTCGGAGAGGTCATCTAACTTGCTCTGCATGTCGTTTCGGCGTTGTGCGAGCAAGACAATGTCGTCGGCTAGGTCGAGGTCATTTAGCTGCTCCATCGTTAGAGGATTCCAAGGCAATCCTCGATTTGGTCTACTGTCAATTGCTCCAACTAATATCTCATCCATAACGATGAGAAACAGAAGCGGTGATAAAATGCAGCCCTGTCTCACGCCAGCAGTAACCCTTATGGGGTCGGACAAGACGCCGTCGTGCAAAACCTTGCACGAGAACGCCTCGTACTGAGCCTCGATGAGATGGACTAGCTTATCTGGAACTCCTCTACGCCTAAGTGCGCCCCAGATGTTTTCGTGATTGAGTCGGTCGAACATCTTTTCGAAGTCAACGAACACCAGCAGAAGAGAGTCCTGGAATTCGTTGATCTGCTCCAATATAATGCGGAGCGTTGTGATATGGTCTACACATGATCGGCCAGCACGGAATCCAGCTTGCTGCCGCCGGAGAGTAGCGTCGATCTTCTCCTGGATCCGGTTGAGGATTACCTTACAGAGTACTTTGAGAGTAATACAGAGCAACGTGATGCCACGCCAGTTACCGCATTCCGTTAGGTCTCCTTTCTTAGGGACTTTGACCAATATGCCCTGCATCCAGTCCACCGGAAAAGTTGCGGTTTCCCAAATATTGCTGAAAAGCTGATGCATCATCTGGGCTGACAAAGATGGGTCAGCTTTGAGCATTTCGGCTGAAATACGATCTATCCCTGGCGCTCTATTGGATTTCATACTCTTGATGGCTGCTACAATTTCATCCAGCGATGGCGCCTCCGAGTTCACGCGATTTATTCGACGAACTGTAGGCGTCGTACGCTGCTGATTTTGTTGGTCTCTGACATTTGAAACTCGGAAGAGTTGTTCAAAATGTTCAGTCCATCGCTTACGCTGTTCTGTACGGTCAGTCAATAGCTGACCAGCTCTGTCCTTTAGCGGCATCTTTGTATTCATCCTGGCACCACTAAGGCGGCGAGAAATATCGTACAACAAACGGATATCACCATTGGCGGCGGCGGTTTCTCCTTGTTCGGCTAGGGAGTTAGTCCAGGCTCTCTTGTCCCGCCTACAAGCACGTTTAACAGCCCTCTCCAGTTCGGCGTATCGTTGACGGGCAGTTGTCTTAGCCGATCTGGTCCGCGCTCGCTCAATGCCGGCGTTCGCCTCTCCGCTCGTCGATCTTCCTCCAAGTTTCATCCTAAATCCACTCCCTCCGCCCACTGCGCGCTTTGCCGAGGGTTTCATCACTGGTCGTGATGAAGGCGTTCTTGATGCCGGTCCATTGCTTTTCGACGGTTCCACCTGGTGGCAACTCCGAGGCTCGAGATTCAAGTTGTTCAACAAAGGCCCTTTTCACCTCAGGATTCTTCAATCGGCGGACGTCGTAGCGGCACCCAACTTTCTCCTCCCGTCGTTGGACACGTGCGACGCGCAGACGTATCTCAGCGATAACAAGATGATGGTCGGATGCAATGTCAGCGCTGCGTTTGTTGCGTACGTCATCTTTGTTCATCGTTCATTGCTCATAATTTTTTCTTTCTTTCATCGCGATCGTGACGTAAACTCTTTGTTTTTGAAAGGGAGTAAGTGTATGATGCAAAAAAAAATTAATTGGATGAATTGGAAAATTTCGATATATTGACTAAAATATACCGGGTTATTCAATGGCTGGTGGGAATTGACCTAACATCTCTCGATTGCCGGCCAAGTATACCTCTATACCATTGCCACACCCTCCTATTAGGTAGTCTAATATCTAGCTGCGGTGATGGTAGATGACTAGACTTACTCTGAACGATGACAGCAACGCACTGACCGAGTAGATAACCGTCTATCTTCTCTGCGGCAGAAACAAGAGCAGTCACACCAAAAACCACCAATATTGTCGCTGAGAAAGCGTGTGGAATGGTAAAATTGGTAGAGCTCAACCAAACTAGATAAACTAGAAACTGAATGTGGCCTTGAGTTCCGTCATTCGACAATCTAGCTTAAACAGAATTTCCAACAAAAGTTTTTTATTATTTCTGTGAGCATACAACAATGTATACCGAACGAAATGATGAGATGATACTTTCTAAACTAAGAAATCTGAACCTAAGCTTAAATTGTTCTTTTCTAAAAGGTCATGAAAACGTGTTTTATTATTATAAAATGTATATTCACGATAGCTAATACCTTTTCGGTTACTATATTTCATTTCATTCACCATCTATCCATAGTGCACTTACATCTTATCTACATTTAAGAATCACTTACTAACAGCACCCGCGAAATATGCACGACTTTTAAAATCAAATACCTGTGTAAAACACACAATAAAGTCAGTAGTTCGAAATGCAATTGGGTTTGATTCTGTCTGAAATCTGCTTAAAGCTGTGCAATTCTATCTTTCTTCTTTCAGCCACCTAAAGCAATTCGGGCTCATTTCCAGCGATCCACTACTTTGGTGGAAAACAGGACTCGGAATAGCGGCAGTAACTATCGTTGGATTCTTTGTAGTAAAAGCGTTTCACGGTTCAAGCTCACACGCGCGGTAAATTTTGTCTGTAGTCTGTAGACATAGTTGAAATACCGTTAAGAGCAGTCAATAACTTATGACTGCTAGTACGGAGCAAATGAATGAACCTTGCAATGTTCTAAGTAGAGATAGTTTTATTTTTACGGGCATTTGTCGTCGTGAAAATTACACTTAAAATAGGCAGTTCCTTATTATCCAAAATATTTTACGTTCAAAAATTTCGGAAATATGTAAATATTGAACGGTAACCTAATTCGTCATTGCTGTCACTAAAATAGCTCAAAATTTTATGTACTGTTAAAAATATCTTATTTTTGCTTTCTTTTATTCGCCGCTACATTATACATCGGAAGGCTTAACCTTATCGATCATACCTAAGAATAATATATTAGTAATATTTAGGCTGATACAACTCGAAAGTTATTTGTCGCATAGTGAAAGCGCTCTATAATTTATTTCGGTAAAAAATAAAAAAATATTGGCACCAGTTTTATTTCTAAAGAGCAAAAACAACGCTGTGTTTTAAAATTCTATAATAAACCTGTTGCGTTAAAATCCGTACCTAGATTATTAGCACTAGGCTATTAAATGTAACTATCTAAACAGGCAGTTTGGCGTACCATAAGCGATTGATACCTAAAATCATACACTGTAATTAGTCCGATTACTACTCAAACAATATATTGCGATATAGAAACATTTTACACAATTAATTGGGAAAGAAAACAGCCGTTACCTGAACTGAAGATATGCAACCAGTTGGAGAAGCTGCTTTCGTTGCTGCTGAATCTTCTACACCCCTGACTTGTCGAACCGCTGTCCTGATTAAATTCCATTATTCATTCTATTTCCGACTGATACGTATTTCGCCTACGACTTGCTGGTTTCATCAGTGTCAACTATTCCTACATTTCTGTTTAAAAAAACTAATTGAATTTTTATAACGGTGGTTTTTTACAATTAAGGTAGAAGACGGTAGAAGAAAGTAATGAAACATTAAAGATTGTGATGGTATTCCAAACAGAACGGAAACTCGTTCGGGAAGAGGAAAGAGCGAATTGTCATTGAAGCAACGCTTAAGAAGTTGTGTACCGCGCGTTTTTGTCCAAGCTGGGGGATCCATGGATCGAACCAAGCTATAATCGGAGCATTCCAACGGAATTCGAACCCGCTACTCCTTCCCAGGCTCTGTGACTCGCCGGTAGTAGCGGACTTGACAAAAGGGAGACTCAACAACTCCATTAATAAGCGAACGATGTACTTCACTCTCCACCAACACTGGTGGTTTGAGCTATTTTTAGATACAAATTATGCCTCTTTGTTCGTCTATTACCTATAGTCAAATCGCTGGACGAGAAGTTCAATCTAACTTGTTTACTAACCGGGACGACGAAACTATGCAGACGCTTGCAGCTTACAAACTACTGCATGTTACATTATTCGTCCGTTAGTGTGTTCCAATCGGCACACTTACAATTTTTTTTCGCAAATTTTGATTCGTTTTCTGTGAATCTTTTCGGAAGGTGCTTTATACTCAAGTTTCTCCGCCGGTTTTAATAAGCTCTGTTCCATCAAATTGTCAAATCGCAATCGTACAATGGTACGTATTACGTAACGTACTTTTGTAATATAGTTTTATCAAATTTCGGGTTCTGTTCTGCTATTCGATGAACAACAGTCTCAACTACTTTTGTTTTCAATTTGAAACCAGATGTCCCATGGCAAAGAATGATACCTTGTTCCATTGCTTTGCCAATCGATTGAAACTGAAATTAGTGATAGCGACTCTGGCTGCTGATCGACATTGGTGTCGTTCGGAAATATAGCTGTATTTTGATTCAACGAGTCGTCAGCTAATTCAAGCTCATCAACGTAATTCTCAGGCTCATCGGGAACATTAGGAACTATGTTGTTTTTTTTTGATGAAAAGTTGGGCCGTTTTAAATTCATACCGTTGTTCACACTGCTGATCCTGGCCTATTGTGTTCGTATTCCAATGGGTAATTCCTGGATTTTTACCAAGAATGAACGGAAGTAGTCGATTGACAATTTGTAGCGCAGAAGGTCTATTGTCTTTAATATTACCATTTGCCTTTGAAATTCGGCGCATTTTAGCACCAATTAATTCATAACTAATGTCATAACTATTTTCGTGGAAATGGCCATAACTTGGTTATTTCTCGGCGGATTTCCGTTTTCTTCTCGGCAACCGACTGCAAATGAAGTCTAGTCTTGTGACAAAATTTGAATACCTGTTAAATTTCCATGACAAAGAAATATACAAGCAATGAAAAAAAATTAGTTTTTGACATAACCCCGGACAACCCGGAATATCTTCAGTGTCCACTAGGTACTAGCTAGAGAATTTTGAAATATTTTAGAAAAAATTCCCCGTCGAATGCAATTGGAATTGGTTTCATCTAAAACCCCCTTGATATAAACGTTCGCTCTAAAAACTGATCAAGCGTCACACACAATTGACGGTTAAATTGAAAAAAAAAGCAAAAAAACTGAATACGTTTCCTCTTGCTCAGCAGCTTTGGCAATATAGCTCATATGCAACTTATCCTTCTCCAGCACTCAAAATAGACCATTTTAGTTGATACTGTCAAGCCAATTTCCTCTTCTACAATCTGGATGTTTAGAATTTGCGCTTATTCGACATGTTTTCAAAACGTTTGTTTCCGTCAAATCAAAACAACAACGTCATAGAGTGCGCGCCTTGCGCTTATGTGAAAATAAATAGAGTTACCAAATATTCAGATTAAAAATGAATTCGCTTGATCTGAACGAAGTGTTTTTCTTATTAGCGGGGGTTGAGATAACGAGCAATTCCAGCTCAAAACGCTGAAAACAACCATTTTTGACTCGACTAACGGATGACAACTAAAGTTTTGGAATTTTTTTGAGGCCCCTATACTCCACAACAAACGAGCTCAGAGAAAAATGAGATTATGTATGTGTCAGCTCTCTCTCTTCGTTTTTTGTCAATATTTTTTGTTTTGGTTATGCTTGCCTTGTTTTGCTTAAAATGACATCGAAACAAGAAGCATTTCGGGAGCGCGTTGTACACTTCTACGAACTGAATCTCGGCAAAAAGTAAACGGTACAACATTTAAAAAGCGAATATGTTGCGGCTTCGACTGTTTACTATATCCTAAGACCAGCCAAAATTATGGACGCAGAAGAATATAGTTCTCTTTCTCGTTTCTTCAACAACAAGCCCTAGGCCCCTCCCAGGGAAATTTCTTAGTTACGCCAACGGTAGTGCCTACTTCATAATAGCCTAGTATTTTTCGATGGGCCTAAGTTCCGGTGCGTTGGAGGCGTTCATGTTGGTTTCGTACCACTTCATTACATCATTTTAATATTGACACGAAGGTAGATCCGGTCAGAAGATCGTAGGACCCTCGAGTTGCTTCGATAGAGGAAGTAGATGCTTCTGTGGACACTCCTTGAGGTAGATCTGCCCGTTTACAGTCCCGATAGTCTCGAACGGCGCACTCCGTTTGCCACTTGATGTATTTCTTGGCCAAATCATGTATTTCTTGGCAAACTATGAACGTTTCTGCATCTTTACTTTCTCCGGAACATCAAACTTGTGCTGGGCGGTGAAGTACAGTAGCCCCGGAAGCTGCCGGAAGTCCGCCATGACCTCAACTCTCATCGTTCATGATGAGAGTTGAGGTTTTTCCGGGTGCTTGCGCAAAATAAATTCGCGACGTTGCTTTTCGGGTGACGTTGTTTTTTCCAATTTTCGAAAAACTGACCGCGATAAAAATAAAGTGTAAACAATACACTCTAAACTACTTCTATTGAGTTCAAGAGAAAATACTCAATGGGTAATTTTCTGCAGCGTTTCTTCTGTGGTGTAATTTGATGTGGTGACCCTTTACGTAACTGTCAAAATGAATCATCTAAGGTTGAGCTCCTCAGAAACTTGCAAAACTCGAGATTGTGACAAAGGTCATCCGAGATTCACGATTTATGTACAACACAGTTTTATTTGTGGCTATACGAAGTTTGTCGGGTCAGCTAGTGTCATATAAACTTTTATCTTAGGCCCAGCCGTTCTCAAGTTATTGCAAAATTGAAACTTACCCACACAATGAAGTGCCGATTATTAAGGCGGAACCGAAAGTGGCTCACGTTATTGTGTTAGTGCGACAAACACTGTACTGTACATCTCATGTGTTCGTTAAAATCCTAAACGTTTATTTGAATATTGCATTAGTATTGGTAATATATGTCAAATAGCGGAGCTTGCAAACATTAACAGCTGATTCGCAGCCAACCGCACTGACTACAAACATCCCGAAAAAGGGTTTGTTTTCTTTATCAAGGCATTCCGATTCAATCAAAATTAACAGCAGCAACTGAATAATGCGTATTATCACTAGGATGTTTAATTAATCCGCTTGCATCGGATTGCGTTTTTGATTCCTGCGTTTGCAAACAAAACTGTTTACTTCACTCTAAGCTCATCGATGCGGCGAAAGTTGAAAGCTCTTTAAAAGCTCATTGATGTGACGAAAGTTTGATACTGTGTTGCTGCTTTTTCGGAAATCGCTAGTTCAACGAAATATGTGCGTAACCAAATATCTATTAAACTAATTCTAAATTATACATTGGTCGCTTTTATGAACACGTAATGATCGATATGTTCAGTTAAATTTATTTTCCATTAGCAATTATGTTTTGCTGAGCATTTATTGATACATAGCAGATCGATAAATTGAATTACAAGTTTTAGGAAATTATAACAGCGCTAGCAGCACTGATTACGTGGCGAAAGCGTGCTCTGCCAATACAGATGCATTTTTAAGGCGCAAAACAATACATGCTTCGAATGGTAGCCATTTATCCAGCCTTTTTTGAGCCACTTTCGGTTTCCCCTTAAGGGAACACTTATGTCGAATTTGTTTATTCAATCCGGGTTAAACCGGATGGCCCAGCCGTTCTCAAGTTATTGCAAAATTGAAACTTACCCACACAATGAAGTGCCGATTATTAAGGGAACACTCATGTCGAATTTGTTTATTCAATCCGGGTTAAACCGGATGAATTTTATCTGTCAGATAGGAGCAAATGAACACAAAAAGTTCATCCAGTTCCAATCCGGATTGAATAAACAAATTCGACATTACATTTGCAATAACTTGAGGCAGGGTTACGTTTCTTGATCGTAGCGTTGCGAGGGGCAAAGTAGGCCCGATCTCCCGCTTCTAGTTCGCGCCGTCAACGGTTGTCTTACGCGTTTGCTTACTTTGATCCTCTTCCTTTCATATATTTGGTCCTCGATGCATTTATTTTTAGCCCAATTCTCCTATATTCCGTTCTCAGTCCGGCGTAGATTGCCTCCGCCGTCGCAAAGTTCCTGACTATGATATCAAAGCTTCTGTAAAGCCTAGGAGTTGGCTACCTTTGGTGAAAATCGTGCCTCTCGTTTCGATGACTGCTCATCGGATCACCACGATGTCAAACCTCGGATCGGATCACCCCGATGGATCAGAGCGATGTCAAACAGCATGCACGACTACTGTGTTACCTGACTCATAACGAACCCCTATTTCCGAAATTCTAAAATCTCTCATGCTTTTATTTTTGAAGTAAACATGTTATTTCTTATGTTATATAGTTGATATTTGTATGCTCTATTAGAATTTATGATCAATTAAACGAAAAACCACAAAGTTTGTGAGTTACGAGCCCCTCCCCCGTATATAACGTATATTCGTTATGAGTCATGTAACACAGTCGCCGCGCCGCGTCTTGAAGGGATTCGAGAGTGTCCCCGAGATGCGCACGAAACACGTCACTCGATCCAATGCAGCTCTGATCAGTCGCGTCAGTTTCTTCAAAAACCCGTGTTCGTGCATTATCTGCCATACCTGCCCAGATAACACAAAATCGTAAAAGAAAGTTCATAATACATCGTTTTCATGTCAATTTCACATTGGAATTGTATAATAATTAGAGTATGTCAAATCGAAGTGAACAATAAGTTGTTTTGCAGTCGTGCGTGCCTTCATATACAATTCATGACTGTGAATTATAAAGCAGTATAGACGATTGCAATATTTGATTATATCTTAATCATATATTCAGGAGTATTTAGTTGCGTGTTATAAAAACTACGCAAAAAAGAATTACAAATAATTGTCAAAGCTTTCGCACGTATATCGCCTCCACTTTGGTACATATATGTTCTTATATGGCGTGAAATATAACTTTTTCGTTCAGATATGATTTCGCATACCTCAGTTGCAATCGAGATATACAAACCAAATGGTTTACTGGGTGTTCACGATCGACTATATCTTATGCTGCTTTGAAATCAATAAAGATGTGATGTATTGTCTCGTTGTATCCCCGACATTTCTACAAGATCTGTTGGATGGTAAAAATGCAGTCCGTAGCTACGTGAAGCCCGCCTGGTAATTCCCTATGAAACCTTGTGCTATCGGTGACACCCGGCGTTACAAGGTCTGGGAGGTTACCTTATAGGCGGCATTTATCAGCGTTATGCCCCGATAGTTGCAGCAGTCGAGCCGATCATTCTTTTTATAGATGGGAAGAACCACTCCATTCCTCTGGTAGTGTCTGCTTCCAAATCTTGGAAATAACCCACGTTTATAAAATTCTACCGGTAGGTGGCCCCTACTAGCCGCTTTTCTGGTCTTCAACAACCCGATTTCTTGTTTGACTTCTTGAATATCAGGTGCTGGACATTACTATCTTCCATGAGCACCTCCTAGGTTAACTTCCATTCCACTTTCTTCTACAACTTCGTCATTGAGGTGTCCATCAAATAACTGTTTCCACCTGTCGACCACCTCGCGCTCCATTTGTGATTAGATACCCTCCCTCGTCCCTACACATGTCAGGTTTTGGTGTGTAAGTAGCCCTTACGAGTTTAGTTCACCTCACAAAACTTACGCTTGTCATTAGCTCGGAATAGTTGTTCAAATTCTTCATAATTGCATTCCTCCACCTTTTGGCGCTTTTTACTCCTAAGGATTGTACTCAACTCATTCCTTGCTCGTTGATATTTGGCCAAGTTCTCCCTAGTGGTAATGCTCAGATAATTTTTTTTCTCTCCACCGTTTGTTGGCATTCCCCATCAAACCAATCATTTCGTATACTGCGAAGTTTGAAGCACCTAACTGCTCATCCAGTGTTCATTTTCACGCATAGTTCGTGGCAGATTGCGGATTATCTAGCTGGCTGATGTTCAACCGAGGAAAACGGCTTTGACGTGTCTGGCACAAATACACTGCTACTAGATGATGGTCAGGATCAATATCCCCGTAGGTAACGAATATTCTTGATGTTAGAGAAGAACATCAATCGTCCATCTATTGTAGGAATGAGGTGTTACTCGGACGCATGTCTTAAACATACTGCTTTATTATTTGGTTTGTCTGGGCAAAGTGTACAAGTAATAGGTATGTGTGCGCGTGACTGTTCAGTAATATTTGACGAAAGCTACACTTTAGCAAACTGCTATATGTTACATCTCCCTTTTCAGTCTTATGAAAAATGTCGACCAACATTTGAAAGGGGCGGATAAGCCAACTGTCAAACAGAACGGGTGAGAGTTATTTTTTGCTGGAGCAGCATAAGAAAATGAACTCTCGCTCGTTCTGTTTGACAGTTGGTTTATCCGCCCTTTTCAGATGTTAGTCGACAAATATTCAAGATCGTTTTCACTGTTTCAACTAATCTGTCTACCGCTTCTGGTCCGCGTTTTGACTTGCCGTTCATTGATGCTGGATTGTCTGGATTCAATTCATCTGGCAGGATCCCTGCAGGAGTAGTTTCCAACTGGCCGATCGAATTACTATACGGCGTTGAGTCTGTGGTCATCGATGGTAACGGCGATGACTGTATTTCCTTAATGTCCAGGCCGTAATGGCTTATCAGAAAAGTTTGTCGACCTAGCTCTACTGCTATTTCGAAATACGCCAAGGGATAACGAGTTGGCGTCGTCAAGTCAACATTTGATGGGACGTCGATTAAGAACACCCCTGCCAAGCACGCAAAATTACTTAAAACCAGCTCTCGTCGACAGGGTACCGGAAAGCGTAGAAGCCAAACGATTACTACAAAAGTAATACACGGACAGAGAAGGTAAAGGAGCTCCGGAGTTCACTAAGAGGCAGCGGGTAATGGTGCCAAACATTAGATCACGAATTTGGGAACCAGCACATATCGAACAGAAGCTTGAGCAACCAAGGTTATATTTAGTGAAACTTGCAGATGGTCAAGTCATACGCAGAAACGTCCGAGACACTAAAGAAACACAGTCGTCACCGTTGCTATCGCTGAATAGGGACCACAGACACAATGCCGTATGGTAATTCAATTCGTCCCACTTTTGACACCATGTAGGAATGAGGTGTTACTCGGACACGTGTCTTGAACATACTGCTTTATTAATTGGTGTCTTTCAGTAAGGTATACAAGCAATAGGTATATGTGTGTGAGTGACTGTTAAGTAATATTTGACGGGGCGCTACACTTTTGTACGTTGGTCAGGTGCCTCGGATCACGAGTCCTCGGGAAGCTACATAGTTAATAATCGTTGGCCGCTATCGTTCGTATCGGTGTGCAGCCTATGGGACCTATCACCGACCTATACATTTCTTCGCTATCGACTTGGGCGTTCGTATCCCTGATGGTGAGCTTGATGTCCCGTGACGAGCAGCTGGTCTTACGTTGCCTCCAGTCTCATGTAGAACGCTTTCTACTCATCGTAGAGTCTAACGTCATGCGAGCAGTGCACGTTGATGATGTTTGGAGAGGTAAACACGGAAATCAGCAGGAACAGGAAAACAATTGTGAGCTATGGTCAAGCTGTGGAGTCACTAACACAGGAAGAGGCTAAGAATGCAATCAGTGAGCTTAAATCGGTAAGGTTGCTGGGACGGACGATATCCCGACTAAACTTTTAAAAACGAAAGTGAGTTTTTAGAATCTCAAAATCTGGGGAGAAGAACGAATACCGGAGGAGTGGTTGGATGGCCTATCAAACTATCAAGATCAAGCCTGGATAAAACTATCAAAGCATTACATTGCCCAATTATCTCTGTTGGGTGCTCTCCCATATTCTGTTCTGTAGACTGAGACCGTTCACAAAGCCATTCGTCGGCGGGTACAAAGCTGGTTTTCATGAGGGTCGCTCCACGACGGATCAAATGTCTACCCTTCGTCAGTTACTAGACAAGTTCCGGGAGTATAACATGCAGACTCATCATCTGTTTGTAGACTTCAAAGGCGGTGTGCGATTCAGTCAAACGAAATGAGCTTTGGCAGAACATGTAAGAAAATGGTTTTCCGACGAAAGCAATTACGCTGATTCGTGCGACGCTGGATGTGTCAAAATCATGCGTTAGAATAGCGGCTTAGCGGGTGAGACCTCAGCCACATTCGTAGCGTTGGACAGACTGAAGCAAGGGGATGCACTCTCTAACCTGCTATTTAAAATTGCGTTGGAAGGTGCAATACGAAGAGCAAACGTGGAAAGGAACGGAACTATGATCACGAAATTCCACATGCTTCTTGATTTTGCTGATGACATCGATATCATCGGAATCAACCGTAAAGCATTGGAAGTTCCCTTTAGGCCTTTTAAACGAGTAGCAGCGAGATTGGGACTTACCATTAACACCGCCAAAACAAAGTACATGGTTACTGGCAAGGAACGTGGGAGGCCAAAAGGTTTTGGTGCTGAGATGGAACTGGATGAGGAATAATAAGAATTAGTTGAGGAATTCATACACCTTAGTACGCTCGTGACATGTGACAACGATGTAAGCCACGAAGTAAAACGATGAATTGCAGCCGCGAGTCGGGCTTTCTACGGGATAAGAGCCAGCTGAAAGGAAAGCTAAAGGAAACTGATCGACAAGTGCTTTGGATTTTTGAGGGTAAAATTCTCCTATCTGTACTTGGTAGCAAAATGTAAAATGGAGTAGTGTGGCTCAAAAGCATGAACCACGAGCTGTATCAAATATACAAATCTGCAGATACTGTAAAGTTAGTACAACGCGGCCGCCTGCGGTGGGCTGAAAAGTAGAAAACCAGGAAGAGGAGAACAGCAGTCCAAAATCGAATTCGTTCGGCACAGGATCCATAAGGGACCGGTCCCACTAAAGTAGACAGACTTTGGAATGTATCTATAGATAGCATCAAGGTGTCAGTCATCATAGTTTACAGTGGACATAGAGATTAATAAACTAATTTATTATGAGTTACAACTGAAATTCAAAAATTTCATTGTCACTATCGATTTCCTCATCATCTTCATCCTCATCGTCAGTAGTCTCGTACTCGGATTCCTCGTACTCATCTTCATCGCCTTCGCTATCGTCGGTGCTCCAAGCTTCCTCCAAGCTGTAATCGATGCCACCAATAATCTCTGACCTATTTTCGCGACCATCACCGCCCCCATCACCGTCCTCCACGCCCTGAATGGCGATTCGTTCTGCGTGAATGTTAATTTCAACTTCCCACCGGAAGTTGAGTATCATGAATCCAACCGTAATCAGAACCGGCAAAGTTACCCGACTTTTCCAGGCAAGATCAGTGAGAAACATAAAAGTTCTTCCGAACGTACCGCTCATGATTGGAAAGATTGGCTAAAGCTGAGGGATTCGGATTGTTTTTCAGTTTTCAGACCTCTGAAACGATAAGAGCAATAAATAAAAAAAAACAATAACTTTTAGCTACAATGCATATATATTGATTACATATATGAAGATTCAAAACAGCATTTACACAGTAGAAAGCAACAAAAAAGTAACAAATAACAAAAGGAATGATTCAATCATAATAGTCAACGTGATCTCCTGATTTAAAGTGACCGGCCTCAAGAATGGTCAAAAACTTCTCCGTTGTTTGTTGAGTCGTAAGAATTGTGGTTGTATCGCGAAGGCCTTTAAAGTAATTACGAATCTCTTCCGCATTGGAGCGGCCTTGTATATCTACGGTCATTTCGGTATCAACTGGACCGGGAGAGTAATTTAGCACAACCAGATCGCTTTCCTCATCCGCTAGAACTTTGAAGTACATTTCGCGAGCGGCCTTGCCGGCACAGTAGAATCCCATACTTTTAAATGGAATCAGACAGGCTTTCGAAGTAATATTAACTACCAATTTTTTGGCACATTCTTTGAACTTGTGTAAAAAGCAGCTGTTCAACACACCCACTGTGAACAGATTGGTTGCAAAATAGTCTTCCCATTCCTGCCGATCGTTCATGTCGGCCGCCTTCCGTTCCACATTACCAACTGTTCCAACATTATGAATAATTGCAGCCAATCCGAAGTTACCGATTGGAGTTTTCGCAAGTGACTTATCAATTATGTCATCCAACAACTGTTTGGGTGCATTACTCAAATCTACTGAGCTGGTAACCACATTGATATGCGGATTGCTCTCCAAAATCTCGGTTCTGGTCGCTTCTAGTCCTGATGCCGAACGCGCCAGTAATACGACAATGGAACCCGGTTTGAATTTACGTGACGTCTCGATTGCCATCCTCTGTCCTATACCACGTGATGCTCCCGTAACCAAAAGGTAACTGACCTGACCGAAGTCTATTGCCGTGCTGGTCATTTTGCTGAGGAAATACCGGTAATAAAAAATCGATTTCTCAGTACGCCGGAACAATAAATACCTAACTTAAATTATTTTCTTTCAGTATTTACATATTGCCAACAATTAATGTAGCGAATGCAATATAATATAGAAGCGTTAGCGTTATAAAAAGAGTGTCGATCACTTTATAGCAGTTAAATAATCACCCTGAAACGATTATCATTCTGAGTCATCAGAATGGAATTAGCGAGCTAACATCTTTCCTTAATAGGAATAGTCACGACTATTATTTTAGTATTACGAATCATGTTGCTTTATGAATTCATTCAAGGTTAAAGTCATACATGGAATAAATTAACTTTTGCTTTTGATTTTCAACTATTTCAAAAGTAGAATAGAAATACTACGAAAGTGCAATAAAATGCATGTATCACACCCACCTGCCAAGGCTGCGAATGCAACTACTAACGGCGACTAACGGCCTGATGCTAGCGGCTGGTTGAACTTTCCGTACCACTCTCTTCTCCCTCCTTACCAGTTGCTGGGGCCTCGTGCTCTTGGAGATTGCCTGGATCCGGCTCAAGATGATCGTACTTTACCAGGTTCACCAATTCAGCAGCCGACAGTGCTTGTTCTGGTTTGATAAAGCGAAGCAATTCGTAATTGTTGACTGGTTCTTCTAACTCAAGCAAATCTGAATTCAAGCGATCGAATCTTCCGTTCGTGTTATCGTTGAGTAGATGTTGCATGCAAACCTCTCGACGCTCAGCGAGTTGCTGCAGTACGCTGGGGTTCGTCTTTATTCTCTTCAATTTCCTCTCTGCAAAATTACATTGTTAGATTTCAATAGTGCCCAACACATAAATATGTTAACTAGATTATTGATTACCTAACACAGCCAGATAGTTATCCGAATCAGGTAATCTTCCCTCTTGTGGTTTCTGGATGCTTTGTTCAGAGAATCTGGTTGGTTCAAAGTTGTCTTCAAACTGCAGCAACGATGGATTCGAATCACTTTGCTGATTAATATCGCTAGACGAATTAATGCTGCTACTCCACGGGTCAGTCACATTCATTATCTGCCACTAACCCCAGCACACCTCCTAGTAGTAGTTATCACAATTTAGTAACAAAAAATAATCGTCTATGTGGAGACGAACTGTGTAATCACGTTTTACTGGAGAGAATTTCCAGTTATTTTCCAAGGTTTTTATGCGACACGAAAATAATCGAATGCATTACAATTTGACAGCAAACGATGACGATGACTGCAAGCAAGCAAGGCGAGAAAAATAGGCCAATTGGGGCAAGAGTAACTTTCGGCGAAGAAAGCCACGGTACACTCAAAATATTCTGCACATAACTAATGGTAAATTTCCATATGAAATTCCAGATGATTATCATGTGCCGCATTTATGCACAATCCGCCTAGAAATGCACATAAAAATTATACGGATATGAATAGTATGTGCAATTATACACATAAAAAATATACGCATATGAATAGCATGTGCAAAAGTTTCGCGTACCCATAAATTATAACTGTTTGGCATATAAAGTTCGTTGACTGGGCACATTGCAAAAATCTATGTGTGGGACACATAGAAATTATACGAAAAGTTTTCTCAGTGTAACGTTGGTAACGTGAATGAGATTACCACGACTAATTTGTCAGTTCCTCTTCAGTTGTTCCCAGCTAGAGTGACTATATACAGAGTGGCAACAAGTCATCCCAAATGTATGCAATGCGGTTTTTTCAAGGCTTTTCTTTCTCTTTCCTGCATACGCGTTGGATAGGTCGTCTGCTCGATTGGAATGACACTGACAGATAATTATCATTCCAATTTTGACATTGTCGCCACTCTGTATATAGTCACTCTATTCCCAGCCACTTGTAAATCTGTCTTCTATTCAGCTTTTTACGAGCCATAATGGCGGACGTGTTCGTAATATTTGAACAGCATTTTTGACATTTCCCTAATACATCGCACGTTTTCTTTCCGTACATTCCTTTAGTTTTACCGTGAACGCGCGGAAAGAAAACGTGCGATGTATTGGGGAAATGTCAAAAATGCTGTTCAATTATTACGAACACGTCCGCCATTATGGCTCGTAAAAAGCTGGATAGGTAATCCATATAAATAGACACAAAGCTTTTTTAACGTTTTTGAACCCCCCTGTTGATGGCCGGTCTATTCTCCATTTCAGAAATCCAGCCACTTGTACAATTGCTATCGTTCCAAATGCAAGAGAAACGCACCCCTTTACCCATTTGAACCTTTTCCTTCCCCTTTTTAGAGGCCGGTTTCTTCTTTTGTTAACCCCCTGCCGTTGCCCTGGTTCTTGCATGTCAAAAACACGCGTTTGACAAGACGTTTGATGAAGAACCTTCTAGAGTCATGACGGAACATACATTCATATTCACGTTCTTCGTCTCCCCCTTCTATCGCGTAGGTGATTATGCATCTGTTCGCTCTCCGAAAATCCTAACGAAAGAAAAACAAAGCTTTTTTCCATATATCCCTCCTCGGTGGATCCCCCATCCATTACCCCTCTATCTTGCCTCTGAGCCACCAGTGCAATGGCAATCGGTCTAAATGCAAGAAAAGCGCAACACCTTGTATATTTATTTGGACCTCCCCCCTTTCGTCAACCACCCAGTTCTGATTCTCTTATGTCAAGAAAAATATATGTTTTTGGCAACGCAGCTTGCGCGGCATTTGGTACAAGCGCGGAATTTCCTTTACCAGATTTATTAATTTTAGGCAAAATCTCCGAATATTAAACTGCAGCAAGGAAATTCGCGTCGCGTTGCAGATCGTTTGCACTTTATAGACGCGCCCTAAAAAACAAACCACCGGTAGATGTCAAATGGGTGAATCGTGGTTCATTTGACTCGCTGCCCGCCTCGTTCATTCCAAACGTTCCGAACTGCTGGTTTTGATTTTTCGTCTGTTAACATCTGTCATCCATCCATCGGTAAAAGGTGCGAAAAAGTGAAGCAAGCTGTATTTCAATCGTAAAAATCTAATCGGAATTAGATACATAATTTGTTGCGTTATTAGTTATTTACTCTGCCGTACTCAATTTAGCCGTTAAAAATCAATATATCAAGCTCTACGATGAGTATTACAGAAACGACCGCTCTGATTGAGTCATTGGAGTTGGCCGGTACCATGTTGGAACGGCACGACATTGCTGATTGCTCAACGCCTGGTTTACTGGAAGTGAGTTCATATTTCAAATAATGCCGATATTTCAGAACCGACGCGATCATTGTATGCCGTTTCGGTTATTGAATTCTAATTCTAACCTCTGCTGTATGTAAACAAAAAATAAAACCGGCTTATTTCCGGCGCAGGTAACTGGCATTAGACAATCCGGAGTTGCAACGGCGAGCGGCTTGAATGATTTCGATTACCAAAATCTGTCCAGCTTATCGCTGGGGTTGAAAAGTTTGAACCAACTAGCGACAATCAACAAGATTCCGATACCGCCGGAGATAATGGAACATTTCAAACGTGAGTAGCGAGCTTTTACTCTACATGTACGCAATTTCATATTGATTTATTAATGAACATTTTAAATTTCAGATATCAAATGTCACTGTATGATGGGACTTTTCCCGGAAATTGGTCGCGCTTGGTTAACTATCGATTCCGACATCTACGTAAGTGTTATCCATAACCATAATATACTTTATAGAAGGACGACAGAGAGGTTCAACCGGATTAACCAACTTGACGTTTTTTGTAGATTTGGACCTATGAACAAACAAGAGATGTTGCCTATTTCGATGGTCTCTCACACTTGATCGTGAGCGTCGGCCTGGTTGCCCCAAAACCGGGTGTTTTTATTGCAGATGTCAAATACCTGCTGGTGTTGACCACGCCGATTGAAATCGTAATTTTAGGAGTGACTTTCGGCGATTCGAATGCTTCACCTAATAGGTCGATCATGTCAGCAACTGAGGAAATGCAGCTATTGAATAAGCCTATATTTGTGCTGAACACGGATAACATTGCGATCACCTGTGTGGAAGGAACCATTGACGGACGAATTTTTCTCGGAGGACGCGACGGGTGTTTGTATGAAGTCTCGTATCAGGCAGAATCGAATTGGTTTGGCAAACGGTGCAAGAAAGTAAACCATTCGCAAGGACTGATGTCGCACTTGGTGCCTGGAATATTTAAGGTGTTTTCGGAAACCGACTCAATATCGAAAATAACTGTAGACAATAATCGACGATTATTATATACTTTAACCGAGAAAGGAGCCATAGAGGCCTGGGATATAGGCGCAGATACAAATGCAGTTAAGAGGATAGCTAGAATTTCCCAAAACGATATTGCGTCTGCAGCGGGGAATATTTTAAGAACCATTGAATCGTCCATATTCAAACCCGTCACTGCCTTGTGTGTGCTATCGCTTGAAGATTCACCACAATTCCATTTAATAGCTATAACTCAAACTGGCGTACGGTTCTACTTCTCAACAGTACCAGTACTATTTGGTGCGCAACATTCACAACATCTTCAACAGCAGCCAGGAACATTCGATCAACGGCCCCAAGGCCTCTATCTGCTGCATGTTCGTCTTCCTCCTGGTTACACTCCGAATACAACCGTGGGGAAACCAAAGCAGGTTCACTCGGCTTTCTTCAGCCAGGGTTGTTTACTGATGGTATCCACCCCACAAGCTGACCAAGATTTATTATGGTCGCTTAGCTCAGAACCTTTTCCCTCTCGTCAGAATTTGGTAGAATCATCAACTGTTATGACAATGGATGGGCAAGTATGGGCTATTGCAGAAGTCAAGCCTAAAGATAAAGTCACCGTGGAGACACCACTTCGTGCTGCTCAAGTTCCTAACAAAGTGGCGTTGCTCACCAATCAAGGCGTCCATATCGTTTCGTTGCTGAAATCGGTCGATATTCTTCAACAACTACTACTTTCCTGTCACGGTCCGCACAACGAAGCCGTTAAAGCCTATTTCCAGGTGCAAACCGAGCCACAAGCGTGTGCTACCAGTTTGTTGTTGGCCTGCATTGAAACGCTAAAAGGAACGGAGCTAGGAGATTGGGCAGCACAAGCTTTTATTTTGTATGGCGGTGAGCCGTACTTCGAAATGGCGCCCTACTTGGGTGCTCATTCAACAGCGACGCGACCATTGAGCTTTAATTCGCCGGCCGGTGCATATGCAGGTAAAATCAATTGCCTCTCTTACCCAAAACTAGCAACTTTTTTTTCTATTAACAATTAAACTATACTCTTTTTGCAGAATCACAACCCGGAGGACCAAGAATGTATATGTCGACGCCGTTTTCCGCTTCCAGACCAGCATCGTCTGTTCAGCAAAGTCTTATGCAGCAAACTCAAATTCCAGCTAGTTCTGGTGAGTACAAACTTTAATAAATCATGCAATTATGAAATAATAAAGGTACGGAAATTCCGTTCTTCCAGTATCCCCTGCTTTGAGCAACAGTTTCAATAACAATCTTCCTATGACGGCGGAGTCATCAAATTTCCACTACTCGGCTAAGCATGCCGGGCTGTACCTTCACATGTCCCGTCTATTGCGTTCAATTTGGCGCAAACGATGTATTGACGATAAGCTGCACACTACCATCAGCCAGCAGGACTGCGCCCAAATCTTGGAGGATTTGTACGCTATTAAGCGTTTTTTGGAATCCATTACGTTGACTAATTTGGTTGGCTTGGTTGGAAAAAATTTATCCAATCCTGGTGCCATTGGAGGTTCCGGGCCCAGCGGTTATCTCCATCAACAGCAGCAACATCAACAAGCATTATCAAGTCTCTCCAGTGCTATTGGAAGTGGCGTTCAAGGTTCCTATGGACAGCAAAGCTACGGAAGCCAAAACATACTGACTGGATCTGGAGTTTCACAGAAGAACACAGCTGAGGAAGCACTGGCTGAAGAGAAAAAGTCGCTAGATGCGTTGATTCGTTTAATAAGTAAGAATTTGAGTTGGTCATAGTAATATTTATTAACCTTGTTTTTTGTACAGAACATTCTTGTGAAGTTTTGGCGTTGTGGAAGATTCTCTGTGAGCACCAGTGCCATCTGTTGGTGTCCAAACTAACCAAGGAACAGCAGTCGATTCTGCAATCATGCACGTTTCGTGATCTCATACTTTCGCGCTCCGACTTGTGTGGATTGCTGATAGTAACTTTGATAAATTCTTATCTAAATGATAATGCCAGCGTGGGCTCGATTTCGTCAAAACTCCGCGAAGTTTGCCCTAACCTTTACCGACACGAAGATGCTGTGTCTCATAAGGCCGCTGAAATTCTACTGCTGTCTAAAACTTGTACCGATCCAGACGAGAAGGCAGACCGCTTGAGAACTGCTCTGCAACTGTGTAAGACTGCGGCTCCAAATCTGCCGTTAAGCTCGATCTGCCAGCAGTTTACAAATGCATCATTTTTCACCGGTGTCATTGAACTGTGTTCCATCTGTGCTGCGAAAAGTGATCCGAACGAAGCAGCGTTGCATTTCTATCGCAACAACGAGCCCGTAGAAGATCAAGAGGGATACATTGCGTTCCAGAATCGGATGAGTTGCTACAAAGAAATCAAACTGATGCTTGAGCACGTCTACGCTAATGTTTGCAGCAGTAAACCTAGCAGCATTTATCCTTCCTTGGAAAGCGCAGATCGGGATAAATTGGCCAATAATCAGGTAAGATGTTTAAAGTCCTTTTATTCCTGTAACTTCTGGTTACAAAAGTAGATTTCCAACCGGGGTTCGGATGCTTTTATTTATTTAAGTTTTTCAATCAAATGATCAAATCAAATAATATAATATAATACAAAATTTCAGCTTATATCGATCATTAGCCTGTCATTGCAAAGCCAAGATCAACTGCTGCACGTTTCCGTGTATGAGTGGCTGCTGTCGCACAATCTTTTGGGAGAATTGCTGGAAGTCGGCGAACCGTCCCTGGGAGCGTTCCTTGGCCGTGCCGTCAGCCGTACACCAGAAAATCTGGTGTTGGCTGACCTACTGTGGAAATATCACGAGCGAAATGGACAACATGCAGCTGCGGCTAAAATTCTCGACAAGTTGGCTAACATTCCCAACGAATCAATGTCCTTACAACAGCGAATCGAATATCTTGCCCGAGCCGTTATGTGCATGAGGAGCGATACTGTTGGCTATTCAGCTCACAATGGGGTCCTGCTTAAAGATCTAGAGGACAAGCTGGAGGTGGCGCAAATACAGAAGCAGGTGTTCGATGCTATGTCGATTATTCCCGATAAAAATTACACGTCCACTGCCCTAAAAATGCTCAACTCAACGCTGTACAATCTGACCCAGCTGTACGCGGATTTTGCCGAACGATTCGAACTATGGGAATGCAAATTGACCATTCTAAATTGTTCGCATCATAACGATCCACTATTGATCGAATCGGTTTGGACACACATCCTGGATAAAGAATTAGAACGACCGGACAGTAATACCGAACGATGCCGTCGGTTACTATCGAAAGTAAAAAGTTTGGCATTGGAATACGAAAGTGCAGGTCATTGCTTCCCACTCCCGTTCATCGTGCGTGAGTTGGAACTAAGATGTTTCCGTTTGAAACTATTTGACTCACCTGTTCCCGAAGCTTTGATTGAAATGAATCTGGATATCGATGGACTATTGAACATTTACGCCCGGTATGTTAAAATGCATTCTTTATATATTTTTGATTTTCATTTTTCTTTTCAATTTGCTAGATTGATATCCATGAACGAGCGTGTCTGGGTGACGGACGAAGACGAACTGTACTTGGTTAGGTCGACGGCAAAGTTACTGTCAATAATTGCCTCTCAACCGAATTTGATTCCACTGAAAGATCGCCGGAAGGTTATTGCCAAATCGCAAGATCTCATCTCCGCTTGTTTGAGCATCTTGTATACCAAACCAGATGGTCAGCCGCACGTGGACAATCTTCGCGAAACGCAATCGAAGCTAAACCGAATCCACTGCTAGCTGGCAGGAGCGTTCATTTTGGGTGTTTGACGACTATAATAGTCAAAATCTATTACGCTGCACTTCTAAATAATTATGTTTCGTATTACGCCTACCTAATTTTTGTTTGACGCTACAAGAAATTGTATGTATGAAAGTTATCACGCGTTTTGAATAAAAATATTCTTGTTGTAATGCCACTTTTAATATAACTTTTGAAAAAAAAACTATTCTTTTGTTCTAATGATTTTTTATTTCATACAGTCAGGCACCGAGAGCTAGTTTTTGCTCTTGTTTTCAAACTGCCATGAACTTACCTATGGTCCAACCATCTTGCTCGCTGTGCTTCTGGTCGTCTTGTTGCTGCCGGATTTGAGGCAAACGCCATCTTTGCAGGGTCGTCATGATTCGTTCTCCGCCTCCACACTCCGTTTTCCTATACGCTAACGAAGATCGTTCTCCGAGCACTCGTAGGTCCTCTTCGAGCATTGTCCATGTTTCATGCCCGTAGAGATCAATTGGTCTAATAAGCGTCTTGTACAGGGTGCACTTTGTACGGGGGCGTAGTCTGCTCAACCGCAACTGCTTGTGGAGCCCATTAGTAAGCACGACTTCCGCTGATAATACGCCTCCGACTCTCACGGCCGGTATCATGTCCGCCGTTACCACTGAGCCAAGGTAGACAAATTCGCCGACTACCTCAAACTCATCGCCGACGATCATTATACTACTGTCCGAACGGCGTCGTTGGGTCTCGGTTCCGTTGGCCAGCATGTACTTTGTTTTAGACGTATTTACATCCATTTAGTACGTCACGCAAATTTTGTCCAAAATCAACCCACCCTCTCCCCTATGTCACACCTTCATGACCCCCCTGAAAAAGTAGGTCACGTCACGGCAACCCGCCCCCCATCACAACAAAAAATTTAAATATACATTCACAACTTTTTATTTCAAGTTATCAATTCAATTCAATCAATTCATGAAATAACAAAACTGAACTTCAACAAATAGAAAACCTTTATCAACTAGTATAACAAAGGTGAAAAGGAAAGAGCAAACTCTATCCTTCAGGAAGCTTTTGAATGAGCGACAATATAGATCATACTAAAGAACCTTGAAACCAGCTTTGGACTTCGGTATGGTTTTATGTTCATCGATTAAATATCAAGCACGAATATCGAGGGGAAACATTGCCCTTGATCTCCCGTAGCTCTTCAGGACGACTGCTATTGGCGATTGAAAAAATCTTTCAGGTAGGATGAGGCTCAAGGAGCTCCTCAGTGGTGTACTGTAAAGCCTTAATGGAGAGTTCATGCTAAAGATCGTGTCCCGCATGTCCGCTCGGTTCATAACACCTTGTAGCGCTATGTTGAACAGCAGGCATGAGAAACCATTACCTTGACGAAGCCTTCTGTGTGATTCGAATGAACTTGAAAATCCACCCGAAATCCGAACACAGCACTGTGTACCATCGATCGTAGATTTAATCAGTTTGATGAACTTCCTGGGGAACCTGTTCTCGTCCATGATTTTCCATAGCTCTTTCCGATCGATGAAATCATATGTGGCTTTGAAATCAACGAATAAATGGTGCATGGGAACTCTGTATTCACGACCCCTTTGTAGGATCTGTGTCAGTGTAAATATTTGATCCATTGTAGATCGACCTTCGACGAAGCCGGCATGATAAGTTTCCACAAACCTGCTCGCAATCGGTGATAGTGAATAGAAAATGATTTTGGACAGCGCTTTGCGGCATTGAGAACAGGCAGATAACCCTATCTTTCCACTACCTCGGTAGCTGTTCCGTATCCCAAATTCTAACAATTAACCGGTGTACAAACGACCAGGTTTTCGGGTCACATTTTAATAGGCTCCGCTCCGATTCCATCTTTTCCAGCTGATTTATTGTTCTTTGACTTCGCCTGTCGTTGGGACTGACACCTCTTCTCCGATTGTTGCACCGTCGAAATTGCTTTCCCCGCCGCCATAGTTCTCCGATTGGGCACCATTACAGGTGTTCATCGAAGTGCTACTTCCACCATCGGTTACCTCAAGATCGTCCGTCGTCCCGAAATGCATTTCGACTCGCCTTTAGGGATCCGATCAGTTTCTAATAGAACTTTCAACTCTGCATATTCCTCCTCTTCCAGGTAGCGCTTTTTCTCTTGGAAGATCTGGTTTCGCTGCATCTTCTTCTGTTTGTGTCTTTCCGCGTTCTGTAGTGTGGCACAGCGCATCCTGGGCACCCGCGCAGCGTTCTCTTAATGCATCACCCTCCTACATTCACTCTCAAACCAATCGTTCTGCTGATTCCGCGCCACATGCCCGATGGGTTGTTTTGATGGTGTTCCAACAGTCCTCGAGAAGTGCCTCGTCCAGCTCGTCCTCTTCCGACAGCGCAGCTTTCAGTGAGTGCGCGTAGTTTGCGGCGACATCTAACTGCTTCAGCTGCGCGAGATCTAACCTAGGCTGGTGTCGGTACCGAAGGTTGTTCACAATGGAGTGTTTTGGGCGCATCTAGGTAGTGATCCGAATCAACGTTAGCACTTCCATAGAATCTGACGTCGATAATGTCTGAGAAGTGCTGACAGTCGATCAAAACGTGGTCGACCTGTGATTCTGAATTCTGATTACCTCCAGGCGTACTTGTGTAGGAGTCTGTGCTGGAAGAAGGTACCACGTACGGCCATGTTCTGCCAAACTATGTACCATGAAAAGTTAAGCATAGGAAAAGTTTATATTATTTTCTTCAAAAAATTGATTTTTTTCCTTCATTGTCTCGTGCATTGCAGCAAATTTGGAGAAAAATTTCCGAAGTTCCTGCCAAAATAGTGGCAGGGTATTAGATTTACTCACAATATTTTGTTGGTAATTATTAAAATGTATTTTTGCAATAGCTTGCTTGAAAAAATAAAATGTTTCAATATGAAATTTCCCCATTCATTTTCTATGCGATCGATTCAACCCTAAAACAGGGAGGATGACAATTGGGCACACCTCTTATTCACTGGAATTTCTGTGAACAGTGACAAAGCTACCCCGCCTCAGCAGATCATCGTTTCTTCTGGACCTAGAGACCCATATGATGTTTTGAATGAAACCCCTACTGGCACAGTGTACAGCGATACCCTTACTTCAAGTGATTCTATTAATGATTTTTAGAGCTTATTCAGACGGAAAAGTGATATAAGTGTTGATCTTGTCTTATCGCATTATATAATATATAGTCAACTTTCTTCAAAGCAAATTGCACTAAATCCTTAGCCCACTTAGTGAAAGACTTTCGTAGCCCTCTCTGTCCCCAAGGCGTTTGGGTGGTTTATATGTAGTTGTAGTGGTTTATATGATCATCTAATGAACTTCAACCGTTTTGTGTCCTACTTCGACTTTGACGTCAGCCGCAGCGTGCTGAAAACCCGATTTAGAGCTCTTCTTGCTATTAGTTTTTAAGTAGTCAATAGGATAGAAAAATCTGTTGACTTTTAATTAATAAACAATAAACAATCTAAAGAAGCTTACTTCTAGCAGCGTGGTGGCGCTTATCGTATAGCAAGAATTCCTCTCCTCTCTTATTCTTCATTAGACAATTTCTAGGATTTGGAAAGAGGAGAAATTACCGGAGGAGTGGATGGAAGATGTATGTAGTCTGTCCCATCTACAAAAAGGGCGACCGGCTAGATTTCTGTAATTACCGCTGCATCACGTTGGTCAACGCCGCTTACAAGGTGCTCTCCCAGATTCTGTTGCGTTGTCTATCCCCAATTGCAAGCGCTACTACAGATTAAATTTTTACTCTATGACAAATCCTCCAGAAACGTCGATAGTACAACGTGTCACGCATCCACGCATCATATTTTCGTGGATTTCAAGCCAGCATACGATACAGTTGAACGAGAACAGCTATGACAGATAATGCGAGTACGGTTTTCCGGACAAACTGACGCGGCTAATCAAAGCTGCTCTGGAGCAAGTGATGTACTACGTTCGCATTTCGGAAGCACTCTCGAGTCCTGTCCTTTATGTTATTCAATATTACTATTGAAGGTGTGATCCGGCGAGCGAGCATCGAAATGAGAGGAACGATCTTCAGCAAGAGTAGCCAACTACTAACCTTCGCAGACGACCTTGACATCAATACTAGAAGCCTCGGGACGGCGCGGATGCAATCTACGCCAGACTAAAAACGGAGCATACGCCGCCGCACAAAGCTGACGATGTACAAAATGCTAATCAGACCGGTAGTCCTCTACGGACTTGAGACAGTAACTTTGCTTATGGAAGACATGTGCACAAACCGTATTTGAACGAAAGGTGTTGCGTTTTTGGTGGAGTACAAACGGAAATCGGAGAGTGGCGGAGGCGTATGAATCACGAGCAAGGAATAGGAGGGTGCTAGCCAGCGACGAATAGCCTAGGGCCGAGTACAATGGAGAAGAATTCTTGATACGACAAGAGCCCAAGAGCCACCCCGACTCTCGGCTGCTAGAGAGAGAGAGAGAGAGAGAGAGAGAGAGAGAGAGAGAGAGAGAGAGAGAGAGAGAGAGAGAGAGAGAGAGAGAGAGAGAGAGAGAGAGAGAGAGAGAGAGAGAGAGAGAGAGAGAGAGAGAGAGAGAGAGAGCTTGGATGGTACCAGTTAATCAAGCTTAGATAAATATTTTTCCTGTATTTTATACTAACGAACTATAATGCTTGAAATTACATAGTTTCAAATTTACAAGTTTCGCGCAAATTAAATGTTTGAAATTTTATTGCGTACATTGGATTATAATAACAAAGTGTAAATGTATGTTTACAAGAAAAAAAGAGGCAGCGTTGGCGAGTTTGGCAACTAGAGTGCTAAATAGAAAAATAATTTCACTTTAATTTATAACAACTTAAATTAATTTATGCGCATTCTTGTTTGACCAAATTTTGATCGTAACACAAGGCCAACTCTGAAACTGAAATTGAAGCTAAAGCCCAGAATTCGTCAACAAAAACAATCGCTAGAATTTCCACAAGTTGCAGGTACTTCTCTTTATAGAGGTAGAATCTCGTAAGTTTAAAAAATGAGACTAGAGTTTTGTTCATTTTTCTATGTTGGAAAACTTAAGCAATCAAAAAAGAATTGACTATCGTATTTGGAACCAGCAATACATTCTAGTATTAAAATCATTGACAATGAAGCATGAAGATTTGACAATTTATGTTCCTTTAAGGTCATACAAATTTATTTTCAATCACATGGGATATATTAACTATTAAGCGTTTGTGAGATTAGCGAATACTTTTGACAGGATTTCTTACAAAATAGTTGGGAAGTCTAACTGAACAATAGTAATTTAATTATTTAACTAATAATAAGATCTGAAGTACACATATCTGTTACTGCAAATAAGCAATTAAGTAGAATTTTCCAAAGGACAAACTAGAGGTGATGCCGGTAACGACGAAGGTAAGTTGCAGCCCACCTGGCGAATTACTTTGCCTGCCACCTTACTGGCGTATCGCACGCAATCCAGCAATGTGGGTGCTTCTCCGTTCAAGTGTTTGTATAGGAAACCAGCTACGAACGAATCGCCGGCACCTGAAATGTGATTCACAAGAGGGATTAAAGCTATTGATACCCTACGCAACGACACTAACCAGTTGTATCGACAACAGCCTTCTGCGGAATTATCGGTACCTGATATGTTTCAGCATAGAACGCACTACCGTTTCCATGGTAGAACCGAACGCAACGACTAGCATCCGTTGCGACAATTATCTTTTCCCGGTTTAGTTTGAGATATTTTCTGATCAAGTATCTGGTCAAAGCATCAACGCTATCGCACTCGTAAATCTCGGCTAATGTTACAAATTCTGTTAAATTTCCAAATACTAGGTCCGCCTGCTCAACTAGGTATTTCATTTGTTTGGTAAAGTTTTGTAGTATATAAGTGGCGTTCAAATTCGTGACGAATAGATTAGCCGTTCCTTTACAGTAGTTTTCATAAATATACTGACAGATGTTAAATTTTTCCGGAACAAAGTAGCCCTCGATGTAGAAAACCCTTACGTCCTCATCAACCTCATCATGCACAGCTGCGTTGCAACTACCGATCTTACTCTGACACCAGCGAGACATTACGAATTCTTTTTTAAAGTATAGCGATGCGCCGATGTTGGCATTAAGACTTCGCTTATCACCACTGATGAGGCATACACAGGTACCCGTGGAATATTCCGGCAGTGTCTGAATACTGAAAACGAAGACAAACATGACAAAACAGGGCACGTTTTTAAAAGTCAGAACATCTTACCAAGCAACATTACTTCACCAACGTTTAAGTTGATACTCACCAAGTACAAAGTGAATTATCCTTCAATATCTGCATCAGTATCTTGCCGTTCTCATCAGCACCAACCGCACCGCAAAACAGAACATTCTTCTCACCAAGAGCGCGCAAAATGCGGCACGTGTTCAACGCCGATCCACCAGGGTTATATTTGGGATTCCCACATCTAGAATATAGAACACAAACTAAATACAACTCTTAGCTACATTTACAATCGAGTGTGATGCCGTTACATATTACTAAAAGCAACCCACTACTTATTCCCGGCAATGCATTTACATAAATTTATGATTCACGTATACAATATAACAAAGGCATCGATATTACCCACTACCTGTTGGAAGATGCATGTGAAACGCGGGCGCAGTGATTTAGTATTGACCCATCGTACTCACGTTTCTATGGCGACTTCCTCCAGCCGAGCTAATTTATCTGACGGAATTTCCCTCTGATCATCCTCTTTTAGGTCAAAATCTTGAAGAATTTGGTTATCGCGTAGTTCGACACTTATGTCCAGCAGCACATTTCCAAAGGCAATTAACCGTGGACAACGATCACTGTAGCATGTGAAATGTATTCAATGCAAAAAGAGAGAGAGAGAGTTACATGATTCTTCGGTAAATTATTTTTTTTTTAATTCATTTCTTTACTTACCAGCTACTGATAGTTGTGTCACTTGTTACTTTGGGACTAAACATTGCCTTAATTACTCACAAGTAAGATATGTATACAGGGAGTCGTTTAACGTATGACCATTCCAAGATTGAGCCGCCGAAGATTTTAACGCGCCTTTCCTATTAGTTTTTCAAAGACTGCACTGACGACCAATTCGAGTACGGTGAATATCACCACAGAGAAATTTCATTTCCTCAAGGACGTAGCAGTCAAAACATCAATTCATAAAAGCTTGCTTGCAAGCTTTGTTTCAAGTACAGGTGTTCAAAGAGGTGTTCGTATCAGCCAAGGGGTTTCCAACAGCTGTGATTACAATGCGCCACCGACAAATTCTAGATAGAATTAACAAAAGGGCGAATGTCGCAAATGTAATCAAATAAACGAGTGAGAGTTACTTTTTGCTGGACCAGCATAAGAAAATCAACCCTCACTCGGTTTGTTTACGCTTGCGCTTTTCCTATGCTGCTCCAGCAAAAAATAACTTTCACCCGTTCTGTTTGACAGTTGGCTTATCCGCCCCTTTCAAATGTTGGTCGACAATTGTCACACAATTTTTTGGGGAAGGGGGCTTTGAGCGAAAAAGCTCCAGTTTGTTTCAAACAAAATGATTGTTGCTTTAAGCCTCAATAAAATATTTTTATAACAACCTGAAAATATTGTTGTTTCAAAACTAGATTCTGTTTAAATCAAAAAAATAACAGTTTTGAATTAAATGTAAAGTATTTTTAAATTTGAAGTTAACATTGATATAGCAATAAATATTTTCATTTCAATCATACATTTCAGTTTGAAACAAAACGAAATTTTTGTTTGTGCGTAAAACAACCATAAATATGGTTGAAACTACATTTTTATTCTCCGTGAAGGGGGTGGGGGGCTCGTAAAGATGATGTTTTTGGCGTTACGTAATATTTGAACTTGTCGTCAATAGACCTTTCCATTCTTGTGTGTGTTGGTGCTTGAAAATGAGGCAAACAAGCATCAGCCCTTTGCCAAAATGAGGCAAATATCATGTATTGCGACATGTGCCCCTATTTAGACTACCCCGATTTACACGATTATCACAGTCGAATCTCGCACACGATTTCGCTCAAAGAATATGAAGTGAAAAAGAAGGGGAAGAAGGAAAAAGAAGTCAAACTCATTAGAAGATCAAACTAAAAGCCACTTTAGTGTCAGATTAACAGTGAAAAATGCGGTAATCATTAAATGATTATCACAGTAGTCTAAATGGTCATAAAAGGGGCAATATATACACGCGTTTTTCGTGTTTGCTGTGTGGGTGCTTGAGCTGTCAGAAAGGTCTATTACCTGATGGTTATAGTCTATTCTCTGTGTGTCAATTCTAGATAGAATTAACAAAAGGGCGAATGTCGCAAATGTAAACAAAACGGGTGAGAGTTTTTTTTTGCTGGACCAGCATAAGAAAATCAACCCTCACTCGGTTTGTTTACGCTTGGGACATTCGCCCTTTTGTTAATTCTATCTTTAATTTCGCGCCCTTGCGAAAAAAGGATTTCAAATATTTCTGGCAACTTTGAACGCGATCTGTCAACCATGACTGTTCAATTTTGACATTTTTCGATTTTAGTGTCGCTCACGCTTTTTTATGCTACATCGGAGTCGTGCCTCTGCGGAGATGACATCGAAATAAAATACAAGAGTCAATAAAGGTGGTCGTTGCGGTATTCAGCAGTGATGTATTTCAACCATTTTTATATTTTTCATACTCAAATTGACTAGAGTACAATAGTTATCGAATGCAGAAGATCCAGTGTGTAATTTGTGAAAAAGTGGAGTTTATCAACTTTCCTCGAGTTTGATTGCATGGTTCAATATGAGATAACCAAAAAAGAGTTCCGGAGTGCATCACTGGTAGAGTCCAGCAGCGGCGTACAATAAACAGCATAATGAGAGAATTGCGACCGCAAAGAGAGGCTTGCTGGTGAGATCCTCTGCAAAGTGGCCATCCCTTCCGTTTTTGTGTTCACCGTTCTTTAGTCAGCAGGCAGGAGCAAACCTCGTACTGTGCCGTGTGTGCCGTTGTAAAGCAAGCAAAGCACATCAACCTACAGACAGCCAGGCCAGACTGTGACGGAGGGTGAGAGAAAAATTACATAAAACTGCTCCTGTTTGTTCCGTCGTGGTTTGCTACCATCGCTCCTCCAGATCAAAATTTTCAGTGGTCATCGCAATTTGAAAAATCAGCTAATAAAGTGTCCTGTTGTGTAAGAAAAAAAGCATTGAATTGCACCTGGAGTGATGTTTCACTGAAGTGGAAAAAACGAGTATTGTGCGTGAAAAACCGCAGAGCGTTGCTGCGATCGATACCTGGCAGGCGTATATTTTGGAACCTGAGTAAAATACGTCCAGCACGGAAACTTCATTTTTCTTCTATTGTAAATTGAAGTAGAGTAGTAATACATTAAATCATTTAGAAAGATTTAAGCTAACTGAAAAAGTTAAAGCAAAGAAAAAAAATGTTGGACTCCTGATACCAGATTTTCAACGCGGCCCCTTCACTCTCTTGTTCTTGTTCTTGTTTTTCTCTATCAACGAAAGCACCAAAAGAAGGGCCACCCATCATCGGCAGTTAGGAAGACGAGAGCAATAGTGAGAGGCATAACCATCGTATGTGCTAGAAAGGAGCAGGAGAAGGAAAACGGCAGTCTACTAGTGTAAAGGAATTTTCCTAAAAAATATTCTGACCCCCGGTTTGCCTTTGTAAAATTACGCTAAAAGTGAATATAATCAAGTGATAGTTGTTGTCTGTAACTTGCTATTTTAGTCCTCGAGAAACCACGGAAGCAACTCCCACCTAAATAAATAACGATAAGGATTACGAGTTTTCAGTGAATCGGAAAAAAGTAGAATTGCGGTCAATAAAACTCTATTTCCATTATCGTAATGTGGAGAAGCAAACTGACCTTAAAATCATATTTCAAAAAATGGTACTGTGAAATCTTCTGAACTACAACACTAATGATCTGCTACGGTAGGTGAGATCAGTGGCCGATACGGAGAGAATGAGCGATAGCTGAAAAGTGTGCTGCTGTTATGCTTACGACACGTCAGATTGCGTTGTCCTCTTGCGGAAGGATTTGCACTGTTTGCTAGAGAGAGTGTGAGTACGGCCCAAATTTTCGGTGCCTGACACAATCACCAGAGGTATAGAAAACGGGTAGAGCGGTTAGTGAAAAGTTTACAGCTGAAAGACAGTTTTTAAAAGGACAGAAAACTTTGCTGAAGACAAAAAATAGGGGAAAAATACCGTAGCTGAAAAATTGCACCAAGGGGATGAAAATATAGCAC
Organism: Sabethes cyaneus; assembly: GCF_943734655.1. Classification (NCBI taxonomy): domain Eukaryota; kingdom Metazoa; phylum Arthropoda; class Insecta; order Diptera; family Culicidae; genus Sabethes; species Sabethes cyaneus. Next base: position 164,512,158 of record NC_071355.1, read on the forward strand.
AAGTTTAAACAAAAAACAATTTTATTTCTAAAACCGGTGAATCGTTTGAATTTTTCTTAATTTTCGGTATACTTCAAGTCGATGTGGAATTTTTGACTATACGCAATAATTTTTTGTGAAAACAGGAGATTTTTGGGCAGGATAATAGCCCGTTTATATTTTCCAATTGAGTTTCCATTAACAAAAAGAAGTTTTCGAAAAGTGATTTGAAAGGTTTTAGTTTGTGACATCGAATTTGAATTTTGTTTCACGCGAAAAAAGTTGGCAAATTCGCCTAACAATAAAAAGTGAATCGTTTGTGTATAAGCAGAATAATATAAATACCGATAAACGAAAGGATTAAGTAATAATCACTTTCGAGTGACCGTATAAAACAGTTCGCCACGACGTCGTCCAACAGCAGCCAGCCGCCACCGACAGCAGCAGGGGGAGTTGGAATTGGAACAGGAGGGGCAGGACCATCATCTGCGTCCAATAAAGCAGGATCGGCGGCAGGAGGAGGAGGGGGACGTCGACGTTCCCGTAGTCAGGTACCGAACAGTAGCGGAGGAGGCGGCGGCGGCGGCAGTGGTAGTGCGAGTGCTAGTCGGCGAAGCAGCAAAACGGATTACGCTCGGCGAAGAAGTCCTCCTTCTTCGGTTACTGACGATTCTTCCTCCTCGCTACTGCTGTCTGTTTCTGCCGGAGGTCGCACGGCAGGAGGTACGGCAGGCGCCATTGACCGCGAGCGTGAAAGCGGAGGCGGCGGAGGTTCGGCCACCAGTCATCAACACCATCCACATCCACCGGACTCGTATGAGAAGGGTCATAACATGGCTTCGTCCAATCACCGTGGAATACAGATCGGTTCGGCCTGGTTTCAGCGGAAAATCAATCTGCGACCACAGCATCGGGGCGTTCATCTGGTGACCGAGGAAATTCTTCGCCAAATGCCAGAGCTAGGGCAGTTTTCAGTCGGATTGTGCCATGTTCAAAGTAAGTCCTAAATCCCATGTAATTGTCTTTATTTGTTTAACGCAGATTTTACCGACCAGTTATAGATTGTTTTGACCGTTTCCATTCTCATTACTACAAATTCCTATCCTATTTTTCATCGATGTACAACTGTGGCGGTTCTATATTAGATGGTATTCCGTAATTTAAAGTACACCTGATTTACCGTATTTTCAAAATATCGTGTGAAGTTGTTCGCGATCACAATTTTCAGCTAAAGTAAATAAAAAACTTTTTCTACCAAAGTACGTCAAAATGTTTACCTTTGGCAAGTACATCAGCATTTATGACTCTAACGACATTTTCTTCTCAATTATTTAAAAGACTTGTGTTCTCAATACAACACAAGATAGTTATAGAAACTTAACGTAATGCTTGAGCCATTGCGAAAAATAGCTGGTGGTCAGAATTGACAGATTCCACTAGTTAAGAACCATTATGCAATCGTCGACAGTTCTTTTGTGAGGATTGCTCTACAGCCCTAGAAATAGTTACAATTTCTATATTTCAAAAATGTTGAAGGTTTCTTTAGGTTAATTTTGAAGTTTGTTGCGTTTTTCAATTATTTTCTGTCATATAAATTTTCTTGTTAGATACATAACGTAAACATTTTAATTGTTTCACTCACAGTATTTACAAAACGTTGAAGCAAAACCAGGGTTAGTTGGATGTATAATTGTTGTTCTCTGTCTACGCTTTTGATCAGCGGTTTTGATATGTTAATGTTCTCGATTATCATCTAATTCATAGTGATAAATCAATACCAATCATACTAACAACAAATTAAAAATAAATGTAATGTACATCGTACAATGACTTGTTGAAATACATCAGACAATTCCTAAATAACTCGCTTTGAAATAAAACGGATAGTTGAGTGGACGTGAATAATGCAATAATATTTTCGCATAAAAAACGCAACTCGTAAATACCAACTGTTATGATATTGTTGTGTTTCAATTGGCCTACACTGAACAACTGTAGCCACAACTTCCTTATCAGTTAGTAATTCAATACTTTGGCATTGTGACGGGTCACACAGCGAATCGCGTTGCATGTACCATAATGGGAGTATTTGAAGCTTGGGCTTGCCTCGGAATGCACTAGCTTGGCACGGGTTTCTGCTGCAATATTGCTCAACGATGAATACCGCACCCAATAATTGCACCCTAGACGCCATCGGACGGTGCAGCGTGCCCAGCATACATCATATGAACTTCCAATATTAACGCACGCGGTAGCGGTAGCGGCAATAACGCATCACAAAACGCGGCCTATCTATTTATCTGATGGCAGACGTAAATGGTGTGTGCATTTAAAATAATTATGATAAAATGACGATAATTAAAACCGTAACACACCGGAGTAAGACAGCTAAAATATGGTTTAATTACTTATTGAGTTAGTTAGACACATGGGCACGTGCTTAGTAAAAACTAGAAAATTGTGTGTACAGAGCGTGATACATAATATGCCGTCACTACTAGTACTTTTAGCTACGATTGAATTGTATGTATTGTATTAGGTATTTCTTCTCTTGAAAATAAGATGCTTTCCTAGTTCGTTTAGAAAGTATCAGTAGCTTCTTTCATGGTTTCTCGTATAATTAATGTTACCTGTGTGAAAAGAAACATAAAAACGGTTAACGCTTGCTTCGCCGTTGACATGTTATTTTTATCTTTCCTATTCTTTTTCATTTTCTATTCTTCAATATGGTGTGTTAATTAAACTTTGTGCACCAATAACTGAAACTGTTCTGAATCTGAAGATGCAATAAAAATTTGCATACTCACCACACTCATTTCATTCGGCAACGAAAGTGTCATCAATATCTAGCAAGGAGCACACGTCCGCTTTTGGTCTAGGACCATCAGCGCTCTCTTCAAAAATGTTGGCTTTTAAGTTTCAAATGCTTTCGGCAGTTCAAATAATGTGCATAAGATGCATGAGTACTAGCGAATTGAGCCAAAAAAAACTCCAACTGTCGACCCCATTATTCGTTTTTTGGGCACCAAATAGTAGCCTGCAGCAATAGCAGCAGTCTATCGATATATATATTTTTAATTTTTCGACCATACTCATACAACCAGGCTTGAAGTTCATTTTATTGCCTCTTCCCCTTTGGTTTGGTGCTTTCGTTCATAATTTAGATTTATGTCTGCAGATTTCTTTTTTGTTGGTTCATAGTGCCTGGCCGATGCGACGGGACAGTGGACTTTTTACTACGAGCCAACCGGCAGTGTCCCTGTCGTCAGCGTTATCCATCCCGTTCAGGAGTGTGATTTCGGGTTTCGAAGCAAATGTCTGCTTCGGAGAAAACGTGCCATTTTTAACGAGTACGTAACGATCCGTTTGCTTTATTGCACACGACAGAAAATCAAACCATGAGATCTCTTCTGTCTTTCGATGCTATAACTATGCAGTAATAATTTCACGGTTTGAAGGTTATTCATCCCGAAATTTCTTGTTATCTAGCAAAGTTAATGCTTGTATAAAAAAGATGGGTTTTAAATATCATGATTTCACATTAAATGTTATAGATACTCTTCAGGCAATAATTGATTTTTCTTAGTGTCGAATTGAGTTAACATAGTACCGATTGGCACAAAGAATTAAGATAAAATTAAAAAACAGTTTCTAGTATTTTTTAGAAACCTTTTTCCTGTTTACTGGGTGTGGCAGTAAAAAATTTATGGTATTTCTTTCAAATCCCATTTCTAACTACTTTAATCTAAACTCGTACTAACCAAACCAATTCTTGAAAGCACCCTGAAAAATGACGCTAACTTGAATCAATCATTTTTCTTGTCAACGGCCAAGCAACTGCGCAGCATGTACTGCAGAGAGAATTCCAAGAAATTAAGTGGAACTAATAATAATATTTAATTCCATTCAAATCCTTGAAATTAAGGGAATGGAAGAAAGCGTGGACCTCCCATACCAAACGCTTCCCATGTACTATATTACAATATAATCGTTGGAATTACTAATAAAGGTTAAGTGATTCTCCAGACCCTCGAGTATGAACTGAAGGCATTTATGCCAGAAGCCAGGCTGCATTTGGCCAAGAATATAGCGCCTTATTTCGCTCTCTAAAAATAGAATAAAGACACAAACTACCAAAAATATTTGTTTGAATAATATAAAACAGAAAAATAAAGTCGTGTGGTTCAACGGTTTGCCTAAAACTACAGTTGTAACATTATGAACCGAAAACCACACGACCCCATACCACCTAGCTTTGCTTCTCAATTATACAAATTGGAGTATTTTCAGCATGGCCACGTGGAGGCGTTAATTGTGGGCTTGGGAAAGCTTGAGGTATGTTGACCGTTTCTTCCTAGTTGCCTTACTCATTTCATACCGACAAATCCCATATTCAACTACTTTATGCAATAATCTCAGCATTTTCGAGGCTTTATTTTCCAAATTTACTCGATGTGACCTCCATTTTAATCAATGACATCCTCGAAACGATGCCGTAAGCTAGAACACGACCATAGTCCTCCGATATTGACTGCCGTATGCGCCTTATGACAGACTTCACGGTCTTCACACTAAGGTGAGATTTTTTGCAGGCCACTGCTTTAATAAATATACGCCTAAATAGAACAATCCAATGGGTTGAAAGTCCGGATTGCTAGTCCAAAACTTCCATCAGCCATCGTTGGATCCCATGTGACGTGTGCTCTATCCTGTTGTAAGACAACGTATTGATCCTCAGAGAAGTTGACCTTCACCTAGGGAGGTACTTGGTCCTTTAAAATATCGATATACACTTTGGTATTGATTTTAATACCAGCATCGATAAAAACAGACTGCATTTCCAAATTTCAAATTGTTGGACGCCACCAAGCCAAACATCATGCCGCTAGCCAGACGCTTGTTGTGGAACTTAAACCTAACTTTCTCCGGAACATCCTTAAATTTCATCGTTGAAATGAACCGGTCTGTGCGGATATTTGAGACAGCATCAATGCTGAAGAGCTTTTCGTTGGAGAGCAGGATTATCATTTTTTTTTGTTTCAACAAAGGAAGCAATTTCTTCAAACGAGTCACTCGTAGCTTCTTTACCTGCCCCGTAATCAAATTTTTATCACTGACTGTGGAAAATGTTTTCTATAGAAATTTTCCTCAGTCAGTGATAAAAATTTGATTTGATTTTTCCTAGATTGCTGAGAAAAAATTCTTACATTTTCTAAAAAGTTTTCTGGGAAAATAAGAGACCTCGGATTTCTTAAATTGTTGTTGTTCATTACAAGGGTATAGTCCATTTCAAAATTTTATGAATTTTTGTGACCTTCATCTAAGGCGAATGGTTTTTCTACATTTCTATCCTCAAAGTTTTTGCTATTCCGTTTTCAAACCGTTTGTTGCCTTAAAATCTTATCATTTGGCATTTCTCATTTTATAAAACCGCCCTTGCAATACTAATCCCAAGAACCCAAGTGATTCTCTACGCACTTACTGAAGTTATTTGAGCGATGTCGATATCTTTTATCGAAGTTGTTTGTAATTTTATACTACCTACTTACTCTAATTCATTTTACTAAAGTCGGTATGGTTGTTTTTTCCCATTATCTTGATTGAACTAATTTCCTAAAACTTAAACCGAAACTTTGCTTTTTATCTTTACACAGACACAGGATTGAATGGAATACAAAACTCGAGAAATACTAAACCGAGAAATAAGAATTTGACGCGTAAATCTAACCAAGATGTTTTACATAGAACAAATCGAGGGAAGTGAAACACTAAAAATCAAAATGCACCCAAGTGCGAATCAGATGTTCTTAGGTGACCGAGAAGAGAGTTTGGATTGCAACGCTGGATGCTTGTTTTCGCCCGTTGATTCAACAGCTTTACGACCATCTGGAAATCATAAATCAGCGTAGAATAATCCAACGTCGCTGGGAGAGTTTAAAGGAAAATTCGAACTATAACTTAGCTACCTACTTATGCGGCCATGTCCGCCGGTCCAGCAGAACAAAGGAATGAAATCAGAGATCTCCACTGTTAACGGTTACCCGCCATAGCTTTTACCTGTCGCCAGGACAGGTTCTCGTCTACAGTCTGGAGGTCGTTGGCTAAGCTGCGTCGGCATGAGCTTCTGGGTCTGCCTCTTCTACGCTGTCCTTGCAGATTTCAATCGAGTGCTTCTCTGCAGATCTCGTTCGGTCCTCTCTTAAAAGTGTGTCTGATTTACTTCCACTTATGTACTCAAATTTCTGTTGCAATCGGCTGTTGATGACGTCGACGATTCAGCTCCTCGTTAGATATTCAGTTGTCAGGCCACCAGGCACGAATGATATCCCACAGGTAGATTTCAGCGCCAGATGTTACGCAGACCTGCAAAGGCACCCTTGACCTTCCTGTTCCGTTTGGCTATATCAGCTTTATTGGGGCGTTGTCTGTTTAGCATGATATTGGAAGCTCATCTGCTAAATCTGTTGTCCCGCTACTGTGAAGTTGGCGAGATTGTCAGTGTTCAATACCATGGACTTAGTATTTGCTGTATTGACTAGGAGACTTGCTGGGAGCTTTTGGAGAGGTCGGCTAGCTTGTTCTTCATATCAGTCATCGTTGTGTGAGCAATACAATGTTGTCAGTTAGATCAAGGCAGAATTAGAACAACTATTCCGAGCTAATGACATGCGCAAGAGATGAGAAATGATAATGAGAAGGTGAACCAAAGTCGGAAGTGCTACACACCGACCTGACATGTGTAGGGACGAGGGAGGGAATCTAATCACAAACGAGCGCGAGGTGGTCGACAGATGGAAGCAGTTCTTCGGTGGGCACCTCAATGGCAAAGTCGCAGAAGGAGATGGAACGGAAATTACCCTAGGAGTGCCCATGGAAGATAGTAATGTCCTAGCACCTGATCTCCAAGAAGTCAAACGAGAAATCGGGCTGCTGAAGACCAATAAAGCCGCTGGGAAAGACCGCCTCCCGGCAGAGCTTTATAAACATGGTGGAAAAACGCTAGCAAAGGCTCTACACTGGGTTATTTCGAGGATTTGGGAGGAGGAAAAGCTACCGGAGGAATGGATGGAAGGAGTGATTTGTCCTATCTACAAAAAGGGTGAGCGGCTACTGTTGCTGACTGCTGCAACTATCGCGGTATTACGGTGGTAAACGCCGCCTACAAGGTACTCTCCCAGATCCTGTTACGCCGGTTGTCACCGATAGCAGAAGGTTTCGTAGGAAATTATCAGGCGGGTTTCATGGGGGCTCGCGGAACTACGGACCAAATTTTTACTATCCGACAGATCTTACAGAAATGTCGGGAGTGCAACGTGCCCACGCATCACATCTTTATTGATTTCATAGCAGCATACGATACAGTCGATCGAGACAAGCTATGGCAGATAATCATTACAGACAAGCTAGGAGAAGTGGGCTAAAAATAAACGCGTCGAGGACCAAATACATGGAAGGAAGTGGCTCAAAGGAAATAAACGCGCGTCTCCCACGGACGGTAACCGTTGACGGCGACGAATTAGAAGTGGTAGAGGAGTCCGTGTATTTGGGATCGCTGGTGACCGGGGACAACAACACTAGTAAGAAGATCCAGCGGCGCATCCAAGCGGGAAATCGGGCCTACTTTGCCCTTCGTAAAACGCTACGATCAGGAAGCATACGCCGCCGCATGAAGCTAACAATGTACAAAACCCTTATTAGACCGGTAGTTCTTTATGGACTTGAAGCTGTGACGCTGCTCACAGAGGACATACGCGCCCTTGCCGTGTTCGAGCGGAAAGTGCTGCGGACGATATTTGGCGGAGTACAAACTGAAAACGTGGTGGAGGCGCATGAATCACGAGCTACAGGCACTGCTTGGGGAGATTCCCATCGTACATTTAGCGAAGGATAGCAGGCTACGGTGGGCCGGACACGTCGTAACGAGGACGACAGTGCGATGAAAATAGTCCCCTTCAACAACCCCACCGGCACCAGGAATAGGGATGCCCAACGTGCACGATGGCTCGACCAGGTCGAAAGCGATTTGTGACTTCTGAAAGGACTAGGAAATTGACGACGAGTAGCCCAAGACCGAGTTGAATAGAGACGAGTGCTTGAAACAGCACGAGCCACCCCGGCTCTATGCTGAAGAAGAAGAAGAAGCTAGATCAAGGCCATCTAGCTGATCCATCATTACAGGTTATAGGGCAATCCTCGATTTGGTCTGCTATCAAGTTTTTTGTATTTTGTAAGGTGATGGTCGGATCATCCGACTCGGATGCAATATCGGCACTGGGTTTGCTGCGTATATCAAGAAACCTTGTTCTCCACTTGCGGCGGCTTATTCTGATGTGGTCGATTTGGTTTTCTGTTTGGCCGTCTGCTGGAAACTTCTGCGCAGTTGCGAATGGATGAATGCATCCCTAGTGTGGACTCATCACTTCGACCAGTTCTGTTGCGATATCGCCCGGGTGTTTGCTGTTGTAGAGTAACGGTTGGCAACTAAAATTTTGGAATGTGTTTCTCAAGCTGTCAAAAAAAGACAACGATATTTGAAGAACATCTGATTTATTGAAATTAAAGATACATTGTCCATTATTGAAATTAGTGAACATTTGGAAATGGTCCGTAATCGGCTTCCGTTTGATGCCGGAACAGGAGCGTTGTACGGTCGTCTTGTCAACTTTGCGAATGCATCTGTTGATTCTACCAATCAAATGTTTCCTACAAATAAAAAATAAGAAAACTTATCCAATTTAAATAAAATAAATTGGATAAGTTTTCTTATTTTTTATTTTTTATTTATTTTTTTTTAGGTTTCGTATTCTACTAAGACGCTCCAAAAACTTCAGTCAATCAAATGTTTGCAATTTTTACTCTGCTGTAATAACTGTTTTGTACTGGCTAATAACTGTTTAGTTTAGTTATTTATTTATTTATCTGATAGCGTAAGGTAAACCTTTTTTGTTTGCTATCTCCGAATGTCACAATCATTATCATATAGATCATTTTTATAAATTCTAAATACATTACATACTAACAATTAATTTAATGACGGTTAAAAAACTCTAGGCAGCCCCTCTTAAAATCTGCTTCCGTTGTCGATTGTTTGACCACAGTGGGTAAAGAATTCCAAATTGCAACACCTCGTACGAATAGTGAATTGGAGTAGCTGTTCGTGTTATTGCGCGGAATAATCAGGTATTGGAGGCGACGTCCTTGATTTGGTATCAGCTTCTGAAAGAGTATTGGCGGCGAGCACGATGTGATCAGTTTACGCAGGAACAGGCAGGAACGGTAGGCATATAGAGAATCAAGTGGGCAGCCAATCAGATTTCTCTGCAGGTGACTCACATGAGCATAGCGGCTAAGTCCATACACGAAGCGTACACAAGAGTTAAGGGCAACACGTAGTCGCCTCATGGAATTAGCACTTGGATTGACATGCAATATGTCCCCGAAAAGGAAATGAGGCAGTATCAAGGCCTTGAACAGCCTAAGCCGTATGTCGATGGGAGTAGCAAGTGCACAACTATGAAGCGAACTAAGGCACGCGTAGATTTTTCCGCATTGCTGGTTGATAAGACCTTCCCACTGGAGATCTACTTGAAACAAAAAACCAAGGTTCATCGCTCGACCCGTCCAGTCAATGGCTTGGCCGTCCAATATAACAGGCGGCAACAAATCCATTTGCGTAGTATTCCTGCGTCGTCCTCGAATAAACATAGCTTTTCTTTTAGCTTGGTTAATGTGCAATTGATTTCTTAGTGACCACTCTGGAATTCTGGTAAGGTCTGTATTCACCAAATCGACGCGATCTCGTGAACAAACACCAGGGCGGCTAACATATAACTGTACATCGTCCGCAAAAAGCTGAATGGAACAGTGCCGAGGTATTGTTGGCAAATCATTCACGTGGCAACAAAACAGTAGTGGGCCAATCACGGAACCTTGTGGCATACCGGAGGTGCAGTAACCTACTTCGGACTGTAAGTCTCCACAGAAAACAATTTGCGTTCGTTCATCGAGGTAGGACTCCAACAAATTCACCGCAGAGCTTGAAAATTAAACTGCGTTTCCAGCTTCCAACACAGCAACAGGGGAGGAATAGTGTCGAATGCTTTAGAAAAATCAAGTAGAAGTAGTACAGCAGATCCTTTGTCGACTGTGCTTGCCAGAGCATCGTACACACGAAGAGCTGCAGATTGTACGGTGCCTTTACGGAAACCCGCTTGGAACTCCGACAATAAGTTGTTATCCGTAATGTACGCCGACATCTGGTACTTCAACAGCTTTTCGAACGCCTTCGACAAAGCACTCAGTATACTGATAGGGCGAAGGTTTCTAAGCGTATTAATATGAGCTTTTTTCTTTAGCGGTAGCACCTTACCTTGCTTCCAGCAAATCGGGTATGTCGATGTTCTTATAATGCTGTTGAACAAGTGAGTGATTTGGTGCACGAGCAACGGTAAAATTAATTTCATGAACTTTATCGGCAACCCATCTAGTCCGACAGCATTAGATTTCACGTCCGATATGGAATTTATTACTTCCCAATATTGCACCGGGCGAAACGAGAAACAATACTGTGAATTACTTGTTGTTCTAATATTCTCATCAGTCCCACTGCGAATGTAACTTGACAAGAAGACTTGGTTTACTTCATCTGGATGAAATTCACAAACTGTTTTGTACACCAAGGAGCTCAAAATCCCTAAGAAATCTTCAATTGGGCGATACTGAGGCAGATTTGTCGAGCTGTGGTTTTTGAGTACAAATGGGGTCGAATGAGTATTCAGGAACGATTGTGATTTTTGGCGTAATGCAATGAAGCTTTATCCGGCCAAAACACGTATTGTCGATCTGCATGATGTTTTTATAGAAACGGGATCAAAATTTTCTTCAAACATTCGTTCTGGCACACATCTTGATTGATAAACAAAATAAAGGACTGAACCATGGCTTAGAAATACCTTTCTCGGAAATGGCAGTGTACAGCAGCACGTTTTGTTCAAACTTATGTTTATATTTGTATTTTATGTTTGGAAATGGGGATGCATGGAATAGTACCGATCATTTCCGAAAATGTGCGTCTTCAAAGGAGGGAAGTAACTTTCGTTGTCCAAAACAAAGCATTTTCCGGAATAGTTTTTTTATCAACCAGCCGAATTGGGATTTGAGCGTCGAAATCTGTCCCTCAGTGTACTCCGGAGCTCTTATCTCCTTTCGGCACTTTATTGCACCTCTTTTTTATGTTTGCAGATGTACTGGTGGAGTTTTTTGTTGGAATATTCAATACTGTTAAACATCTTTTTGAAATTGACGAGAGTTGATTTTAGTTGTACAGTGGACCCCCGTTCGTTTGAACGATTCCTCATGCAAACTAACAGGGTTCGTTTTTAATTTGAGCAACTAGCAACCCTAAATATGCTGAAACTTGTATGAACTGGCCGCCCTGCTCTTTGTTATTGTTTTGGTGGTTTGATTTAGTCTCGTTTAGTTGGTAGTTGCAAGCAGCGAATATGTTATTCTCCGATCGGATTTCTATCGTAATCGTTGGTAAACGAAATGTGAAACTGATTAAACTAGGATTAAACACGCTAGATAAGTACAAACAAATCGTGTTTATGTGCATTGTCTGCGAAGGCAAATGATGCCATATTGAGAAAGACATTTGAACCATTTTTAATTTGCACATCGTGCAAACCAGCGGGGTTCAAATTAAAAAGTGTTCACATTAAAAACGGTCAAACGAACGGGGGTCCACGGTATTATTAAGACATTTGTCAGAAACTGTCGTCATCGTCGTTAGTAGCTTAGAGCTGGGGTGACTCGTATTGTTTCATTCGGTTTTCTCCATTCATCTCGATCTTGGGCCACTCACTAAATTCCCAGGCGTCAGAGGTCTCAAATCACCTTCGATCTGATCAAGCCATCTTGCACATGGAGCCCCTCTGTTTCTGATGCTGGCGGGTTGTTTAAGAGAACCGTGTTCGTCGCAGTGCCGTCCGGCATTCTGAGGTGTCCAGCCCACGGTAGCCTACCGATTATCGTCAGATGTGCGACGCGAAGCTCTCCAAACCTGTGGCTTGTGATTTATACGTCTCCGCTATTCTCAGCGTTGCCAACCGGTTTTTACGAAAATCTGGAAAACGAGAATAAAAACGTCTCGCAAAAATCGGGCTGTCATTTGGTCTAATGAAAGGCAATGCTTGAATAACGTTTTTTTGTCTGATTAGGCATCAAAACGTCTGGAAATCCCGACAAAACTAGAAGGTTGGCAACGCTGGCCATTCTCCGCTTTCACTCTTCAAATATCGTCCGCAGCACCTACCGCTGGAATACGGCAAGGACGCGAATGTCCTCTGTTGGCAGAATCACAGCTCCAAGTCCATAAAGAACTACCGATCTAATAAGGGTTTTATACATTGTCAGCTTTGTACGGCGGCGTACGCTTTTTGAGATCACTAGGAACGCGTGGAACTTCCATATTAAACATTATTGTTTTTCATTGCAACAAAAAATGATAACCCAACTGGTGAATTGGATGTTGCACGTAGTTGAAAAAATGTCATTTGGTAAAGAATCGATTTTTGGTTTTGTGGCTTTCTCTTATACTTTCTCTGAAGGTAAAAAAAGCAAAGCCTTGGGCTTAAACGTCTTTCTAAGACTTGACTCTTCTTTATCAACAGATTTCGTGGCCGACTGTTAGAGTACAGGACAGTTACGGGGCTAGTGCAAAAATCCTATTGACTCAATCTAGCAGCACCGCCTAACCGTAATTCGGACATACGACGACTGGCTTGTTAGACCAGCATCGTACCTCGAAGCTAACTGGGCGGTTTCTCTGAAGGTACCATTGTGAAATTGATATTAAATCAGTTTTTAAAATATAAAACAACACATTTTTAATTGACTGAAGTTTTTGGAGCGTCTTAGTAGAATACGAAACCTAGAAATAAAAAATAAGAAAACTTATCCAATTTAATTCTACTATGTGTATTTTATTCAATGACAGATACGTATTTCGCCTACGACTTGCAGGCTTCCTCAGTGTCTGTTTTCGAACTCGAAGGAGTTCGAAGGAAGGAGTTTCGAAGGAGTTCGAAAACAGACACTGAGGAAGCCTGCAAGTCGTAGGCGAAATACGTATCTGTCATTGAATAAAATACACATAGTAGAATTAAATTGGATAAGTTTTCTTATTTTTTATTTCTACATTTTTAATTATTTCGAGAGCCACATCCTTTTTTCAGTTGAAGAAATCACGATTACGTTAATTATGCACTCAAAATAATTTTCACGTCGAAATTACCGGAAAAGTTATGTGAATATTTTTATTATGAAACTTTTCCCGTACTATTTATTTGAATTCAACGTAGTTTGCATTAATATGCGTGCATTTACGTGGAAATCAGATAGATATTATTGCATTATTGAAATTTACTTAATTTTTCACGTGGAAAGGACGTGTGTATTATAGTGCGTGTATTTCATCTACAACTCTACAAATAATGGTTCAAAATAATAAAAATGCACAGTTTCCCCTTTTCCCTATTAAATCATTACTATTATTCTGTGTAAAATTCATATGCCACGTTACATTGACGATGAAAATAGTCATCAATTCAACACAATCTGTCCATAGACATGTTGCCGGCATTAATCATGGAGGTTGTCTTTAAATTTGAATAATTTTCGCATAAAACTTCCAATAAAATAGTAGAGTATAAATTTTCCCATAGCAGTGACACGCTTCTTCACTACGGCGGGTTCGGAATAGTTCTTGACTAGAGCTCGAGAGCTCGGTTCGAGCCGTCCTTTGTCGCTGTAGGTAGGCTGAATAATCACTGGCCGCCCAGCCCCCCGCGCTTTCACACAACACGTCTAGTGAGCATATTCAACACGTCGTTCCTTGGATAGTCGATTCTATATTCAGCTGCACCTTTCCAGCACAGTGAAAAAAGCCTCTGTAACTTATCACTATGGTCTATAATTGCTACTAGGAGAAAACGGTACTCATATGCGCACGGATTTTCCCTCCGCCCGTTGTTTGCTCACGATATATAGGCTGTTGTTTCACTGTTCGTTGTGTAAGTTAAAAATAATGGTTACTCAGCACGTATGCTATACCGTAACTAATTATAATAGTATCCAGCATCTATTGTCTATTTTATCGATGCAGGTAGGTGTTCATAGTTTTAAAATGAGATAATTAGAAATGATTATTGTCACTCCTCGAATGGAGCTATTTAAATCCTATACAAACCGCGATGAGTTTTTTCGTTGGTTTCAAGGTACAATGCTTACGCAACGAGGCGATCGTAGTATGTTCAAAGCTCGTCTAGAAGAATTGACGAAGGTACTGAAGCAGAATGACAGTCAGATAACCAAGGATTTCTCATTAATTCACTGTATTCGAGTTGGAGATGAAAGGAGTTCGAGGTCCAAATTGGAGGGCTCTATTTTTCACAACCCATCATTTTTTACTTTTCTTTTGTTCGATTTGTATTTTCTGTGATCGAACGATGGAAAGTACCAACAACTCCGTAGATTTTGCGCCAGTTTTTCTGCGGATTTTCTGTCAAATTTCCGGAGTGTAACCGTATGCATTGTGCACTTACAGAATCCGTAAAGGATAACAGGTTCTTACAAAAACATTCTACAGTTAGAATTCTTATGGTATGCTTATTATTAGTCACATTAACTTACGGTTTTTAATAAGATGGTGCATCATTAGTTTTCTTCAAAATGATAATAATCTGCTAAAGTATGACATGGCCTATTTTCTATACAAATTTCAAGCTCGTTGCTTGACCCCCATAACCGTCCGTCGCCGGGCCACATTTTTATTTTTCTATCATCGTGTTTTAATCCTTAACCATTTGATTCGTCTTTCCGACAGTCTACAGTACTCTCGCTCTGTTTCAATTAAGCAATAAAAAAACATTTTGAATGCTTGATTTATGTATTTTAATATCACTGCAAGAGGGCCATATTAAAGCCAGAAGTACTGGTATTGCGGTTGGCACTAGAAGCATACTAGAACTGCTGTGTAGTCGTGAAAGACAACTATAGACAGAATAGTAGCGCAACTGTTAGTAAAGAGAACTAAACGTGGAAGAGCTGGTGGTGGCAGTTCGCTCGTGCCTAAATGAAGGCCACCAGCTGTGCACACACACACTACCACAGAAGGAAAAGCCCTGCCACGGGGAATGACGGGGCCGAGGAAAAGTCAATGCTCACACAGGAAAAAGCCAAGTTACCTTTGGTTTGGCCCATTTTTCACCTTCAATGAAGGAGCCCCATTGCTCTGCTACACAGTAACGTAGATTTTTTTGTCGTTTTAACACAATCTCGTGGCTAGGCTGACAGCACCCGTATGGAGCAGAGCGTACGTACCTATACGTTATATAGTAGGACTTGAGCTTGTTTTACATTTTGTACCTTTTCAGTGTGTATAGAGACGCCTATATGTAGTTTTAGAAAAGAGTCGCATGGTAAACCCTAGCGGAAAAAGTCAAGTGTATGCCTTCAATTGCAACTACACGGACTTGCCTACCACACAGTGGGTTAGACCCGCAGTTGAACTTTGCGCGTAGCACTAGTGCCGCAGATGACTTCGACCGAGGACACGTTCGCTTACTCGTCACCCATTAGGTCCCTTCCGTATGTGTGCTTACCGATAGATACAGCTCCCTACACGGAATACGATGCAAATTGGTATACAACTGTTTGCCTGCTAGATTGATGGCGATGGTAGAATATTTAGATCAAGTTAGTTTGCTGTGAGCAGGAATGGATGGATGTCATTTCGGTAATTACCATTCTAGTGGTTGGAATGTTTTACCTTTTACGGACGAGTCGCCTCGCCGATCGATGGATGGGTTTACGCTAGTGTTGCAATTTATTGATTTAATGCAGTGTAGAGTAATGTTTTTTTTTTAATTTAGAAGTTGTCTTATTCTTCACCAGTCTATCACTACAAAAAAACAAGTTGTTTATTTGGTTTAAATGGACTACACGATTTAGCGTATTGATCCGTCACTTGTGGACTGTGAAAATTTAACTAAATTTTCATTTTAAGGCCAGAAAATAGCTTTACACTACCCGTCTGAATCGTAGCTACAGCGTATATGAAAATACAACTTGAAAAAGCTTCGTGTTAAAGAAATAATTATTTTGAGCAAAGCTTCTTGAATCGTAAAAGTTGCATAGGGTGCTGGATGGCTTCGTCTATAGTGTGTCTTTGTCTATATTTCGGTTATAGAAAAGAAAAAAAAACAACACCAATTAATTTTTACTTAGCTCCAAATTTTCCCGGACTGTCTCTTCGTTATCGACAAAAGATAGTCACTATTTACTGGGATGCCCGCCCAGTTAGCTTCGGGGTACGATGTTGGCCTAACAAGCCAGTCGTCGTATGTTCGAATCTCGGCTGAGAGGTGCTGCTATAGAGTCAGTAGGATCGTTACTCTAGCCCCGTAATTGTCCTGTACTCTAATAACCGACAGTGAAGTCTGTCGATAAAGAAGGGTTAAATTTCCAACAGGACGTTATACCCAAGGCTTTGCTTTGCTTTTTTTATTTACTGGAATCACTATTTTTCATAATTCTTTCAAAAAGTAAAAGTCCTTTCGGTAGTCCTACGTGCTTTGAATATCTGCGCGAATAGCACACGAAGAGAAGCTGCTGATCATGCGGAGTAAATACTTGAAATTTTAAGTTGTGATTCAAGCTACTTCCACTATTTTGTGCAGGTTGGTTAGCTCGTGCACACGGTTCAAGGAATACATACATAGGTTTTTGTAAATAATTACTATCTGTCCAAAAGAAATGAAAGAAAATTTTAAATAAGATACATTATATGTATCAAACTTCTGGTCATAGTGAAAACAAATTATAGTAAAACGCTTTCAGTGTCATTGGCTCCCAAAATATTAAAATATTGTAGTTTGGTACCCATGTCGATATGGTTTCGGTCATGTCCTAAATGGAACATTTCCGGCGGGATACCCAGTACCTGCCACAAGAGCGCCATTACAAGTTGAGTACCCGTAAAACCATCCAGTGTCATTGATTCATAAAATTACGAAGTTTGACAGCCAAATTGATATGGTTTTGGTTATTTCTCAAAAAGGCTATAAAAGAGTCGTTATTACGACCGATTTTACGGGAATGGTCATAACGCGGATATTTCTCAACGGATCTCCATTCTTTTTTCACAAAAGATACAGCAAAACTTTATTCAGTAAAATTGTAGTTAATAACTAGTTCTACAATTGTTGCATACATCACTTTGTCAAATTTTGTTCGACTGAGACGGTACTGTCAAATGAATCAAAATTTAGTCAAAGTGATCGACCCTGCCGGCGACCCGCCGTCGGAAGCGCCGGCCACTGCCTAGGTTTACTGACCTCTATTACTTTCCTTCAGTTGGGTCCGAACGAGCGACAGCGAGTAAGAAGAGATCAAACCTGCGAATTGTTTCTTTCCATGAAAAAGTTTATCATAATAAACCTCCCAGTTGGCCTCGAGGTATGATGCTGGCCTAATAAGCCAGTCGTCGTATGTTCGAATCTCGATTCGGAGAGCCTGTTAGAGTCAATAGGATCGTAGCAACTGGCCCTGCAATTTTCCTGTACTTTAACAGCTGGCTGCGAAGTCTGTCGTATAAAAACAGAAGGTCAAGTTTCGATAACGGTATGTAGCACTTAGGCTTTGTTTTGCTATCATAGTTACGTAACTGCCAAAATAAATCATCTCAGATTGAACTCCTCAGAAACAATACAAAGTTTGTCGGGTCAGCTAGTAAATAAATAAATATGCATTTTTAGATCCCACTTGCCCCGGGGTATTACAGCGAACATAGATAAAGTAGGTAGTGGTCGTGTATCAAAATTTCACTGGATTACTATAAGATTGTAACCACAAGTTACAAGTTCCTACTTACTAACTTTTTTGGCGCCAATCCAATTTTAGAATCTGTGCCGAATTTAGGATTCACCTCCATGTTTTACGGTCTTGAGTTGCCATTCTCCAATCACTTGGAACAGCCGCTGTTGTAGCGTCTTCGCACATCCAACGAGCACGGAGTCTACCTCGAAGTTGTTGGCCTCTCTCGGATTTTCTGTAGAATATCGTTTTTTTCGTACGGAGTTGCAGGCTCCGGAACCTCAGCTGGCTACGTAATCCCTGAGACGAGACGTGTCAACTCGTAGCAATTTTTTAGACCAGTACTAATTGCCCGCATTGGGCTGTTTTGCACGCATGAAAAAAACTAAAAAGAACACTCAGCAGTGTTGTCAAGAACAACATATTCATAACTTTGGTAAAATTGCTAGGCAGCATGTGAAAAGTATCGAAATTTTGCTGAAAAGAAGACAAAGAAGTCATTTGTCACGTCTCGTCTCAGCGTAATCCGTAAATGGGACGGTAGCCGCTATCCAACTTTTCACTTCACGGTTCACACTGTTGGCACATATCACTAACGTGCGTCGATATTCTTCTACGTATCTCCATCTATCACCACCACAGCTACAGCACCCAAAGGGTTACCACGCTCTCTACCAAGCTTCACATACTTCGTTTTGGCAAAGTTTATGATCAGCCCTTTCCTCACAGCTCCCTACTAGCACACTTGTTACAAAGTAGTTGTGGTAACCGAATTATAACTAATTTCAGTCTTAATCCGGTTGCTTCAACTAAATGGACATAAAGTGTGCTACTTGGGCTTCCCCCTTAAGATGCGTATACGCCTCTTCCACAGCTCTGCGATTAACAGTGATGATATCGATGTCATCCGCGAATCCTAGGAGCCTGCGAGATTTCGTGATGATTGCACTGCTCCTCTGCATGCCTTCCCTTCGAATAGCACCTTCCAATACAATGTTGAACTGCAAATTCGATAGTTTGCCATCTTACTTCAAACTATCTAACGTCATGAACGAGCTCGATATCGCACCGGCTACTCTCAGCCACAATTCTTTTCGTTTAATTGAATCCTTGAAGTCTATAAACAATCTGTCACAAGGTGAACATTTGATCCGTCGCTGAGCGTGCCTCAAAAGCCGCACTGGATACAGGAGAAAATTTTGCATAATGGCTGCATTTTTTGAAAATAAGGTATATGAGACCTTCCAGTCAGTTCGTACATATTTTCTTTTCAGTCCATACCATCCGACTTCCAAAAGTTCGACAGGGATGGAGTCCTTTCCAGCTGCTTTCGTTCTCGACCAAATCATTATGCTCTTTCTGTCGACAGCCCCACCTTTTTAATCGTTTAACAGCACATCGAAATGTTGTTTCCAACGGCATAAATTTCTGTAAAAAATTCAACCAATTCTCTGTGACAAATATCGCACTTTTAGTACTATTACCAATTTTTTGAATATGAATATGAATATATGGTACTACCACCTGTCTTAGCAGAACATCCGTTCATAGCAATGAGCCTATCATGTCAAAAAGAGTTGAACATATTCAACGATTGGTCATGCTTCCCAACTCTTGTATGAAGGGCCAAAAGGGAATTGGTCGATAAGCAACATCACTTACACGTACCAGGGATTTAGAGAATCTCCTTCCAAGGGCTAAGTCACCTGAGTCAATCGTTGAATAAACCGTCTTAATGCAGAATGACTCCAGCAGGTGGGGAGAAGAGCCCGCTCATTATCCACGATGTGTTGTTAATCGGGCCAAGATTAACCCTAGAAAGTTGACTGTTTCACTCTCCCTAGGCCCACCGCTTCAAACAAGTGCTCTGATGGTCCCTCCCTCTTCCCGATTCTAGTTTATTTATGAAATGTGGTATATATGGGTAAAAATAGAACAATCTCACCAGCAGTCCTTCGAATGGAATAGAGTTGCGTTCTTTTAGTTTCCATAAATGCTTCTAATAATTAATTTAATTTTTCTTCTGGTATCCAATATCCATGTGCAGTATTAACACTCGTATTGGCCAAAGTTTTCACTATAAAGCAGTAAATGCTTCATAAGCTAAAACGAAAAAAATAATTAAAATAACTTATATTATGCTTACCAGATCGTGTGGCTCCACCGTCTGCCCAAAACCTCGATTATGAGATCAGGCAGCCGGGAACCACACAGTATCGCACCTCCTAGCTTGGCTACTCAATAGAGCATTACCGGGTATGGCCACGTGGAGGCGCTAGGTAGGGGCTTGGGATAGCTAGAGCTATATTGGACGCTCCTCATTTGCCTTCCCCATTTCATACCCAGTACTATTACCAATTTTTTGGTTGAAAAACTACTCAAAATCTTAGTTTGTACACTTTAAGGGCATTTTGAGTAGTTTTTATGTTCAATTCTGTTCAACGGCAATTTCCTAAATTATAACAATCCGATGTAGTGGGAGAATACAATTTTCCTATAAATGATATGCAGGTTGATAGTCTTTTATAAGGCTCATAATAATAATCTTGACTTGCGATAATCTTGAGTATGTAGTAATAATGAATATTGTATGCAACTTGCGTTTAGTCCGTTTTATACCTACTTTCTTTTCACTCCTAAGCAGGCCACAACCTAGTGATGGCACTTTACAATTTATCCAGTTGTAGCGGTCTTTCTAAGAATGCTTCAAGCACAGAATTCATAATAATTGTAGGATCATTATAATAAATATAATTTAGTTTTATCTTTAAATTATCTAAGTATTACCAATTAGAAATGTAAGTTTGAATTAGAACAGGAATCCCCTAGTATGTAAGCACAAATTTGTAGATTAAGTTTATAGCTTTAAGAATAATCGTAGAAATTTATCTATGTAAAACGATTTAATTCTAGGCACTTTCAGATCTTTTGTAAACAATTTGTGTATTGTAAACATTTGTCTTTTACAATGATGCTGACTCACCCGGTTGACAGATTACGGTCAACAATCCGGTTGACAGGTACTGTCAACAATCTTGCAGGATCCGCGACCAATGGGTTGATAGAAGGTGCGGAAAGGCCAGTCTTGTCAACACAAGTTTTTTTTCTTTATTAACTAATAATAAGTCTGGCTCTGTTTTTCACCTTTTAAGCCAAGCGATGGGTCAACACAAGTTTTAGCTAAATCCAACCAATTTACAGGCAAACTTTTGTAATGGTTGCTTTACACACCACTTTATCGAAAACTTTTTCGCTGAGACGCTGTTGTCAAAAAACTAGTGAAACAGCAAATCTCGACCAACATGTCGAAAGGTCCAATGTGCAAATGAGAGATTCTCTTTGCGTCTCTTCTCTTATGCTTATTACAGCGGCATAAATGCATTTCAACCCAATTTTTCTAAGGGTTAGCTACCCAATAACACCAGCAACCGTTTCATGCAAAATAGACGCATCCAAGTGCATTTATGCCGTCGTGATACGTGTAAGAGAGGAGACGCAAAGAGAATTTCTTACTGTTTATTTTTTCCGATATTTCTGAAGCTGAACGACAAAGTTTCAGAACAAGTGTTGTGCTATTTAATAAATTGATGCTAAGTTGCTTTTAGCATTGCAGATTATTTTTCCATGATTGGGCAATGTTTGAACCTTTCAAAACTGCCCTAACTGGCAACTAGCATTTTCGGAAATTATATAAAACGTGTATCAAAAATAAATGAAATTTACAAGAAATAATTGATTTTTCGTGATATATTTAAAAATATTGCTACAGTGCGCTAAAACATTTCATAATATCACTTGTTTTCGACCAACTGACAAAGGAATATATGTTATTTTGTATTTCATGTAGACGAAAATACCTTTAAAACGGTGCCTAAAGAATGATGATAAGTTAAGTAGAACCTAAGTTACAACTGCTTGACGCTCGCGTTGTAACGTCACGGCGGGCACCTCAAGGAAGGCCTTAAAACATAGCATAATAGTTGCTTCAGAAAAGTTTGTTCATTTGAAAAGCACTTTCTAGTGTTGAAAAAACATTCGGACATTAGGGTGTTCCTAAGCAGATACAAAAAATATTTTCTCTATTTCAAGTCAGAAATGATTGCTGTCTGTAAAAAATTTATAGAAAAACTAATTTCAAGAAACTTCGTTGAATACTGAAGATTTCTATTTCTTACATGAAAAAAGTTATAGAGCTAAACTCTTAGGGACACACTTAAAAATTTTTTTTTTCTATCTAGCTCTTTAATAACGCTTCGTACGCCTTTTAGATGTCCTAAAAAATTGATAATTGAATAAAATTGCACATTTTCGTCGAAGATAGAAGAAATCTATCTTTTACCCTTTAGGAGCTATCCCTTGTTTCTTTTATTTCTACAAAATAAGATATGATTTCTATAAATTATATGCACAAAACTATTTTCGAATATTGTTTTGCTAACGAGGGTAGTGCAAGGTATACATAGAGAAGGTATACATAAATTATTGAATCCTGTCGGTTCAGATCGTCCATGTTTTAATTCATAAATGTTTGCACGTCACATTTGAGAAAAAAAGTTTATTTTTGGGATTAGTTCGTCACCATACATATTTATTTTTGAACTGATAGGTTAGCCTTTAACCTGACGCCCGAGGATACTGCACTTTGTGCGGAAACTTTTAAAAACATTATCGAACTCGTACGTTTACCCTTTCACCATAGACCGCGTAACCATATACTATCAGTTTCTCTGCCAGGATCCTTTCTATGTAGATATAATACACCTTGAAAACATATTCCAAATCGCTTCGTGCATCCGTTACGTAACCCGAGCGTACTTAGCTAAACTTCTGCAGAAAACTATACATACGATATCAAATTGTATCGTACTCTACATAGCCAATTATCCTCCTCGTCTCTCAATGTGGTGATTATTTCTCCCGGACCGCATGTATCAGTATCTGTTGTGATCAGACTATTGCTTTACATGAAACGTAAACGGAGAAACAGGATCGGGATTGCACTTGCCTTCCCAATCGGAATACAATTTTACTTTCCCGCACTGGATACCTCATGTGTCACAGCATGACGAGATTGCAAAGCTGAACTGACCATGACCGACTACAGTAATTACGGTGATTGATACGACCCCAAGTGGCCCCAAATCAAAGAGAGAGGCAGAGGAAAATCAAACCGTTCAAAAGCCTGTGCTTTCGTGAGATGGGGTAACGCGGAAACGGCGGAGATATCATAGGTTAAAGAAGGAAATGGTGAGGAACGAGAACATAAACGCCGGCTTCCCACAACACCGCACTTTGTGTACTAAACGTGTCAAAGGAGAGGAGGAATTTTTCCTTTCAATGAAATACATAACTGCATGAGAAAACGAACTGATTCATAAAGTGTGGGAGAAAGTTGAATAAAAGAGAGCAAGAGTGTAATGGCTGGAGAGTAAAGTCCTTGCTCGAGCGGAAATCATCATTCGTACGCCCACAATAGGGCAAACCGCCCGCTTCTTCACTGGTGCATATCAGAGTGCGGAACACTGAGCAGACAGGGTCACTCTTCAGCAAAATGCTCCAAAAAGTTTTTTTTATAAGTGAATTTCCTGCGAGGCCGCCCGTTTACGTACGAGAGTCATTAAAATAACGTGAGCAGTTCTTTTCTCTGTGCGCTTATGGTTGGCAATGGAAATCTTACTGAAAGCTCAAAACAAGAAACATCAGAGTTTGTATGAATCATTCTCCGTGAGATCAGCAGGGTTGTCTCTCCTCAAATGATATGAAGCATAGAGGGTTACGTGAGATACACTAGTATTTTTTTCCTTTGCAATCGTATGTCTTAATTCATAAACAGGTTAGGCAAAAGTACATACATCAAGCACAAATAATGCTTTTTGTGAGACTTCTTTTTATATGCGACCGAGATTAGTTGCTAATTCAGAGCTGCTAAATTCTAACGTAACATGATGAGTTTAGAAAAAAGAAAAATATCAGTTCAGTCTGTATTCTCGTGGTCGTCCAGTTGCGGCATGCATTGAAAGAAATTTGCAACATGTTTAAAAGTTTTTCTTGCTTTGTTTTGATTTCATGCTTTTTCAATATCGATGTTTTTCAACTCAAGATCTTATATCGAGAAACGAATACTAGTTCAGAAAGTATGAACGTACCCAGTTTATATTAACAATAAAACAAAAATGATAATAATTCATTTTTTATTACATTAATACAACAGTTCAATGTTCTCAATTTCTGCTATCTGTCGATAGTATGCAACCTGGCGCACCTTCTTACGAACATTCTTCATGAGCTTCAGTAAAGACTTCTTAGCCATAAGTTTTGACCCTTTTTTCCAGTCCTCAAATTTTTAACGGGTTCTACTAAAGTGGAGAGACATGTTTTCTCAGATATGTTCGTCAATTCCCAAAATTTATCGATTGGTCAAACAACAATGTTCAACTGTCTTTTTCAGCTGCAATTCCGTATTTCGCTTTCCATATTGTATTCCGCTTGCCACTGGAGCCGAAGCACTATGGGCCAGAAATTAAAATTTCGGGACAAAAATATTTGCGGTTAAACAGCATGTCTCAGCTCAATCTGGTCTACGGCAACTTTTTGAATAAAAAATTGATGCATATTTTGAAGGGGTCGTCCAATACTTAAACAACAATTTAAGTAATAACTTTTTGAGTAAACTTTTATTTCTCTTTTATGGGCAAAATATTTTCTAGAACATCACATTGAGCTGTCTGTTGAAATAAACATGTTACAAGAAGAAATGTGATTTGAGGGGTCGTTTATAAACAAAGGTCTATTGCTGAAAATGGGTAAAAGGTAGAAGTTTGATATCTTCAGAAAAAATACTTAAAATTGGTTTATCTTTAATATTCTGAAACCAAAAAGGTGAAAAAAAATTTACTCAAAAAGTTATTACTTAAATTGTTGTTAAAGTAACACGTAAATATTGGACGATCCCTTCAAAAGATGCATCATTTTTTCATTCAAAAAGTTGCCGAAGACTACATTGAGCTGAAACACGCCGTTTAACCGTAAATATATTTGTACCGAAATTTCAATTTCTGGCCCATAGTGCAAAGGTGTCATATTTAGCGATTTTTCACAACTGAACAGATTGAATAACATGTTAAATAGTGAATTTTTAATAACCATTGCTAATTTTCTTACTGACGGGTGATTTTCCTCTTGCAGTTATTTCTGTATAATGGTTGTTGATGTCATACCGTTTGGGGGTGCATGCAAAGCTTTGAGGAAGCAAATTTATATATTTTTGGATAGAACTAAGTGCAAACTCGATTATCTGAACAATTTTTGATAAAATTGAAATATACTAGTAATTGTGTGGTACATGCATATTGTACCGGGATGATAAATCTAAGCATACTGTCGATAATTGGAAGTGGTGGTAACCATACAATTGGCTTAGCGTTATCAAAACATCAGCATTCAGTCCAGATTTGAACCCCATTGAACATCTTTTGAGATCATTTTAAAGCCATAATAAGAAATTATTCGATTTCCAATCAACTTAAACCGAGCTCTTGGTCAGCAATTCATACAGGAATATTTGAGAAACTAGTTAAAATTATCCCAAACAGATTGAAACAGGCAGGCTTGGCATACAGTTTTCGCTTTGATTTTGCTCTTTTGATTACTGCTCCTCAGCCAAGCAGAATTTCAGAAAGTGATATATGGGGCATCTGTAGAGCTAGTAATTATCTATAATAATGCTGAAGAAAGTGAAGTTGTATCTTTAGTATTTACGGCGCTGTAGGGCAGCAATGCCGTTGGTAGCAAAAAGAGCGCTCTTTTTGCTACCAACAGGGTAGCAGCCTTATAGCGCCATAAATACAAAATGCACAGTAATGCTTACTTCAGCAATATTGAAGATAATAACAAATTCTACAAATGCCCCATACATCACTTTTTCAAATTTTGCTTGGCTGAGATGCAGTAATCAAAAGAGCAAAATCGAGGCGAAAAGTGTATGCCAAGCCTGGAAACAGGTCATCAAGAATGTAGATGGTCCTACAAGGTAGTAGATAAGCGAAAAAGAATATTTATTTCAACTAATAGTTAACTGTCCGGGTACTTTTTTGACTGCATTTTTAGGCAATGCAAACTATATGGACTCTATCTTCAAAACGGAAAGATTTTCCCCAAGTTATTGCCAAGCAAATATGCTTTAGTTTTAAACATTGTTTTTAAAATACTGAGCAATATTATGAAAAGAAAAATTTACGCGCTGAAATACATTGGTTGATTGCATGTTGAAATTATTTATTGAATATCGGTCTACAAAAGGCATTAAATGAATACTTGCCAAATAAAGTTTGCTGCTATTTTAAGCAAAGAATATATACAATTCATGATCATTGTGCCCGAGCAAAGTTTTAAAGCAAATTGAAAACAAAATTTGGTACTTTGATGAAACGGATTTTAATTACCAGGTGTGATTTCATTTTGGTCGATTTAGTGGTTAAAATATCAAAACTGGTTGCAAAAATTCCAAGCCGTAAAATTAAATTGAATACATACTACTTTTGCTATCAATATATCAAACGAAATACTAATCTTGCTGTTACACAATATTATTGGGAAAGCTTAATAGTTGTCATTTCGGTTTCATATCGACATTATATTGCAAAAAAAATCATAAAAAATTATAAAAAATTATGTGTAAATAGATTAAATTAAATATTGTGGGTTTATTTACATCATAAATAGAATAGGTCAACACATTTTCTTTCAATAAAAACGAAAGCAAACTCTGATACATTATGAGTGCCATTTGGACTTGGTAACAAAACATGATTTCTAGGTAATATCAACAGCAGAATATGTAATAATTTTGATATACTTTTCTTGTCAAACTTTGCTCGGGTACCCACTTAGCAAACCGGAACAAATTGAAGGCAGAAGGCCGCAAATAAAAACACGCACAGTCTGACTACCTACTATGACGCTAAGAGAAACATTATAGAATGCTTGTGTATTTCTCTACGTAGCTTTTATAGTTATTAGTTTAATTTCATATATAAGTTGACGGCATATTTTGAGGCAAAATTACAAGCTCAAGCTTAAATACTTGGTTTTATTCGACCTCCATGAAACACACTTCGAATGTTCCGTTATTTCTTTCTACAGACACTGGACCTATCACGCGATCACTTTCGTTTTATAGTAAGGGATTGTTCATTATTTTTTGCTTTTTTCTTATTTTTATGACTAGGTAGGTATATGGCAACTCAACCTGTTTTATTATTTTAGTATTGGGGCTTAATATAAAGTTAAACTTTAATTTTTTTTTGAACAAATAAGATTGTCAGTTGCCAAAAATTTTATTCTGCATCTGCTGCACTAGTTACGGTTTACTTATCCAAGCGTTCGTCCACACACGTGTGTTTACTTTCTATCTGTATTTCGCATTTTTCGGTTTATTGTCGCCTTTCCACAGTTTCATACAGAGTCGCATCCTAATAAGGATTAAATTAAATTCTTGTACCGGACAGTTCCAACAATAGTTCAAAACGGGCACAACGCTAACTTACTGGAAAGCGCAAACTCAGATTGAATCTTAAATGCAAAAGAAGGAACTAAAAATAAGCGTGAACATTATCAAAACATAGTCGCAGACTATGAAAATACAAAAGTAAACGGGTGAACCGACTATTTTAAATTTACTGAAAGGAACTAAGTATTATTTCATAAAGATCTTACTACATATTTCTTTCCATTCCACTTCTAAATACATAAAAATGTGTATCCTATATCCTGTAATGCATTTTTCGCTTTTGTATTTATCATTTTCAATGATTTTAGGACTACTCGGAAAAGTTAATATTTCGGAAAAGTTAATCGACTCATTCCCCAATCGATTAACTTTTCCGAGAGTCCACTGTATTTCATATTTGGAAAAATTCTGCTCAGATTTAAAAGATGGAGAATCTTTCTCCATAGTTTAAATTCATGTCATAAATGTCTTTAACTTGGAAAATCTTGATAACTAAAACTTCATTTCTTTCTTTTCAGGTAAGTCACTGAAAGCAATAAAACTGTTTTCGAAGTTAGGTATTGTACCAGTATGTAAGTATAGTTTAGTCAGTACTGATTGAGAAGACGTTTTGGTCTAATGTCCGCTGGAGCATATCTATAGATAATTGCGATTGCAGTTACAACTGTTGTACACTCTTTTTCACGCTTCAATAACCAGAAGTTACATTTTTTTCTCATGCCTGTGTATGTAAACAAATCCATAGACGAGCAGCAGTCGATTGTGCAGTATATTTGTGAATCGTGAAAATGTAGGCCACGAGGAAAATGTATGCCGGAATTGATATTTTTGACGTCTCACATAAATGGTATGCGAGGAATAGGACTCAGTCGATGTTGCCGACAGATTGAATACATAACAGCAGTTATATGCACTTCATTAAACATCGGCTACCGGAGCTGATCGGGCAATACAAAAGTGCACCCTGCACAGTTTGTGCAGGTACCAACGCCGTTGCTATCGACAAGTGTCTGTTTTCCTCACGATAACAGCGCTTATTCATTTTCCTTTTTACCTCTAGTGATTCTTGTTCATGTTAAGCGTCTAAAGGAACATGTTGAGTACACTTGTTTTATCTGAAGAATATATTACGACCAACAAGCATATCTCAATAAAAAAACTGAATTTTCGAAGTCGAACACGTTCTTTACATACAGCGCTATAGATAAATAAGGCGCTGAAAGACAGGTATTGTTGGATTACTCGAGTCAAGTACCAAGTCGAGAATTGTTTTGATTGCTGTGGACATGTACACATGTTAAGTAGATATATGTTTGTGCAGTGAAGCTTGAAGATGTATGTAATAACAACAACTACAAGTGGTATAATTGTAATAGGAATTTCCTAAGGCAATCTATTAAAACTGAGTCCCCTTTTTTATAATTTAAAAAGTATCCATTCAAACAAAGAAAGTTTTTAATCAAGGTTGCTCTGCATTCAGTTACGCTCACTTACGCTTATTAGATTGTATTGTCTGGAAGCTCAATCATGAAAAAGTCATGAATGTCACATTTGTAGAGCTGAATGACATCTGAAATCGTTCGTCCTGAAATGAGCACTGCAATATTTTTTCAATTTCACGTTTACTTATTCCTGAAACTAAACAGCTGTTAATACAGTATCATAAGACAATTCTACTTCTTTTTATCAAGGAGGAACATAAAAATTCCCCTCTGATATGAAAATATAAATCAATTTTCATTCACTAGCTGAAGATTCATCTTATTGTTGATTTCAGCCAAACAAACTGAGGTTCCTCATTTACACTACTACAAATGTGCGAGGCAGATGCGCCTGAAATGCTGAGTAAAAATTGAAGATTGCTAGTTTTTAAGTGACAACCACTTGCTTCTGGCGCTAGTATATATGGACGATTTATTTTACTCTAGCAAAACTGCACTGCAGCATCTCTACAAAACCTGCAATGATCCCTTATATTGCCAGTATGTAGGCAATACTTTAAAAACACCGACACATAAACCATCTGAGACCGTTTTGATCTGATGGTGAACTACGTAGGAATTCTGCATACGTATATAATGCCTTACTTATAGAACCAGGATTCTTGTATGAGAATCCAAAAGACGAACCTCCTGGATACCTATAACTCGGTAAAGGAATCTCCTTTACTATGAAATAAGAATCCTCGGGATTCTGAAACAGGAATCCAGTATGTGTTAGTAAGTGTTTTGTTGCACCAAATAAAGAAAACCTGTACTTCTAGCTGGAATACTCTGAGGTTCTCCTTATTTGTTACTAGCTGACCCGACAAACTTCGTATTGCCACAAATTAACCTGTGTTGTACATAATCATGAATCTCGGATGATCTTTGTCACAATCTCGAGTTTTGCAAGCCCCCCAATGGACGGCGCTTCCGACGGCGGGCCACCGGCAACACTCGCGACCGTCTCGTCCTGAATGATCTAGTGTTACTATAGATAGTTTTTGTGGTCTTGTATTGACTAATGTTTTATGGAAGAGTCTCGAATTTCTCGAGTTCGATTAGTTTTTGAGTTTCGCAAAAATTTCTGTTTTATTTGTATGAGAGTCCATATCTCCCTACCACAGGGGTAAGAGGTCTCTAACTATCATAAAATAAATTCAAGATTCCAAAATCTCCCACATGCCAAATTTGGTTCCATTTGCTTGATTAATTCTCAAGTTATAAGGAAATTTGAATTTCATTTCTATGGGAGCTCCCCTCTTAAAAGGGGAAGGGGTCGTAATTCACCATAGAAAAAATTTCTGCCATCTAAAACTCCCACATGCCAAATTTAGTTCCATTTGATTGATTAGTTCTCGAGATAAGAGGAAATTTGCATTTCATTTGTATGGAAGCCCACCCTCTTAAAGGGGAGATGGGCCATAACTCGCTTTCTAAAGAAGAGAGGGGTCTCAATTCACCATAGAAAAAAATCTTGTGTCCAAAACCGCTTACATGTCAAATTTGGTTCCATTTGCTTGATTAGTTCTCGAGTTATGAGGAAATTTGTTTTTCATTTGTATAGGAGCCCCCCCCCCCCCTCTTAAAGTGGGGAAATCCATAGAAAATATACCATAGAAAATATTCTTGCCTACAAAAACACCCAAAGTATAAATTTGGTTCCATTTGCTTGATTAGTTCTAGAGTTATGAGGAAATTTGTATTTCGTTTGTATGAGAGCCCCCCCTCTTAAAAAGGTAAGGGGTCCTAATTCATCATAGAAAAAATGGTTGCCTCCAAAACACCCACATGCCAAATATGGTTCCATTTGCTTGATTAGTTCTCGAATTATGAGGAAATTTGTATTTCATTTGTGTAGAAGCACCCCCTCTTAAAGTTGGGAGGGGTCCTAATTCACCATAGAAAATATTTTTGCCTCCAGAAACCTGCACATGCCAAATTTGGTTCTATTTGCTTGATTAGTTCTCGAGTTATGAGGAAATTTGTATTTCGTTTGTATAGGAGCCCCCCCTCTTAAGGTTGGGAGGGGTCCTAATTCACCATAGAAAATATTCTTGCTCTCGAAAACTTTCACATGCCAAATTTGGTTTCATTAGCTTGATTAGCTCTTGAGTTATGAGGAAATTTGTATTTCATTTGTATAGGAGCCCCCCCTCCTAAAGTGAGGAGGGGTCGCAGTTCATCAGAAAAAAAATTTTGTCTCCAAAAACATCCACGTGTCAAATTTGGTTCCATTTGCTTGATTAGTTCTCGAGTTATGAGGAAATTTGTATTTCGTTTGTATAGGAACCCCCCTCTTAAAGTGGGGAGAGGTTCTAATTCACCATAGAAAATATTCATGCCCTAGAAAACTTTCACATGCCAAATTTGGTTCCATTTGCTTGATTAATTCTCGAGTTATGAGGAAATTTGCATTTCATTTGTATAGGAGCCCCCTTCCTACAGTGGGGAGGGGTCCCAATTCATGATAGAAAAAATTTTTGTCTCCAAAAACACCCACGTGCCAAGTTTTGTTCCATTTGCTTGATTAGTTCTCGAGTTATGAGGAAATTTGTATTTTGTTTGTATAGGAGCCCCCCCTCTTAAAGTGGGGAGGGGTCCTTATTTACCATAGAAAATATTCTTGCCCTCGAAAACTTTCACATGCCAAATTTTGTTCCATTTGCTTGATTAGTTCTTCAGTTATGAGGAAATTTGTATTTCATGTGTATAGGATCCCCCCTCCTAAAACGGGGAGGGGTCCCAATTCATCATAGAAAAAAAATTTGTATCCAAAAACACCTACATGCCAAATTTGGTTCCATTTGCTTAATTACTTCTCGAGTTATGAGGAAAATTGTGTTTCTTTGGTACAGGAGCCCCCCCTCTTAAAGTGGGGAGGGGTCCTAATTTACTATAGAAAATATTCTTGCCCCCGAAAACCTTCACATGCCAAATTTGGTTCCATTTGCTTGATTAGTTCTCGAGTTATGAGGAAATTTGTATGGAAGCCCCCCCATTTAAAGAGGAGAGGAGTTATAATTCCCCTTATAAAGAGGGGAGGGGTCTCAATTTACCATAGAATAAATTCTTGTCACCGAAAACACCCACATGCCAAATTTTGTTCTATTTGCTTGATTAGTTGTCGAGTTATGCAGAAATATGTGTTTCATTTGTATGGGAGCCCCCCCCCCTCTTAGTGGGGGGAGGGGTTTCTAACCATCACTAAAACCTTTCCTGGCCCCAAAAAACCTCTACATGCATATTTTCATGCCGATTGGTTCAGTAGTTTTCGATTCTATAAGGAACATACGGACAGACAGACAGACAGACAGACAGACAGACAGAAATCCTTCTTTATAGGTATAGACTAGCTGACCCGACAAACTTCGTATTGCCACAAATTAACCTGTGTTGTACATAAATCATGAATCTCGGATGATCTTTGTCACAATTTAGAGTTTTGCAAGCCCCCAGTGGGCGGCGCTTCCGACGGCGGGTCACCGGCAACACTCGCGACCGTCTCGTCCTGAATGATCTAGTGTTACTATAGATAGTTTTTGTGGTCTTGTATTGACTAATGTTTCATGGAAGAGTCTCGAATTTCTCGAGTTCGATTAGTTTTTGAGTTTCGCAAAAATTTCTGTTTTATTTGTATGAGAGTCCATATCCCCCTACCACAGGGGTGAGAGGTCTCTAACTATCGTAAAATAAATTCAAGACTCCAAAATCTCCCACATGCCAAATTTGGTTCCATTTGCTTGATTAGTTCTCAAGTTATAAGGAAATTTGAATTTCATTTGTATGGGAGCTCCCCTCTTAAAAGGGGAAGGGGTCGTAATTCACCATAGAAAAAATTTCTGCCATCTAAAACTCCCACATGCCAAATTTGGTTCCATTTGATTGATTAGTTCTCGAGATAAGAGGAAATTTGCATTTCATTTGTATGGAAGCCCACCCTCTTAAAGGGGAGATGGGCCATAACTC
Source organism: Sabethes cyaneus (assembly GCF_943734655.1). Classification (NCBI taxonomy): domain Eukaryota; kingdom Metazoa; phylum Arthropoda; class Insecta; order Diptera; family Culicidae; genus Sabethes; species Sabethes cyaneus. The sequence goes on from NC_071355.1 coordinate 164,544,969, forward strand.
GCTTTCTAAAGAAGAGAGGGGTCTCAATTCACCATAGAAAAAAATCTTGCGTCCAAAACCACTTACATGTCAAATTTGGTTCCATTTTCTTGATTAGTTCTCGAGTTATGAGGAAATTTGTTTTTCATTTGTATAGGAGCCCCCCCTCTTAAAGTGGGGAAATCCATAGAAAATATACCATAGAAAATATTCTTGCCTACTAAAACACCCACATGATAAATTTGGTTCCATTTGCTTGATTAGTTCTAGAGTTATGAGGAAATTTGTATTTCGTTTATATGAGAGCCCCCCCTCTTAAAAAGGTAAGGGGTCCTAATTCATCATAGAAAAAATGGTTGCCTCCAAAAACACCCACATGCCAAATATGGTTCCATTTGCTTGATTAGTGCTCGAATTATGAGGAAATTTGTATTTCATTTGTGTAGAAGCACCCCCTCTTAAAGTTGGGAGGGGTCCTAATTCACCATAGAAAATATTTTTGCCTCCAGAAACCTCCACATGCCAAATTTGGTTCTATTTACTTAAATAGTTCTCGAGTTATGAGGAAAATTGTGTTTCTTTGGTACAGGAGCCCCCCCTCTTAAAGTGGAGAGGGGTCCTTATTTAACATAGAAAATGTTCTTGCCCTCGAAAACTTTCACATGCCAAATTTGGTTCCATTTGCTTGATTAGTTCTTCAGTTATGAGGAAATTTGTATTTCATGTGTATAGGATCCCCCCCTCCTAAAACGGGGAGGGGTCCCAATTCATCATAGAAAAAATTTTTGTCTCCAAAAACACCCACATGCCAAATTTGGTTCCATTTGCTTAATTACTTCTCGAGTTATGAGGAAAATTGTGTTTCTTTGGTACAGGAGCCCCCCCTCTTAAAGTGGAGAGGGGTCCTTATTTAACATAGAAAATGTTCTTGCCCTCGAAAACTTTCACATGCCAAATTTGGTTCCATTTGCTTGATTAGTTCTTCAGTTATGAGGAAATTTGTATTTCATGTGTATAGGATCCCCCCCTCCTAAAACGGGGAGGGGTCCCAATTCATCATAGAAAAAATTTTTGTCTCCAAAAACACCCACATGCCAAATTTGGTTCCATTTGCTTAATTACTTCTCGAGTTATGAGGAAAATTGTGTTTCTTTGGTACAGGAGCCACCCCTCTTAAAGTGGAGAGGGGTCCTAATTTACTATAGAAAATATTCTTGCCCTCGAAAACCTTCACATGCCAAATTTGGTTCCATTTGCTTGATCAGTTCTCGAGTTATGAGGAAATTTGTATGGAATCCCCCCCTTTTAAAGAGGAGAGGAGTTATAATTCCCCTTATAAAGAGGGGAGGGGTCTCAATTTACCATAGAATAAATTCTTGTCACCGAAAACACCCACATGCCAAATTTTGTTTTATTTGCTTGATTAGTTGTCGAGTTATGCAGAAATTTGTGTTTCATTTGTATGGGAGCCCCCCCTCTTAGTGGGGGGAGGGGTTTCTAACCATCACTAAAACCTTTCCTGGCCCCAAAAAACCTCTACATGCATATTTTCATGCCGATTGGTTCAGTTGTTTTCGATTCTATAAGGAACATACGGACAGACAGACAGACAGACAGACAGACAGACAGAAATCCTTCTTTATAGGTATAGATTTCTAAAAAGAGCTGCCTATCGGCATATATTAAAACGCTAACGTTTCTTAGCATGAAAGGAATATAGTTCCTAAATAAAATAGACAAAAGAAGGCCTAAATGTGAACCTTAGGGTACTTCAGAGGTAACTTCTATAGAATTTGACTTTTTTTTCATCAAATTTAATTATTTGCTGACGATTCGAGTTTGTTCCGTGCTACACTAGAATACTTATGTGTATGGGTCGCTTTTCATCACTTCCCGTTGTCGGATCATTACAAAATTAGTACCAAAATAAGCAAAGAAGTCTGTAGAATCGAAATCTGAAACAAAAAATCATGATTTTCAAAATTTACGGTTGTTTATGCCCCTTTAAGGTTCTTTTTGAGCATCTCGACACACGCAATTCGGCTTTAACCTGGTCGAGCTATCTAGCATTTTAGGACCTTCTATTTCTGATGCCAGTGAAGTTGTTGAAGAGAACAGATTTCACAGCACAGTTGGTCGGCACTCTTGCGACGTGGTAGGCTCACCGTAGTCTTCCTACTTTTGCGAACGTCTACCCCACTCTCCAAGTTCCATTTGTATTCCGCCAAAAATAACCCGCTACACCTTTCGTTCAAATATGGAAATTAGCCTATTGACAATATATTCGGCAACATATGAACTTATCAATCACTTTCAGTTCATCGCAATCAGTCAGTGTCACTGTCAGTGGGAGGCAAACGGTGTTTTCTCTGAAACCCATTCCTTGGATTTTTAGGCATTCATTTGCAACCCAATCCTTCTAGGGTCCGTTTTTAATCTGGCGTAGGATCCCCCATCCCAAAGTTTCTAGTAACGATGTCATGGTCGCCTGCGTAGAACAATAGCTGGTCACTTTTGTCGATGGTCGTTCCTCTCGTGCTGATACACGGATCTCGCCGGATAACACCTTCAGTAGCGATGTTGAACAGCATACAGGACAGTCCATCCAGTCATTCCATTTAGCAACAGAAATTCGTGAACGAAGGCAGAAGTGGATCAATGTCCATGGGGGGGGGGGGGGTAATCGTCGGCGGTGGAGATCTCTGATTTCATCCCTTTGTTCTGCCGGATCGGTGGATATGGACACATAAGTACAGTCCATCCCCTTGCCGCAACCTTCTGCGCGAATCGAGATTCCAAAGGACCCGAGGGTGCCCCGAGTGATACGCACGTAGCGCATCACTCGCTCCAGGGTTTCTTTGATCAGGCACCTCAGTTTGTCCGGTAAACCGTTCTCGCGCATTATCTGCCAAAGCTCTTCGCACTCAACTGTACCATATGCTTCCTACCCTGAAATCCACGAAAATATCTGGAGTGTGTCGTAAACCCGGATTTGTTGGAGTGTGAATATTTAATTCGTAGTAGCATGGGAGAACACGTTGTATGTGATGCCGATCAGCGTAATGCCGTGCTAATCTAGTGCTATTCTAGTAGTCTTCAGCTTCCGTTTTCCTGCCGGTTCTCTTCGAGATCGGGAGTTTCAACCTATCGACCGCCACACGCTCATTTGTGATTTGGCTTTCCTTCTCACCTCTACACATATCATACTTCGGTGTATATACTTTATGAGATTGGTTCACTTTCTCGCTCGGAATAGTTCTTCTAGCTCTTCTCAATCTCTGTCCTCTTTTTTTCCTTGTTTTTGCACTTGTTGATGCTTGGCCAAGTTTTCCCTCGTGACAATGCTTAGATAGTTTTTCCAAACTCCTGCGTGGCTCTCTATCGTTTGCTGATATTCCCCATAAAACCGGTAGTTTTTTACAATTAACAGCGAGAGTAATGATACACAGAGTCGATAGGATCTAATTTCGTGCACGCGGGGTTTCTTCAACTACCATCGCGGCTGCGGCCTCATTGACGGCCTCGTAATTCAAATATTGTGCTCAAGTTTTGTTAACCGAATACTAGGATACGGGAGGGTATTTTCGGCCTGTTTCTTAATTCAGCCTATTTTCCTTTTCTTTCACAAATGAAAATACTTAGCCGATGTACAGCTTTAAACTATTTTCCCTAGAATGTAACTAGAACTAGGCCTAGGCCGAAAATATAGCAGCAATTGTTTAATGTCCCGAAAATACCCTCCCGTACCCTACATTCGTTTCAACCTGCAGCAGGCTCCCCTACTCTTTTAGCAGTGTTCTACACTGCATATAGATTTTAATACGTTGCGGAAATTTGACAGAAAACTTATGGAAAAACAATCAAGCTTTCGCAATGCAGTAAAATCCGTATGCTTTGTGTCTGAGTCTTTAGTACTTCAATTGAGGAGCATGGCAATATCAAGAAACTCAAAACTTATCAAACGACTACATAAAATCAAGGCTCTAATTAGTAACGTAAGAATGTTTTGAAATCACGGACTTACTCACTGTTATGTTGGACTGATTAAGTCTGCTTACAGATAAGAATGCAATTACATGCTTAATTTGTTGTGTCTGCTCAACAATAAACTCTTCCTGGTTGAAATGGATCACACATCACGCTTCGTACGCGACTTTTTGGTTAAAAACTCGACCAACTACCGTATTCACCAGATTTACTTATTTATTTACAAGTCTTCGACTAATTCGTACAGACTGTCGCTACATATTACCTATTACCACCACCGTACGACTAGTATAAGGTTTTGCAAGGTGACGTCACGAATGAACGGGATTGACCCATTTGACATCCACTCGTGGTTTGTTTACTAATTGTCAGTCGAATTTTGCAAACGCGATATGCATAAATTGGAGTTAAACCTCTTAACAGCGTATTGTCCAGCAATGTCGCCCTCTAAACTTCTTGTAATGGCAGTGTTTGCGCTTTTCTGACTTGCCGTTAAAGTCTTAAGCAATATTCACTTTCATCATGTTAACCCACATTCTAAGTCCATGTAAACAAACCACCGATAGACGTCAAAGAAGCAAGGTTATGTTCGCCCGTGCGAAACTCTATACTAGTGCCACAGCTGTACTAGTAAAATGTCATTGAGATAAGCATTTAGCTAAACGTCATCGTTAGCAAGACATGCAAAAACACCAGCAAGAAACGCGTTTGCCTACAACACCATCGACGGCACATAAAAAGTTTGATTTTTTACCGAGCTTTGAATTCGTTCCTACGTTGAACAGTAATAGCAGCACAATGTTAGAAGTTGGCTAATTTGCATAGTGTAGGCATATGCAAACGACAGTGAAACTACCGTTCTGATTTATTACAATGACATTTGGTTGCAAATCTTCCTAGCGTAACCCCAACTCATTCTCCAAAGGTGAACCAGTCAGAGTATGGTCTAAGCGAAGCAACTGGTCTCCGAAATTGTGCATAGCTGGGTTTATAATTGACTAGGTATATTTTGTTTATACATGTTTCCGAAATAGGGAGAAGTCCCCCAGTACCAGACACCTAAGGATTTTGACATATATAAAATCAACACTTAGCATTACTTCAGTTTTTATTAACTGGAAGAGTAATTTAGAAGACTATTTTCCAATAAAAGTAGGTTACACGTACTTGCATCACTAATGACCCATTTTCATTACTTAAAAATTGTGTCTCCCAGTACCGGACGCTTAACAGAAATCATAAAATAAACTAATTCAGGGCCTATATTTCTGAAATATACATGTCAAAATGCTTAAAATCTCTTATTGCTTGCATACTTGGTGACTAAAGGTGTTTGAAAAATTGCTTTGAATATAAATCAACAGTTTTTATGCACTACATCGAAGTTTTTCTGTTTTCTTCGAAAAATTGATTATCAACCGTAACTATCTATGCAGTTTTATGAATGGATCTTCATCTCGTTTGTCTCCGGACTCTCCGTCTCCTAAGAGGAAGAGAAGGGATGAGAAATAATTATGTAAGTAAGGCTCCGTTTTCTTCAGATCAAATCGAACAGCAATGGCTAATACAAATAATTACTTTCATGATAATCTTGATGATTTTAACAAATCATTTTCGGTCACTCAATCTAATGCTAATCATTTACGTATATTACAGTGGAACATTCGAGGTATGAATGACCTCGAAAAGTTTGATCAAATTCTTTTAACACTAGACCATTGCCGATACCCGATTGATGTAGTTGTTGTGGGAGAAACTTGGGTAAAAACAGATAACGTGTCACTGTATAAAATTCCTGGATATAACTCTGTTTTCTCATGTAGGGACAGCTCAAATGGAGGATTGGCAATGTTCATCAGAAGCGACATACCCTGTTCTACTCTACGTAATGTTCATATCGATGGATTCCACCATATCAGTGTAGAACTCGTCTTAAATGGACAGAATTATAATGTACATGGGTTTTACCGACCTCCGTCGTATGACGTAAATAGCTTTTTAAATATTTTAGAAAATATACTTGATTCAATTGGTGATACTCGTTCATGTTTCCTTGTCGGTGATGTCAATATTCCAATCAATTCTCAAAACAACAATGTGGTTATAAAATATAGATTACTTCTGGAGTCATTTGGATTTGCATGCCTGAATACCTTTCCAACCAGACCGATAAGTTCGAACATACTTGATCACGTTATTTGCAGACTTGATGATATCCCACGATCAAGAAGTGATACTGTTCTTACTGAAATTAGTGATCATTGTATGCTCATACTGTCCTTTGAAATTCATGGTGAAAGGGAGAGAGTAACTTTAACTAAAAATATTATTAACCATCGAAAGCTTGATACAGACTTTAAAAACTACCTAAATAATTTCGGAACCGTACAGAATGTTGACCTGTGTCTCACCGAAATCATCTCTACATACAATTCGTTGTTAATTAAACACTCGAATGTTATTAGTAAACAGGTTAACGTAAAAGGCAAATTTTGTCCGTGGATGAGTTTTAATCTGTGGACGTTGATCAGAATGAAAAATAACTACATTAAGCGAGTAAAGAAGAATCCCAACGATCATCACTTGCGAGACCTTCTTAAGCATGTATCAAACAAAGTCATTGCGTTGAAAAAAATTAATAAAAAGTCGTATTATGATAACCTTTTGAATAACACCCCTCACGCAAAGATGTGGAAAACTGTAAATCGTATATTTGGGAAAACCGCTAAAACTGAATCGTTGGCGCTTGTTAGGAATGGTAGGAAAATTACCGATAATCTGGAAATTTGCGAAATTTTCAATGATTTTTTTGCTAGTATAGGACAAGAATTAGCCGACAAAATTTGTGTTGATCCTTCGGCAAATCCTCTTTTGAGCTTACAACGAGTTTCTGAAACGATTTTTCTTGTTCCAGCTTCTGCGAGTGAGGTCGCATTGCTGATCAATAATTTAGAACGTAATAAAAGCTGTGGCTACGATAATATATCAGCTGGCATTGTAAAAAATAACTCTGCTGCTTTTTCTCGGATTCTGTCGGAAGTGTTCAATAAAATGTTGGAAATAGGCTATTATCCAGATTGTTTGAAAATTGCTAGGGTTGTTCCTATTTTCAAATCAGGGGACGCTTGTGATCCAAACAATTATCGTCCAATATCGACGTTGTCAGTCTTTAATAAAATTTTAGAAAAACTACTTATTAACAGAATTATACCTTTTCTTGATAAACACCAAGTACTGTATAGCTTACAATACGGTTTTCGGCAAGGAAGTAGTACATCAACGGCAATCGCTGAATTGTTGGATAGTGTTATAGATGGGATAGATTCTAGGCAAGTAGTCGGAGCGCTATTTTTAGATTTACGCAAAGCATTCGACACCTTAAACCACTCTATTCTTCTGCAGAAACTTGACGGCTATGGAATTAGAGGTGTTGCAAATGATTTGATACGAAGCTATTTGTCAGGAAGAAAGCAGTCGGTATCGATAGGAACGTCTAAAAGTCTGTTGCGACCGATTGGTGTGGGTGTACCTCAAGGGAGTAACATAGGACCGTTGTTGTTTCTCCTGTATATTAATGATTTGCACAGACTCCAGTTGAATGGTATTCCACGCTTATTTGCAGATGATACTGCTCTTTTCTACCCACAAACTGATGTTGAGCTTATAGTCCGTAATATGAATATGGATTTGAAAACTCTATCAAAATACTTTGCAGCAAACCTTCTTTCCTTGAACGCCTCTAAAACTAAATGCATGTTTTTTCATTCTTCGAGAAAGTCTGTTTCACAGCATGGCAGTGTTTTACTAAATTCATGTGTGATCGAAGAAGTCAAATCATTTAAATACTTAGGTTTGGTTTTGGACTCAACACTTTGTTGGTTTGACCATATTAAATATGTTGAAAAAAAAGTCTCATCCCTATGCGGTTTAATGCGTAGAGTACGGTATTTCGTTTCACGCAGTATTCTTTTAAAATTTTATTTTGCTCACATTCATTCGTGCCTAAATTATCTTGTTATAGCCTGGGGTTGGGCTTGTAAATCTTCCCTAAGAAAACTCCAAACTCTTCAAAACAGATGCTTGAAAGTTATTTTCAATAAACCAGTATTGTTTCCTACCTTGCAACTTTATTCCGATAACTCTCACAACATTCTTCCAATTAGTGGCCTTTGTGACTTTCAATCAATGATTTTTGTTCACGACACGCTGCAAAATAGTTGCTTCCATCATTCCGTTCAACTGCCTTCTATTGATCATAGGTATCCGACTAGAAATGCAGACAATTTACGGTTATCGAGAGCTTACACAACGCTTGGTCAAAAGAGAATTTCAATTGTTGGTCCAAAAAAGTATAACGCATTACCCATTGAACTGAAACAAATTAGCAATCGCGGTATATTCAAATATAAGCTTAAAATATTTTTAAAAGGTAATCTAGCCGACATTCTTGGTTGAGTGAAGTACAATCTACCAGAAACAACTAAATTTCACCCTTACCAGATAGATAAATAATTTATTATTACAATTATTATTATTATTTTTTAAATATATGTACGTTTTGTAATTCAGTGAGTCCCTTAAAAGGAAATTTATTTCCACTGGGACATCACACCCTTTCTTTGCTTTTGTTTCTCAACTCATTAATGTTATTTTATTAAGTTTGTTTTTTTTTTATTTTGTTTGCTGCGCAGTTTGAGTTGAGATAGTTGCGTCCATTACCAGGGAGCTCATTTGAGCTCTTTGGTGTGGGGGATAATGGAGGGTTATTTAAAGTTAAAAGTTAAAGTTAACTGGTTTCCTTGTTTTTTCCATATTTAAGATAACCGGTTCGGTATAAGTGATGTTTTCTTTCTTCTCAATATGTTTTTTTTTGCAAAATCTTGATTTCATTCAAGAATTTGACTGAACCAAGTAAAGCATTTTGCTGTCCGGTATTGGGGAACGGCTCGGTGTCCGGTACTGGGTGACACGAATCACTGACTACAATCTGTATTTTTAACGAATTGATTATCTTTGTGGAAAAATGAACTATGGAGCTTTGGAAAATATTTAATAGAAAGATATTTTATACATGAAACACAAAATTTTATCCGACCAAATTATGCTGTAATGCTGATCCGAAAATTAGCCGCAACATAACAATTCGATCGACGGTAGATAAAAACGGACAAATCTCTGTTTTCTGACATATACAAAATCACTCATGCTAATTTTTGGTCTTTTTTTGTTGATTTTATCATATTAGTTGTTAAGGCGCACCATTTGAACTATGAAAATCAGAAGTGTCCGGTATTGAGAGCTGTCCGGCGCTAGGGGACTTCCCCCTAAGTGTACATTTGCTTTGCTATGCTGCGAGGGCAAAGAGGATTGTTACATCTGTGGTTAAATCTGAGTAAAATTATTAGTAGTTATAGCTTTAACAAAACTTAGAGTAAGACGGGCATAAGTGCGACGCTCAAAGCCTTCTTCAAATTTTATGAGTTTTGAAGTAACCTGTTAATATCGTATTTGCAATAAACGAAATAATACATCCAAACTGTATTACATTTACTTTTCCGCTTAACTCAGCAACTATACGTCGTAAAGAATAAATGAATCGAATTGAGAAACCTCACATGTGTATTTGATACAATTGTAGAAAAGCAAAAAACTTATTTTCTCGAAATATTTTCAACCTCAAATAAATGGGAACTAAACTTTGTCTGAAATTTGGAGAGACAATGATGGGAATCTTCGAGGATTCAGAAAGTCATGAAAATTGTCTCTTATCAAATGGCGCTTGTGATGTTTCTCAAACAAACGATTCAATTGTTTACGGTAGAATTCTGCTGTCAAAACAGCCAGCCGAACAGATTACGCAAAATTTGTGTTGATGTTTGTTTTGAAATTTGGTAGTTACATTTTCAGGAGAGAGATCTTTGTGCAATGGGAAATGCTGTTGAGGGTAGATAAAATTAGGACTTTTTAAGCAAACTTGTAAGAAAGACAATAATAATAAACGCTTTCCAGTATCAAACTAAATCTCTACAAAGCAAAGGTAGATTATTCGTTCGATCACTGCCTGCCGTCGCCGTATCAGCGATGAATGCCACTTCCGTCGTTTGTGTTTCCTCTGCAGTCCGTAGAGCAGGCACATTTGCACTGTCGTCGTTAGCAACTTTGAAGCAATCCCTTTCCCCTTAGTCTTGTTTGGTTTGCTTGGAAGTTTTAGGCCCATGGTTGGAAAATTAAATGGCTGTTAATTTATTTAAACATGCCATTCGGTAATCGCATGCACCAGCTTATAGGAACTGCCATTGTGGAACCATTTTTCCTCAGCTCGTGCACTGTGGAGCTGGATTTACCTGGTATTTGTGTTTCCCGGATTCCTTGCTTGCTTGACACCCGTTAGTTAAGGTATTGGGGCACTTTGTTTTTTTTTTTAATTGTAATTAATTGAAAGCTGTCACTAAACATTAGCAATTACACGGGGAGTAAAACGAAAAACAGTTTTCGCTACAAAATACGTGCACGTGGCCATTAGTCATGCGATAGGGAAGTGTCAAATGTCTATTTCCTGATTGCCAATCACATGCATTCTACCGCTACATGCAACATGTTAGCTTGGTTGAGGTTACATACTCAGTTCAACTTGCTTAGTTAATAATTTTTTTAAACATAAGAACTGTTTTAAGTTTTAAAGAATACATTTGAAGAAATTATTCTATTTTTACCAAACTTGTGGTTATGGAACCTCTTGGATAGACTGAATCTTGTTTTTTCATTTTGAACTGTGAATGAAATCAGGTATTTTTTTAAATAATTTTCTGAACAGGCGGTGAAAATAATAGATATAGCCCGAAAGAGAAGGGGCCCAATATTTGTGTTACAAACAAACATAAGATAACGACATACAGAGTCAGTACTCTGGCCAAAACCTTAGCGCCATAGTAGCAAATTGATTTATACATATTTGCGTTATATAGTGAGACTCTAACAATTTATACCAACGCCAGTGTATCTACATTGCAATCAAGACAAACATCGGCAACAACATAGTTGCATCTCATAGAGTAGCGTTCAAGTGTTTTGGTTAAACATCCCGGTTATGTCTATTATAATAAGTCTGGGTCACATAAAAATATGATTATAAAAAATAAGGTTAGGTACCTCCGATTCGCTTAACTAACAGGCGATGCACGCGGGTTACAGTTTATTTGAAGAACCAAGAATATTCTTTTCCAGAATCCTTGTTCAGTAACGTTAAGAAATGTCTCTTATAAGTCTCCATGTCATCTGCTACATCCATATTATGAGAAGAGTTAATTTTTAATCATTTTGATTGGTGAGATGGCAGTTAGCGGATGGTGCTCGGCAACTTTTGACTAAAGGTGTGCGATAAGCCTTTATTTGTATCTTTTGATGCAGTTCGTTTTTTGGCTATTGGCTACTGGCTTAGCCGTTTAGTTGGTTTCGAGGTACGACGCTGGTCTTACAAGCCAGTCGTCGTATGTTCGAATCTCGGCTAGGCGGTGCTAATAGATAAAGTCAGTAGCATTTTTACTCTAGCCCCGTAACTGTCCTGTACTCTAATAGCCGGCTGTGAAGTCTGTCGATAAAGAAGGATCAAGTCTTAGAAAGGACGTTTAATCCCACGGCTTTGCTTTTTTTTCTTGGCTACTTCTTATTGGAAGTTTACGGTTTTGCTTCTGATCGTATCGATCAGAATTTTTCCGAGTTTTTTCCTTTCGATGATGCTAACAATTTCATCATCGTAACGAACGACATCGTAACGATAGTAACCAAATCTTCTGGCATTCTCTTGACATTTGCCGTAAATAATTCGCACACGAATGGTGGTGAAAATTGCCCATGGGCGCGCTTTTAGTTTGTTCGTAAAAATTATACCGGAATGTGAAGCAGTTTCCATACACAGTTATTTTAGCTTTACATTTTCTTCGGTTATTCAACCGAGCGCTGCCTTTGTGTTGTTTTTGTAACCAATATATTGTGTTGATATTTTTTTGATAATAAATCTTCTTGAATGCCAATTGACTTCTTCCCCCGAACGCTGAAATAGCTGCAACATAAAAAAACCGTTATACCAACCTTTGCCAGGTCAACTTGATGATATGCTATATTTGACGAATTCTCACCCGTTTATTGGGAATTTGATGGGAATTTTTTAAAACCTTGGCTATCAACCGCTTGGCAATTTGTTCCGTGGACGATCCGTCTGCCGTGGCGATTCCATGCCCACCCGATCCTAGTTTGTATATTAAGTATTTTGCAGTAAATGACATGTTTTAGAAAATTAACACCAGTTACTCATATATGCGAGGAATGTTTAGTTGTTTATTTTCTTTCGTAACGTATGGGAATTGTAAATTATTTCATTAAAATAATCGCTTTCGTTCTTTATGACTGTTGATAGACGCTTCTGGAAAATGCCGCATGCACGTTTTACCATGTTTTGATCCATAGACTTCATCACCTCGATGATCTTAGTTTTGAGCGACCTAAGTGTGATGTGAGGCGTCCTATTGGTATGCCGCTCGAAGACGCCCCACACAAATATCGATATCGGGGCTGCTAGGGGGCCAAATTTCCTTCTCCCAAAACTCCGGAACATATTCAGCAAGCCACTTTTGTGTTTTGTTGGCATTATGAGCAGGTGCTCCGTCTTGTTGGAAGATGACATGACAGCCAGCAGCAACCTCCTTCATCCACGGGACAACTTACTTACTTACTTACATTCTCTGTCATTCTTTCGATTCACCTTTTGATCCTGATTAAAGTTTTATCATCCGAGAAAAAGATGACTGAATTATTATGATTCAATCGACTCAGAAGTTTTTTAGCTTTCCCCAATCGCAGTAATTTGAGCGCAGTATTCATAAATTAACCTCTGCGTAGCGCATTCGACTTATAACCAAGATTTTTGGCCATTAGTCACCGGATTGAGAAGTCTGAGTACCCGATTTCCCGAACCATGGACCTCGTTGACCTAGCTTGATTCTTTTTAATCATTCTTTCCACTTTTTTTTTATCCTGTCCCGTTCAGCGGTAATGGAACGGCACTTGTATGCCTTCCGGGTAGCTGTGTAATATAGCTTATCACTTTCTCAAGCCTTGTTTTTATAGTACACTGTTCTCTCCGACACTTTTACCGACCGAACTATCTTCTTTACGCTTGCTCCGGCGCGCAATAAAACGACGACGGCTGACCGATTATTTTCTTGTTTCGATATCTTTCAGTTTATTCAACATCTGTTTGTTTACATCTGACCCCAACAGTAGAAGCTATTCAGTGCTGCCAGATATATCTGAATATTGTTTCGCAAGCATGAGGAATTGCTATTTGAAATTTACTACAAAAATTCGTCACGCACCCTGTATAATAAGGGTTACCCTTGTATCCTATACATTGTTGGGTGGAATATCCGCACCTTGATGAACGAATCTTTTAAAATGGGTGTTTACAATCTGCAACAAAGGAAAATCACAGAATCCAGATTTTTACTCTGAAGAATCCTGACAAAACAGTAAACATGAGAGTTCGTCACCTTGCCATAACCCACTTGAAACTGAAATTACTGCCCACTGTCGCTTTGAGCAACCGAAATTCGTGATTATTTATAATCCGGCATAGCTTGTTGCGATCGTGTCGTATGATAGCTTAATGACAACCGTCAATACTTACGTACTTACCCAGCCATGTGCCCAACTCACCCAACCTGCCACATTGTACTACCTTCACTAATTATATCAACTTATTTTTATACTTGAGAAAGCACGTTGTCCCTCCATTTGCGCACCACTCCATCTTCTATTTTTCAACCAAGTATTAAGTGCAGAATTTTACGCTTAAAACTCTCACGTTGTTCAGCTTCCTGAACCATGATCCATGATATATGTCTGTAAATGGCCACGTAAAGGGAGTATTAGGGTTCTGTATAGCATCAGTTTTGTGCGAATTTGTAAACTACGGAGCTTAAACTAGCAGCGTAATCCGTAGAAAGCCCGATTCGCGGCTACATCGTTTTACTTCGCGGCTTACATCATCGTTACATCTACCTGTTACGAACGCACGGAGGTATATAAATTCTCCCACTACTTCATAACGTTCTCCATCCAGCTTCATCGCGGCACCAGCGCCATTTGTAGTCACACGTTTCCTGCCATGTACTTCGCTTTGGCAGTATTAATGGTGAATGATATCGACACCAACCGCAAAATTAAGAAGAATGTGAGATTTTGTGATGATAATCCCGATTCTTTCCACGTTAGCCCGTCGTATTGCACCTTGAATGGCAATGTTGAAAAGCAGGTTGCTTCAGTCCATATAATGTTACGAAAGCCGCTGAGATCTTGACCCATCAGGTGTTTCACGAATCGCCCAACCAGTTTAGTCGAAAGGCCACGTCCTAGCATTATCTGCCGCAGCTCATTTTGTTTGACTGAATCGCACGCCACCTTATAGTCCACAAACAGATAATGAGTCTACAAGTTATACCCCTTTAACTTGTCTAGTAACTGATGAAGAGTAAACATCTGATCCGTCATGGAGTGACCCCCTCGAAAACTTATATATTTTCTTATAAACTTGCTTTATCATATATTAAGATTGTAGTTAGTCTAGACAATAGAATCAAAACAGCATCAGTAGTGTCATCATTATTGTTTTCTCATGCGAAAACATTTATCCGTTAGTAGCATTATACCAAAAGGTGTCCGCTTATATGTAGGAAAAATTCAAACATACATTGTGCCCTTTCGTATTTATCGCCAATCGACAAACATCATAAATTCCGATAATGACCAATCGATGGTGGCTCGCTGGCAGACTGCAAGCGCGAGTTTACAAGTCAAAGGAAACGAGAACGACTCGCTGCAATACACGTTTGATACACGGCTATTTGCGTGTACCAACCTAATCATACCTGTAACCAGGAATTTGTCGGTTTGCTTTATTTATTCATAGTGCACCATAAAGGAAAAATTAAACTTCAGTCGAAAGACTTTCCAGTCTATTGAATGGATAAATTTAAAAAAAGAACATTTAGAATCTACTATTTCTACCAAATATTTTCTTATTGGATTGTACTAACGGTTATAGCCCTTTCGACACTCAACGCCATGCCGATCCTATACGAGCCCAATGATGGAGAGGGTTGCTTCAACCTATAGCAAGGACGTAATACTTATGACAGGCAGTCGACCTGGCGTGCTGTCTCGAGTGGTGCGGTTTCGAGGATGAACATGAAAAATGCGATAGGAAATTGATATTGAGAATCAACTGAATAGATAAACAAGATTAGACCACCATTGATAAACGGAGCAATAGAGAAAGCATTGGAGATGACAATCCGGGTCAGTTTCAGTGATTGAGATGCTTCCGTTCAGTCTGGGGGTCAGATTTCAATCAATATATTATGATGGAACTCAATGCTTCCGCCCTGCCATGGCATTGTCTTTTGTTATGTCCGGTTTAGCAAACAGGTGGAATGCTGCTCGCGTCTGCCTCATGCTGCCTGATCAGACGATCAACAAGTGAAGCTTTTTTGTGGACGCATACTGATTGTTGGTTTATGACTGAACCTTGGTCAACGTCGCCTGCTTTGTACCCTGAATTAAAACATGGTTCTATTTAGATTGGTTATGTTTCATTAAAAATTAGGTTTAACTTTGAACAATTCTCACATAACTTTTCAAAAGGATGTAAGTAACAATGAGGGCTGCATATCACGGCGATGCAAATTAACTTGAAAGCGTTCACTATGCACAAGTCGGTTACTGAAGTCATAAGATAGCTAATCGTTTTAAAAACTTGCTTCGAAATGACTGAAGTTTTTGGGTTACTTTAAGTAAGTTTAGTTTAGTAAGGGTTACTTTAGTAAGTTTTCTAGGTTATTTTGAAATGTATTTATGTGGCCATGGCAATCGGGAGAGAGGGACACCGAAGAGTATAGCTGGAATCACACGGACCGTCAGCGAACATCATCGGCAACGTATCGTAACGGAACGTCAGTGATCCGGAACGTCACATCACGGAACGTCAAGGCACTCATGTGAATGCGTTCACTGAAAATGCAAGCGACCATCACTGACGTTCCGTTACCGTTGTTGTTCGCTGACGGTCAGTGTGATTCTAGCTTATCTCTGAATGTTAAATAAGTCCTTTTGAAAAGTTATACAAGAAATGTTTGGACACTTTACAGGAAAAATATCAATTCATATCAATCGGCTTGCAAGGATACTAAAACCTTTGAAAAACGAAGACGCCTAACGTATGTATCTACTACATGCAATTATATAATATTATTTTGCGTCTTATATCATTTGTTTAAGTAATTATTGCATTAAGCACTTTCGCTTTGAAACATATACCACCGTCGAAAAATGACAACCGGAGCATCGACATTTCAATTGACTTAAATATTGATATTCCAATCTAATAACACAGATTGGTTTCTGACCGTTACGGATTGATCACCAACGGTTTAAACAACCCTCAGATTGCTTTTCATCTGCATATTAAATGGCGTGATGGTGCCCAATTCGAACAAGGACTTCTTCTCTAATAGGTATGTTAATGACGGAGAAGCGAATCTACTGTTTGGCAATTTCCACCGGGTGCGGTAGATACAGTTTCTAGGCAGTACACCGAACCAATTCCAAATAATTTATCATTAGCTGCTTCCGTCTGACAACTATTTGGCACTGTGTGTATGCACTTATATTGCAAAATCAGTATTTTACCCAATACAATAAAACACGTTTTATTAGGAATGCTAATAATAACATGGAATGAAAAGTTTTATGGAATGAAAATAATATTTTTCCTAAAATACTTCAGTGAATAAAGGGAAAAATCATTCCTAATTTGTTTTAATAAAATCATTTGATCATCATGATTTATAAAATAATTTCTCAAATATCGAGATGTTTAAGTTTGCCCAACGAAATAAATCATGTTCCATTCTCTTTGTTTCGGTCTGAAGTCTTTTATAGCCAATTTTCACTAATTTTCATAATATTAATGTTATTAATATTATATAATATTTTTACTAAGCCGTTTCGCTTTCGTTATTTTTGAATGTTTGTTCACCAAATGATTTTTGTTTGCTCCTAAACCGTCACGAGTAACAAAAACACTACTGGTGGTCTGATAAATAAAATAAATATTACTTGCTACGATTAACTTTAGTCTATAAACCATTACAAGCTAGACAGACTTTAGAAACCGCTTACCATCGAGAGGATAACTAACAACCGTGTCGAAACTGATTATACTAAACAATGTGTAGGTAGACGGTGAGAGATGTGCCCATCCGTCACCGCTCACGAGTAATTTACAAGTATGGTTTTCAATTTTTCTTCGGTCGCCTTTGTGGATATGTATAGCAAATGTAATGAGTAGTCTTTATGCATAAAACTTTTGTTATATCTAATTAACACATTAGCAAAACGAAAGTGGCTACGGAGGTTGCTGTCCTGAGCTTGAAAATATCACGGATTAAATTGAAGTTCAAACAACTAGATGTGTCGAACATTCACGCAATCGAATTTTGATTTATTTAGGCTCGGTGGATCTGCAAAGCCAGCGGACGATATTTTACGATTTTGTGACCGTGCGTTGACTCCAAATTACGGCTCAATAAAATGGCGACGTCAATAGTAGCTAAGTGGTTACTATTCGTCTATCCTTGTCGTAAACCATAATGTCCGGTTTGTTTTGGTGACTAAAGAGATCGGTCAGAACGATGCGGTCGCAATACAGCTTGAAACAGTCGTTTTCTTAGACGGGATCTGGTTTGTAGAGGTAATTTGGCACATCTTCTTCCAACAAACCACATTGCAGCGCTAACTTCTGGTGCAATATCTTTGACACGTTGTTGTGACGTTCTGTATAGGCTGCTTTTGCTAGTATTAGGCAACCAGCTATAATGTGGTCGATGGTTTTTTGTGGTTGATGGCATATTCGGCATACATCCTCTACATCCTGATGTCAAATATACCGCCTACAATTTCTAGTCGGTATGACCCGTCTTGAATGGCTATCATGTTGGATTTGACTACTAGAGAGAGTTCACCATGGGAGAGTCATAAGCTCTACGCGACCGAGGTACAAATAGCTCTGTATATTCCGTGTCGAGTTGTGCATTCTACGAAATATTCACGCATCTGACGCACCTGAGCAACGCACAGTGCTTGAATGTTGACTATTCCTACACCTCCTTCTACTTGTGGTGCCAATTGAGGGTAGCGCATACCAACTTACTTGAATTCTTGTCGCGCCCGTCTATTAAGTTCTTCTAGGTCACTACCTACTTCACTACCTCAAAAATGTAGACCAACAGGGGAATAGTAAATCTATTCAGTGCTCGTACCTTATTCCACGCGTTGAGAAAAGACTTTAAGACACAGTTCACCCGTTTTTTTCTTTTCTTTAATTACGAGTTTCATATTCTAAGACACTTTATGTAGAACCGTCCAGACGTTTTGGAATTCTGGCGGAATTTAAATTCATACTCACGTGTCTCGTCCCCGCTGTCGGTTCCTTCCCAGTCAGCCGCTCCTTCTGTAACGTAGCGAATTATGCATCGGTTTACTCTATGAAAATCCCTATAACAGAAACGAAACAAAGGATTTTTCCATATATCCCTCCTCGGTGCCTCGGTGGAAGCGCCCTCTTTTCTCACAGTAACTTGCACAACTGCAACAGGTCCAAATGCAAAAGAAACGCAACCGTTTTTACTTATCTGGCCGCCCCTCCTTGTTAGGGACCACCTGCCTTTTGTCAACATAACTGCGCTGATTCTTATGCGTCAAGGAACGTGTCTGCTGAGTTTGATGAAGAATCGTACAGGTATTTCGGAGTTATGGCGTTTCTGGCAAAATTTGGTTCAAATCCGTGAAGGTCGATTACACGTTTGAACTTTTTCTCGGCCACTTGACGTGGAATGACCCATATATAGATTAACTAGGTGATTGCCCAATCTTACTCGAGGCCCCTTTGTCTCTCAGTCACTTGTACATCTATTATTGTAACGAAAATTCTCATAATGCAAGCAACAAACCCCTTTTACTGTATTTGAAGGTGTCTACTCCCTTTGTCAGTTCTCCTCCTGTTGCCTCCAGCCACTTGAAATCTGCTTCTTCTCAGTAAGCCCTATAAATCGACACACAGGCTTTTTACATTTTTGAACTTTTCCCTCGTGTTGTACCCTATTCCTCCAGAAATCTAGCTACTGGTACAACTGTTATCGTTCCAAATGCAAGAGAAATGCACCCCCCTCCTCCACCCTTCCCGAGCAGGAGAAAATTACTAAAGAATACCTGTTCCAAATATTTTTTGGTGAATAACAAACTGCGTATCTGAATTTGGTATTGACGAGCTTGACATAAGAGGTAAAATAAGCTAAAAATGTTCAACAAACACTTTAATAATAACTGGTTTTGTTATTGCAATATCTAAATAATATCAAATATTGATGTATTATACCTCAATGAGGTATTTGCAAGTCATTCTTTGTAGCTTCATAGCTGATTCAGTTATTTATTTGGTATAGTACAAAACGTAAAATAACATCTTCTTCTTCTTCAGCATAGAGCCGGGGTGGCTCGTGCTGTTTCAAACACTCGTCTCCATTCAACTCGGTCTTGGGCCACTCGTCGCCAATTTCCTAGTCGTCTCAGAAGTCGCAAATCGCTTTCGACCTGGGGTGACATTGCGATTCTCGTTTCGAGTGGTTTTGGTTCGTTTCGACCACGTTAAGGGGGGACCCTACTCTGGAAAGTCGGAAAAATCGAATTTTATTTTTTTGCATTTTCGAGACCCTCATACCTTCAGAAATGTCATGCCAAAAGGATTTTTTGATATCCGATCTCGTTGAAAACTTACGGCAAATATTGTGGAGTCACCTCAAGGGAAGTGCATTGCTGTGCGTAACTTTGAACGCGTTTTCTCTGAAACCATGTTTCTTTAGCTGGCGGTACGTGTATCTGAGAATCTAGTGGACCGATTTGGCTGAAATTTTTTTTCACCATGTAAAAATGAATTATCTAAATTGCTACGTAGCCGTTTTTTGATATCTCAATTTTTCAATTTTTTATGAGCTCTTAATTGGCGATTTTTGATGAAAAAACACCTTTCTTTTAGAAAAATTGCCACCATTTTGGTAATTTTTCGAATTTTCAAAAACCGCTACGTAACAATTTAGGTATTGAACTAAAGCTTCAAAATCATCCTTGAAATCCATTCTACGATACTCCGTTGTTTCCCGGCACGTACTGCTAGCAAGGAACTATTTTCTAGAGGGCATTCACGTATCCACCTGCCACCAGCTTAATTAACACTATTCTGGTATCCTAAAAATACAAAATATATCTTCAAATATACCTTAACCAATAACAAAAATAGCCCAACGCTTTGCTATAATTCTAGCATCTGAAATTTTTTCCGAAAATACCGGAGTAGGGTCCCCCCTTAAATGAATGGGTGAAACGAACCAAAATCGCTCGAAACGAGAATCGGAATGTCACCCCTCCCGAGCAGGAGCAAAGAGCAAAATAATATCAAAATGTGTTATTGGAAATCAAATAACTCATATCGAAATTTGGTCTTTCTTTGGCTGACATAGTTGGTAAAATAACAAAAAAATAATATCAAAATTTTACTCCTTTAAGATCAAAAGAATAACTGCTTGTGTTATTTGAATAACAAAGCAATAACATGACTGTATTTATCAGAGTTTAGAATAACATGTTTTAGTATTATTAAGGTATTGAATAACAAATGCAGTAGCATATAAGATATTAAAAAATCATTTTATAAAATATTTATAATTTAAAATCTCTTTAATCAATAAAATAAAATTTTATGAAATATATCGAATGTCATTTTAAGGCCAAAATAAGACATGATAACAAAATCAGTTATTAAACTCATCTTACAACCACTGTTTTAACCTTCCTAGTGCATTGGGGTCGTTTTCGACCCATCGGCATACTTACAAAGCTTGATACTCAGTAACGGTACGAGCTAGAGACTTGAAATTTTCTGACTTTTCCTAACTTTGGAAAATTAGCATTGTGGGGGAGTTTCAGCTTTCAGCGACATCTAGAAGAGCCACAGCAAAAAAAGTTACATATTATGCATTAAGGGTCGAAAACGACCCAAGTTTTGAAATTGCTCTCATTCATCCATTTTCAATCCGAATTTCGTTTTCTTTACCTCGTTTGAAAGATATGGCCAAAAACTAGCACCCAAGGTATGTTGGGGAATATTTGTTGACTGATGGCCACTTCTGCGTCTGTTCCGGACCACCCACTACCAGGTCCCGGGGAACATTTTTATATTTTGAGATAATTCATTTTGCGGCACATCAAATCACATTGGCTTGATAAAATAAGACTAGTGGAAGTACAATGGGGACATTTTGGACCCGAATGGCCATTTCCCCATCGGTTACGGAACATCCGGTACCTGGTTTTTGAGGCCATTTTTGAGTTTTAGGATGATTTCTATTGCGGCACGTCAAATTTCATCTCATTGATAACATATGACTATTGAAAGTATAATAAACACATGTTGAAGGCAAATGGCCACATCAGCATCGGTCCTGGAACATCCGGTACCCGGTTTTTGGGGACATTTTTGTATTTTAGGATAACTCATAATGCGACATATCAAATCACATCGGCTTGATAAAATAAGACTGATGGAAGTAAAACAATGTCATTTAGAAGCCAAATGGCCACTTTACCATCGGTACTGGGTCATCCGGTACCAGTTTCGGGGGACATATTTGGCTTTTGAGATAATTCACCATGCGGCACCTCAAATCACATCGCGTTGATAAAATAACAACAATGGAAGTATAATGGGGCGTCAGTCGCATATAATCCGGTACCCGGTATTTATAATGAACCGTAAAACGGGGTAACTCGGGGCAGATGAATTACCCTGTAATCCAAAAATGTCCCCAAAACCCGGATACCGGATAGTCCGGAACCGATGGTGAAATGGTAATTTTGGCTCCAAAATTTTTCCATTGTACTTCCATTAGTGTTATTTCATCAAGCCAATGTGATTTGATGTGGCGCATGATGAATTATCCTATCCAAAAATGTTCTCATAAACCGTGCACCCGATGTTCCGGAACCGATGATGAAATGGCCATTTGTCTTCAAATGGTCCCCATAGCTCTTGTAACTGTTTTATTTGATCAAGGCGTTGTGATTTGATGTGCCGCAAGATGATTTATTTCATAATCCAAAAAAAAAACCGGCGGAACCAGGTACCGGATGTTGCGGAACCGATGGTAAAATGGCCATTTGGCTTCTAAATGACCTTATTTTATTTTCATCAGTCTTATTTAATCAAGCCGATGTGATTTGATGTGTCGCAAGATGGGTTATCCTAAAATACAAAAATGGCCCCAAAACCCGGGTACCGGATGTTCCGGGACCAATGCTGATGTAGCCATTTGCCTTCAAAATGTCTTTATTATACTTTCAATAGTCTTACGTTATCAAGCTGATGTAATTTGACGTGTCGCAAGATAAATCATCCTAAAATTTAAAATTGTCCTCAAAAACCGGGTACCGGATGTTCCAGAACCAATGAGGAAATGGCCGCTTGGGTTCAAAATGTTCCCATTGTACTTCCATTAATCTTATTTTATCAAGCCAATGTGATTTGATGTGCCGCAAAATGAATTATCTCAAAATCTCCGGGACCTGGTAGTGGGTGATCCGGAACAGACGCAGAAGTGGCCATCAGTCAACAAATATTCCCCAACATACCTTGGGTGCTAGTTTTTGGCCATATCTTTCAAACGAGGTAAAGAAAACGAAATTCGGATTGAAAATGGATGAATGAGAGCAATTTCAAAACTTGGGTCGTTTTCGACCCTTAATGCATAATATGTAACTTTTTTCTAATGCATTAGGAAGGTTAAATATCTACTCAATAACAAAATGTGTTATCAATGTATCTCCATATCTATTCAATAACAAAATATACGATTATAACACAGTTTGATATTGTTTTTATATTGTTTTGCTCTTCGCTCCTGCTCGGGCTGGTCGAGCCATCGTGCACGTTGGGTCCCCCCTATTCCTGGTGCCGGTGGGATTGTTGAAGAGGACTATTTTCGTCGCACTGTCCGGCATCCTTACGACGTGTCCGGCCAACCGTAGCCTGCTAACTTTCGCTAGACGACGTTTGACGCCTCTCTGTCGGTTCCTTTTTGGTTTTGGTCCTCGGTTTTGGGGACCTACCTCCCTTTTGTCAACCCCCAGTGCTGACTCGCTTATGTCAAGGAACATGTGTGCCAAGATTTTTGGAGAATGGTCGAGGCGTTCTGGAGTTATGGCGGAACATGCAAACATACTCACGCTCACATATACAAATATATATAACTTATAGATGATTATGTGTTGAATCATTGTTATGTAATTAGTGCACTGTGTTTCATTTATTAATAACTGATGTTTTGTTTATTTACAGTATTACACACATCGGCCAGCCTAGCGTTAAATGAGAGTTGGGATCCCGACGTGCGGTAAGTTAATTAATGTAAATTATTTTTCTTGTTACAAACGCTGCTGCTTAAGGCGGAACCGAAAGTGGCTAACGTTATTGTGTTAGTGCGACAAACACTGTACTGCACATCTCATGTGTTCGTTAAAAACCTAAACGTTTATTTGAATATTGCATTAGTATTGGTAATATATGTCAAATAGCGGAGCTTGCAAACATAAACAGCTGATCCGCAGCCAACCGCACTGACTATAAACATTCCGAAAAAGGGTTTGTTTTCTTTATCAAGGCATTCCGATTCAATCAAAATTAACAGCAGCAACTGAATAATGCGTAGGATCACTAGGATGTTTAATTAATCCGCTTGCATCGGATTGCGTTTTTGATTCCTGCGTTTGCGTTTTGCTTGTTTATTTCACTCTAAGCTCATCAATGCGGCGAAAGTTGAAAGCTCTTTAAAAGCTCATTGATGTGACGAAAGTTTGATACTGTGTTGCTGCTTTTTCCGAAATCGCTAGTTCAACGAAATATGTGCGTAACCAAATATCTATTAACTAATTCCAAATTATACATTGGTCGCTTTTATGAACACGTAATGTTCGATATGTTCAGTTAAATTTATTTTCCATTAGCAATTATGTTTTGCTGAGCGTTTATTGATACACAGCAGATCGATAAATTGAATTACAAGTTTTAGGACATTATAACAGCGCTGGAAGCACTGATTCCGTGGCAAAAGCGTGCTCTGCCAATACAGATGCATTTTTAAGGCGCAAAACAATACATGCTTCGAATGGTAGCCATTTATTCAGCCATCTTTGAGCCACTTTCGGTTTCCCCTTAATATGATTTTGCAAACATGTGGTTTTCCTAATGGATGGCTTCAGTATATTTTTGTATAGCCAATTTCACACTTAAGCTACATTGACGTTATATATTTCTCGAGCCCTTTAAATTGATTCCAAAATCCTCGAAGCTGTCTTCTCGCATGCCAGTGACAAACGTCAAGATTTCTACCCTTAGTTACTTACTTCCAAATCAATCCAATCGGTCTTAGGGTGCTATCCTCCAGCATCCCTAACACCTTCACCCATGACAGCTTCGTTGACAGTCACTGGTGTGCCCAAAGGTGGGGCACCACAATTTGAAATTATTCACTTCCTTTGGAAAATGGGTATTTTTGGCAGTATTATGTTCAGAATGCTTTTTTTTCGGAAGAAACACGTATACCTAGTTGCATATATATATTATATTTGAAGTTTTCTTGGCTCAAACATGTTTTGTAGAATCAGCGCTCCACCTCTAAGCACGCCAGTGCTAGCAGTACTCATTCAAAAATTGTGAGATCTGTTACGAAGTGTATGGGCTCGATTGGGCTCAATAGGGATTTCATCCAACATTTACGTAACATAACTAACCTTTGGAAAGTTTACTTGCTCGTCTAATCACAAACGTACAATCAAGTTGTATCAGCCATGTTTTTTATTTTGACAGACTTTATGATGAGCCGAGCTGCTTTTCTGTTGCGAAGGGTTAAGGCCTCTACCACAGCTCTGCGGTTAACGGCGATGTTGCCGATGTTATCAGTAAGGCCTAAATGTATTTCAAGTGAGACCTCATGATAATGACACTTCTTTGCACACTCGATCTTTGTGAATAGTAAGTTTGACAGACCGTTGCTCTGCTGCTTTTAATTTGTAATATCTCACTCACTATCTTAATCCTTGAAGCGGAACCGTTAAGGGTGACACTTATCAGCTTAAACAATAAGCTTCTAACAATAACTTATCAGCTTAATCAATTTCATTGGGAAATCATAATTACACAATCTTCCCTAACTCATTTCTCAACAATTCTTCAAAAACAATTTCTTGTAATAGCCTCGATAATTTCTACATGCGGGGCGATGATTCTTGTAAACACGACATATGAGCCTCTCCAACCAATTCATTACTATTTATCAAAAGGAACCGATGGAGTTTCAAAAATTTTGCGATATTCCGCGCCGTTCAATTACCTCGTCGTTCTCCAGATTGATTTAAGTCCAGGTATTCCATTCTAAGCTGCTTTAACCCGCGGATCCCTTAGCTTGGTAACGAGTTGCTAGATATATGCAAAAGTGTACATAATGACGACACGCGTCTAATCGTTACTAGTTAGTAGTATTACTCAATTTGTCATACTGTTTTTATTGGAAACAGATGAAGTTTTGATTTATAACTTTTAAACTATCAAAAATGTGGTAGCGAAACTATTTTTGACATCCAAAAGGCAGAGAAAGTAAAGTACCTGCAAGTTTCTACTTGTTTATAGCGCAGATTTATCTGAAACAAACGTGCAAATAACTTGTTCGAGACTTCGATTTGTTTTAATAGGAAATAATTATGTTACATCTTCGGCCATTGTTTATAACTAAGCTCATTGTTACATTTTAGAGACGACATGGAAATGATGCTGAACAAAATTGTTCCGGAAGGACTCCCTTACCGCCATTCCTGCGAAGGCCCCGATGATATGGTAAGTGCGCGAATGAATAGTCACAATGATAATTGTAATCCTTTTTGGTGTTATTGTAAATCATGTCGAGCAGCTTAGACAATGTCGAGTCGAGCGTAATTTTCCGCATTAAAGAGTGAGGTTTTTCTTACTGGGCGTTCACCTCATTGTCAGTCAAGTTACGCACTTCACCGAATTGCATCAAGTTTGACTTCTATAATACCAAAATAGACTTCAATAATACCAAAAAAGAAAAATGACACTCGACTCGATAATGTAATAGGGTTCAATATTATCAATCGTAATCATGAATAGAAGAAGAAGACGAGCTATTAATTTATGTTTTAAAATTAAGTTTAATTATATCTGAAACAACATGATATTACAATACAATAGCATTTAATTTGTGGTCTTAACGCATTTTAATAATTGCACCCGTGTTTCAGCCCGCCCACGTGAAGGCCTGTTTTCTCGGCAGCTCTCTGACAATCCCGATCACTGATGGTAAACTGTCACTCGGCACGTGGCAGGGCGTGTGGCTGTGTGAGCACCGTGATCATGCTGGTTCGCGCAAGCTGGTGATAACGCTGTCCGGCTGCCCTCGCGACTCAGCCCGGAGTCCACTCTCGCCGGTATCGCCAATTGCATCCACTTCCAGTTAGGGACGGCCTCGCTCTGCTCGCGATAGTCGGTAATCGTGGGTTAGAGCGGTGCTCTGCTGTAAGTTTCATACTGATAAGCGTCATTATACTATTGGGATTAACCTTGGTGCAAGGTTATAAAAAAGGAACCTATAAATAATTATGTTAATTATAAAGTCAAAAGAGGATACAGAGAAAAATACAGTGCAGATAATTGAAAACAGATTTTAATGAGCAGATAACAGACAAGGCTTTAGGCAGATGGAGAAAGATTCATACTAATAATATCCTAAATTATTAGATATGAAGCAACAGAGAAGCAAAAACATAGTTTGATTTAACATTTATATTACAATTGTAGCTTTAGATATATAACAAATAGAAATCGCTAAACAAATTTCATATAACAAATCGCAATGATAATAGCATTTAAGATGTCTACTTGGAAGCTAATTCAGATAAACAGCTCGGTCAAAGGAACTAATTTTTATCAACATAGGAAAACACATTTTTTTATTTTTACTATTTTTAATAACCGGAACTGTAGAGGAAATAGAGAAACTAATGAATAGCAAAAAAACCAAAACAGAAAGAAATAGAGAGGATATATTTTTGTTTACATTTTTATCACACTTCATTTTCATTTTTGTCAAAAAGTAAAACTAAAATAAAAATAGGGCTAATAGGCTGAACCAACGCGTACACGAGTGCACAAAATGAAAAAAAAAAACTAGAATATAAAATCATACCGATACTACCATATACATACACTCATGTCGAAGATAAATCAAGTTCATCTCTATCATGAGTTTTGATTAATTACTACTAGTAACAGGTCACCGTTACTCTGACACTAGGATCAAGCGCTTTTATTTGTTTTTGCGTATGCTCTGCTAAGTGATATACTTTGAATTTATATAGATTTTGTTCGGTCATGAAGCATCGATACGGCAGAGTAGACAACAATTGCAATCCGTTTATTATCACTGATGGCCACGGAAGTTGGCAACGGAAGCTGTGCAGCAAAATCGTCGATTGTATTATATAGCGATTAGGAGTTTAGCATGTTTTAAAAGCATCTAATTGTTTTTAGCTTTCATCATGTAAGTTAAGTTACGTAACGGGACATGCGTATCGTTGGGCGGACCATAAAGCAAATGAGGCAGCATTACGTTTTTGTGCCTCAGGGAACAGTACCGGGATTGCGTGAGAGCGCACCATAAAAAGGTTGATGGATTTTGTACATATAGGGGTAGTATTGTTATTTACGATGAAGCGATAAATTGTTGATTTTATTGTTTAATTCATGTCCTATTGTCCGGGTTTATAATACTGTATCAGTTAAAGGAGATGAGGGTATTTTTTACTTAATTTTTTTTAACGAACAGTTGAATGATTTAGTAGTGACGGGAGTAAGAGGATGTCTGTAGGGATAAAGTAATATCAGTTCATTAGTAAGGGTAATTTATTGATAATTATTTTTTGTGACACGTGAAAACTATCTTGTCGATTGCACAATTTTTGAATTTCTCAATGAATTGATTTCTAGACACAACAATTTGATTTTAGTAAATTTTACAATTATTTTGACTGTTTTATTTTGAAAAATAACATTTTCAAACAATGTTCATTTGTATATTTTAAAAATTTGGACCGAAAATTTAGGCTCAAATAAATGATTGATTCTATAAATTATTTAAAATTTTGAGCCTAGGAGACTTTACTGTTTGTTATTTCAGTAGTAAAACACCTTTGAACACCCTTGCATTCGAAACTGTTCTAGTAGTCATCATCATAATAGATTCACCATCAGCAGAAACATCCATTGTAGAGTGTGTAATACTATATATCAAAAAGCAAATTGCAGTTGCATTTTCTGCAATGTATATCCAAGAACAGAAATTAAAACGTCTTCTTTCGGAAAACATGTTAGGCAAATTAAGAAAGAAAATAAATCTTTTGCACATTACAATCGCTTCAAAATTAA
This sequence comes from Sabethes cyaneus, assembly GCF_943734655.1. Taxonomy (NCBI): domain Eukaryota; kingdom Metazoa; phylum Arthropoda; class Insecta; order Diptera; family Culicidae; genus Sabethes; species Sabethes cyaneus. Next base: position 164,573,590 of record NC_071355.1, read on the forward strand.
AATGAAAAAGAAAAAAGGAAATGCCATTAGAGCGAGAAATACACACAATGGAAAAATAAGCATAGAGACAACCATTCCTTGTCCATCCTTTTCTATAATGTATCAAGTTGTGAGAAAGTTTGTATTTTTTACAAAAGTAAAGTATAAAACCAAAAAAAATGAATCGATATATTTTGTTAAAAATAACATTTTTTAGTGATTTTTGTAGCACGAGTCGAAAAATGGAACCAACGCAATAGTTACTATTACTTGTTAATTTTCAACTTAAGGGCGATAGAGACTTCGTATAATTTTGACGCATGTTAAAAAAAGCTAATCACGAAAAGAGCAATTAATTAGTTTGTAAGACACAACATCCATTTTAACAGCGATTTAACCGTTTGCTTTTTTGACGAATATCATAATTTAGTATCCTTCAATTAACTATCGTGAATTGAACGGGGCAACAGGATTTCGTAAAAGTTGAACATTGTTAAACAAATTGCAATCCAAGTCTTCCAAAACGAGAGTCTCTTCCCCCTCGTTCTGAAGACACCACGTGCAATGGTTTTTATTCTAACTTTCTGGGTGTAATATTTTACTTTGCTCTAATCAAAAGACCGACTCATCATCTTTCAAACTACGATTTTTTGGAAACTGATGTCGTCGGCCCGTAATTTTATTGCCAAGTGTTTCGTAAATCCTGTTGCTCTGGAATACAACATTTTTCATTCGATAATTTTCCTCTATTCTCCTATTCAATGGTAGATTCCAATTGCACAATACATCATACTACTAATCAGTCCAACCAAACCGAAGCCGTATTTTTCGGTGAAACCAAAAAGCGGTTGGTTTCATTTGTAACCGATACCACGCATTAAAAATAACAACATAACATTAATCACACCAGAGCACTGTTAAAGAAATATCACTAGAGGCTAAAAACTTCATCAACATTCACAATCGAATTGTTAGTAAATGTATATCGATTTAGCTGAGGAGCAACGTTGACAGAAAACCCCAAATATATAATAGAAGACAAGCCAACCAGAATCCATTCCCACGAGGACGTAAGATCCAAATTTAGGAAAGAAATGTTACAGACAATGGCTTTATTCGTCAAAAAAAAAAGAGAAAAACCGATATTGGTCGATTTTTGCTACCAAACAGTTTTGTATACTAAACCAGAGAAATAACACACGTGCAAAATTTCCGCCCCCTTTGTAGTATAATTGTATGCTTCAGGAGTGTATTTATTAGAAGACACGTATTTTTGTGTAAAACGACACCCGTCACCAGCGCCAACACAATGTCACAAACCGTCAGCAGATGTTACCGGAGCAGTAGCATTTTATGCATCTATAGGATGGAAAAGTAACCATCAGCTCAATACACGATTTATTCCCTCGTAGCTAGAAGCTGTACTAACGAAAATGTTAACAATCGTGTATCTAATTGTGCTTGATTCGAGCTGCAGTAAAAAAAGCGTAACCATACCGTCTCAACGATATTTAGAGAAAATAAAATATTTAGGCACTTTTTATACATTCTCCTTCATTCGGATTATATTTCAGTAAACGGATCTTTTCCGCACCGTTTACATCCATTTTGCTACGCTGCTTACTATTAGACAGATAGCTAGGAGCCTCTTTTTTGAGTAAAAGGAAAGGTATCACTTCGATCTGGTTGGATATATGCACGCGTAAAGATACGCGTTTTCCGCGGTAATCGTCATATCGTGATCGTGCATTGCATCGAGTTTTAAATCGCTTGAACTGGATCATTGGACTGCGCCGAACATTACTCGTTAATTAATGTACCTACCATCTCAGAGGTCTCAAATCAACCGGAACAACATATGTGCATTCCAAGTATATTTCCAATTCTTATTGCGTAATTATCCATTATAAAAAAATGCGGCATTGAACTAATACTTTAAAAACAGGGGGCGTTTGATACTCTGTTTCTTCAAATAGCTTTTAAATAAAAGTTCCTTGCTAATTACACTAATATCAGTGGTGATCGGAACGAAACAATGTAGTATGCGGATTTAAATTTCAAATAGTCGTCATTCAAATTTTAGATTTTAAAAGCTGTTTTTGTTCTCAAAATAGGGTTGCCAAGTCAAAGTTTGCCAAAATTACAAAAACCGGCCGGTCGATCCTGCCTTCAAAATGCAAGGGGGGGTGGTAGCATATTAGACATTTCGCCTGGAATGTGCGTTAATGACATATTATTTGAGTATTCGTATTCGTCGAAAGTCACTTGACAGTTTCCCATGTAAATGGGATGAGAAGTCAGTTATGACAGTCGCAACCATAACGAACATTGAATGGATTATTGAAAATAGCTAGTTATAGAGTTACAACTACTTACTTCTGACGCTAGTGGACAATTTAATGTATATTACCGCAAGAAGCAAAGTAATGTCACTGCAAAACTGGCTGTCCTTAATGATCTACTGCTCTGGATTGCTAATAAATTTATCCGAAAATTTAACAAATCAGGTTAAAAGTAAAAATCCGGCTTCATATGTCGAAAAACCGGCCTTTTTGCAGAATTGACCGGCCACCGGCTTTGCAAGTGAAAAACCGGTCGGACCGGCCAAAAACCGGCCACTTGGCAACCCTATCTCAAAATAATAATTCTGTTCATGAAAATGTATTCATTTCATCAGAACACAACCTTAAATTTTCTAACAATTTTAGCGTTTGGAATAGGAGTTTGCTGCCGGTGGAAGCATAACTGTCCCATGTTACATTTGGTCATTTTCGACATTTTGTTGTCTAACGTTATAATTATATATATACTAGCTGACCCGACAAACTTCGTATTGCCACAAATTAACCTGTGTTGTACATAAATCATGAATCTCGGATGATCTTTGTCACTTCTCGAGTTTTGCAAGCCCCCCAGTGGGCGGCGCTTCCGACGGCGGGTCACCGGCAACATTCGCGACCGGCTCGTCCTGAATGATCTAGAGTTACTATAGATAGTTTTTGTGGTCTTGTTATTGATTAATGTTTTATGGAAGAGTCTCGAATTTCTCGAGTTGGATTAGTTTTTGAGTTTCGCAAAAATTTCTGTTTTATTTGTATGAGAGTCCATATCCCCCTACCACAGGGGTGAGAGGTCTCTAACTATCATAAAATAAATTCAAGACTCAAAAATCTCCTACATGCTAAATTTGGTTCCATTTGCTTGATTAGTACTCAAATTATAAGGAAATTTGTATTTCATTTGTATGGAAGCCCACCCTCTTAAAAGGGAAAGGGGTCGTAATACACCACAGAAAAAAAATTCTGCCATCTAAAACTCTCACATGCCAAATTTGGTTCCATTTGCTTGATTAGTTCTAAAGTTATGAGCAAATTTGTATTTCGTTTGAATGGGAGCCCCCCCCCCCTCCTAAAAAGGTAAGAAGTCCTAATTCATCATGGGAAAAATGGTTGCCTCCAAAAACACCCACATGCCAAATATGGTTCCATTTGCTTGATTAGTTCTCGAATTATGAGGAAATTTGTATTTCATTTGTGTAGAAGCCCCCCCTCTTGAAGTGTGGAAGGATCCTAATTCACCGTAGAAAATATTTTTGCCTCCAAAAACCTCCACATGCCGAATTTGGTTCTATTTGCTTGATTAGTTCTCGAGTTATGGGGAAATTTGTATTTCATTTGTATTGGAGCCCCCCCTCCTAATGTGGGAAGAGGTCCTAATTCATCACAGAAAAAATTCTTGCCTCCAAAAACACCTACACGCCAAATTTGGTTCCATTTGCTGGATTAGTTCTCGAGTTATGAGGAAATTTGTATTTCGTTTGTATAGGACCCCCCTCCTAAAGTGGGGAGGGGTCCCAATTCATCATTGAAAAAAAAAATTGTCTCCAAAAACACACACATGCCAAATTTGGTTCAATTCGCTTGATTAGTTCTCGAGTTATGAGGAAATTTGTATTTCATTTGTACAGGAGCCCCTCCTCTTAAAGTGGAGAGGGGTCCTAATTCACCATAGAAAATTTTCTTGCTCTCGAAAACCTTCACATGCCAAATTTGGTTGCATTTGCTTGATTAGTTCTCGAGTTATGAGGAAATTTGTATGGAAGTCCCCCCTCTTAAAGGGGAGAGGAGTTATAATTCCTCTTATAAAGAGGGGAGGGGTCTCAATTCACCATAGAATAAATTCTTGTCACCAAAAAAAACACCCACATGCCAAATGTTGTTCTATTTGCTTGATTAGTTCTCGAGTTAGGAGGAAATTTGTATTTCATTTGTACAGGAGCCCCCCCTCTTAGAGTGGGGAGGGGTCCTAATTCACCGTAGAAAATTTTCTTGCCCTCGAAAACCTTCACATGCCAAAGTTGGTTCCATTTGCTTGATTAGTTCTCGAGTTATGAGGAAATTTGTATGGAAGCCCCCCCTCTTAAAGGGGAGAGGAGTTACAATTCCCCTTATAAAGAGGGAGGGGTCTCAATTTACCATAGAATAAATTCTAGTCACCGAAAACACCCACATGCCAAATTTGGTTCTATTTTCTTGATTAGTTCTCGAGTTATGAGGAAATTTGTATTTCATTTGTATAGGAGCCCCCCCTCCTAAAGTGGGGAGAGGTTCTTATTCATCATAAAAAACATTCTTGCCTTCAAAAACACCTACATGCCAAATTTGGTTCCATTTGCTGGATTAGCTCTCGAGTTATAAGGAAATTTGTATTTCGTTTGTATAGGAGCCCCCCCCCCCCTCTTAAAGAGGGGAGGGGTTCCAATTCATCATAGAAAAAAATTTTGTCTTCAAAAACACACACATGCCAAATTTGGTTCCATTTGCTTGATTAGTTCTCGAGTTATGAGGAAATTGGTATTTCATTTGTACAGGAGCCCCCCCCTCTTAAAGTGAGGAGGGGTCCTAATTCAACATAGAAAATTTTCTTGCCCTCGAAAACCTTCACATGCCAAATTTGGTTCCATTTGCTTGATTAGTTCTCGAGTTATGAGGAAATTTGTATGGAAACCCCCCCTCTTAAAGGGGAGAGGAGTTATAATTCCCCTTATAAAGAGGGGAGGGGTCTCAAATTACCCTAGAATAAATTCTTGTCACCGAAAACACCCACATGCCAAATTTGGTTCTATTTGCTTGATTAGTTCTCGAGTTATGCAGAAATTTGTGTTTCATTTGTATGGGAGCCCCCCCTCTTAGTGGGAGGAGGGGTCTCTAACCATCACTAAAACCTTTCCTGGCCTCAAAAACCTCTACATGCAAATTTTCACGCCGATTGGTTCAGTAGTTTTTGATTCTATAAGGAACACAGGACAGACAGACAGACAGACAGACAGAAATCCTTCTTTATAGGTATAGATTTTTATAATATGAATCGAAAACATGGTGTTTATACTAGAAAAACTCGAAAAAATTTGAAGCCAATTTGTCCCACTGGAAAAATGGACGCATATTTGTCTCGCTGCATATACCTTTTCATATAGCATGGTTTCAAGTTGTATACAAAGTTTAGTGAAGTTTTTCAACATTATCTCAAAGAGGGATGAATAATAACATGAAAACTAAGTAATTTTAGAACATCAGTTTTTCAATTTTGAGTGCGATTTTCTCATTTTCGTGTTTTGTAACATGGGACAGATATGCTTCCGGCGGCAGTTTGGTGGGATGGGGTTCTTCTATCATTTTTTTAGGTAAAGCAAAGTCTTGGCGCTACAATCCAAATATTAGTGTACAGTACATTTGCTGGCCAAGTTCTGCAAAAGATAGTTTCGGTACCTCTGTTATCAGGCTATTTTGACTACGTCTCAAAATAGCGTACGTTCTTTTTCTTTTACTTTAGAGCAATTCCAGCTCAACTAGCAAAATGGTTTGACTTGACTATTTTTGATTGGAATGAAATTTTCCTGATTTGTTGGATACCACGCAAGAATTCATTTTCCACTAAACTTGATTTTTTCCGTCAAGAGTAACTTTTCAAAAGGGAAGAAAGGAAGGCAAGTTAGAAATGATATTTTTTCATCAAAAAATCAAATCTTGAAATCTACTTGTTTGATGAAAATGACGTCAAAGGAAAAGTTGCAGGAAATTAAGTGTATTTTCATAAAAAACTACACTGAAAGAAAAAACTTTTCAAAATCATGATAAAAATCATAAGATGTCAATTATCTCAAAACCATCCCCTCCGATTTGCGTGTTTGATAAAGATATCTTAAATTGTGCCCTAAAATCTGGTGAAGAGTTATCGACGGACACTCTTTCGGATTATTTTTTAAATTTTGAAGTTCGACAATTTTTTTTAAAATATCAAAATTTTATATTTTGTGTAAACACCCTTTTGAAAAATTACTCTTGACGACAAAAATCACGTTTATTGGAAAACGAATTCTTTCGTGGTATCCAAACACCAGGGAAATTTCATTCTAATTAAAAATAGTCGAGTCAAAAATGGCTTTTTTTCAGCGTTTTGAGCTGGAATTGCTCTTTAGTACTTACAATCGGAATCGCCTATTCTGTATCAAGAGTTTGTCTCCATTCCAGATCCAAATTCTAAGCAGTAAGATGTGTCAGGAATTTGGATGGATTTGTTAGAGTGTGAAAATCTGTTCTGTAGTAGTGCGAGTCCCCTTTAAAGCCCGCTAGACACTGCCTTACGAAGTCGTTAACTATTGAGGATAGACAACATAACAAGACTTCGAAGAGCACCTTGTAGGCGGCAGTAGTTATAGCAATCAAGCCAATAGCCCATTTTGTATATGGGACAAACTACTTCTGCCAACCATTCCTCCGATAGTTTGTCCTTCTCACAAATCCTAAAAAATTATCAATGAAGTGCCGTTACTGCTGGTACCTTACAAGTGGTTGTATAATCCATATAAGTAGTAATTCATGTGTTTACGCGGCAGTTTCTGGTTTCGCTCAAAACTTTCGAGCACTCATCGATCCAGGATTTTTTCAGCGTATGTGCTTCATGTCAATTCAGCGCAAGTTTTATGCGTATTTGCCACCAACGAGACTTCAGTCTTGTACATAGTTCATATTAACCCCTATTCGCAGCTGTATTCGTCGTTCCATCGATATTCCTTTACTAATGAGTACGAATAGTGGGCGAGATCATAGCCGGCTGTGATTACGCCCACTGTTCGTATTCGTCATTTTGATCCCTCCAGCGTTATTCGATTTCCTTGGAAAAGTATATTGAAGCATTATCTGCAACAGCTCAGCTCAGCCTCCTTGAAGTCCACAAGAGGTTGGTGAATTTGCAAGTTATTTCCTGGAACTTAGCTAGGATCCAGAGTAGAGATCTTACTTGCTGGTCCATGTCTGCCGGTTCGGCAGAACAAAGGCATAAAATCAAAGGTCTTCATTGCCGATGGTTACGTCATGGCTTTCACTTGTCGCCAGGTAAGGTTCTTACCAACAGCCTGGATGTTGCGGGCTAACCTGCTACGCCATAAGCCTCTTGGTCTGCCTCTTCTACGTTTTCCTTGTGGATTCTAGTCGAGTGCTTGTCTGCAGATCTTGTTCGCTCAAGGTGTGTCTGATGCACTTCCACCTACGTTCTCGAATTGCTGCTGCTATCGGCTTTTAATGCATGGACAATTGAGTTTCTCGTTGTCCGGCCACCAGGCACGAATGATATATCGCAGACAGGTAGCCGGCCAAACTAGATATTTCTTAGTGAACTTCGACAGTTTTATATTCTTGATAATGTCTGTCACCTTTCTCCTCTTGGTGGCCGTTTAAAACACTTGCCTAGGAAGCTGTTTGATGTCTGCCTAGACGTAGATTTCGTCGTCTGTTGCCACGGAATCGCACTTCGTCTGCACGATCGTGTACAACTTCCAAGATTGTGTTTGGGCCATATCAATTTGTATAACAGTCGCGCTCGATGTATGATTGTAGATGGCAGCTCCCGGTCTTTTTGTGATGTCTAGGACGAAAAAATTGGGGTTCCACTTGAAAGCACAAGCCACTCTTTATTGTTGTTGCAGCTTCCGGGTTTGAATGCCTCCCCGATCCAGGCCTCCTGGCTATCGCCAAATTTTATCCGAACACCGCTATTACTTTAGTGACAGTTGATTTGATAACTGTTAACGAGTGCACGAGAAAAATGTAAATGCATGCTCCTTATGGTTGGTTGTCATTTTGATAACTGAGGAGTAAATAAAATGTCAAAATCAAAACAAGCATAATTCTGCACCCACGAACCTTCAAAAAAAGGGATGCTTAGGTTTTTTAACGACAAGGTCGTCAGAGTCCATTTATGGCAGTCAGTATGGCACCGAATATCACCCTTCCCTTTCCTACTTCAGTGTACCAACATGCTCCCATAGATTCGGGAAACCATCACAAAAAAATAAAGTTAGTTCAACTAACCTACTAGCCGTAATAAAATTCTGCATCTCGAAGCATTAAACATTGCATTCTATTACACAGATTCTATTACTTTTCGGGGCATAAATTGCACTAAATACTGAGATTTCTGCCCAATCATCACTATATTTTCACTTTTTCGCCGTCTATTTTTCATTAATTTTTTCGGCCGTTCCAGTCGTCACATCACTCGCGAAACTTAACTTGAGACACAGAAAACTTTAATTTACCACCCGAACAGTTATTTGGTAAGATATTATAATGATTTTGCCCAAACTGTTCACTTGAATTGATATGAGAAACTGTACTTCGTTTCGATTGCAATTCCGAATCCGCGACCGTCGTTGTTGTACGTAACCAAGGAAACGGGTGTATATGTAGAGTGATGCCATATTTACGTTGAGCATGAAATTGACCAATAATCTTCGCTAGTAAATTAAAGGTCGTAGAGTGTCGAAAATATACTTATGTATAAAATTCACTGATAATAAAATTCACCGTAAACAGCATTTTATGTGATAGAATTACTGTCGGATCTCATTCAATCAACAGCAAAAATAGATAGGTACGCAATTCTACGTTTCATAATTGTTCATAACAAATGATTACGTACTACTAGCCACTCTGTTCTCGTCGTGAAAGTACTGAAATCAGTAAAAATGCAACTGGACTCTGACGACCACGATGTTCAGCATGTAAAATGCACGATCTATTTCTAATGCACAATGTTTGGATTGACTATTTACGTGGAATAAGTTTTCCGTAGATTGAAGTGATAAAGAAAGATATGTAACAAAATGTCTCTGAATTTGGCAATGTTCATACGTCGAGGGACCTTGTCACGTAGGTTGCGATGCATATTATCGTTTTGTGTTTTTGATGACGTATCCCCAGTTTATAAATAAACATTAAACTCATCACTACTAATAATCTTTTTTGGTCACTTCTTTTACCATAGCTGTGATAATTTTTCAGTGTCTATATTTTAATGAAAATTGATTAATCACGGAATTACTTCCGGATCTCACCTCACGCTGAGTGACCATGTTTTGAACGGTTCGAGGAACACACAGTTTTAGTGAACTAACCTTGCTAGACACGTGCCAATTCTACAGCACACATCAATCGACTCCAGAAGGACACTTGTCAACAGATGTATAATCGCTCGTTGAAATCAGTTACTTCACGCAAACTTAAATCTGGCGTAATCCACACTGTCGCAATTTTCAATAATCGAGTTAGTTAAACGACTTTTATCCTTAATCTAAAAAGTGCCTGCAAAAGAAATGTTGAAATGTTTTCTTATAGATGATATTTTTGCATTGATAGAAGTGGTTTAACAATGCACAGCTGAACACTGCATTTAGAAAAAAAATGTATTCGTTATTTTGGCAGTGTTTTCTCTGAACGACCCCTTTTGAAATAACGGGCTAAAAAAATTTAAACTGTTGATGATTTATTTCAGGGATTTTGTTGTCCAACTATCTGTTCCTATGTAATATTTTGCAAAAAGTTTTAGTTGATTTATCACTCTAACGCCAATCACGATCGAATTTGAACCAGCTTTTCTAGACTAGCTTATATCGTATTCTTAGAATTTGAAATTGAACTCGTCCATCAAAATGCCATCATCTGGATCTAGCCACCTATGAATGTACACGAAATAACACAGTACTCTGAATGTATTTTATATTGTGAATGCCGCAAAGCTTTGTTTATTTATGTTTTTGTTTTTGCTTTTTAGTAGAATCAGAAAACGCAGTGTGCTAATATTTACAAAAGAAAATAGTTTCAGGCACATACGCATACCAATCAAGAACAGCTGTAGCAGAACACTTGTGCAAAAAAAGAAGAAATGAAACAGAGCAAATCAATTTAGCAGCAAGAATAATCATGGTTTTAGCGCCAATACGCAACACTAATAATAGCAAACCGATACCAAAAATTCCATGGATACAAGCTAAGCAAAATATAAAACACTTTGAATCCGTAATTACAAAAAAAGGAAGATATTTAGCAAAAACAAAATCAAAGAGAAGATCGTATTTATGTTCTTTCTTTTTGACCAATAGAAAATATGGAAACGTGCAGATGATTTTACATCTGAAGCATCTAGGAAACTAGTAAATCGCGATAGTCGTTCAGTTTAGACTGAAAAAAATACACGTTTTCGTAACAGTTGGACCGAATCGTATCGAAGAAAAGGGATATATTTGAGTACGGTAATAATTTTACGAATAGAATAACCGCTGTTCTCAATAAGTGATTAAAACAAACTAATCGAATCCGAAATTAAATAAAACAGTAGGTAAAACTGTAAAAAAATACACAAATGCGCACTGCCATCTTTTAAAAATTTCTTCTGAAAGATGTTATTTTTTTCTTTCGTTCAATTGGGCAATCGAAGCCCTATTTTTTTAGTTGGATTAGACTGCTTTGATATTTGGCTAACGTACAAGTTTAAACTTATTGGTATCACCATTTTACTCAGTTGAAAGTCGCAAACAGGTAAAAAATAAACAATTTTTGTAGACACTGAAATCAAAACTGTGTTGACACATTCTTCAGTAACGATTTTGATAACGAAAAACTGAAAAAAATGTTATGAATAAACGTTTCCAATTCTTCTCTTTCTAAAAAAAAAATTAAAAAGTACTCTTAAAAATTATTTTCACGCAGAGAAAAAGAAGCAAAGCAAACGATATTACTGATAATTTAATGAAAATCATAAAGCAACAATGATCTACGAGTAAAACGACGTTAAATTTGTTACGCAAAGATCCAGGCAGTAAATAACTATTGGGATGAATTATAGGGTAAAGAAAGAAAAATCGACAATATGTAAATAGAAAAACAAAACCAAGTATAAAATAAATTAATTATTATTTGAAGCAAGCAGAAACTGGAAGGTATATTAATGTTATCACAGAAAAATATAAAATAACAAAAAAAAAAACATTTTGAATTAATTATAAGAGAGATACTATCGATTATTATGAACAGAAGTAAAGCGCGCGAAATTTACTAGGATTTTCTTGTAAATAATTAGTAATAAACAAAAAAGGAAGTATGGAAATAAAAATCCAACATTTAATACTGCAAAATCGTAATATAAAACCAATAGTAACTAGAAACTATATTCATTGATGAAGGAAAAAGAAAATCGCGAATCCGAGTAACTGAAACCGAAAGAGAATGTGGGCGAACAGCCAAAAGAAAAAAACGAAGCAGCAGTAAATAAAACAAGAATATAAATAAACCTAAGACATTAGCAGCAACACTTTGAACAAAAAAGAGAATAATGACGATGGCAAGAAACAAAACAATGAAAAAATAAATTACAAAAAAAAAAGACAACTGGTTTGGATAGTCCGAATATATTATCCTTCTTTACAAAATAAGCTAAAAGGTATATTTTTCGATTTTCTCTTATATAAAGCTAAGCAAAGCCTAGGTGCAACATTCCGTTTTCGGAACTTGACCTTCTGTCCTTGTTCAACGGATTACGCAGCCTGCTGTTCGAGTACAAGACAATGGCGGGGCTAGTGCTACGATCCTATTGACTCTAGCAGCCTCTCCCAGCCAAGATTCGAATATACGACGTCTGTTAGAGCAACGTCGTACGTCGAGGGCAACTGAGAGGCCTACTCATTTACTTTTATATTTCGTTTCGAAAATAACCCGCAAGAATAATTTTAGAAATAGCCCTGAAACACCGGATATCATATTGGTGAACCGGAAAAATCGAATCGTTGATGCCTTTATAATAATAAGATTTGAATCGATCAAAACATTTGTGATTCTCGTTATAAAATAATTCGTACAGTACACCTACATGGTGATCGGATTCACCTAGGTGACTTTAGGAATCGCAAATTATGCTTTCACCTAAAAAATTGAGGTTAGGTAACGGTGAAAATAGGGTCCAAAGACAAATTGACATTGCTATCACTTGGTAATACTGTACCTGAAGCTTGCACAAAACGATAATTAGGTCAAGTGTCATTAACGGGCATGAGACATGTACTTTGCTCGAAGCGAATCTGCGAGCAATCTGAGGTTTTGAACGGCGGGTGCAGAAAATCATCTCTGGCAGCGTGCAAGAGAATGATATACAGAGAGTAAAGATTAACCACAAACTCACAAGTTTCTACGATGAACCCAGTATTCAAAAAATGGCTAGAGCTAGATGGATACGCTAGGTAGAACAAGTTGCTAGAATGACCATTCTGCAAAACAGCTGTCCGCATCGAATTCGGTTAGAACAAGACTAATGGGGGCGCGGCGATTAAATGCCTAGACCAGGTAAAGGAAGATCTTACGATCACTGGGTTCCCACGGAATTGGATACTAGATACCAATTAAGTAAGTTCATGTCTGTCTGCACAAGGTATTTCCGACTCACTGCCATCTACGCTCTCGAATTTCTGTTGCTATCGGCCGTTAATGACATCAACGATGGAGTTCCCCTTTGGATATGCAGTTGTCACGCTACCAGGCACGCATGCTATAACGCAGGCAAAAAAAGCAAAGCCATGGGTATAAACGTCCTGTTGAGAATTTGACTCTTGTTTATCGACAGACTTCGCAGCCGGCTATTACAGTACAGGACAATTACGGGGTTAGAGCAACGATCCTATTGACTCTGTACCAGCACCTCCCAGCCGAGTTTCGAACATACGACGCTGGCTTATAAGGCCAGCATCGTACCCCGAAGCTAACTGGGCGGCTAAAGAGCTAACGCAGGCAACGATTGATAAATACTTGCAGCTTTTCGTTGTCTCCGCTGAGACGCACCATTTCACAGGCGTACGGGGTATTTAGTTATGCTTGTATTTGAACTAATTTGGGCTTAAAGTTTTACTTCAAATTGAACTGGAAATTGGGCTTATTATATTGAATTTGATATTAGAGTTAGATTTGCAGTAATTTTGCCAGGAAGTTTTACTTGCAATTAGAATTGAAATCGGATTTAAAACAGAATTTGAAATTTTCATTTGAATTGGATATGTATTAGACTTGGAATTAGATATGAAATTAACCCTCTTGCCCAAGTTTTTTCTTAGTTTTCATGAAATTTCAAAAGGCGGCACTGGGTACCGAGGAAGTATAAATTTAGCTTGAAATTGGATTAAAAAAAGCAAAGTATTAGGCTTAAACAGCTTTTCTAAGACTTGATCCTTCTTTATCGACAGACTTCTCAACCGGCTATTAGAGTACAGGACAGTTACAGGACTAGTGCAACAATCCTACTGACTCTATCTAGTAGCACCGTTTAGCCGATATTCGAACATACGACAACTGTTAAACCAGCATCTTACCTCGAGACCAACTACAGGGTTCAATAAGTTCGAATACACTTTAACAATGTGTTTAAAAAATGAAAATACAAGATGTTCTTTTCTGAATCAATTTTTATTGAAGCAGTGTTTATTGAGAACCTTTACGACATATTTGGTGCAAGCACCCCCCCCCCCCTTTTAGCGTTTTATGACGAGCTTGAGACGTTTCTCAAAAGAATCACACGCGGTACGCACCTGGTGCATTGGCATCTCGTCCCAAATCTTGGAAATGAGCTTCTTAAATCGGCCCATAGTGCTCACTTTATGGTCGCTCTGCTTTGCCAGCATGTACGACCATACATAAAAGTCCAGGGGATTAAGATCCGGGGAGCTGGAAGACCACAAAGTCTTATCGAGAAAATCAGTTATATTCTCCCGACACCACGCTTGGACGATATTCGCCGTGTGGGCCGGTGCGCCGTCCTGTTGAGAGGCGTAATGATTATTCCCGTAGAGATCACGAAGTGCCGGGAACACCCCACAACCTTTTCCAGAACCTCGGTCTTATAGTATGCAGCGTTGATTTTCACGTTTTTCTCGATAAACACTAGTGGAAGCTTCCCACGCTTGGATACGGTCCCCCAAACCATCACCGACGCGGCGCTCTGAAACCGCGGGATGTTTATGTGAGACGGGGGGATGCTGGCCAACGTCGGCGCCCACAGCCGGTCATTTTGGACATTGTGCGGCTGCTGCAAGATGAAGAGTTTCTCATCTGAAAACACGAACTCCTGCCCAGCGTGCCGCGAAAGTATCAGTTTTGCTCTGTCCAGCGTCTTTTTCGTACGTTTCAGCGTTTCTTGTACGGTTTGCATCCCAGGTCCGTCGCCATGACGGTGTGGGCAGTCCCGATTGACACATCCAGGTCAACAGCGGTCATCCGGACCGAGCGGTTCATTTTTCGACGCTTCCGCTCCCTCACCACCTTGATAGCTGCTGGCATCCTCGTCGAACGCGGGTGCCCGGATCTAGCACGGTCCTTGGCCGAGCCCGTCTCCCGGTACCGACGGATGGTGTTATAGATGAAATTCCGCGTCACCCCATGGGATTTCAAGGACCGAAATATGTCGCCGGGTTACTCACTTCTCGCAAATAACTTTACTACGACGTTGCGGTACTCCTTCATCGCGCGCGGTAAACAAATAACAAATGACATCAAGTCGATACCTTGCGCATCGGTTAGCCTATACAGCAATATACACAAATGCACATGATGCGCACTTGCACAACGGACACAACGATGAAAAGTTGTATTCGAACTTATTGAACACTCTGTAAGTGCGGAATTTGAAATTAAGATCGGAATTGAACTTAAAATTGTTGGTTAAATTGTACTTGAAGCTGGTCATAAATTAGATTAAAACTGGACTTTAGATTAGACTAGGAACTCATTTGAAATTGGACCTCAAATTAATTGAAATTGGATTTGAAATCAAAGCTTAAATTTGACTTAAATTGAACCTAAAATTGGAATTAAATCAGACTTAAATTTGGGTTTCAAATCGGACATGCAGTTGCACTTGAAATTGAGCTTAGCATATGTGTGGCTGGTGGAAAATACCAAGCAACAATATATGCATCAACAAAGGGGTGCGTACTCTATGCACGTTGCATAACAGCAACTCCGACACGAAGATCTGCCGATCATAGCATGCGCTGTAAAATACACGGATCAAAGCATGCAGAGAAATCTCCTCGTAGAATCGCCCTCTTTCTGTACTGGGCCACCAACGAGGTAAGACGTGAATTGATAGACTCTCTGCGCTACCTGGCAAGGCCACACAATGGCGATCCTGTTAGGTATCTTATCTTCTGTGCAACTTATTTCAAGATGCATATGAAGAAAAGAAATAAAAATATGCAGGGAGTTTTATCAAACACATTTAATTTTCTTCAAAGTGAAGTTTCCTTCACTAACGGTGATTGCGTTGTTCATGCAACGCCTTCTGTGTTTAGAAGAAAAACGACACCGGCGATTTGCACTGATTCTGTTCAATTGCAGTCAACGATTTTTACTGCAAAGAGATGTGACGAGACGTACACCGCAGTATCACCGATACTGGAAGATGGCCCGGTGTTACGAGACGTCCATCCATGAACCGTTGGTTCCGACTATGATCGAATGAGACGCTCATCGGAGTAGTATTGGGTTCAAAAAAGGAGGAACCAATAGCTCGGTGGGGCGAGACATTCGAGTAATCAATTAATAAAAAAAGACTTCATATAACGAGACGTCCATCAAAATACTGTTCATCAGAAACAGTAGAGAAGTGATGGAGCGAGACGTTCATTGGAGCATCTTAGAGTCAAAGTGAGATGTAAAGAACTTTGTGAATGCAATTGGACACGTTAATTGCAGTCGAGATGAATCTCGAAAATCCACTGGATTACTGTTAGATGCAAAATCAAACTACGCATGAAAAGAACTCGGTTCAGGAGAGTCCGAAAAGTTGATACTGCGTGTTGATTATGCAGCTTAAATTGATTGGTTTGCTGTTTGATTGCGTGGCGTAGGAATCGACGAATGCTGTTGGCTTGACTGGTTTGATACGGAACGCTTGTATTTAGCCGACATTTAGGAATGCTTGAGCGATCTGGGCAGAACAGGGAACTAATGGAAGCGGCCATGGATTCGTTGGAGGATGTGGTTGATAGTGCTAAACACGATGTAGCGTTTCGGCGCATATTGAATTTGGTTCCACTAACTAATGATTTGTTTGCGCTCTCTAATGCAACGGTGTCTTTCGGAATATTCGAGTAACGGCACTGTGCCAACGATTCAACAAAGTCGAGAATGAAAGCTTCCTTATATTAGGACAGTGGTGCCAAGGCATAGGCATGGTGCAGGCCAAATCAGATCGCCCCGTGAATTCCGCGTGCCACAGTTTGGCCGTTACTGTATTAGGGAGATTCCTCCTTAAATTTAACAGTGTCGTGTTGGATGTCTGTACGGCAATATTTAGCTGAGTCGCTGGGTCGTTAAGCGTTTCGCCGTTTATTTACGATTTAAATTTACGAATGCTACCCGACGGATATTCGAAACAATGCCCGAGTAAACTTATAAATAATAGAAATCTGACTGGATTTGTTATTGCAAGAATATCGGATGTGTTCAGTTAATTTGCGATACTAAATATTCCCGACAGCCAACGGCAATAACGACTAGAAAATTCTCATCAAAAAACAATTGTTGAATGTAAAGGTCGTATGAGTGGTTTGTCTTATTCTTCATATGTAAAAAAACGCGTGTGACTAATTCAGAATCAAACAGCAGTTTTTCCACATCCGGTCGGGGAGTGGGTACATTATTAGAATGATGTTGAAGTCATCCAACGAATAGAAGGATATTCCTGCGCTTTGCTATGATGAATTCGTAGAAATGTTAAAAGTCTTTGAACGCAAAGTTCAAACGATCAGAGAGACCGTTTTCCGTATGACTAAGTGACGTCCTAATGAATGATTTTCAGAACTATTTCCTTATGGTCCACCTTATTGACGTCTTCGTGTTGAGCTGCAGCGAACAAGGACTTGGTATTGTGCAGCCTCTTCAACATGTGGAAGTAAGGAGAGTGCTTCTCAGATCATTCCCGGGTAAGCGGAGTTTTCCATAATGAGTGAAAGAGTCAAAAGTTTGAATCGACGGGTAGTGCATGGGAAATGTGTGAACCCCTAGGCAGTAAATGACAGCGGGCGAATGTCATGGGCCCGAGGTTAGACATGCTATTTCATTGCTATTTAAATAGGAGTGAATTATACAATCCTGAATTATTTTAGCGGGAAATAACAGTGAAAACCGTTAGTTATATGAATTTATAATAACTTCACTTTTTAATGGAGTGGAAGGAGGATGTGTGGCTGGTGGAAAATACCAGGCAACAATATATGCATCAACAAAGGGGTGCGTACTCTATGCACGTTGCATAACAGCAACTCCGACACGAAGATCTGCCGATCATAGCATGCGCTGTAAAATACACGGATCAAAGCATGCAGAGAAATCTCCTCGTAGAATCGCCCTCTTTCTGTACTGGGCCACCAACGAGGTAAGACGTGAATTGATAGACTCTCTGCGCTACCTGGCAAGGCCACACAGCATACAGTTGAATTTGTACTAATTTAAACTTGAAATTTCAATTCAAACCTGACATGGACACGAAGTTTTACTTATAAATAAAATTAACATTCTGAGAATCTAGGTCTTATTCTCACATGTTTTACCACTTTCCTGTGCTGCATTTTCCCGTATCCAGATCTGTTTTTCACCTTTTTCCGTTTTTTGCTTTCCTGTTACGTTACCTTGGTTTTTACTCTCACTTCACATGCTTTTTTCTCTCGTGTTCCTTTTTTCCGTCTCGTGTTTTCTATGCAATTGTTTAGAATTTGTTCGTTTCTCATTCCATTTTTTTCTTATTTTCAGTCCTGTTTCTCCACATGCTCTTGTCGTTTTTTTGTTATTTTCTTTCCCGCTTCCAGTCTTTTCTCGTCTATTTTTCCCATTTCCATTTTTCATATTTTTCTAACCCTTTTTCTCCTTTCCCTTTAGTTTTCCGTCCTCGTCTATAATGTTTTTCTCGTTTTGACGTTCTGTTCTTCCGTATTTTTATTATATTTTTGACCCGCTTTTTCTCTTTCCTCGCCGTTTTTCTTTTTTGTCTTTCGATTTTCGTCATTTTCTCTCCCATTTTGCCTTTTTCCATAGTTAATTTTTCCAGTTTTTGTTTTCTCCATTTTCTGTCATATTTTCCCGGTTTTGGTCTATATTTCTCATTTTTCCCGTGTGACCTCTCCTCCCTGTTTTTCTCGTGTCCTGTGTCGGTTTTCTATTTTCTCTCTTATTTTTTCCCTTTTGGTTTCTCTTGTTTTTTATTCCAGATCTTGTTCTCGTTTTTTCTCAGTCTCAGTTTTCTCCCTTTTTTTTGTGTCCTGAATTTCTTCTGTTCCGGTTTTGTCTTTTTTCCCGTTTTTCCCCGTTTCTTCTGTATACCTATGTCGTTTTTTGTCGTTTTCTTATCAGTTTCGATTTTTTTCCTTTTTGCGGTCACGCTTTCCTTCGTGCTCTTTTCCGTTCTTTCTCCTTCAGTCTCATTTTTCCTTTTCTGCTTCTTTTTCTGGAAAGCAGCAGGAGACGGATTACCGACGGAACTAGGACCATCTCTAGTTTCATCGGTAATCCATCTGTGAATATGCTGACTGTTTTTATTAATGAGACATGAATATTTGAATATAATAAAATACATATTCAGGAAAACCGAATTTTCAGCCATAAACTCAGGAACAACAAATAATGTAATCATGAAAATTTTATCATTAAAAGATTAGAAAGTTACAAACAAGAAAACATACTATAAAAAATTCCATGTGACAGAACATGGTTTTTTGACTTTTTATTTGGTCGGCCAACTCCATTTTTCTAAATCTCTCCTAGGGGGCTTAGCCCCCCTAGTTCCATCAATGGTTTTCCACGCCACCACTTAACTTGAAATTGGATTTGATATCGGACTTGAAATTATACTTGAAGTTGGACTTGAAATCGAAGCTGAAATTAGACTTGAAATGGATAGGATAGGATAGGATATCGGGTGTTATCTGGCTACCAAGATATTAAAAGGTTTCCACTTGTGCAACCTGTTATCTCGCTACTGTGAAGTTGGAAAGATTGTCAGTGTTCACTACGACTACCATAAACTTACTTTTGCTGCCTTGACTGTGAGACCTGCTAATTGGGAACTTTTGAAGAGTTCATCTAATTTGCTCTGCTTATCGATTCGGTATTGTGTGAGCAAGACAATAGGCCGTATGAATAAAAGTTTGCTTTACTTCTTCCATAAAATTTCACGGGAAAACAAAGGAAACTGTTTTATTTATACGGTCTAATGTCATCGGCTAGGTCGAAGTCATTCTAACTGTCAATAGCTCCAACTAGTAACTCATCCATAACGATGAGAAACAGCAGCGGTAATAATATGCAGTCCTGTTTTACACCAGAAGTAAACCAGCGTGGAACAAAACGCCGTTGTGCCACATCTTGCACGAGAACGGCCCACACTGAGGCTTGATGAGATGGACTAGTTTATCTGGAACTCCTCTACGCCCAAGTGCGCCTAAGAGTCGGTCAAACGCTTTTACAAAGTAAACAAACACCAGTAGAATAGAGTCATGCAATATATTGCGGAGCGTTGCGATATATTCTGCACAGGATGGCTAGCACGCAATCCAACTTGTTGCCGCCGAAGAGTACCGTCGATTTTCTCCCGGACGGCGGTTTCCCATATATTGCTGAACAGCTGAGGCATCGTCTAGGCTGACAAATATGGGTCCGTTTTGAGCATCTCGGTTGAAATGAAATCTATCTCTGTCGCTCTGTTGAACTTCATACTTTTGATTGCGACTTATATTTCGTCCAACGATGGCGTCTCAGTGTTGACAAAATTAATACGATGAATTATTGGCATCTCGCGCTGTTGCTTGGCCGCGGTTTTTCTTTCGTTTATCGATTCCCAGGGCTGCACGTGTCCCTGGGTTCAGAAATAATCTAACTCCTCTTTCTTTTCCTCTCTCGAGTAACATTTTCACCTCGTTAGCCAGAGTAGAGCAAAACTTTCCTGGACAAGGTCTTGTGTTCGTCAGTAGCTGGTCAACGAACCTCGCTCAGCGTTTATCAGCCTGGATTTAAAGCTTCAGTTGGCTGGGTTCCCTTGTAAGTTAAGCCAGCTTGCCATGTTTCGATTTGTGTCCGTATTTTCACGCTGTTTCATGTTCATTCTTTGCCAGCCTTGGGTAGCTGCCCTGGGTAAATCAAAACTCGCGTCTCGAACGAGCCAAACCACAAGCTTTAGTTAATTTACATACATACATAGTTGTAAATTGTTCCAGTTCGGACATTTAACCTTAGATCAATAATTCGATAGCTAAATATGAAATCTTGAATAGGACGACACCTCATAAGATTTTAAATACCTCTTAGGACAATAGCATTTTTTCGGAAGCATCGAAGTAAATGACTTCATGTGAGATTCAATGATTTTTTCAATCATTATATTTTGCAACTTGCGATTCTACTCGTATGGACTATTAAATTTACATCAAAAGCAAACGATTCGGATTGTTTTAAACACTAACTAATCATTCAGTTTTGACTTCAGCGCGGTAATGCATTCATTTGCAATAATTAGCAATAAATCCACTAAGGCTTGATTTCTCACCACATTTTTAAACTAGTAGAAATTATGTTCAAACCAGAAATAGCGCTTTACCTTCGGAATTCACAATTATAACTTGGTTATAGTCTATTGAATTTGCATTTTCTCTGAAAAACTAAAACATTTTCTCAATCGCATGATTTAAAGTTATCGACTTGAGTGAAGTTGCCATCAATATGCGTCAGGATTAGTGCCACTTTGGAGTTGGGACGAAAAAAAAGGTGACGGACGACGAAGGTTAGCGGGCAACATGGCTTTAACAAATACACGAATTATATAGACGATGGTTACCACAGCTATGAGGAATCATTCCCATTCGGTCGTACCCGGTGGTTTGGAGGTTAAGTCGAGCAACACTCGAGAAATACCGCTTAGATTGCTGATTTCATCAACCATTTTTTGTAGAACCTTAAAAAGAAATGTTAATAAAAATTAATTTTACTGACTAAAAGAATGACTTGACTTTTTTTTTAACATACCGGTAACGGCAATCGGTCCGAACCCGGTACCGCGGGTACACCCGTCATAAAGTCGTTCGTTATAAAAGGTCTTAAAACAACAGACCGCTGGCAGGATGGCGTTTTTGGCGCAGGATCACGATCAAAATGCACGGGAATCAAAACAACTGGCATTTGCGATATTTTCCGGGTGCATTCATTTTCCAGCAAAATCTACAAGAGAAGCATTTTATAAAAAATTAATTAAATCTTTCAATGCAGATAAAGGCTGTGTCCAGTTTACCCTATTCGCGATACTATCAGCTTGTCGGATTTGCGCTACTACATTTTGCGTCAGCAGCGTGTGGGTGATATCTTGTACAGGGTATTTCACCGCATCGCCAAAGATATAGCACACCCTATTTACGTTATGCAGTATTCGCGGAATCAGTTTTGCTAGGAACATCATATCCTGCCAGTTTGGTTGGTCTTTACTGCTGAGTCCTACCGCATAACTATAAGATCGCCTGTCACCTACAAAACAATTCGAAAAAAGAAAAAAAAATGGCCGCTTGGTAACAGACACAATGCTAGTGTCACGTACCTTGGACTCCAACGCTTCGAATAGGCAGTAAAGTTGCGTTCAAATTCATGTTGCTGGATATACGGTAGAGGGTTTTTTGTTCCTCTCTGGTTGTCGTGCCAGAAACACGATTTAAAAGCGCATGTGTTTGTTCCAGCTTGTTTTTGTAATCTACTATTACTTTAGCTATAACCTAAAATGATATAAATATTAGTGTGAGGAGCACTGAAAGTAAAAAAGATGTACCTGTGTTTCAGAATAGTCTTTCATATAAGCTTCTTCCGCACAAAGTACTCGAATTGCGAGACCAGGGCCAGGAAATGGGTGCCTTTCGATTAAGTGTGCCGGTAGCCCCAACTCGTAACCCAGCTGTCGAACTTCGTCCTTATGAAAGTCCTGCAGCGGTTCAATAACTCGCCCGGCGTTTCGAAGCTGTCGAATCAATTCTGTGTCGTTGTGGTGTGTTTTAATCGTGTCTGCTGTTGAGCTAACCATAGCTGACGCTGATTCAATCAAATCTGGGCGAAGGGTGCCCTGGGCGAGAAACACTTCCTCGGCATTCAGGTTCATATCCTTCAATATTTCGCTCGAAACTTTAACGAACACATCACCGATTATTTTGCGCTTATCCTCCGGGTTTATAGTCTGACAAAGCATCGGTGTATCTTGATTGTAAAGCGATCCGGGGACCTTGATTGTAGTTGAACCACGCGAGAATTGGAAAAATGCATCCTTCACTAGCAAATCAACACCGACTTCGCGAAGGGACTTTTCGACAGCAGCGCTCTCATTCTTGCGCATAAAACCTGAAATAATCAATTGAATCAGTTGATCATCAGACAACTTTAACGCACCACCTACCATTATCGATATGAACCGCTAGTACTTGTTCAGGCTTCAAGGCATGTCGAAGAAGCGCTGCACAAACTGTCGAATCTACACCACCACTTACCAGCATCTGCAAAAAAAAACAAGCAACATATCTCTTTGTCAATGGGCAATCTCAGCTTCGAATCAAAATATCTTAATTAACTCAATTCTTATCTTTTCATCATTTTCGGTATCATTTGCTTACCAAAACTTTATTGGTCCCAACGCGTTCTTTGATGTACTGAATGCAATCTTCCCGTCGGCTTCGAATAGTGAAATTCGGTGATAATCCACAAATATTTACTAGAAAGTTGGACAGCATCTGCTTGCCATTCAATGTTAGATCCACCTGCGAAGGAACGAAGCAAATGTTCATACCGTGCCTTCAAATTGGATCAATACGCATACCTCGGGATGAAACTGAACACCATAAATCCGCAATTGTTCATTATAGATAGCGGCAACAATCCTGTTGGAAGAATACGCGCTCACTTTCAATTTGGCTCCAAGTCTATCGATGCTATCACTATGTGTTAGAAGAACCGTTTGCACTTGTTGAAGACCGCTAAAGGAATACAGAAAATATACTGAATTATGAATTGCACTCTCAGCCATATTAATACGAAATGTTGACATGTATTTGTATCAGACAAATTTCATGCGGCCAAAATCCGTATATGATCAATTCTGTAATGCCACTCCTTTTACTTTATTGGAAGGTATTTCGTATCGTTGATTCGGTCGAGTAGTATTTAATTCGGTTAAAACCAAGCAACTCTCTGAAAAACCAGATTTAATGCTGTCTAAACCTGCTTTTTACGCAAAATGTGGAAACATTTGTCATTAAATGATATTGAGAGTCTCTGAATAACAATAATTTATTGATAGAGATCGTCACAAGAAGCCCACCGACTCAAAACGTACGATATTGTCAATCTAATAGGAAGCAGTGATCAACAACTGTTTGTATAGGCAGAAAATGTGTTACAACGTGTAGCTTCCAAACTGACACTTTATGCATTAGAAGATGTTCGTAGTAACTTTGTTGCTTTTGGAGGTTTGTATCAAGAGTTACCGCATACTTTACATGGTAATCCTTTTCTTATACCTCCTGGGATATATTTAAATTTTACCGGAGCGAGTTTCACAACTCACTTGAACAAAGGGCATGATGTCTCCACTTCCACGGTGTGTTCGCCATCTTCTCGAATATCCTTCTTTTGCACAGTACCTCCAAACTCTTTATTGATGATTTGCATTCCATAGCAAATACCTGCAATCAAAATAACAACTTTTATTCTAAGCAGCAAATGAACAATAATGGAAGTACTATACCTAGAATAGGCAAGCCAATTTTGAAAATATCCGGGTCGTAAACAGGTGCATCATCATCGTAGATTGAATTGGGCCCTCCAGAGATAATGATGGCGCGACAGCCAGAGTCTTTTAATTGTTGAGCGGATGTATCCAAGGGCAAAATTTCGGACCTTATCTGCAGCTCTCGTACTTTACGGTCGATTACCTGAAACATGAAGTTGATTAAATTTGGGATTATTTAAATATTTTAAATAAATTTACCTTTCCATACTGTGCTCCGGCATCCAAGATTACCACTCGCTCTCCATGTATTGCGCCATTCTCTGACGGGCCAGCCGATTTATTTAGCGTACTCATCTCTTGGTTGTTGCAACACTGGCAGAAAAATATCAATTAAAGAAATTATTAGTTTGATTGCACAACCGCTGCAGCTGTTTTGATTTCAATCACATCTTATCAACAAATATAGGAAAAAGCCATAGCTGTGCCTGCCTTACAGAAAATATTCTTCGATACAAAGACGTCATCAGGCTCTTTTAATAAGCTATCTAGCAATTTTCAAATTACTCGTAAGTCTATCCAGATTCTCATATATAATACAAACTAAAAAATTAAACATTTGCGGCCATTTAAATTCCAGCACAGGGGATAACCTTTTGTTTTGAGAAACAATCAAACCACATTTATATTATGCAGGTGGAGTTCATGATTCATTTAGACTGCAGCCATATAGAAATAAGATTATGTGATTTTCTATGCAGGAGTCCGAACACTGTTTCAATCAGCAAAAACGGTGGAATTCATAATTACACGAAAGAAAAAGCGCAAGAACATCCACAGCCGTGAGATCCGTTCAAGGCTCACTACGGGTTGCAGATCACCACACGTATTTATTAGTTCTTGGTAATAACTTTTGCAAAGAAAATTGCTCAAGTACGGGAAACTCCTGTGGACACTGACTCAACAATCAACTCAATCTATTATTCACTGTTTGCATGAACTCTCGCTTGAAGCAACAGTTTTTATTTTTCCACTAAATTGGAAATTTCAGTATATAATTGAATTCAAAATGCGTCAGAAATAAACCTCAGCACTGCCTTTGAGGCCGGATCCAAATCTATCTTCTATGCTGCTACAGTTGTTTTCCTCGCCGCTTTATCTTTTTTGGTTGGTTACACACTCTATTTCAGACAGTCCATAGATTCTTGTGTGTGTATAGTGTGACATATTTGCATGTCATCTAACTTTTACTCACACAGGAATAAAAACTGTCAAAAACCGGCAATTTTCATCGGTGATTAAATGTTAATCTATCCTAATAAATTTCCAACATGAATTCCTATGCTAATTATACAAAATTTGTGTACATATTTTAGAATTGCAACAAAGAAATGCGATGCTGAGTAGCAGGGATGGCTCGATCACTTTGACTCAATTTTGATTCATTTAAGAGTACCGTCTTAGCCGAGCAAAATTTGACATAGATATATATGAGACATTTATAGAACAAGTTAATATCTACAATTTTACCAAATTAAGTTTTGCTGTATCTTTTGTAGTTACAGCGCTACAATGCTAGTAGCTCTTTAGTGACTAAATGAACGTTCATTTAGTTAATAGAGGTACTAGCATTGTAGCACCGTAAATACGAAAGATACAGCAAAATATTATTCAGCAAAAATGTAGTTCTACAAATGTCTCATATATCACATCGTCAAATTTTGCTCGGCTGAGATGGTTCTGTACAAATGAATCAAAATTGAGTCAAAGTGACCGAACCATCCTCGCTGAGTAGCGACTCGATTAATTCGTTATCGTAGATTACAACCCCCATACATGTACGCATAGTTAGGGCGCGTCATTCGAGCCGAGAGCTGCGCCCAATACCTTTTGCCAATTTGATTCGACGCGTTTGCACGGTTTGCACACAGCCGAGCATGTTTAAATGCAATAGTCCAATATACGGAAACCGTTTTGCAACTTTTGCACCTTAAAGGTCATTATAGAGTGAACAAAATTTTGCAGGTTTTATTAAAAACCAAAACATAAAATATTATTTATTATTATTATTATTATTGGCACAACTGACAAGCTATTCAGAAAATGTATTCAAATCATTTTTTGAAATTTGTGCAGTATTAAAAAATTATTTATTAAACAGTTTGTGCATCAATCCCAGCCGAAACCTCAATTGGAAATATTTCGCATACTTTCCTATCCCTCAGTTTTAATGCTGACAAAATAAATATTCCAAGTTCGACTCTGTTAGGTTAGCCCGAATGAATCGACTTGCTTCGTGCAGAAAAAATTGCCAATTATCACAGCAAATAGCTGTATTACCTTTTTAATTGTTAAACCACTTCTAGCGATGATTCAAGAGAAGATTTCGCAAGCGATTTATCAACTTCCGGCCAAGATTTCTTCTCACAACACTTATCTTTTACACGAGTAGGGGTAAAACACTTTCTGTACAAACTAGGCTGGAATATCGAAACTTATGGATCAACTGAAGAAAACACAAGCTTCTATTGCTCTAGCAAAACACGGACGCGGAACTACATACGTCTTTTACTACAAAAAGTGCAGAATAACAAGACAAACTAAATAATTTGCATGCTCCAAAAATGCACACTGCAGCACATTGAAGTAATCCAATACTTTAGATTATCAGGTAAGCATTTTCCAGTGGCGTGGTAAATGGGTCCAATTACAGGCAAATTTTAGGAATTTACCAAGGGGTCTTCAGTAAGGCGTACAAGTGCATAGTAATCAGAGATTACTTTGTAATTTCTTACGAGTGAATAACACACACTGAGAAAACTTTTCGTATAGTTTCTATTTGTCCCACATATCCAGCTTTCCACGAGCGATAATGGCGGATATTGAGCACAAGTGGCCACAATCTTTTGACATGCATTGGAGGAGCGTCGAGTTCGCCCTGACGGAATTACTATGGATACATTCATGATTGTTTGTTGTTCGAATGTGAAAATGTAAACATTGTTCAATTTTGCAGATCAGCTAATGAGAACATAATTGAAAGGACAAGTTTTATGGATTGTGGCTTTGCAGTTTTCGCAAATTTCAGGGATGTCCAAATATGCAACGGAAAGTTTCTTATCAAGTCGAGACGCTGTTCGAGAGCAAACTTGACAACGGCTCGACCAACATTAAGTTAATGTTTGCGTTAATGTGTAATGTTTCGAATGTTTAATTCGCACGATTGTAAAAAGTATCCTGAGCCGGTGCATCCAGAAAATTATGGCCATAAACCACTACAAACGTTTGAATCAGTTCGGTAATGTTCCACTTCTGCTGATCTGCAAAATGAAACAATGTTTACATTTTTACACTCGAACAACAAACAATCATGAATGTATCCATAGTAACTCCGTCAGGGCGAACTCGACGCTCCTCCAATGAATGTCAAAAGATTGTGCCCACTTGTGCTCAATATCCGCCATTATCGCTCGTGGAAAGCTGGATAGATTATTGCAATAGAGCTTTCTGACAGCTCAAGCACCCACACTAGCGAACACGAAATACGCGTGTATATACATGATGTTTACCTCATTTTGGGGAACAGCTGATGCTGGAGGAACAAACCGAAAAATAGCGATTAAAAATAAAAATAGCGACTCTATACTATACTTTGTGCTGGAGTTACATAGGCTCCATACAGAGTAAACGCGACACGACTTCGCTCACATTTGTTTAAATACGCAGCCCCGCTTCCGGCGAAAAAGTGCTGTGTATTTAAATGAATGTGAGCGAAGTCGCGACGCGTCGCTGTCGCGTTTACTCTGGCGGTACCCATAACACAACAACAAACTTTTGCTGTCAGCCGATTTGCGAAATTCTATGATTTGACAATATGTGTGCTGTGAGCCGAAAGAAAACTTGGTAGAAATTTGTAAAGCCACTTTAACACCCTTAAGCAGACTTAAAGTAGTTTGAAAGCTGTGAGCTTAATGAAAGCTTCCACTCTACATTTTAACACCTTTAAGCAGCCGTAAAACGGTTTGATGTTTATGGCTGTCTAGAAGCAGATTGTTTAGCAGAAACATCCGCTACTAATCTTTTTTATCAGCTTTTGGGATAGAACTGGTTTGAAAAACTTAAAGCAGCTTAAACATCGCTTATTTAAACACCATTTGAATGCTTACTTTATGCAGATTTGATCGCCTTAAACCAATCCGTAAACAGCCATTGCTCTTGCAATTCAGCTACCGTTGTTACTTGGGGTGATCATATTGAATTTTTAGTAATCACGAGTGTATGATTAGCAAAAATTAATGCTAATCAACTGAGAGAGAGGAGCCAACTGAGATTGTTTTTGTGAGTCGAACTGTCAGTGGAAACCGGGCTAGCTTGATTGAATAATGAAACGGGGGTAGTATTTATTTGCGACGAAATTTCAAACCCTTCGCAAACTTGACTTAATTAAACGGTACTTTTTGAATTAGCTGTATTAAATATAAGAAGAAGAAAACGAAAATAATCAATGTGTCACCGAGCTGAGCTGCCCATGCCCTGGTAATCAATAAGCATTAGTATAAGCAGTAAATCAATCGTCTATTAGCATCCCTGGCGTTTTATACTGCAGGTTGCTGTTTATCAGCCTTTTGACTGCATAACTGTTGTAAATTGGCATCCACAATTCTATTTAAATTCTTCTTGTCGGTAACAAGCTGCAAATAAGCATTATCAGCACTATAAGAGGTCTAGCAGTAAAGTAACCGCTTCCCAAGTAACAACCGTAGCTGAATTGTAAGAGCAATGGCTGTTTACGAGTTGGTTAAGGCGATCAAAGCTGCATAAAGTAAGCGCTCAAATGGTATTTAAATAAGCGATGTTTAAGCTACTTTAAGTTTTTCAAACCAGTTCTCTCCCAAAATCGGATAAACAAGCTTAATAGCAGATTTTTCTGCTAAACAATCTGCTTCTAAACAGCCATAAACATCAAACTGTTTCACAGCTGCTTAAAGGTGTTAAAGTGTAGAGTGGAAGATTTCATTAGACTCACAGCTTTCAACTACTTTAAGGCTGCTTAAGAGTGTTAAAGTGGCTTTACAAGCTTCTATCAAGTTTTCTTTCGGCTCACAGCACACATAATGCCAGATCATAGAATTTCGCAGTCCGGCTGACAGCTAAAGTTTGTCAGTTATCGACATTATCGACTGCTTCACGCTAGGCGGGCCAGGCTTCAGGCGTAAAGATATTCTCACTGTCTGTTCTGCAGATGCAAATGGGGCGGATCATACGGTGAGTGCTTATGGATCAAAAGATGGCGGGTTCAATTCCCGGAAAAAAAGACATGCATTTTTAATTAGCTGCTTTACTTATAAGAATTAAAGTTATTCGAAATAAAAAATATCGCGTTCGACAATGTTCACGGCAAAATAAAAATGTCGCGTCGCGCGTTCCATTTTTTTAATTTAAAAATAGATTTTCTTTTGGCTGCATAAAGGTTGATGAGACGTTGATTAAGCGGCTGGAAGAGCATATTGCAAAACTATTTCTCGTTCTAAAAATAGAATTGACAGCATTGCGCAATTTGGCTATTTAAAAGCGCGCATAAACAACAATTAAGTGAATTAAGTGAAGCTTGATAAAATCACCAGATTTAGATGTTTAAGAGCTGAAAAAAGGTTTTTATATCTAAACCTAAACCATAGTTCAGCCACAGGTTGAATAAAATCAGCTATAAAAGCGTTTGATCAGTAGAATCAATATATATAGAATGCCAGTGTCGCTGTTTTTCTACAGGACTCATTGTGGTAAACATGATGCTAACAATCTGTATCAAGTCTGTGAATCGGGAGCTTCATTGTCAAAGTTGCTCATTGTTATTTATCTGTTCTTTATCTGTGAGCTGGTTGATGCTGTCATCAGTGCGCTCATCGCTGTGTTTTCATGCCAGCGAAATGTTTTTAAACGTTCTTTTTCTTTCGTCCGGATTAATTGAATCCCACAACTCCGCCCTGAAATTGTTACTTGGGTTATTTTGCCAAAATGGCATTTAAGTAGCATTTAGGCACAGAGAACAGATTAACAGGCTCGAAGGAAGTAATCGATTTTTTGTGTGTAAAATCAGTATAATCAATATATATAGAATGCCAGTGTCGCTGGTGTTTCATGGATATTTTGGTGGCAAACATGTTGCTGGTTCGTTTCTTGAATGCGGGAACTACATTGTCAAATGGCCCAATAGAAAATTTTCCTGCCGATGAAATACCCCAAAACGATCAAATCTGGTGGTTTATCCTACATGATTCACGGAAAAGCAGAACGATTTTTTATTGGGTTGCCTTTTTAGTTTGACAATCAGATTCCCGTTTCGAATCGATCACTCACACATATGCGCATACAATGTAAATACATAATTTTCAAATGTGTGATGTTTACCACGAGCACTGCAGCGACACTGGCATTCTATATATATTGATTCTACTGTAAAATCTGTCGGTAGCGCCCTCCAGAAATAGTTTACCAAACGCATCAAAAAATATCCATGTACCTTTATCAATATTTCTTTGTGCTGGAGTTACATAGCAGCGTTGGCAGCGACATCAAGGTTTATAGTTTGCCACTTACTGCGCGAGGGGTGCTCTATTGAAGGATTACTCGTAGATTACATAAAAACCTTTTACACACTTTTAGCACAGAGAACAGATTAACAGGCTCGAAGGAAGTAATCGATTTTTTGTGTGTAAAATCTGTCGGTAGCGCCCTCCAGAAATAGTTTGCCAAACGCATCAAAAATATCCATGTACCTTTATCAATATTTCTTTGTGCTGGAGTTACATAGCAGCGTTGGCAGCGACATCAAGGTTTAGTTTGCCATTTACTGCGCGAGGGGTGCTCTATTGAAGTATTACTCGTAGATTACATAAAAACCTTTTACACACTTTTAGTCAATTACCTGGTAGTCTGTTCTCTGTGATTTAGGGCAACTTAAATGCTTATTGGCTTGCGCGTCTTGGATACGGGAACAACATTGTCAAATTGCCCAATAGTAAATTTTCCAGCCGACGAAACACCCCAAAACGACCAAATCAGGTGATTTATCCTACGTGGTTTACGGAAAAGCAGAAGGATTTTTTTTGGGATGCCTTTTTAGTTTGACAATCAGATTCCCGTTTCGAATCGATCACTCACACATATGCGCATAAAATGTAAATACATAATTTTCAAATGTGTGATGTTTATCACTAGCACTGCAGCGATCAGCGACACTGGCATTCTGTATAATTATATTGATTCAATTGTGGCTTCTCTTTCGCTCAGGTAATCAATAATCAAAAGTAACTTTTTGCAAAAGTGCGTTGTAATCATAATTGTTGGAAACCCCTTGCTGTACTATGAAATTGATGCATGTTTTCCGCACCTTTCTAATGTTTGGCTTTGTGCAGTAACACGCAAACCACGCAACCGGCAAAAACCGAATGGTCTTACAACCACTTGTTCAACGCTGTCTTGCTTTCTTGTTTATGTGCGTAGCCTTTATTCGTAGAATATTCCATATTGTGTAGCCTGTGTAGTTATTATTTATTAGAGCTATAGATTTTTGTACGTGCACACCGTAAAACGTTGGCCAAGATCCAAAATTCTGAAAATTTTGATTGTTCGTTGAACTGATTGAGCTGAGCTGCATTTGTGCTGCAGTCACCGATTACATATCAGTTTTATGACTGACTGGTATTGTTCGTGAAAACCGGAAACATGTTGCCTATCCGTAGAATTACATCGATTGCACCGCCAGCCATTCGGTAAGTATAACTTATCTATTAAGATATCGTTTGAACGTAAAGCTAATTCCGTAGTTCAAGAATACATTAGAGCTTTTATTTCCTCGAAAACGTGATACTAAACTGTAATTCCGTTATTTTAAAAGTACTTAATATTGAGATTGAGACTTCAAAATTGTTAAAAAATCGGACAAGTTTTTTGTTAAAAAATTGACAATAATTATATTTCCAAGGTTATCTTATCAGTCCTTGGTTACGTCGCTATTTTTGCGGCATGTTTCAGAATTAATGAGCAAATATGTAACAAATTTTTGTTTCAAATAAGTATTGAAACCTGGAAAACTTTAAAAAAATTATCATTCGTTTTAACCACTAAAGAACCTGTCATATATGTAAACTTCAATTACGTAACTCACAACCTCAAATGTTTGCATAACTGTGCAGGTTACCATACTTTTTTTTGTCTAGAATTTTTAAATGGTTTTTACAATTCTTTTTTTTTAATAATTTTTATGATGTGGGATTATGTTAAAAATTGAAATTAGCATTGTAGACAAGGCAATAGCAATGCCCAATTATTTCCATAAATAGAATTGTAAGAGTTTTCTACAATCTTAGTTACGTTAGAAATATATTAAATTTATTGGGAGATTCAAGAAACTAATAAGAAAGTGTCGAACATATTAATCGATTTTTCTGTCACGTGATAGGAAAATAAGAAAATATAAATGCAACATGTAAAAGAGCAGCTATGGTTCCTTCGTTTTATCTTTGGATCCAAATTGGGGGATCTCTATATATCAGAGATCTTAAGTCATTATAATCCGGGGAACATTGAAATCACGAATTAAACCTTATACGCGGAGACATACTGGGTTAATCACAGTGGGTACTCAAACGTCACAGTCGAAATCACGTCACGTCGAAATAGTCACAGTTAATAAACAAAAATTACCAATAGATATCCGTTTTTGAACAAACAGAAATTTATCGCCAAAAAAACTAATAAAAATGAAAACCAGTTAAAAGCAAAAGTAAACTGTCTGTTGTGTGGCAACACCCAATTTTTCTATTCAATTTGTTTTAAAGCAGCACAATCAGTTTGGTATCAAAAAGATATTCGGATGTTTGAATTTACAGAATATAAAACCAAATCGTCTCTAATGCAACGTACACAATGACATTTGATGCATTATAGATTTGCTCGCATGTGCTCGGGAGAGCTGGGTTCCGGAGCTGGAAAGGGAGGCGGTGGTGGCGGCTCTATTCGCGAAGCTGGTGGTTCCTTTGGTAAAATGGAAGTTGCTCACGAGGAAGAATTTTTCTATAAACAGGTAAAATTTACCCAGCCTAATATTTTTCCCTAAAATTGTATTGCTTGAATACGTGTTTTAGCGTCAAGAACAATTGCACAAGTTGAAGGAAAAACTAATTGGAAAGAAAGATTTTCATGCCGAATCCATCAAGCATCACGAAGAAGCGATTGCCCGTCATAGGCAGGCTATTGAAGCGCTGAAGAAGGAATAAATTATCTTCTCTAAGCTGTGCATGAATTTTGTGAATTGTGAGCAAAGCATTTTTTATGTGTGAGAAAATATAGCTCGTTTAGAAATCGCAATTTTCGTTTTTTCTTAAATCTCATAATTCAATTGATGTAAAATAAAGCATGCCATGCGTAAATCAAATAAATAGACAATAGGTTAGGATACTGTATAGAAAATGTAGTGCTGAAAAATTTTCCCTGACAAGGTCACGGTCGTTAAATAAAATAGACAAACAACATTACAACAACAACATGTTTATCGTTTTTGAAGGTTTTTGTAGGATACGATTCTAACTTATTTTTATCTCATTTAGCAACAACTAAATATTGTTTGTCTCTATTTAGGAGAACCTTCTTTGAGAATTTCTAAAGTTGATATATTTCGATCAAATTTAAGGAGGCAGCGACGTAAATATCGAATATCCGAAACGAATTAGTTAAGTTCGGGATAACTCGAAACTGAAAATAATAAGCAGGCTGGTTTGCTCAGCAAATGAACGTTCATTTAGTCACTAATAAGGTACTAGCATTATAGCACCGTAAATACAAAAGATACTGTAAAACTTTGTTCAGCAAAATTGTAGATAATACCTAACTAGTTCTACAAATGTCCCATATATAACTTTGTCAAATTTTGCTCGGCTGAGACGGTACTGTCAAATGAATCAAAATTGAGTCAAAGTGAACGAACCAGCCCTGTTAATAAGTGATTTCAGACTTTGTCGGATCAACACATGAAGCGTAATAAAGCATTGCACGCAGATGTCAGTGCGTTTTTTTCGTCCCATGTTTGACGGTGTTGTGGGGTTTGTTTTGATTACTTATTCGCAAGACCCAGAAGCAAAAATGACAAAAATAGATGTTATGCAGAACTGCTATCATTTTTCTGCTTCGGAAAAGTCGGGCATTTCCGATTTCCACAAACAAGTGGTACGAATTACAAGTAATAAACCCACTAGCAATAAATTTAGGTTACAAAGGGAATCAAAACAAACCACACAAAAACTTCAAACCAGAGTTGAGGTTAGGCACCGTGCAAAGGTTTATTAGGCTAATATGTACAACGGCGTTTTGATAGCAGTTCGGCACAATAAACAGTAATATTTTATATTCGGAAATGTCATGAAGCATCAAATTCACAAAGTATTAATTGTTCTGTAGAAATTAACATGCAGAAATTAGCTCTCCGAAAGAACATATTAGGATATCTTACTTTGAATTGCTGATAGTAGTAAACGTAATGAACAGTTCCACGTGAAATAGGTAATTAACAAAATTTGAACCTTTCTGATGTGGCAGAAGGAAGCCAGATGCAGGAAACGCGGTACCACAGACCACAGAAGAAGGCCAGGATGGTAACTGCCTCCTATTAAATGTATCAAGATTGGTAAGAATGCAACGAACGGCTGACTCATTCCGCCCCATCACAGATCGCTTGCCAGACAACGTATTTTTAGTAACGGAAGAATCCGTTCATTTTCAGGAACTGCAAATTTGGAGGCGACTTCCTGTCCTGGCATTGGTCTGATGTCGGCCTTGATGTAGGTTTCATCATTCTTCACAATGCAGAACGTTGTTGTGAGCCACTTCCTGTACAGCTTCCTTCCATGAGTTTTAGCCACCGTGTTCTGTTTGTCACTCCAGTTCGATGCATTCCAAACTTTGTACACGTCATTTCAGCCTTCAGGTTTTTAGGACGATTTCGCATGGAATTGCTCTAATACGGAAGACATGATGTATTGCGCGCCATGAAGTATTCCACCACGCTCACATATAAAGATTTTTTGACCTTAGCTGGGGTCCTCGCTGAGGCTGTTTGCAGTAGGAAAAATATCAACAACATCAAATTTCAAACTCCCGGATGCTCTCCTCCATTCTTTGCTCCCTTCTCATTCCTCCCTTCTCATTCCTATACATAAACGAGCCCCAACTAATGTCATTCTCGTTAGTGACGAAACCGCAAATTACTTCATTCGTCTATGGGATTCGCAGCACTTATTTTTAGTCGCATAGAGCCGGTTCTGGGTTACTCGTCGCCAATTCGTTGAGCGTCTCGACAGTTCAACACACACAAGACGGCTTCAACCTAGTCGAGCCATCTAGCACGTTGGGCCCCTCTATTCCTGGTGCCGGTTGGTTTCTTGAAAAGAACGTACTTCATTGCATAGTCGCCTGGCATCCTTGCGACCTGGGTAGGCCACCATAGTTTCCCAACTTTCCCCAGGTGTATGATGATCATGTCTCCAAGCAGTACCTGCAGCTCGTGGTTCACACGTCTACGCCACTCTCTGCTTTCCGTTTGCATTCCGTCAAAAATAATCCGCAACACCTTTCGTTGAAATAAGGCTTACGGTTTCATTGAAATTTTGATATATAGACCAAAAATATAGGGAGAGCAATGACAGGTGGGATTTTAACCCATAATCTTTCGGTTGGTACCCGAAGGATTTTTGCATTAGGCTTCCGTCCGTTCCCGCCTATATTAGATGCTATATATTCAATTTTGTTCTCCCAATCCTATCATTCCTTTTATTCATTTCATGATGGTACGGCCAAAAAGCTTGGCGTAGACGGCCGTTCTATAGCACTCTAACCTGAGAACGATAACTGACTATCTGCTCGGCGGTAGAAACAAAGGACAGTTATCTAAAAATATTTACCGTCGGTGAGGAAGCGTGTGGTACTTATATGGAAGGATAGAATTAGGAGAACCAAATTGGATCGTTTCATCCATGCTTCAATCGAAATGCGCTAAAAATTTGGTTGATATAGCCATTCATTGGAGATAAGGATGGTTGTAGCGAAAAAAGGAACCAATATAGGCATTAGGACTAATAATGGCGCCCCCATCTATCTAATATAAGCGGGAACGGACGGTAGTTCAATGCAAAAAGTTTTCAGGTACCAATCGAAAGATTGTGAATTGAAAGCCCACCCGTCATTGCACACCCGATATATTTTTGGTCTATATATCGAAATTTTCCAGTTCATTCAATTTATCGTTCTTCGCACCATACGCTTCTTCACTTCTCAAAAAATGAGTTTTACGTTCGACTGCGTACAGTCAGTGACAAGTACAAACCAAAAAATAGTAAAAAGCGCTTGATATCCGGTAATTAGTTAAACAACTGATAAATTAGTTCAACAAAAATATTTGTTGGGTAACCACTTTTAGTAACTGAACTGTTCATTGCCATCAATAGCCACTGTCCATGGCAACCGAACGTTGTTTTCTCTAAAGCCTCTACGTACCTTGTATTTGGTTTTTGGCGTATTGATTTGTACCCAATCCTCCGCTTTAGGTCTGGTGTGAATAACCTCCGCTGTCCCAAACTTTCTAGTAAATGATTTCAAGGTCGTTTGAGAAAGCTACTTTTACCGAAGATCGTTCCTCTCGTTTCGATGCCAGATCGTCCGATCACACTCTCAACAGCGATGTTAAATAACAAGCAGGACAGTCCATCCTCTTGCCGCTGCCCTAAAGTTCTAAAGCATAGTTCTACTGGGAGTAGGTCCTCTCCGGCGGCTCTATTAATCTTCAGCTGTTACTGTTCAGTGTTACCAGAATTCTGTGAAACTTGGTGGATGTAAAGACTTTGTCTAAAAAAGTTATTTTGTATACTAGATTTTTAGGCAGTTGGTCTCGAGATACAGCACTGTTCTAACATGCCAGTTGCCGCATGTTCGAATCTAGACTGGGAACAACTTAGTGTCAATAGCACCGCAGCACTAG
Source organism: Sabethes cyaneus (assembly GCF_943734655.1). Taxonomy (NCBI): domain Eukaryota; kingdom Metazoa; phylum Arthropoda; class Insecta; order Diptera; family Culicidae; genus Sabethes; species Sabethes cyaneus. The sequence continues at coordinate 164,610,710 of NC_071355.1, forward strand.
GCCCTGTGCACTGAAGAGTTCGCTGCGAAGTCTGTCGAGGTAAAATTCCGTTGGAATATAGCGTCAAGATTTTACAACATACTAGGGTAAATCTCACACACGACGAAAAATATTGACATAAGCTGGAGTGCAAGGCTGTTCTGCTCATTTTGCACCAATTTTACTTATTTAATAGTACCGCCACAGCCAGAAGAAAATTTGATAAAGTTTTCTATGAAGTATTTATAGAGCTAATTATTATCTTTCAAGTTGCTAAACTAAGTATTGCTCTATCTTTTGTATTTACGGCATACTACCGGTTTATACTCGTTGGTGTACAAAGAGCGTTCTTTGCCAAGAAACATTGTTGTTGTATAGCAGCTTATCAAGCGCTTGTTTCATTGGTTTAGCCACAAAATAGTTGAATAAGCCACTCTTAAACAAAAATGTTTGTTAGGTTGTGTATCACTCTAGACCGCGTGTGTGTCGTAATTTCAAATGATAGAGGAGAGCAATACCCAATTCAACAATTTTGAGATAATTATAAGCTCTAAGTGCCCCATAAAAAACTTTTTCAAATTTAGCATGATACGGCCAAATAAGTAAAAATTGGAGCACAAAGAGCAAGACAGTCCTAGGTGGGGACATCGCTGAAGTTGTTTGCAGTAAAAGTAATACTAATAATATTAAGAGGACATAAACGACTAAAAATTTTGAGAAAATCATTATTTTTTTATTACAGATTTTGATTCTGCAATCTTTTTCGTTTATTTTGATACTAAATTTGTAACGATCCGACCACGGGAAGTGGCCGAAAAACGATCATACATATAAGCATTCCAGTGCGGCGTGGAACAGCTTCGGCGGAATAAAACGCCGCTCCTGAAAAACCACGATTTTCAAACTTTATGTTCCTTTTTCTCAGAAACTGCACAACATATTGGAACAAACTTTTTTTTTGTTTTGTTGGTATTAGCTTGGCAAAGACTTTTATAACTTTTGAGGTTTGTAAACGAAACACAGCCAGAGAAAAAAGAAAAAGAAAACAAAATTCAATTTTTCAGGCATCTTTTCTTCTTCTTTTTCGTTAAACACCAAATACTCGGTATACGCGCTTCCTCTTCTCCACTCAGTCCTGCACAAGCTGCTTAAGCTCAAGATGGAGTCTATCCTGTTAGTGTCGTTCCCGTGGATTTCTCACTTACTTTTTCCAAAATTTATCCAGATCAACATGAATTCTTTATAAAATGAAATGGTTGATTTTTTATTTAAATAAATTATTACTACCAATAGTTGAATATTTCAAAACTGTATTCATAGTAAGATTTGAGTATGCTAGTTTTACTTTTTACAAATTCGCAAGACATCTTTCTGTTTCGGCCTTGATATCATCAATTAGTTTCTTGCGATTCGTAAGCTTATCGTCAAGGCAAGTGGTATAGGTTAGTTTTTTACTTTCCAGTGCCGTCCTGAAGTCAACCAGTGCATCATCGAATTCCGGAACGGCATCATTGACGTGGTATTTCAAAGTTCCAATGGCATCGACGATTGACTGCGGATTGCTGATGATGTTTCTCTGCTTGAAAACTTCCAGTAGACTGTACTTGTTGATCGCTGTTTCATCCTCATGGAAGCGACCATACACCGTTGCAATTACATCATTCAGCGATTCGTCCAGAACCTTAATGCAATCGCTAAAATCGTTTCCGGTCCAACCCATAATACCTTCGAGCATAAGGGCATTGTTATCCCAGCACCATGGATGCACCGATTCTGCGTAGGCTAACGTTTCCAATTCCTCATCGAGAATGATCTGTAGAGACTTAGTTTTAACCTCGAACACGCTGTGATAGAAATCGTTCAAAGTGTTGGAAGCTTTTTGTTTGGCCTCGGAAATTTTCAAAATTGCTGAGTCCTGTGCGTACTGAAAGTCCGGTATCGTAGCACGCAATTTTTCCAGAGCACTCAAAGAGTTCTGCCGCTGAACAGATAGGTTGGCGTTCTGCAGGGAAATATTTGATGCTATTAAGGGAGATTACTTTAGGCAAATAATTTTATACTTACAGCAAAAGCCACAAACAGTAGGATTGCGAGGATCTTCATTTTTTGTGCTTGGTATTGTGCTTGGTGGTCTATCCGAATGGCTTGATGTAATGATAGATTTCAAGTGCTTATATAGTCGAAAATCATTAGATCTCCGTTATAAAAGAGCGATTAGCTTATCAGTAGCGAATTTTTATGACATTTTGTCCATCGAATCATCAATTTCGGAATTGTTGAAGTATCGTTGCGGTTTCTTTAATATAATTGTAACTCATTTTATAATAGCATTGTCATCGTTTATGTATCATATTTTATTTATTTATTTACTTTTTTAATGTATCATATGTTTCCAACTGTGGTTATAACAGGAACGTATCATGTTTAACATTCGACCTTACAACTCAATTGCAAATTATTTTTGAAGCTTTTGTCACCCCCTCCCCCTTTAAAACTTTCTTTAAAAACTAGTGCATAAAATCAATTGGAGTTCTACAGCCTAAAGAATTGAAAATCCGCTGCGAATCACGCAATAATGGGAGCCAAATTTAAACGTATGCGAACCCTCCCAGATTTCTCCCTTTTAGATTTAATTTTAAGTCCATCTTCAACTAGAAATTCAATTTCATTTTTAATTTCAATTTTAATTCTATTTCAAGTCGAATTTCATGTCTGATTTCAAGAAAAAATTCAATTTACATTTTGGATATTATTTTAAGTCTAATTTTATGTCCCATCTCAAGTCATGTGTGTACCGAATTTCAAGTTCAATTTTCGTGTCCAATTTAACTATAATTTCAAGATCCATATAAAGTCCAACTTATCTTGCTTCTAGTCTAATTCGTTTAAATTTAAGTCCAATTTCATGCTAATTTCAAGTAAAAGTCCAATTTTAAATAGAATTTAATGAAATTTCAAGTCCAATTTTATGTCCTATTTGAATTCCTTTTTCATGAGTAATTTCAAGTCCAATTTGAAATCTAAATTTGAGTCCAACTTCGAGTTCAATGGTTCAATTTATAGTCCAACTTCCAGTTCAATAGGAAGTAAAGCTTCTAGTACAATTTGGTGTAAAATTAAGTCCAATTTTATATGTTTGATGTTTGATCAATTTGAATTTGAAGTCTAAATTCTGGATTATTCTTTAAGTAAAAAGAGAGAGGGCTACGAAGGTCAAAGTTCTGCTTCTGTTCACCAAGAAAAATGATAGCCAATCCAACGTTGGATACACTAGAGTTAATCGCGTAGATTGGCGAATCTCCCCATATCCAGTCATAGTAACCAACCTTCAGTTGATTCCATACGAGCAGCAACTATTTTGTGGACAAGACTGTGTGACAGCTGGTTTTGTTTGTAATGTTAAATGTTATCCCAAGGAACAATTTTTGCTTAATAAACGTTTAGATAAGTAAAAAGAAAAATACATATGTAAATAGTATTTATTTTATTTTGTGGGTTTCATTATTTTCAATCTCTATTGTTGTATTCAGATTATCATGCTTGCTTATTGCGGGATTATGACAAGTGTGGAATTTCGTCAATTTGAACGTCAGACTTTTTGATCTCGCTTTTGTCAACCATCCCGACCGTATATATCTCATCACTTCGCCATCTGCGCTGTTATCAGTGGTTAACACGCACCGTTTATTTTACTACTGAATGAGAACACTGACAATTTTATCTCAGTTGATGATCGAGACGATGGTCTCATTCCTGACTTTCGTGCGTACGATTACAGCAAACTAAACAATACATTGGGTTGGTAAACGGCTGAATAATGCATTGGTGTAGCAGGCTTTGCAAAGCCGCCACCACGAAAAATACTCTAGCACGGAACGAAGAACGGACTGGATTCGGACTCGAACAATCGGAATAAACCTACGCGACGAAAAAGGACGATGTATTGGAAACTCGGGACGTGGAACTGCCGATCTCTCAACTTTCAAGGGTGCACTCGACTACTCTTCGACGTATTGAAGAGCCGCAAGTTCGACGTCGTAGCGCTGCAGGAGGTGTGGTGGAAGAACTCAACGATACGTACTTTTAGAGATGGACTTACCAGCTACCAGAGCTGCGGCAACACACACGGGCTGAGTACAGCTTTCATAGTGATGGGCGAGATGCGGAAACGGGTGATTGGGTGGTGGCCAATTAATCCTCAAATGTGCAGGTTGAGAATCAAGAGTCGGTTCTTCAATATGAGCATCATCAACGCGCACAGTCCTCACCTCAGAAGTACCGACCACGACAAAGATGAATTCTGCGCGCAGTTGGAGAGTGAATACGACCGCTGCCCAAAACATGATATCAAGATCATCATCGGGTATTTCAATGTTCAGGTCGGCCAGGAGGGGGAATACAAATTGGTGATTGGAGGGTTCAGCGCACATGGGCAGACCAATGATATGGGTCTAAGACTTATCGACTTTGCCGCCCTCTAGAACGGCCATGTTCTGGACGTAGTACCTTTTTCCAGCACAAAATCTTACACAACACAAGTACACCTGGAGTTCATCAAATCAGACAGAATCACAGATCGACCACGTGTTGATCGACAGTCGGCACTTTTCAGACATTATCGACGTCAGATCCTATCAAATGAGGATGAGGAGAACGTGCTGCTCAAGCCCCAAGTACTGGTACCTGATACCAGATTCTATCGAAGCCCTAAAGTTGACTAGGACCACTACCTAGTGATGGGTCCAAAACTGTCCGTTGCGAACAACATTCGGTATCGACATTTTTCCGACCGACGATCGTGAGGTGACCGATAGGTGGAAGCAGCCCTTCGATGAAAACCTGAATGGCGTCCAGGTGGAGAACCATGGCTATTAAAAGGGCGAAAAGTGCTGTCTCAAATCATTTTCCGCCGACTACCACCTATTGCGAACAGATTTGTGGGAACTTTTTAAGCCGGCTTCGTCGAAGGTCGGTCTACAACGGATCAAATATTACACTGCGGCAGATCCTCCAAGAGGGTCGTGAATACAGAGTTCCCACGCACCATTTGTTCGTTGACTTGAAAGCCGCATATGATACCATCGACCGGAAAGAGCTATAGAAAATCATGGACGAGAACAGCTTTCACAGGAAGCTCAGCAAACTGATTAAATCTACGATGGATGGTACACAGTGCTGTGTTCGGATTTCGGGTGGATTGTCAAGTTCATTCGATTCACACAGAGGGCTTCGTCAAAGTGAAGGTCTCTCATGCCTACCGCTCAACATAGCGCTACAAGGTGTTATGAACCGAGCGGATATTAACACGCAGGGCACGATCTTCAACAAATCTTGTCAATTCGTGTGCAAACGATGACATGGATATTATCGGCAGAATATCTGTGGCTGAACTGTACACCAGACTAAAGCGCGAAGCAGAAAAGATTGGGTTAAAGGTAAATACGTCTAAAACAAAGTACATACTGGCCAGCGGAACCGAGGCCGACCGACGCTGTTTGGGCAGTAATATAACGATCAACGGCGATGAGTTTGAGGTAGGCGACGAATTTATCTACCTTGGCTCACCGGTATCGGCGGACAGTGATACCAGCCGTGCTCTCCCAAATGTATTAAGAAATAAATGAATGGTCCCTAAGTTGCGTCGTCCTTAATATTCGAAAAAACAAACCGAGTAAAAAAGTATTTGAGTGTTGACTGACCTCGTGTTTTGTCTTGACCTTCAATCCGGCATTTAATTAATTTTTATAACGTTAGTTTTTACAATCGACGTAAGAGACGGTAGGAGAAAGTAATGAAACAAAGGTGTTTATAATACCTCAGGCGAGGCAAGACGTGAAGGGGAATGAACGGAAAATTAGATACGGGAGTTATTGAAGCAACGCTTAGAAAGTTGTGTGCCATTCTGCTTTACCCAAGCTGGGGGATTCACGGATCGAACTATGTTATAATCGGAACCAATTATAACCGGATTCGAACCCACTTCTCCTCCCAGGACCTGTGAATCGTAGATATTGGTGAATATTTGAATCTTATTCGGGAGATTGACTACATCAGACGAAGCAAGAGGCACAATTCGTGTCTAAAAATAACTCAACCAGTGTAGTCAACCCCGATGGATTGGGAGGCTCCACAAGCAGAATTTGTTAACAGATTTTCGGCGTGATTGGAGAGCGGTAGGGCCAGAGAGATGTGGAAGCTGCTTCTGAATTTAGTATGTTGATTCTGCTTAACAGCTTCAACTTAACAGAAGACCAAATTTAATTTTTTTGTCAGCTTTTTTCTGTTTTTTTTTTTTGCACGGGCAGCGTTTTATTTGCAAAACTCAAAAGTTAAAAATTATTTAAATGCCAGTTTACTAAACCATAAGCATTCAATTCTGAATCGCAAACTGCTATTAACCTAAATAAGTGCAAAGTATTGATATGGAATGCCAAAGACCAAGCGCGTGAAAATTATTACCCGTATCAGTTGACCACCATTTTTATTACCTTAAAAACTTTTCAAGCTGCAGAACACAAGCAGCGTGGGTTGTTTATCATTGATCTACAGAAAAAAGCTAATAGGAGCGATGAGGTACCAACTACGTTCCGAAAAAGCCATGATAGTAAAAACTGCATGACCATTAATTGTGCAGAGGCAGTTAGTGAGTAGATTTAAATCCATATCTATTTTCTAGCAAACGTTATCTGTGGCCTCAAAAATTCGGATAGACATTTAAAACCATTATCGGTGAAATATGTGCTCTTCGGAAGTCATATAGTACTAATATGATAATCTTAGCTAAATTCCAGGAATCAGATAACACGTGCAGTCGGGCAATTGAACCACATGGATTGCCAAAAGTTCAGTGGCAATTAAACGATGACATACTTCGGATTTCTCAGATACAGGCTGACAATTAATTTACAGTCGATCTTTATCACACATTTATTCGCTTCCTGTTTCAATTTATTGGGTGCTAAATCTTGTTTACATGGCTGCATTTCTTACATATTGATTACAGCTCATCGCATTGGGAATAACCCTTGCGCATAGATAGATTCGGTAATGTTCCTGACATAGCTCATAGTTTACCAGCGAACCGTTTGAACGTATATAACTGTTTATAAATAACTAAGAAATGAACGAGTGTTATAAGCACAACAATATATGGCACGTCTTATTTTGTTTTTGCATCTAGAACTTAAAAAATAAATATATTTGTTTAGAGCAAACGGTACCCGTTTAGGTGGGAAACACACGTGATTTTTTGGTATTCAGTTACATTGAAAATGAGATCAATTGATTACGCCTAACAAACATAGGTCAAACGGAACAAAAATAAATACGTATATAAAAACAAACAAGTACAATAACCTGACTTCGTTAAGCTCAGCGTAACGTTCGGTTTTTCTTCTGTATAACTATTTTAATATTGATATCAAATATTTACTCTATAAGCTAGAATAGTTCTTACTACATTTTGGTTCCACTCACATAAGACCTATTAGTAATAACTTTTTGACTTATTACTGACTTTTGGTTTCATTTACAATGCTACGATGCTTCAAGATTGGTAAAGGATTTCAAAAACTTCAACAAAGAGGAAATGACAGTATTAATCTAAACAGTCGATGTGACGGTCAGCGTACCCAGCAGTTCGTGACTGTTGATCTTCTTACAGGGAAAGTCTACTTCATCTCTACCGCCACGATCATCAGCGTCCGTTTGCTCACTCCTAATGACTGAGTCATTGACGGAATCTGGATGAGAAGTGACAATCGCTTGCAGATTGTTTTCGCTAGAGCTAGAAAATCGAAAAGCAATGTCTTTCGATTGCTTTTTGTCGACGATGTTGTTAATCTCTAAGTTTAGATTTACGCTATTCTTGTTCATGTCCAGGTAGGACACACGTCTGGGTTTTTTGCTGGGTGAATCGTACTCGGTTGGAGACCTACCCGAAATGAAGGATGTTTCGTCTATTGCAAGGTTGGAAAATAGGTTCGGATGGCTGGACGAATTAATGTAGACAGTGGCTGTCGTTGGCGTTGACGACGGTGGATAGACACCATTTAGGAAAACCTTTTTCGGCCGTAGCCGCACGTCGTTTTCATAGCGCAATTTTTGCTCGATGGTTGCTGTTTCGATTAGTGGCCGTGGTGTGTCGTAACTTTGCAGCAGCAGAGCCTTCTTGTCCGCGAGCGGCGACAGGTAGCGGAAACTGTCAACGGTGCTGCTGCCATCCGTGGCGGGTTCGTATTGAGGTGTACTCCAGAGGCTCTCCAGTCGTGCCTGCTCCTCCTTTACGAAGGAAATCTTTGCGCAGTCTGTTTCTGAAATAGGAGAGGTAATTGCGTGCGATTGCGATTGTATTAAAACTTATAACTACAGAAACAAAATTATGGTTTCCGCAATTTTTATAGTTATTCTACCTGCAAAAAAAACTTTTCTTTTAGTTCTACGTTGTTTTTTTACTTTGGCGTAAACAATGGGGCTAGGGGGTCTTCACAGGAGTGATGTAGCCCTCCCATGAAAGTGACCTGTTTTTTTAATTTGTAAGAAACTATAGTTGATAACTGGAGGAAATAAAAACTATAGAGTAACTTTTATTTGCAATACAATTATAAGATCCCATGTATTAATGTGCATTTAATTTTAGTATGCCGGCTATAGCCGCCCTAGCAATGAGCGCCAATAAGTCAAATGCATACAACTTTTTTGTTTATGAAATGAGAAGAGTTACTTTGAAGGAGCGTCAAACATAGCTCGGGCTCTCAAAATCCCCTACTTAGCACCTCCTCAAAGATTTAAGTCGAACGATGACGATCGATGACCATACTTGGAAATGATCCATGTACATACTGGAGCAGCTAAGCTAGGAGGTGCGAACTTGAGCGCCTGTTCCCAGGTGATGGGCAGCTCAAGCAGCGTCTGTCTCGGAGTGAGTGAAGATGAAATGCTGTCTCCGGCCAATTACACCTAAGATGGGACACCCATCAGCGGGATGTAGGTATCGATACTCCAGTTAAGTAGTATGCCGAAACTTTCATTTAAGGGCCAGAATGCTGCGTCAACACATTCGTCAGCGTCAGAATAACGCGTCAGAATACGCGGAAATACGGAGCGGATCAATCGGTGTAGGACACAGCAACGATTATTGGAAACTTGGTAGGTACCTTGAATGCTGGCTTGCTTGCTCGAGAGCTACATCGACTCGTATTGGAGATAACTGCGATTCAAAAAAGTTTGGTGGCCAAATTCCGGAGTTCCGGGCAGTGTACCTTATTGTCGGCACTTTTTTCAATCGCCATATCTACTGCAGTTGTGGTACAAAAGCAGAACATGAAGTCGGTTTCGTAGCGTTGTGAAACCAAAAGCAACGAGTTATCCGGTGACGGCCCGTAAATGACCGTATTTGTGTGTTGAGAATTCAGTCAAGCTGTGGAGCCACCAACATAGGGGGAGGTTATAAAGGTAATCAGTGAGCTGAAAAACAGTAAGGCTGCTAGGAAGGATGGTATCCCGGCTGAACTTCTAAAAGCAGATAGTGAGCGGTTGTACAAAGCAATCTACCGGATCGTTGTCAGGATCTGAGAGGAAGAATAAATGTCGGAGGACTGGTAGGATGACCTCATTTGCTCCATTTTTAAAAAAGGACATCGACTCGAGTGTTAAAACAATCGAGGCATTACATTGCTCAATTATAGCTGTAAGGTGCTCTCCCGTATCCTGTTCTGTAGACTAAGAACGTTAGCGGAGTCCTCCGTCGGCGAGTACCAAGCTGCTTTTCATGAGGACCGCTATACGACGGATCATATGTTTACCCTGTGTCAGCTACTAGACAAGTTCCGGGAATATAACATGTAGACTCATCATCTGTTTGTGGACTATGAGGTGGTGTATGATTCAGTCAAACGAAATGAGCTGTGGTAGATAATAATAGAACATGATTTTAAGACGAAACTAGTTACGCTTATTCATGCGACACTGCTAGCTAAATCTATTCTGGGCTAATGGCACGCGTAAGTTCCATAAGAAGGTGAACCAATCCCGGAGACGATGCACACCGAAGACTGACATGAGTAGGGCCAAGAAGGGAAACCAGATAACAAGCGACCGCGAGGTGGTCGACAGGTGAAAGCAGCTCTTAGATGGGCACTTCAGTGGGAATATAACACAAGGAGGAGAATCAAAAGTTGACCTAGAAATGTCTTCAATCGATAACGTCTGAAAAATCGGATAGCTGAAGACTACTAGAGCCCCCGGAAAGGACCGATTTCAGTTCTGCAGGTAGCTCTACAAAAATGATAAGCAACTACTAGCAATGGCACTTCACTGGATAATTTCAAGAATTTGGCAGGAAGAGAAACTACCGGAGAATCCATTGGTGGTTTGTCCCCGGAGGATTGTACCAAAGGAAGCTGTGGTTTGTACCATCTACAAAAAGGGCGATCGGCTCGATCTTGTTACGTCGTCTATCCCCAATAGGAAACGATTTCATAGGGCAGTATCAGGCGGGTTTAAAGGGGGCACGTGCTATTACGGATCAATTTTTCATACTCCGACAAAACCTCTAGAAGTGTCGGTCGTACAACGTACACACGCTTCATGCACTTCGTAAAAAGAATTAGTGACTGAGAATGCAATGTTTACTTACCATCGTTATTATCGCAGTATACAGGATTAGAAATTGAGTTCTGTTCCATATCTACGTATTTCGCACTACGACCCAGGAGTTGTTCAAATTGGCCAGCCAGATATTTGAACGATGGACGAAGCTTAGGATCATCGGCCCAGCAAGAACGTACAATGTTGTAACTAAAGTTAACGTTGTAATTTTAGTATCTTTTCGTTATTATCAATTTGTTCGCCAGAATACTTACATTTCTTCAGAACAATTTTTCGGGCACTCCATTCGGTAGCCTTGCTTTAGCAGATTATAAAGATTCTGTGGTGGTATTCCCGGATACGGGGAAGCACCAAGCGTAATTAGTTCCCAGCACAGCACACCGAAAGCCCACACATCGCTTTTGGTCGTGTAGATGTGATCGGCCAACGATTCCGGGGCCATCCATTTGACGGGCACTCGATCTTTACTTTTCTTCAGATAGGCATCGTCTTCGTACACGTCCCGTGTCAGCCCGAAATCAGATATTTTACACACTTTGCCCTCTGCCAGCAGTACATTGCGGGCTGCCAAATCGCGGTGCACGAGTTTTATTTCTGTCAGATAGGCCATTCCTTTGCTGATTTGCCACGCGAACGAAAGAATATCTTTGACGGTGATTGGTTCGATTGAGTTTTCGTAATTCGCTGCTTCAAGGCCATCTAATTTTCTGCTGAGACGAAGATAGTTTCTGAAATGTGCAAAATGATAATCAGAGAGGGCGTATTTGACGTTGTTGAATTAATTGGCACTCACTTTAATGATCCATACTGACAATATTCTATAATAAGCAGTGGAGAGTCACCTTTCGTACACGCACCAAGCAGTCGAATAACATTTGGATGGGTTACTTCCTGGAGTAATTGATACTCGGACAACAGCGCAAGTAACTCTACCGAATTGGCACCTGTTTTCAGCATTTTTACCGCTACTGTAGTAATTCCGGGCCGCTCTGGTAAATCGGTAGCGTATCCTTTCAAGACTTTGCCGAACTCACCTTCGCCAAGGGTTACGTCCAGTATTAGATTAGCTCGTGGAAATTCCCATTTAGAGTCAAACTTAAAGAAAAACCAAACATTTTTTAGTTGTTAACGAAGTCAGATATTTAATACTCACGTCAATTTTAAAATTGATTTCGTTCATTCGGGAGTTCAGTGGTAGGTCCATGTTGAAAACTTCGGTATCGTTGCTGACCATGTGCATCGGGATACTATTTCCTTCCGCCAATTTTTTCTTCAGGTTTACTTTACGCGTGAAGCAGTAGGATACAATTAAAATCGCTACTATCATCGGTACAAGTACGATAGCCAATAGATAAACTGGCGCGTGTGGACCGTTGATCAGTCCGGTTTGATAGATCGTACTTCCATCCCTTACGGCTGCTGGAGATGATTCCCCGGTTTGGTTATTAACTATAGTGGGTGACTCCGTAGTGGTTGTAGTACTTTGTGTGGTTTTAGTTCTGTTCTTCCGATGCTCTGGCTTAATACCAATGGCAACGGTGCATTCACATTGCCCCGAAGCACGACAGGTACACGGCGTAGCCGACATATGAATTCCTCGAGCACGGGTTGAATCAATATGGTGTAATCCAATCACATCGTTCGATGGTGTACAATCTTGTGGACAAATTTGATATTTGAGCTTGAATGCCATATCTTCGAGTGGATCACAAACATTATCCGGACAGTACGTCAAATCTGGGGAACAGGTGGGATAGTCTTCTACGAATTTGCTGGCACCGTTAACCAAGGGTGCCGGATTTCGAAAGTGACAATTTCCGAGTTGGCTGCCTATACCACAGCTAGAGTTACATACGGATGGCTTCGAGTGAGCAGAACAGAAGTCATCTGTTAACGCATCACACGAGTTAGTCGAGTTATGCTGTACGATAATTCTGATAGTAGCGTTATGATTCAACCAGGAAACCGTCAGTGGCAGCACCACTCCAGCGAGTTGCTTTCTGATACTAGTGGCGTTTTTAAGGTATATTATTCCTGCTATTTCAGTAATACCGAAAGCATCTAGAGGATTGTTTACAATGCGGTATCTGAAACGAGAAGTATATCGGTTAGTTCTTAATTCTGAATAAACTAGGCTACTGCTCACTCCAGATTGATTCTATTCTGCTTCACTTGATCGTAAAAGTTATCTGGTACCGCAACGCGTGCGTATCGCGTCGATGTATTATACAGAAAAACCTGATCGCTGTAGCTACAGTTGGCAAGATTGGTCGCAAGTTTAATGCTGGAGCGAATTTTTTTCCCGCCGGAACGTGAAGGCTGCGCTACAGCAGCCGAGTTTTCCCCACTGATCAGCGCTTCCGGTCGAGGAAGCTGGATTTTCTCATGGTTGGGATTGATACAAATTGTAACGTTTTCTAGCGAGTTGTGAGTGACTTCCCGCGAAACAGTCTCATCCATCGCCCGCAATGTGATACAGTACTGTCCCTTGGGTAGTAGTCCGGACTGCTGGGCGATAAGTGCTGTTAAAGTGTTTCGAAAATAAATGGGATAAGAGTAGATTACGGACTTTTTTCATCGTAGAACATGGGTAATTTGAAGCTTGAAAGCTATTGAAACCTCAACAGGTACCTATTTAATTTACATACGTTACGTCTCTATCTCTATCTCTAAATATACTCTCAAAGTACTGCTTTAAATTTAAAATCATTGCCAGCCAAATTATCTTTAAAACAAAAAGCTACCAAAACAAAACGTTACATGGAATAATCAAGCTGGTAACAAAAAAGAGCTTCGGATTAATTGCATAATCTAGCAAAAAAGTGTTGGGGTCACTTTATTTGCTTATACTTACCACAGGCATAAATGGTTTGTTTGATGCTGGGCACGCGAGTAATTTCATACATGGTACAATTCGGTTGAAACAGTTTGTATGTATCGTTTATCAGCTGATAATGAACGTGATTGTTTACGGCGATTGTATCATTATCCACGAATACCACCTTTAAATGTGTCAGTGGATGATCCTGTAAAAACAGAAAAAAGATGAGTAGAGATAATTTATTGTTTATTTGCTCCACGTTAGCGGGGTCGAAAGGTGGTACTGTCCACGAGCAGCTCAACCCTCAAAAAGTAAAAACAACGTTTTCCTACTATATTTAATGTTTCGGTTACTTTATTCAATCTTTATCAAGGATGCTAAAATATAAACATAAATGAACAATTACAAGTACAATTGAAACAGCAATTGAAACTTAGAGTTTAATCTGACATAATACCGTCATTAGGGTTTAGCGTCACTAGCTGATTCTTTGTCAATAAATTTAACTAGTCAAACGAAATACATATGTAGGTACTAAAGATAGAGCAGACGGGCAGCAAGCCAATTGAAATCTTTACAAAGATTCCATCAACCTAGTATTTTATATTTATATGGAGACGCATGGTGAATTCAGATATTTTTTCCAAATATGAAATTTTATACACGGGCATTGATTATGGATTTAACAACGAAAGTAATATTTAAAACCTTCTAGGTAAAAATAACCAATTTTTCCAGGGTATCGCTTTCTTAGGAATCAAAAATCGTAGAACCACAATTTTATAACACACCATCCGTATACCACGTGGACAGTTTAAGGAGGGTGACGAATATGAAAATATTCAAGATTGTTTGCTTGCTTGTTCGTTGTAAATCTGAACCATTTGATATAACTTTGTTTAAAAGTTTCTGAACAACTGGTACAAGTTTCGTCAAAACATTCCACCACGTTGCGGAGCAGTACATAATGGAAAAATGTCAACATTGACAGTGTGTAACGTTCTGTTGGGTTATAAGGAGAACTTAGGTATGGAAAGGCTTTAAAGAACTTTCAAGAAACCCGGAACTAGGGCCCGGGAGCTGAAGAGATCCAGTATCTACATCCATTAGATCCAATTCTGGCATCTCCATCTGCGATATCATACCAACTATCAAACCACACGGAATATCCTAACACGAGAAGGCTTACAGGTCTTATAGTGCTGAATCGGCACTTGAAGCAGACTTTTGTAGCCAAGAAGCGTGCCAGGCATTTGTACGAACAAGTTTTCACGAGATTTAATGGATGTATTTTGATAGACGAAATTCACGTGAAAATTTCCAGCAGCCTCCAAAAGTTTTACGTTTCAACTGGGTGTGGCGACGAGACAGACAAATTAGATATAACTTCGTGTTTGCTGATACATTCGCAAAGAAGGCCGTCACCTGGCAAGGAGTATGTAGCTGCGAACTGAATACTGAGCCTTTCATCACTTCCTCAACAATAACATCAAATGTATGCAGGGATGGTTCGATCACTTTGACTCAATTTTGATTCATTTAAGAGTACCGTCTCAGCCGAGCAAAATTTGATAAAGTGATATATGAGGTATTTATAGAACAAGTTATTATCTACTCTAACTCTTTAGTGACTAAATGAACGTTCATTTAGTTAATAAAGAGGTACTAGCATTGTAGCACCGTAAATATAAAAGATACAGCGAAACTTTATTCATCAAAATTGTAGATAATAACTTGTTCTTTAAATGATTCATACATCACATTGTTAAATTTTGCACCGCTCAGACGGTACTGTTAAATGAATCAAAATTGAGTCAAAGTGATCGAACCATCCTTGAATGTATGCACGGAAGAATCTTTGAAGAAACGGATTTGGCCATTTATTCGTAAACATAAAAGTGACGTTAAATTGTGGCCCAATTTAGCTAGCTATCACTACTCCGAAGTGGTTCTGGAATGGTATACTTTACTTATGTGTCCATGTCCGCCGGTCCGGCAGAACAAAGGGATGAAATCAGAGATCTCCACTGCTGACGGTTACCCGCCATGGCTTTTACCTGTCGCCAGGACAGGTTCTCGTCTACAGCCCGGATGTCGTTGGCTAAGCTCCGTCTCCATGAGCCTCTGGGTCTGCCTCTTCTACGCTGTCCTTGTGGATTCCAGTCGAGTGCTGCTCTGCAAACCTCGTTCGCTCCTTTCCTCAAGGTGTGTCCGATCCACTTCCACCTACGCTCACGAATTTCTGTGGCTGTGGCGTTGATGACACCGACGATGGAGTTCCTCATTGGATATCCAATTATCAGGCCACCAGGCACGAATAATATATCGCAGGCACCGGTTAATGAATACCTGCAGTTTTTGCGTTGTCTCCGCTGAGACGCACCACGTTTCGCAGGCATACAGCAGTACGGATTTAACGTTTGAATTAAAGATTCGGGTTTTCGTACGTAGAGTGATCTGGTTTGAGCGCCAAATGTTTCGCAGACCTGCAAAGGCACCCCTGGCCTTCCTGATCCGTGTGGCTATATCAGTCTTGGTACCACCATCGGGCGTTGTTTGGCTACCAAGATATTGAAAGACGGCTACCTGCTCAACTTGTTGTCCCGCTACTGTAAAGTTGGTGGAATTGTCAGTGTTCACTACCATTGACTTAGTTTTCGCTACATTGACTGTGAGACCTGCTGCCTGGGAGCTCTCGGAGAGGTCGTCTAACTTGCTCTGCATATCGTTTCGGCGTTGTGCGAGCAAGACAATGTCGTCGGCTAGGTCGAGGTCATTTAGCTGCTCCATCGTTAGAGGATTCCAAGGCAATCCTCGATTTGGTCTACTGTCAATTGCTCCAACTAATATCTCATCCATAACGATGAGAAACAGAAGCGGTGATAAAATGCAGCCCTGTCTCACGCCAGCAGTAACCCTTATGGGGTCGGACAAGACGCCGTCGTGCCAAATCTTGCACGAGAACGCCTCGTACTGAGCCTCGATGAGATGGACTAGCTTATCTGGAACTCCTCTACGCCTAAGTGCGCCCCAGATGTTTTCGTGATTGAGTCGGTCGAACGCCTTTTCGAAGTCAACGAACACCAGCAGAAGAGGGTCCTGGAATTCGTTGATCTGCTCCAATATAATGCGGAGCGTTGTGATATGGTCTACACATGATCGGCCAGCACGGAATCCAGCTTGCTGCCGCCGGAGTGTAGCGTCGATCTTCTCCTGGATCCGGTTGAGGATTACCTTACAGAGTACTTTGAGAGTAATACAGAGCAACGTGATGCCACGCCAGTTACCGCATTCCGTTAGGTCTCCTTTCTTAGGGACTTTGACCAATATGCCCTGCATCCAGTCCACCGGAAAAGTTGCGGTTTCCCAAAAATTGTTGAAAAGCTGATGCATCATCTGGGCTGACAAAGATGGGTCAGCTTTGAGCATTTCGGCTGAAATACGATCTATCCCTGGCGCTCTATTGGATTTCATATTCTTGATGGCTGCTACAATTTCATCCAGCGATGGCGCCTCCGAGTTCACGCGATTTATTCGACGAACTGTAGGCGTCGTACGATGCTGGTTTTGTTGGTCTCTGACATTTGAAACTCGGAAGAGTTATTCGAAATGTTCAGTCCATCGCTTAAGCTGTTCTGTACGGTCAGTCAATAGCTGACCAGCTCTGTGAATTTGGATGTCCCCCTTCGGGATTTTCTCAACCACGCTGTTCAGCTGGCTGTAAAAGCTCTCTTTCTCCTGCAGGTCGGCAGCATCTGTTGGCGCATAGCACTGGATTGCCGTAAGGTTCCTAACCCGTGTTCTAAATCTGGCAACGATTATTCGCTCATTTATTGGTTCCCACTTCATCAGGGCCGCACGTGCCCCTGGGCTCAGTAGGAATCCAACTCCTCTTTCTCGAGTAGCATTTTCACCTCGTATGCCAGAGTAGAGCAAGACTTGCCCGGATGATGTCCTGTGTTCGCCAGTACCCGGCCAGCGGACCTCGCTCAGCCCCAGGATTTCAAGCTTCAGGCGGCTAGCTTCCCTTGCAAGTTGAGCCAGCTTGCCCTGCTGGGCAAGGGTCAGTATATTCCATGTTCCGATTCGTGTCCGTGTTTTCATGCTAAAGGTCGTTGCCAATAATCCGGAGAGATTTCTTCTTTCATTTTCATTAACTTTTTGTGTGTTCTGGTACAGTAGGCTGTTAACCTAAGGTCCTTATCCCGCTGATGGGGCTGCCATCTTTATGTGGGCGGGAGCCACTGTGCCCCCTTTCCTGTTAGCATACGACAACCGAAGTTGCGTACCCCAGCCGGCACCTCGTGGAGGTAGGAATAGGAGTTAATGAACAGAGGTTATGGAATGCACATGTTCACCCTTTGCCAGCCTCTGGAATGGTATGCAACTAATAAAGTCGATTGCTAAAGATTACTGCTGAAGAAATGCGTTCAAAGTAAAGAAACGTGAAAAAGCGGAAACTGATTCAGTCGCATTTTCATCATTTCATGGATGGATTTAACGACTAATCCAAAAGTTATTGTATTGATTTACTGATTATTTTTATATTTCAAAGCCCGTATGAATAAAACAGTTTGCTTTGCTTTTTCCATGTAAACCTTATGAAAAAAGAAAAACGAACTCTACTATTCATACCGACCATTATAAGCATTCTATTGAAATTACGTCACTGACTTTATTTTTCAAATTTGTCGTGCCTTATGCGTCCATCAAACAGTTTACAGGTTGTGTTTACAGTTGGCCGGAAAGCCGTTTATTATCTACCATAGCAGGTCTCGATCGACTGTATCGAATCTTGTTTTGAAGTCAACAAAAATGTGATGCGTGCCGAGTAAGAATTTGTCGCACGACGTCAGACAGACATCGTCCGACACAAGCGAAACTTTTGCTTGCGTTGTTACAACGTTGGACAACAAATTCTCACACATCCTACGTATATTTCCGGCATTTCTGTAAATTCTGTCGGATGGTAAAAATTTGGTCCGTAGTAGACCATTGAGCTGCCATGACAGTTCCCTATGAAAACTTGTGCTATTGATGACAATCGGCGTAACAGTTTCTGGGCGGCGTCTAGCAGTGTGATGCCGCGATAGTAGCAACAGTCGAGCAGATCACCTTTTGTAGAGATGGGAAAACAACTCCTTACATTAATTCCTCCAGTAGCTTCTCTTCTTTCTAAATCTTACAAACAACCCAGTGTAGAAGCGTTGCCTGTGTCTCTTTGACATTTTTATAAAGATAGGCGATCCTTACCGGCGGTTTTGTTTGTCTCCAGCAACCTAAGATTCCGTTTTACTTCTTGGGGATCAGGTGCTGGGACACCTCCGTTAACTTTCGTTCAGCCCCTTTCTGCAACTGCGCCATTGACGTGTTCATCGAAGAACTGCTTCCACTTGTCGACCACCTCGCATTCGTTTTGGATCAGATTCCATCCCTCGTTCCTGCACCTGTCATGTTTCAGTGTGTAGCCCTCACGATATTTAGCATCGAGGTTAACTGATGCTTAGCTTATGCTTAGATAATTTTTCCAACCAATTTTTTTCTCTCCACCGCTTGAGGTTTTTCCAATCATTTCGTATACTCTGAGACTCGTCATCTAGTACCGGGGTAGTGGCCTCTCCGATGACCGAGTGTATTCTTCCACAACTGTTTTCGAGGGTTGAAGTACTCCTCGGAAGAAGGTAGTGTTTCATTCAGTATTCGCGTGTAGTCCTCGTCAGATTGCGGGTTATCTAGCTACCTAAGGTTCAACCGAGGAAGACAACTTTGCCGTATCATGCATACGGTAGTTTCTAGCGCACATATACTGCTACTACTGGGTGAACGTAACGTAACAGGGAACGTATCTTCGTGATGTTAGAGAAGAACCTATGCATCTATGAGAACGTGGGCGTGCTGGATCATTGTATGCTGGTTACGTAATCTTCAGGCTTTATGGCTCCTATTAATATGTGATGAAGTAGAGACGATTTTGTTAAAAGTAAATTACATTACATACATTACATTACATACCCGAGGCAGACTGACGTCGCTTGGGCTATAGTGTAACGTTCGACGGCGCAGCGCGACGATCAGTTCGAGGTAGCTTGTTTACCTTGGTTCACTGGTAGCGGCGTACAATACTCTTTATCGGACCCTTTATTCTCTACGGGTATGAAACATGGACAATGCTCGAAGAGCACCTGTGCGTGCTCAGAGTTTTTCAAAGCATGTTGGTAAGAACGCTAAAAACGATCTTCGGTAGCGTACAGAAGAATGGAATATGGAGGCGGAGGATGAACTATGAACTCGCGTGACAATACGACAAACCCAGTGGCTAAAAATGGTGGCTAAAGTTGTATATGATGAGCTTGGTATGTTGCAAAAATGCCGGAAAATTACCCTGCGAATACCATATTTGCTAAGATCCGGTGAGAACAAGACGACCAGGAGCGTAGCGAGTGTCCGAGAAATTGAAGAGCTGGGCGACCACATTGTTTATTACTAAAATATTGTATTAGCTCTCAATTTAAAAATAGGGGAATGTCGTCGTGGTTGGGCCACCTTTTGGCATTCGCCCATAACTTTCGTTTCAAACAGAATTTCGAAAATCTAAATACATTGTTGCAAAGGTCCATGAATAAGGTATATTTCTGCAAAATCCTAAACCGGTTGCTTGGAAAATAATTAAGTTACAGGCATTTACGTGAAGACAAAAAATGTTGTCATAGTCGGGCCACCTTGTACAGGTTGGGCCACTGTTCGAAATCCAAGAATTACGTATTGAAATTTAATATAGAAACATGAAAAGAATGATTTTCGTACACAACGGCCCATATAAGTGAAAATATCCTTATTTTAATTACATTTTTGCGAAATTTTGGCGATCTTGTAAAATCAATATTGCTACAATCGCCTTTACCGAAGTGTACTACTACAATGAAAAAAAACGACAACAATCTAGGTTTTTATCGTATTAATTTAGCCTTATTTCATCACATTTTACGTGACAGACATTCTCTAGCGAATAAGGTGTTTCTACGCTTAAAATTATGGTGGCCCAACCATGACTACTCAAGTGGCCCGACCTTTACAATAAGCGCTTTTGTAATATTTCACCTTATCCTAACCAAACACCTCACTGGAGGGGATTTTTCTATAGTCTTCGTGTGAAGCACAACACACTTAATACATTTTCAACGTATATCTCGAAAATTGCATTTCATGAATCGTTTCTCGAAGAAAAGTTTACTGCGCATGCAAAACTTTTTTTTTGTCAGATTTAGTGACTGAATTCAATACGCGTGTTTTGAACAAACGATTGAAACTCACAATATTGTAAAAAGTTAGCTGTCACAGTAAGAAGTATTGGTACATTGCTTGTACATAGATATTATGAGTTACTACAACTGTAAAAATTGAGATGGCCCGACCATAACAGTGTCCCGACGATAACGATATTATCCTACAACTATTTATTATTTATTTATTTATTAACTTTTTTTTAATGGGGCTTTCAACCAGTGGTTGGTTCGCCACAAGACTATTTATTTTTACTGCTAGTAACATGCTGTGGTTTAAAAAGTGTTCTATGCTATGCTATGCAGAATTGGGGAGGCTGTGGCCCTTTCGCAGGTTCGCAGCTATTCATTAACCAATAAAGCTGTTTTTTATTTATTGTTAAAACCTATTATGAGCTTGATAACTACTGAAAATAAGCTAAATTGATTTGAAGGAAGCTGGAAATGGTAGTGAGTGTACAGCACTACCCACCACAATCTTATTCGAGTGACTGATGTAGTTTTCTAGTGTCACCACATAATATTTTCTGTTGACAACTTTAGACAGAAATATCCTGGATTATTGCAATGTAGCATGGTAACTATTTTCTCATGAAGTGGAGAAAATTACTCTAAACGAAGTTGGAAGTTCATTGCTTCATAGTCGCGTAACAACTTTCAATTGAATTGAAATTGCCGGGCCATAAATCTGACTACGTAACGAGGTGAAAAACATGCATCGTTGCAACATTTGATATAGGAATATAGGATGCAGGAGATGTATAATTTTCATTACTGTAAGATGAATTGCGAATTAAAAAAAACGCTGCGTTAATTGTTTAGTTAAATTCATCTCTATGAGAGCACCATCCGCTCTGGGGTGTATAATTAATATTTTTCGGTTTGACAGTACTGTTTACAGTACATTAACGAACTCTTGTATCTTCCTATATGTTGTTAGTTAATGCATGTTGGTGCACTAGTGCAGTGCAACGATTTCAATTTAAATATTTGCTACACTCGAGTACTTTTTTTACACGGTTTGGTTTTTCGATTTTTAAGAATGGGGCAACTTAGGGACCATTTCCTTATTACTCAATGCATTTGGGAGGAGGCCGGACATTCGTCACGTAGTTTGTAAATGATGCCTAAGTTGCATCGTTCTTGAGTAATCGGAAAAAACAAACTGTGTAAAAAAAGACTTTAGTGTATTGTTGGTGGAACAAGGTACATAAATAAATTTTCCGTCCTCGAACGCTGTAGCTCGATAATAACAGATTAAGGTTCAAACACTTGTCATACATTTTTGGGATTTCAAAAGCAGTTTTTATGTTCAAAACAAAAGATATGTTCACGAAAATTTATCATTGTGTTCTTTGCGTCTCTCAGAACACAATGATAAATAAACTATGAGCTTAAATCTGCTTTTGAAATCCCAGAAATCAATGACGCGTGTTTGAACCTTAATACATCTATTTAAGGCCACGGCGTACGTCATGTAGCACCTCTCTTACTTGCGGTTATACTTTCAAATAACCGCACTTTTGCAACCACACTTATGCGGTAGTATCTCCAACTAAAAGAACGGACACAGTTCACCGTATTTTAAAGATAAAAGAAATGTTACAGTGAACGAAAGATCAAACGCGAGGAAGTATTCTATCGACTTATTGACAATCACAATCGATTTTACATTCTACGATGGTAGATGCGTAGCTGATTCTTATTTCTTGACTTATTTGAAATTATTAATCGGATTACGCGATCGGATATTGAACACTGTTAAGAAAAAAAACTTTATTATATGAGATATACATGCTGTCATGATAACACAAAGTGTTTTTACATTGCAAAAAGAGTCAGTGCTTCAAGAAAATGTAATTTTACTCTTGATTATTTATGAAAAATAGGTGGTTGCTTGCTTCAAATCGGTATAACTCTAGATCGGCAAAGAACATCTCGTGGTGATAAGTGGTTCTTCTTATGTAAAAAAAATCTGAGAAATACGATGGAGTTGGAATTTTTGAAAAAATGTAGATTTAGTTTTTAAATCGAATTTAGAAATATTTGGCAGCACCGCCGCTAAAATTTTGTTTACGATTCCCTGGGCAATTTCCTATGGATATATGAAAATATTGTCTTTCTAAACCTAATATTTTCAAAGATATAAGCAAAAGAAAATAAGAGAAGTTGAGTTTTCTTTAAAAATGGTACTCTTATTGGTCGAGGGGACGTCCAATCGGCACCAAACTTAGAGTTTTGTCTTGCCGACCTAACACGAACAATTTGACAAAATTTGGTTCAAATCTGAGAAGGTCGACGGGCATGAAACTCGGACACCTGACGTGGAATGACCATTTACAAGCTGTAGCCAATCGTTGGAGGAAAACCAAAAAAATATCGGCCGGTTTTCCAATATTTTTATCAATTTTGTATGACCCACTCGATTCATAAAGTTTTTTCTAAATCAACTTTGGTAGATTTGGTTATGATGTTTGTGAGTTATAAATAATCGAATTTTCTCATCCTGCAGCTAGTTTTAATCTACAGCAGTCTACTTTACATTTTTTCTCATACAAATCATACAAATCCTGGTGCATACGTATCCTTAAAATAAATAATAAATTATCACTAGAATCACAGACTAGTGATTCATGGCGTAATATTTCATTGAAAATTAAATTTTGATTAGTGTGTTCAGTACGAATAGCTTTAAACCCCAATTCTTTATCCAGTTTCGTGAATCAAAGTTTTGATTCTGCTTCAACTTGATTTTGTGCTCTCATTCTTTTGATTAATTGGAAAAGATCACGCAAATTAATTGCCTGGCGACTGGTGTCGGTTACAACTAACATAGATTCGAAGAAAAACAAAGTCTAGCCACTCCATGGTTCGTTAAGCGCACCACAAACACAATGCTGAACTGAATATGCAGTTCACGATTATGTCCATATTTTCCAAAAAAAAAATCTCCAATAAAGTACAGTGATGCTAACCATTTACAATAAGCAATCCAATAAATGATCAAATAAACTTAAACTAATTGGACTATTGTATACCCTTCACTGTGCAAATGCACAGAAAAGGAACCACCACTCTACTATGGTCGTGAAAATACTCATTTATATCTCCCACGCTCGTTTACTTTGCCTAGATACCCTGGCAGTGGCGGCTTTTTGCCCCTTCAACCGTGAACCTGAACATTGTTGTAATCTTGAACTTGTACAGGCGGTCCTTCCGAGTCGTGTTCGTGAGCGACAAACTAGAATGTAATCTTCGGCACCATTCTGAAACCTAGTATTTTGGACAGACAGAGAATTATTATTTATGTGACTATAAGCTTCCATGGATAGTCTGTCTAAACTGTTGCTGTGACTGGTGGTTGGTTGGCATCTGATGAGGGATGGTACTTGGTACACATTGAACGAAAAAAGGATACATTCCAAACTTTTGGAATAATATTTATACATCCGTTTTGATTTATTGATTTTGTTAGGCAAAAGGATTTGAGTTACTAAAACAGCTAGCATTGTTATTTATTTGTGGAAGCTATGATGTTGATGAATTCCATCGTAGCCATGGAAGTATATTGAGCCGCCTTTAGATCTTATGTGTCTTTTAAGGTTAAGGTTCTTAGTGATTTTGATTTGAATTTAAAAATCGGGAGAAGAAATATTACAATGAAACAAATTGGATTTTTAAACTAAATATAATATTGAACAAAAACAAAATCAAGTGAATAGAACGTACGAAAAAAATACTACAAAGCAGAGCTTTTTATACTGTTCGAACATAATGAAACTCTCGCAGTCGCGCTAAATTTGTCTCATCCCTACAGGTCTCTGCCCTGATGCCCTGACTGCGTTGGTATCAAAGTCGTCCCTTTTACGGGAGAAGCATTGTTATTACCATGAATTTGCATATATTCGAGACCGAGTTTTCATTTCCGGGCGGGTTCACCGATGGGTGGTCGTGGATTTAGACCACATACGAACGCGTACTGTACACGCGGTAAAACCGACGGATGAAATGAAATTTTGCATATGTGTACTATCCACTATCCAGACAGAATATACATAACATAGCCAGGCGATGACCGACGAATTCCGCTACCAGGATGCAGTAAACTGTGTAGTCTTTGTTTTCTATCCGCAGCGGGGATGAGCTCTGATTGCGATTCCACTTGGTTAATGTGATCATAGATGTAAACAATTTTATGATCAGCTTTTTCATTTTTTATAATGAAATGCTTTCTATTCTCGGAAAGCAATATCCTAACAGGTTCCATGCAACTAACTGTCTGTGTGATTCCAACTAGTTGTTGCTTTAATTTGGTACGATACAGCAGTTTGCCGTATATTAATCGGTTTTGATGTCTGTTCAAAAGGGTTATTCAATGTAACTTGAGCGCTTCCTCAACATTCGTGTTGGATGCATTTCAACAATTTAATGAAATATTATATTTGAGAAGTTTTAGTATTTTCCAATTACAAATATTTTTGAATATTTAAGTATCATTTAGCTAATAAATTTAAACTTTTAGTAAAATATCATACACTACATTTATTTGAAATTAATACAAATATCATTCCAACATGCATGTATGGGTTTTCTGGGCCAGGGAAGGTTCTTATGATGGTTCGAGACCTCTCCCCCCAACAAGAGGAGGTGCTCCCATACAAACCTACACCTATAAAAGCAATTTCTGTCTGTCTGCCCGTATGTTCCTTATAGAATCGAAAACTACTGAACCGATCGGCGTGTAGGGGTTTTTGGGGCCGAGGAAGGTTCTTATGATGGTTAGACAACTTTCCTCCCTCTAAGAAGGGGGGCTGCAATACAAATGAAACACAAATTTCTGCCTGTCTGTCCGTATGTTCCTTATAGAATCTAAAACTACTGAACCGATCGGCGTGAAAATGAGCATGTAGGGATTTTTGGGGCCGGGGAAAGTTCTTATGATGGTAAGAGACCCCTTCCCCATTAAGAGGGTGGGCTGCCATACAAATGAAACACAAATTTCTGCATAACTAGAGAACTAATCGAGCAAATGGAAGCTTTTCTGCTTTTCTGCAGTCGACTACATATGACACGAAGACTTTTTCCTTCTACGGAAATGCTTGTATAGTCGCAGAATAACGACTTAGTGCAGCCAGCCGGTAATTCAGGAAGATCAGATGTGTATATGTTATACAGGATTGGGCCCAAGATCGAGCTTTAACAGGAAATTTATCAGATTTCGAAATCTGATAGTCAACCTGTAAAAACCGACCAGTTAAATAATTTTACAAAATTTTTACAATGTAAATTGAAAATTTAAAATTTAGCAATTTCGCGATTAAACCTTTATGCCAAACACTGTCGAACACTTTTTCTATGTCTAGAAGAGCAACTCCAGTAGAATAACTGTCGGCTTTATCACCTCGTATCATATTAGTAACTCTGAGCAATTGATGAGTAGTGAAATGCCCATGTCGAAAACCAAATATTTATCTGCAAAAAATGAATATTTAATAATTTAATTCTCTTTAATAAACACTATACAAAGGAAAAGTTGGTAAAAAGTTCACGAATTTATAGTGGAAAAATGTAATTTCCAAAAAATTGTCCATCATAATAATCTCAATACTCTACATAACATTATGACGTTAGTAATTTAAAACACAACTATTTTTGTGTGAAAAACAGTGGAAGATTACAGTGAATTAATTTGTTCGCTGACGCATGCATCGGAAAGAAAAAGAATTATAACACAAATTGTGAATTGTGCATAATAAGATAAGATAACATAAAAGCTCTATAATTCCCCAATGAGGGAACATAAAAGACCTAATTGGTGATCATAAAAGACGGAAATATTGACTGTCGATTGACGATTGACTTCCTAACGGCTGCGGTAGTAAGTAGTTGTCTATCATGAAGACAGTTCGCCTTACCGTTGTGCTTTGTTG
This sequence comes from Sabethes cyaneus, assembly GCF_943734655.1. NCBI lineage: Eukaryota > Metazoa > Arthropoda > Insecta > Diptera > Culicidae > Sabethes > Sabethes cyaneus. The sequence goes on from NC_071355.1 coordinate 164,637,328, forward strand.
GCTTTTCGTCAATATTGTAAGAAACACAGAATGTTTCGTTGCGCCGCAATGTTTCGTAGATTTACTAATTCTGTCTTTGTTTTTATCAGATTACAGCAACGCATAGGCAGGCTTCGTTGGAAGTGCTGAGAAAAGTGAATAATGCAATTTCCAGCTTACAGCAAAATCAGAGTGCTATTATTCAGGATGTTGCAAGTGCTCGGCAAGCAGTGAAAGAATCTTTGAGAAATTTTTATTACAGCTCGATTTTCATTAAGGCGAACTCACTGGAACTGGCTATTGGTGAGGAGGAGTTGATGTTACAGTTCGGAGAAACGATTGATGATAAATGGTGTTGGGAAAATAATGTACCGTTGCTAGAAGGATCTATTGGTTGGGTAGGAAACGGTTATAGTGATTGTGTTAAAAAAGTGGACAAAGAGATAATGGATATTGTAGGGAACATTTATTCCAGCTTTCAAGACGTTTTACAAAATATACAAAAATACGACCTACTGGAAGTTTTCCTTCAACGAAACATTATTTCCAATCCACAATCGATAAGTGATGCTATGGATGAGCTCATTATGGCGACAGCTAGTGTTGCATTTGATTATTCCGTTACTATTAGTGAACTGAACAAATTTTTGAACAGTCGCTTGGATGCGTTTAGCGTTTGCCTTGAAAGTGCAAATGATGAATTTAGGCATTTGGTCGTTGACATGCAATCATATACCGCTGAGTGCATGGAAAGTTAAAAGCGAAAAAAAGTCAGAAAGGTTTCTTTTACGCGATATGTGAAGCGATATGCTAAATTTTACCACGCTTTTCCGTTTAAATTCTGAGAATCAAATTGATGTGAAGCAGAACGGTTGAATTGTGATAGTGAATACAAAGGCAAATAAATAAGGAACGAAGCGGATGTGTCTAAAAGTTAAACATTTAGATTAGCGATTATTATGTTATAAAAAAATTCGAATTTCAAAAGCAAAACCTGCAGAAAACTTCGAATAAACTTTATATGTATCCAATTACTGTTCTAATGTGTTGAATATGTTTCTGTTGATGTAGGCGTGTATGTGTATTTGTGTCTATTCTTTACTCTTAAGTTTTTCTTTGCAGATAATGGACCTATTTAAACGTTCTCGATTGCATTAAAATGATTTAATATTAGATTTTATATAGTGCTTTTATAAGTAAATTTTGTATTGTTTATATAATATTATATAACGGGGTCTAAAACTCCTATTGTAAGAATGGTTATCTTCTATCTATTTTAAATATTTTCTAAACATGGAGCAAGTATAGAATTGTCTTCTAAAACAAAAGTTATTTTCTTTTGGAGATCTTGAATGTTTTACGACGAAGCAATTTCCGTTGACTCACTGTTCCTGCTGTTTCACTGTTGACTACTGTCCTCTGCTGCATTTTTCGTATTTACTTTTTGTATTTAAGCTCTAACTTTGTCATTAGCAAATGACATTCATTCATTCGCCAACAAAGTTCATTGAATTATTATCCTCCGTCCATTGAATTCATCCTCCATTTGAGGTTCGCTCAAAAAAATTTTATCGGTCGCAACTGGGGGCGTTGGGAGGGTTAGTGGTCTTCGACATAACGTTAATCTTCAACCGATTCATCTCCTCCAGTGATTTCTTGGCATCGTGGGTTGAGGCCAGGTCCGACCGAAAGACTGCATCCTTCTTGTGATACCTATTGATGAAGATGGCAACTTTCAAGACTATATGGTCACGCCGCACCGTCGGGCGGTCGTAACCAGGGTTGCGTTCGACGCTCTCGCTTTTCTCAAGGAAGAGGATGTTGTAAATGCCAGATCGGCTATATCCGGTGGATACGAAGTACCTCATGATATCCAACTACTTTACTCCGGGGTGGAGCTGCCAGTACGAACAAAGCATCGAGCGTAATTGTTTGGCTATTTTCGGCATGGCTGCTGTAAATCAACTGATAGCACTGTCAATTTTTTTCTGCACACAGCAGGGTTGCTACGATTGGCGACGCATATGTGGATTCTCCACCAAGTGGCACGGTAACTGCATGTAAAATCGCTAGTAAATATAAGTCCATGCGTGCACGGTTTTTTTCAGCTTCATGGACTTTTTACTTGGGTCCTGGGAACTAAAGACCGTATCTGAAGAAACTTTTGTTTTCTTTTTCGACATTTAGAAAAGATTTTTCGGATCGGATAGAAAATAACGTAAAGGTCCCAAAAGTAACAAGACAGGCGATTTGATTTGAGTGACTCCGTTGGCTTTGTACCACTTTAATACATCCTTTGAGCTTTGAATATTGGCACGAAGATAGATCCGGCCAGAAGATCGTAGGGCCCTCGTGTTGCTTCGACAGAGAAGGCAGATGCTTCTGTAAACACTCCTTGAGATGGATCGGCCTGTTTACAGTCCCGGTAGTCACGAACGGTGGACTCCGTTTGCCACATGATGTATTTCTTGGCCAAATCATGTACTTCTTGGCAAACTATGTAAGTTTCTGCATCCTTACTTCCGCCGGAACATCAAACTTGTGCTGGCCGGTGAAGTACAGTTGCCCCGGAAGCTGCCGGAAGTCCGCCTTGACGTGAGTCTCATCATTTATGATGAGAGAATTGAGGATTTTCCAGGCGTTTGCGCAAAATAAATTCGCGACGTTGCTTTTCGGGTGACGCCATTTTTTCCAATTTTTGAGAAACTGATCACGATAAAAATAGAATGTACACAATACACTTTAAACTACTTCTATTCAAATTTTCAAGAGAAAATACTCAGTGGGTAATTTTCTACAGCTTTTCTTCTGGAATACAATATGGCGAAAGACAGGATAGGTCGCTCACTTTTTTATAACTGTTCACTTTTAGCACATGAAATTGGACTAAGTTTGTCGCGGTCCTAAGAAATCTTGTTGAGATGAGGAGACATATCACTTTTTCTGGCGTACTTCCCAAGCACAGATATCAAACTAGTATAAGTCTAAACATCGTAAAGAATCTTCGACATGTTGGGACGAGGGGTTGTCACTTTTTTCTAAAAATAAAAAAATCGAAATTACAGTAAACAGATGGTGTGTTTAGCGTGAAGCAAGGTTATCACGAATAAAATGTGGTCGGTGTTAAATCAAACCGGACCAAGTCGCAAAATTTAAAAAAATTAGTTAATGACAGCAAACGATCAAGAAATTTCTAAGCTACGTTTTACTCTAATCAGACTACATAAATGTTGTAAACAACCAGAGTTATGGGATGATTTCGAACGATTGATAGCTATAAACCATACAAAGCAGCAAACTTTGAATGTGTTTTTTCGAAATCAAAGTTTTGTCACTTGCCACTTTTGTCACTATAACACCGACCATGTTTGAGGATATTTGACCTTGAAACTTTTCGTTAATTTTCACTCATTCGTGATTGAAAAAGAAAATTATAATAGAAACCACATAATTCCTACATATATTATGAGTTGATCGGTATCTAAACCATGAAAATCCATTCGTAATTGGCAGAGCTATTAGCGTTCAAAATCTTTCATATTTTCGTGACGGTAACTAGAATCTAAATTATGAAATGACACTCTGCGGTAAGACGTAGTTCTACGTCAAAACGAAATGTAGCACCTAGGTTTGCTTTATGCTTTTAGTTTTACAGTTATTATTTTGGAATTTATTCAAAGTTTGAAAAAATGATGGAAGAAATTAGAAGGATAAATGGGCTTTTCTTCCGCTCGGGATACAGTTTCTTTCGCTCGGTTGGGTGGTGCTGTTAGATAGAGTCCGTAGGATCGTTTCACTAGCCCCGTAATTGTCCTGTACTTTGCAGTACAGCCGGTTGCGAAGTCAGTCGATAAAGAAGGGTCAAGTCTTAGAGAGACGTTTAAGCTCAAAGCTTTGCTCTTTTGCATCTTAAAAATTAAGCAAGACTTTTTCCTTCTCAAAGAATAATAAACTATGAAAACCATCAAATTTAACAAAATAACTGAAACGTAATTGCGCAAGTAATAAGTAATTTGAAGCAGTTAATTAAGGAATTAATATTTCCCGTTCGAATAACTCTGTGGCTTTATGCACTATCGATAAAGAGTGTGACTGTAACACATTAGACGAACGTCCTCCCCTATGATAGAGGACACCATGAAAGCTAATAAACTTAATGTTTCAATATTGCTCTATAGGAGACTGAGTGGGTACGCAATGATGTCACACATTGTATTAGCACCAAAATAAAGGGTGGGCGCCCCCGCTGCGCTGTGATGACCTGTGGTTGCCTTGCCGGTCGGTAGTGGGCTCATTTGGGACTGATTTATATCAATAGGTGATACGGGGGCATTGGGGATAAACTATTTCGGGCTAAACGGGCCTAGCGATGCAGTTATACAAGAAGAATCTTGTAACATATATCTAAGGAGCAATCTATATAGCGGAAGGCAGTGTGACGCTGGACAGGAGAGTGCCACCTACAGAAGAAACGCGTTACTGTTTATTCGTTCTGTTGATCACTTCTTTTACTATGTGAGCAAGCAAACTGGCAGGATAGGAAACTTAATTGCGAACGTTGCTTGATGGCCAGCACTGGCATTGTTTATTATCGCAGAAAGGATTAAGACATTCCTCGGTCGAAGAAAGAAATGAACTTGTGGACGAAGGTAACCGATTCTTTTTTATATTATGTCGATGATGATGATTTGGGTTGAAATTACCTCTATAATTTTATTCATTTATATTCTTTGTCATGTGTTTTGCCTTATTTAAAGAAAATAAATCGCAGTCTGCTGAAATTTACTAACCTCTGAATTGTGTGGCGTACTAATACGCTAGATAATAACATAAAGGGCCAACGCTTTCGGTTGAGATAAAAGTTTTCCGTTTCAACTTTTTCTCGTAACTTGTTCAAGCGGGTGCATGGTTATTTGTACAACACAGACTACATGATGCACCCACTTGACCTGCATCTTGTTGGTTGAACCCGTCCAGTTTACACCACGAAGTATACAAAATGATTGCGATACTGTTATTAATTTACATTTTCCTTATTTTGTTCTTGAAAACACCTTCTGTTTTTTATTCGCCAGACTTCGCTGTCAGCGGAGCTGCGACAGACAGAACAATTGCGGTGCTAGCAATACGATCCTATTGTTTCAAACAGTATCCCTCAAACGAGATTCGAACATGTGACTTCTGGCTTATTATACCAGTGTCATACCTCGAGGCCAACTGGGAGATTTAATGGGTACATATAAATGTTTATTATGCAGAGTTAAATATATATGCATATGATTATTGAAAACACATTGTAATTGTGTCGTGTTTCTTCCGCCTGTTGATTTTTCATATAGCGTTGCCGCAATAACAAGCGAAACTCTCGGTATAGTACTCTGTATTATACCTTATTGAGCCTTTATATTTCCACTTATCGACACTGTTTCCACTCCAACCATTCAGCGAACGAGGCAAATTAATAATATTTATGTTAGCAACTAAGCCGTACATGTTGTACCTACACTGTACATATCACTGTGGGCACTCATCAACTTTTACTGCAAATAGATATATGTTGCTTTTGATAGCTGGACGGGAATATGACATCGAGGTTCGCGAATTACGGTGGTTCAAACGATTAGCTACAATACAATTTAAGCATTTCAAAGCCGCAACAATTGCCCGATGCACAGGTAAATCGGAGATTACGGTTGATAACTAGTGAGACTAATTTATAATTAATTTATGTTTAACAGACACTCAGAACGTTTTTGCTAAACTATAACAGATTATATTTTAAGAGCGTTTCTAGATGTTTGTTTTATTTCCGGTAAACGCATCTAAATTTAGAAGGATGAACCAGTCTAATGTACGCTGCGTTCATTTTAAATTGCAGGTAATCCTTTCATTTCCTTAATTGAATAGTATCGGATTAAAAGGTGTTTCACATGTCATCGAACGCATCTATAAGTTCAATCGAAACGACACATACGGAACCAACGGCACTGAATTGAAATAATTTGTTGCGAGACATTCAACCGAAATACCGATAAACTGACGATTCATAGTTTCGCAACTAAACGGCAGTTATTGTCCAAAAAATTTTCAAAGCAAGGATCTAGGCTCAACGTTATTGAAAAAAGTTTTCTAATTACAAAAATGTTCTGTTATTGTGACTTGTGACCGAAACCGATTACGGTCTATAGCCCTGCAAATGACTGACAGAATCCACAGCGTATTTCCCCAGCGGCATTTTCATTTTGGCTCGTGTAACGGACTTATGCTGAATTTCATGATACGCCTAACCTACACGTGTGGCATTTATGTGCGTTTGTTGCTTTGCCTGTGCCACTATGAAATTGACGTCACCACCACCTTCGGCAGGAGTAGTCATTTCCCGCCGTGTTAGACGCGTCCGTTCGTATAATGAGAAATTAATTCTCTACGGTTTTCCGCTTTAGATCGACTTTTGCCTGCCAGGCGTTCCGCTTTGTCCCACGTACGGAAGGTTTATTACCCGCCAACAAATATTAGACTAATTAGTTTCATCGACTTTCCTTCCTAGAACCAACAATGGAAAGTTGGCCATTCGATTTTATACCTAGCTAACTTTGTCTCTATGTTTTAAATTGCACTTTAAATTAAACATTCAAACAAAAAAAGCAATGCCTAGGTGCTACATTTCGTTATCAAAACTTGCCCTTTGGTTTTTGTACGACAGACTTCGCTGCCAGCTGTTAGAGTACAGGACAATCGCAGGGCCAGTTGCTACGATCCTATTGACTCTAACAGCCTCGCCCAGCCGAGATTCGAACACATGACGACTGCATCATCATACCTCGAGGCCAACCGGGAGGCACAAACATTCAAACACTAATTTTTATTTGTAAAATTTGTATAGGAAAAAGAATTCACTAACCTTAACAATGTGAGGATCATCTAAATTCAGCTCGATATGTCTATCGAATGTATGTTCAACACGCGGCCGATTATCGTTCTCATCCAGTACGACAATTTCGATGGTTCGGTTCAATTGCTGCGAAGTGGCATTTTCGTTCATCTGAATCGAACACTGAACGCCGACACGCAGCAGAGGGCCCGGCAGAGGTGAATCGTGGTCGAGTAATGCGTTGCTATAGATGGACCCGTTGCTTTCGGACAGATAGTCGGTGGCGTTACTCAGACTGTAAGTGACCGATTGCGTGCGACATAGCTGTTGATACAGTGCTGGCCCAAGCGAACCGATTTCGAATCCAATCGGTTCATTTTCTCGGATTTTGTATGTAGCAGATTCCCAGAAACAAATATTGTCTAAATGGTCCTCGCAGAAGCTTGGCAGTTGGCCTTCGGCTAGCGATACGGGCGTAATGGTCAAACTGAGTCGCAATTTGTTTTGACGACTTTTAGCGGAAATGATAAATTCTGTGACATTTGTTTGTTGATTGAAAAATTGAGAATCAATCCAAACGTCTCCGGAATCCGCATCGATTTTCAGATAGTGTTCGGTTGGACTTTCGATTGAATAGCTGTATCGTTCGGTTCGATATTTCTGTGGCGGGGACAAGTTCAGCAGCGGATGTGCACGTAACATGATGTAGGATTCTCTGGAAGTCGGGATGCTGAGATGAAGTCGAGATGTTGGGTAATAAATGTCATGATCTGAAAAGGAGAGAAAATGAATGGTATGAGGAACAATATGTGACCCTAGTGGGAGGTACTGCAGCAATGGTGCTAGAAAGTATTGCATCTACATTTTTTATATAATCTAAATAAACATTGCATCCTACCAATATTCTCGTCATTTTTCACATTTGAAGAACAAGGTTTCCAGTTTAACTTTGTTTTAAAGTGAACAAAATTCATTCTTTTTGTCTAAAATTGTCAACCGTCGATTAGTTTATTTGAAATACTAGCAACCAATAATTATCTAATTTATTGACTTTGTTTCAGTCTATTATTATTAATTTACTATTGTCTTAGTTGTGTATACGTTATGACAGAGTATTATTTCAAATTTGCATCAATTTAGGGTAATTGGAAAATAATAATAATTAAGGATATGGAGTTTTGATTAATTAAGAAAATTGTACCATTCCGACAATCATAAATCAAGTTCCCCAGAGCGTAAGAGAGTGGAAGAAGGTGAGAAAGACAGTAAGAGAAACAGCAATACAATTACATACTGCAAAAGAAGGAAATGACATAAATAAACTGAGAGGAGGCGCCCAACACAGCTCTGGTTTTTTAGCTAGCGCCTCCTTGTGGCATACCCAGTAATGCTCTAATCTTGATCCAGATGGAATTCTAAAGGCGGACGCCATATATTCCTGCAGCAATACCATAGCGGAAAAATTTTCGGAACACTTTGAGTTTTATAAGTGTTCCAGAATCCATCCCAAATGTCCCAGAAATTCTACTTTTTTGCCAATTATTTATCGCGAGCATTCAGCTGAATTTATTATGACAGATATGACAGATGAGATATGTGAGAAAGGTGGGTTAAGATAAGATGTGTTAGGTTACCTACCTCAATTCATTATTTTTTATATGAACTACACTTTACTTAACAACCAAATGACAAAAAAAAAATATAAACCATGAAGATTATGATAATGTCACAGCATGATAAATTGAGCATGGAATTCTAAAAAAGGCTTTTCAGAAACAATTTTTGAGCTTTTAACAATTACTGCAACAAATTGTTAAAATTTTTCAACAAAGAGTTTCCAACATACAATTTTTGTGCCGGAAAAAACTGCTCGATTTTTTTTATATTCCTCTTTGTAACGTTGAAGGGTTAATTAACTAAACCCATGGGTATAATATGAGTCACCAAGCAGTTTGTTTTTAAATTTGGGAAGCCACAAGCAAGCTGCTTTTTATCTTTGCGGGGGGAAAACCGGTTTTCGGTTAGGAATGATAAACAAAACCCATAACCCTAATCTGTTCGCAAATATGGTTATCATTGATAGCAAATTAAATTATTTTTAATTTATGGTGAAATCATTAGAATCAATTCACTGACTGACACCGATGAAGAGCTAAAAGAGCTAAGAGTTAACTAAATTAAATTTAACTAAATTTTAAACAAGAAAAAATTTGGAAAAATTCCATTTAGTTCCTGAAGACGCTCTAAAATAATTTATAAATATTCTAACTAATTATTTCTTCTAGTCTTATTATTGTGTTGAAATTCTATGTAGCACCTTTGGCAGCTTAAACGTTCAGTTGTGATATATTCGTGCAAGTGAAATAATCAAACGATTTGAAAATCTTATACATATTAAGGACTATTAAGAATTCTGGAGTATTGTAGTTTAGTATGGAACCTTTGTAATGCCTTACATAAAGAATACATTGAATTTCTAGAAACAATTTCTTCTCTACGCGCTTCGAAAACTTAATTGCATTGTATTTCCTTTGCCATCCTATGAACCGCATTGCAAGGTGATTCAAATAAAAGTACTTTAAGAACATTACAAAAACGAAATTTATATCAATTAAGACTATAAGCCCCTTGGCTGTAATATAAGAATTCAAAAAAGGATTTTTGAAAAATTCTTAAAGAAACAATCATGTTGACGTTGCTACGTGCATTGCTAGTGTCTATTTCTTTGACGAATAAATAAATAAATAGGGTAAGGGCACTATAATCCGACCTATGAAATCAACCCATGGCTAACAAATTGCAATATATCGTCCAAATAGCGCTGTTTTTTCGAAAATATGATAGAATAGTAGAAAAGGATGTGTATTCAGTTAACATTCAAAAGGAAATAAGTGTACGATGTATATTTTTTACTCATTTTCTCGTTTCAATTCAATATCCCATTGGGCTAATTTCGACCCTTGCGTGTTCTAATATTCGACCTAAATACAAAGTAATGTATTTTCAAAGTTGAGGGTCGTTTAAATTGATGAATTTAGTGCAAGAGAATAACTACAACATTTCTGTAATATCTGTGGTACTATATCATTGGTATTATGTTTTAAAAACTAAACCGTAAACCTTTTTTGTAAACTATTTCGATTACCCATCTCCTTTGAATGAATAAATGGAAAATGTTTGAAATGAAATGCCGGGAAACGCCTGAAATCATACAATTACTTTCGGATCTGGCTACTTTTCACTTCCATGGCTTTTGAACGATGGGTCAAAAATGAAACAAGCGCATTTGAAAGCATACAGAAGGCTGTTCCGACCGGTCGAAATCTAGAACACAAACAGTTTCGCGATTCAATTTTCGAACGTTTGTAAACATCTTTAATTACAGCATAAAAACAAATATGTACATACACACTGCAGCAAAAGAAAATTTGACAGAAATATTGCCTTTTCTTTGTATAATAACATATTGCAAGAGTTCAGTGTCTATCTATACACAATTTATTTAATTTTTAATTCCGTATCCGTTTTCACTAGACGAAAAGAAAACACTCGAACTCCAGTTCCAGCTTAAAAAACTTGATGATTTGGACATACATACCCAAATTTTGGAGGGGTATTGAAAAATCTCTGGCAATATAACAACCTTGACAATATTCTAAAGAACAGCTTTACTCTACCTTTTCCTTAGGAATTTATTTGATGAATGTTTCAGCAATGGTGCAAAAACTAGCACAGGGTCGAAAACTAGATCCCTTACCCTATCAAATATGATGCTTGATTAAGCTGAATTAAAGCTTGAACAATGGTTCTATCCTAGTTAAGGCATGAGAATTTCATTATCATCATCTCACTGAGGAAGTGCGCAGAGCTTTTCTTTACTTTTCACGACAAACAACCTTTCGTTAACATGTAGGTAAGGTATCGAATCATTTCCAGTAAATTAATACCTTAATGTTTTTTCGTCAGTCCGAAGCATTGTTGCGTTGTTCTGAAGCTCAAACATAGAGCTAACCAGTATTATGCTCGTGATCTCATACAGTCAGTTTGGCTAATGGAATTGTTGACAGCTAATATGTTGGTGAATTCTTCGAATGTGATCCGACATTCAGCGATACTAGTAGATACTGCAGATAGAAAACACTACAATATATCGATATAGGCAAACAACTATCAAGTTTACGACCTGTTCTACCGAAAGAAACGCTAGAGGAGTTTATTGAATACGAGTATGGAAGCGCCTCATCAAGGTAGCGAAATGAGTTATTTCTAGCACAATGATGGTTGCTAGCACACACTGTGTTTAAACACACAAAAAACTACATAAACCTAGTCGCATACTTCTAGATGGCATCCAACGATAGAACGTAAAAATAAGATCGACAAAGTGAAAGCGAAACGCTTGGCACCTGCATGATATCAGACACTGTAAAGTACACAAAACGCTATACTCAAACAGCATTAGGGCGTACGTGGTGCAAGGATAATTAAATCAAGTTTTAGCGCCCGTCAAAACAAACCCACCTTCACAAGGTACGTACATCCTGTATAGGAAAAGATAATGGCACCCTTTGCAGCAGCTAGAGCCGAGGTTCCAACGGATATTGTCAAAGCAACCACTCCCTAGGCTGTCGTGACTGAAATCAAGCGAGCTAACTTTCCCGGGCTGCATGTGAGATAAACGAATGTGATGGCATAATGTCAACGTTTTTAGCTATTTCCAATGTCGTCATACCGACAACATGGGGATGGTTTCGCTACCCACACAAATTTTTAGAACTATTTTTTTGTTGGTAATTATCCCTTTCTAGAGCAGAAAAAAGTTTTCCGACCCTATTTTGAAATGTGATGCAACATCCTATTGAAACGACCTTTAGGTAATCAATATCATTAATATCCATCCAATGTATTCATGTGTGTATAACATGCTTTTATTTACCTTGTTCCAATTCGCGGATGCCATAGCTTGGCAAAGGGAAGCGAACTACGAACCTAGTAAGGTAAATAAGATGCAAATTTGCATCTGACCTTATCTAATTTTCCGCACTTTCCCCTTTACGACTAGTCCCGCTCTGTTGGATACTATAAAACACCTTTGATTTCATTACTGTCATCTACCGTTCCCACCGGAAAGAAAATCGTTATAACAAATTAAATGTATGGTTTTTGCATATTTACTTACAATTTAAACGCAAATCTTCAACTTCGAATTAAACGCAATCTTGTCAAAATACGAAACGATTCAACAAAATTCAACTGTCTATCACTTGGAAGCAAAATAAATAGCTCTAAAATTGGATTTGACTATTTCTGAAAAACAGGAGGCTAATTCAACGTATTCAAATTACGTTCGTTCAGCTTTCGTTACATATTTACATGTAACTCTCTGACTTTCCTCCATAGTAAACTTATTTATGTCCAAATTAAAATAAATTCCTTTCGTAACACATACAATTTATTTCAATGTATATATAATAGCATTTGAAAGCAAAAATTGGATCATTTTTCTACTCAGTATTATTTATGACCATGGTAGCGCCTATTCAAAGTGATTAACAGTATTGCAATTCCCATACCTAATATTACGTCGAATTTATTGCCTTAACCAGCATCGCGAATGGGAGACGGTTTCATGTGGCATTAAATCATCAACACATAAAGTTGATGTAATTTTTAAGGGAATAACTTACATTCAGGAGTTAGAGAATTAAATTATTGTTTTCAATGCCTCGTTTCAAAGTGTTAAATTTCTGAATGGTAAAAAATAAACAAAAGCACTTCGATCTTCCGTTTATAACAGTCAAGTCAGAAGGTGCGTTAAGATGTGTTTAGCGAAAAAAAAATCCGGAGCAATTTATCATCACCGATTAACATTGTCGCTTCCGTTTCAAGTTACCCCGCATTTCAGCTTGCCCCGGTGTACCTTACTAATTTTATACCGTTTTTAAAATTTATAAGATTCTGAACAACGCACATAAGAAGGGCTCTATATAAAGTAGCGGCCAAAATTGCCGAATGTAAAATTTCACATTTTAGCATGTGCTTAAACGCGGTTTTGTAGTAAATTGTCTATATTTTTGTGATCCGTGAATAAAATTTTGAAAGAAAAAAAATATCATGTAGAAATAAGCCGTCAAAGTTGCCCATTTCAAAAGTTTGAAAAATGAGTCATTTTGAAAAAGTCAAAAAATTAAATAGTTGTCGCGGATGTAAATATTATTGTTATATATCATTTTAAAACTGATATTTTAGCCTATTAAAAAATGAAATGAAAACAAATTTAAACTCAATGTGGTGCGCCATAGGCTACTTATAATAAAAATGAAATTTTCACAAACTTTAATCAAAAAAACAACTCTTGTCGCCTCTTGTCGCCGCAGTTTCTAACAGTGCGTCTGAAAGCTTGAAGTATGTTGTATCAAAACCTGAATTAAAAGTTTGCTATAATTTGACGTTTTCCGAAAAAAAATAATTTTAAAATTGTCATATTTTTCGCAAGTCTTTGAAATTTTAAGTACTCTTTCAACAAATTTGATTATCTTTGTTAGTAAATTTATTTAGTACCTGAAGAGAGTTTCAATGAGAAAATGGGAGAATCCCCGCGAGAAAGAAAATTTTTTTTTGTCAAGCAAATATTTATATCGGTAACATTTGATCATTTTTCCCCAAATCACCCTAAATATGAGTTCTTATATGTTTAAATCATTTCTTTTGTTACAAATATAATCTAGAATCAATTTGAAACTAAAAAATAATTTTGGCCAAAAATCGCAATTTTCCGACTATTGTGCAACGTATTGGGGTTTTCGCAGAAACTAAACAACGTCTTAGAATTAACATTTTTTGCTCTGTTGCAGGGTTTGTTGTTTGAAGAAGACTTTCATTAACTTTTAAGTTCTGTAAACGAAACGCAGCCTGAGCTGAGAAAAAGAAACTAAAAAGGTGGTCAAAAAAATCGACGGCTAACGTATCCATTAAAAAAATTGACTTTTTTCAGATGGGGATAAAAAACTAAGACAGCTAATTAAGTTTGATAAATTTCTGATGGAAGGTAATTATATTAGCTTACTTGTAAAAAAAATTCTACAGCTCTATCAGTCGAACTCTAACCGTGATGGCGAAAACAGAGGAGCTACTCCGTTCAGACGTGTGCGCGTTCAAAGAATGGTACCCCGCCGCGTCGAAAACGGACATCATGCGACACTTTGTGGATGTCGGGTACGCCCGTTCCGGCATCGACAACATCCTGGCACTATTGGACAACAATCAGAGCATCGAAAGAAAGCTCGGTTCCGAACGGCCGACGGCCTTGAGCGACAAGAAGCTCCAAAGGATGCTGAAGAGGAAGACCGAGAGAAAAGTGGTTACATCACTGCGTGGGCTTGTCCGGGAGGTCGGTGCAACCGACCAAACAGTGAAAAAGTACCTGGCGAACATGGACATACATGTTAGGAAGCGGCTATTCATACTAAAGTCCTGAAATCTACAATATAATCAAATTTGAACATTTCTATGTAAAAACGGCTAACGACGCATCTTTCCGCCTGGGGGCGAAAATATAGTACATACTTACGGGGGGCGAAGATTAAATTATTTCTGAAGATTTCAAACGCTTAATTCCAATAATGAGACTCCAAATCCAAACTAAGCTAGCTAAACTCTCAAAATTCATTGGAAATTGGGTTCTAGGGAGCGAAATATAATACATTTACTCTAGACATACATATACTGAGAAATTATCAAATAATTATTGTTGTAGTAGAAAGGTCAGGTAACATCGTTAGGTAGATTACCAATACCATACCACCAATATCATAGGTGTGAATTGTGCACTCTTATGTAGGTAAAAAAATGTATCCTCTTCTGTTCGGATTGAGTGCCTATAAACCGTTATCGTTCACAGCGATTTAGCATAGTTTTTCAACTTGCTAAAATTAAAGAATTTAAAGTTCGTGCTGTTAGCTTCTGGATACAAAGTATGGAGATGAATCAAGGAAAAAAAATCAACGGTAATTTTGCGTTGCTCAGTCGTTGGGAGTCAGAGCTGGTACTGACTCTTGAACACTTGAAGTTAAGCAACCAGAAAACAATGCCGCACCTTCCTGGAGGATCGCATTCGTCGACTGCATCGAAGCGAATAAGCCTAATTCCAATAGAAAGGTTGACCGGTAACCGCGCCGAATGTGGCAGTACTGATTCCGGAAATTCCAGGATCGCACATCCTGTGTTTTCGAAAGGTTTGGATCAAAAGTTAATAGAGTCAAGTTTTACTAAACGGTTCCAACCAGAGATGGACCGAGTTTTACATAGATCGGCTTCACGAAGGGAGAAATTTTTCGCCGATCGGATGTCGCCTCAACAGGCTGCTGCTGGCCGTAAGGATTCGGATTTAGGACAGTTTTCGATGAAGATCGCCGAAACAGAGGTGCAATTCATGCATACAGAGAATGCACGCCTGCATGCCTTGCAAACTAAGTTGGTGATTAATGTATTGAAGTTAGAATCATTATGGTTAAAGAGAGCTGCGACGGCTGAAGAACTGCAAGACTTAAGATGTTACTGTGGATTTCAACCGAATGAATCGACAACAGGAAACGGTAATCGTCAACATTAGAATTACTACTGTAACCAGCTACGGCTAATTAAATAAGTAAAGAGTGACTTAAGATAAGAATATAAAATTTTAAACATTAGAATTGCTATTGTAACCATTTGCGGAAATTTAGAAAACCCCAAGATAAGAGTAAAAAAATGAGGAATAATGCTATCGAATACATGATCTAATATTATCAAACTGCCCTATTTATTTATTAACAAGCCTTTGCATATTATATCAAATTTTATTGTGTTCGAGAGGGAATAACAACGGTCTTCTAGTAGCATAGAGCAGGACGATTGCCGTTCCAATAATTCCTCTTGGTCCTGGGTTACTCAGTGCAGGCAAGTCGGCCTCAACCTGGTCGAAGTCGATCCTCCCAACTGTCACCACAAACTGTGTACAAAGAGAATTCTGGTTCATTCGCCGACGTCACACAGTGGGACCATGCTGGAAAAAGTCGGTCAAAAGTATTTTCTCGCTTTTCCTGACGTTTTCGAGGTTAGGTGTCTTAAGAGAAGTTCCACAAAAAGTATGCTGCATCTAATGACATTTTTATATAATTAGATATTAAGGGGATAACAAATTTGAAAAAATTAATTTCGGAAAACCGTACTCGTGCATTATCTGCCATAGCTGTTCGCGTTCAACTGTATCGTATGCTGCTCTGAAATCCATGAAAATATAATGCGTGGACACGTTGTTTTTTTTTGTTAGATTATAGTCAATTTAACAGCTTGGGTCATACGTGACTTCTGCGGGGTTGGGATTTGAACCCGGGTCCTCAGCGTGAGAGGCGTGAATGCTAACCACTACACCGGGAATGACCCGTGTGGGCAAGTTGTACTCTCAACATTTCTGAAGGATTTGTCGAAGAGTAAAAATTTGATCCGTAGTACATCCGTACATTTTTAGTAACTTATATAAAAAGCTCAGTTTACCATTAATACATATTTAACAAACAAAAACACATTACAACATTCGCTTAAGTCGATTCTTAAAAGTAATACTGGATAAATTAAAGTCAAATAGTTCAAACGCGTGGTTAAAGAAAGATGTCACTCATCGCCCTAACGGGTTCGTTTTGGCCATAATCGGTTCGGTGAAATGCAAGGGGCAGAAAATTTCGTAATCTTAGTGTTCTAGAAGGCACATTTAAATTGATTTGTGAAAGTATATTTGGAGCATCTATTTCACCAACTAAAAGTTTTCCTACGAAAACAGCTTTGACTATATTTTGCCTTTTTTCAAGTGTGTCAATTGCCAATAATCGACAACGGTCAACATTGGATGGCAGATGGTTAGGATCTCGTCACGGCAGAAACCTGAGAGCGTAACGTAGAAACCTAGCTTGTACTGCTTTAATACGGTTGGTTCAAATTTTAGTATACGGACTCCAAATTACAGCTGATGTCTCCAAAGTGGAACGGACTAGTGAAAAGTACAACGACCGTAGGTGATGTATAATGATGCTTAAAAGAGAGTTGTAAGTCTAGTCATACGCCCAAGTCTTTAGTTACTGTTACTTCTTCGAGTATTTCTCCAGATACTGTTTAGTTCCATAATAATAGGTTTTCAATAAACTCTAACTATGCCATTTTTAGGTCCCACTTGCCCAGGGGTACCTTACGCCAGTTTATGCGAATAAACAGACTGTTTGTTGACGTTTATTCTCATAATTTGGCGTAAAGCTATTGAAAAACAGGTTACTGTGCTGGTTGATTATGCGGGGAGTTACGTCAACTATGAGACCATTAGCAGAGTAGTTCTATTTTCCCAAATTTTTCGAATATTTTCGAACAAACATATGGGCCATTCCACGGGAAATTTACAGTCAAAATTTTTTTTCTCTTCAGAATATTTTTTTTACGTTCTTTGTTCGAAAAAAATCGACACGTATTTTCGTATTTCGATGTTACTGTTGGAATTCGCAAGATATGATTTTTTAAAGTATTGTAATTCGAAAAAAATATTATTTTTTAAATGTTGATTGTAAACATAGTTTGTAATATCAAAAAATGACTTTCCACCAGATGTGTTCACTATTCCACAAGCTTTCGAAATTGGTATACCATACCTCCTCTCGATTGTTTTTCAATAGTTAAATAGTGTATTTTTATAAACAATTGCAATTTTTTCAAAGTTGGAACTTTTTCTTGATTTTTTTTTATTTTAAAATATTTGTTGATCTTTCTCGAAGAAGCATGCAAAATTTGGAAATGGAGAAATGAAAACTCTGGAAGTTATGACTTTTTATGTCTCAATGCGTGTGTTAATGTGAAACGAGCGGTTTTGCTCAATCGATGTTCTAACCCACGGGCAGCTTCATAACGAGGCCGCCTTTGATGCTATTACGGTACCGTGTCGTTGAAGCGCGCGTGTTCGTCCGCTCGTTTGCATTAACGTGCGCGCTTCGATATAAAAATTCATAGCTTCTAGAGTTTTCATTTCTCCATTTCCAAATTTTGCATGCTTCTTCAGGAAAGATCAACAAATATATTAAAATTAAAAAAATCGAGAAAAAAAATTAACTATTGAAAAACAATCGAGAGGAGGTATGATAAACCAATTTTGAAAGCTTGTGGAATAGTGAACACATCTGGTAGAAAGTCATTTTTTGATATTACAAACTATGTTTACAATCAGCATTTAAAAAATAATAATTTTTTCGAATTACAATACTTTAAAAAATCATATCTTGCGAATTCCAACAGTAACATCGAAATACAAAAATACGTGTCGATTTTTTTCGAACAAAGAACGTAAAAAAAATGTTCCGGAGAGAAAAAAAATTTTGACTGTAAATTTCCCGTGGAATGACCCATATGTTGTTTGAGTTTTGGGTATGTATATTACACAACTAAGGATATATAGGTCCGAAAAAGCACATTTTGGTCATTATGGCTTTTACGTCAGCTATGAATCTATGGGCAGTATGATCCCTTAATTTTTCAAAATGACCTGAGAAACTCTCTTCAGCGCAAGTTTTCTTAACGATTAATTAGATGAAAACGCCAGCAACCGATTCATGCAAACCAGATCCGTTCAAGTGCATCGCCGTATTAAGTCCAGAGGGTAGACAAAGAAAATGTTGCTCAATGATGCTTAAGTCCTTTGAAAAGTTAAGCGAGATTTCTTTTCAGCATTCATTAAATTCATCTGGATACGGGTGCAACCCGTTGTGTGCGCTTAGTTAATTTGCCTTAATTAAAATCGGTGCTCAAAAAGTTGGGATAGGATCGTAACAACTGGCCCTGCAATTGTCCTGCACTCTAACAGCTGGCTGCGAAGTCTGTCGTATAAAAACACAAGGTCAAGTTTCGATAACGGAATGTAGCACCTAGGCTTTGCTTTGCTTTGCTTGCTCAAAAAGTTTTGAATTTAAAAAATCACAATCTCAAGGACTAAATAAAAGGAATGTGTCAGTAAACTTTTAGTAAAGCCCCCTATTTGGCTTCGAAGTATGACACTGTGAAACAAGTCAGCCGTCGTATGTTCGATCCTCGGCTGAGAGAGACTGTTATAGACAACAAGATCGTAGCACCATTTCCGCAATTGTCTTGTACTCTAGCAGCTGGCTGTGAAGTCTGTTGAACAAAAACAAAAGGTCAAGTTTCGAAAATTGTATTGCTTTTGTTAGTGAACTGATAAGCATAAAATCAGAACATTAGGTAGTAGTATTATGTGTTGTTTCAAATGAAAAGGTGCATGCAATAACTCCGCCGTTAGCCTCCAGTTAATAAAATATGTGCATAATTTAAATTCCTTGAGGATATGCGAACAACAGTGTATAGAAGCTTGCCTCGACTGTACCCTACATAGAAAGGACACGTTCACCGGATTGTGCCATTGAGTTAGTTTACAACGTGTAATCCAAGCTGTGTTATCGAATGAGAGCACCATCTACCTTTTCATAATATCACTGAAGATTGCTTAGGGTTTCGAGCTACAGTTTATCATTCATTCATTGAAAAAATCATCTGATTTCGAATTAATTTAGCACAAGTTTCATGTCGATTCGAAAAGATAAAGAGAAGCTACAGTCGATGGTACAACCACGGCGTGTTTTATATTTTGCGATTGCGGCAATAAATTTCTAAAGCCTGTTAACATTGTTAACATTAACTAGCAACAAAATTAACAAATCATCTGTAGGCACGTAAAGTTTTTTGTGGTAGATGCAATACAAACAATTATCTGACTCAACTCAATCATATATGCTAGTACTGAGTGGTCTACTACGTCTAATTGACTAGAAAATTGAAATTTAACGATCGTTTACTTTTGGCGATCTCAGTTGGTTGGACGCCCTCAAACTGTCGTTAAATTTATTTCGGTGAGGTACCATGAAATATCCATGTATGAACAATCCACATATGATTAGGATATGACAGTGCTACGGCGATATTAGCCGAAGCAACCACAAAAACGGAATCATATAATTCCATAAATAATAGCAATAATTATTATTCAGTACAGCCAACATAAAAAACTTCATTTTATTAAATTAAATTCACTTAAAATAGAAACTTTTATTCAACAAACATTTCATTAGACTGTACTGCCCCATACATAGTTGCATCTGAAGTCGAGTGATTGGTTTATTTTGCGAGTGTCAGAGATAGTCTAATTCATTTAACATGTACAACATATCAAGCGATAACAGGGCAGCAGAGACACAGGCATCGAAACAATATCGAACACTTGTGCCATGATGTGAGAGTTGCAAATCGATCTGAGTGGCAGTTTTTCCCAGTTTAGCCAATTGGTCAATTACTGTGTGCTGCTGCCAATATCAATCCCTAGAATTGGAACTTGATTGATAACTCTGAATCGTGTTGTTTAGCATGCCTGAATGCGTGCATTTGCGGTAATCAAGAAGTAATTGTGGGTTTTTTGTATACTCCGAAACAATACCGGCTATCTGTTACGTGTAAGTATTATTATTGAAGAATTCTATATCCCTGTGCCTTGCTATATGAGACAATACATTTATATGAACCAAGTTCTTTTTTATTATTTCATTTTATGCGCAATAACACGAACAAACTCTTTTGTTGAAAAAAAAAAATCCAATCCTTTTTTTAAGATTCACGTCCATAAACGAAAATATTATATGCTTTTAGTTTCTCACTTTATCTACTCGTTAAAAATGACACAAAAAAGGAACTGCATGAAAAAGTGGAACGTCTGGCAATGCGTTAAATTGCGATAGAATGATTGTTGCTTTGCAACACTTGAATGACTGGTGCCACCTCCCCCCACCGTTGCTTCTCTAAGGTTCGAAGCAAACAGGATTACTATCAAATTGGCAGACACTACGTTCCGCCATTGACACATGGCATGAATGGGCGTCTATCCGAATGGATGGTTTTGGGTGGCTGGGCGGACGTAAAATCAAGATCATGCAATGGAAACAAAAATCAGCACCAGTGGATGAATTGCTACGAGAACAAAACAGTGAAGGAAGCAAATAAAACTTTAGCAATGAAAGTTATTCCCAACTTGCAGCAGCGCGCCGGAAATGTTGAAGTTGATCGATTCAAAGCAATCGACCGACTAGTCACAGCGACTTAGATTGCTTTTTCTGTTATAGTTAAAATATCCATTAGTTGAAGGTTTCGTTAAAGTTGCAGCAATAAGTTGAAGCATTTCGTTGAGTTTTCTGCTTTGTGGGAAGTAAGCTGTTTGGATTAAGAAGCTTCATTGTAGTGCATCTTGGATAACCGCATCTAGAAGAATGACTTAATATACCTACGGTTACAAATGTTGTAAAATCATAATTTTTCGTTTCTCAAAATTTTATTTCTAAATGAGAAATCTAAACAAAATCGAAAATGATTCATCTTTGTCGTTGTCTACTATCATCCCTCGTTATTTCATCTATTTTTCCTACAAGTTGATCAGTGCACACACTGCAGGATATATACTCCGCATGATTCACCAACCAGAAAGAAATGTTCTCCTCTAAAAGAAGATTGTTATTTGCTTATCCTCAAGCAGCAGGGATTTTCGTGGCCAAATTATCTTTTACTTGGAAAAACCTCTCAATGTGTTTGTCCCTATGACACGATAGTTAAAGTAGCAAATACAGTCTTTGCGATATGCAACGGAATGGTGTTTCAGTCGGAAATTTTGTAATATACATAACATCTATATACTATTGAAAGATAGAATGAAAATACGCGTACGCGACCTACTGGGTGTACCCAGCGAAAAAAAAACATGCGAACAATAGTGGAATCTCTCTAAAAAGGGTAGCGACCGGCACAGATTATTTCAGCACATTCTCTTACTCGGAGAGCATCCTGAATCATCCGTAGATTTATGGTAGTTTTCAGCAGTGGAAGCTGAATGCAGATAAGAATAAGGCGGAAAATGGGAAATGTCGCTCGTTTCGGTTACGTGTGGTCATGGTGCTTTACGTAGTACCTAAATTACTATCTTTGTGCGTTATTATTATATGAAAAATTAATTGAGAATTGAAATTCATAAATGAATATTGTGTAAACGCATCTTATGTGGTAAAGAATCGAAGAAAATCACCGCTTTTCCATTTTACTGGAGTAACAATAAACATTCAAAACTTCGGTAACATTATGTAAACCAAAACCAACATCGATGAGAGCTAATACCCACTAATAATCTATGCATGATATTTTTCTAATAAATAAAATTCAATTAGCGTGAAAAAAAATGATTTCCCGGAGTCCCTTGCTGAACACATACCACCCATGCGAGTTTGCTTTCGTTTCGATTGTCGAACTTGCAAAAAAATATCAAAACGATACGGTCTGTTTGTATCGTGAATCGCTCTACCTATAATATTTATTAATTACTTTTTCAACGACATTGCGTTGCCACGAGAACGAACCGAGGACCGAAGAAGGATAAGCGTGAGTTGTTGTTTATGTTTTCATAAAGTTCAACACTATCGACCCGGGCTTGATTTCGCAGAAGAAAAGCCTAAACTCCGATAATAATGTGAGCGAAGAACCTTTACGTTGGTTTATTTAAGGTGACGTGTGCTCGTTTTTTCGTCGGTGCTACGCTTTGATAACGAAAACTGCTACCGGCTCCAGTTGAATAAAAAGACTGCCCGGAGCCCACCCTTTGCTTCGGTAAACATCATTGTGGGTTTGCTTGGACTTCATCGAGAAATGATACGTCAGCAAAGTCTGGATGAAGTAAAACAATCATCGAATGAGTCGTGATAAATAGATGTAAAATATTTTAGCGAAAAATATTTAACGGTGCACACTGAATGAATTTTATTATCAAAACGTGTGATGCAAAAAAACCGTAAAACTGACAATGCGATTCATGCAAGTTACAGTCAGTTTTTTTCTACTAATTTTCAATGCAAAAGACAATGCTCTTCTTTTAAATTTTCTCTGTAGCAGATCAACATAGACTAAATAAAAAATTATTTATTTGCAAGCATCAGAATGTAATACATGTAAAATTAATTCCACACCATAGTTTCCCACTGCGTGGAAATTAATAAAGTGTACCTCGCAAGTGCTCTGTTGCTATACACTTCTTCGGACCATTATGTGCAGCACGGCAACCCACTGATATGAAAATCATACATACAGGACTCCAGGACGAATGAACGAACTGGCGATAAAATGCCATCTTCAAATTACTTACCATTGCACTGAGTCACGCCAAACGTGCCGAATAGCAGCGCCAGCATCAGCCACAGAACCGGGAGCTGAAATGACGCAGCATCACCTCGAGTGCTTCCGGCCTCTCTGCCAGATGACGACATCGGGACGCTGCAATTCAGAACCTTTCGTTCTGTCACCGTTGCCGCTAGCGGTGCCGTCCCCGGTGGCAAGGACTGCATTATCCGTTGGCAGGAAAAATAAGCTATCCTCTGCACTTGCGGGCTGTTTGCCGTTTTTTCCTCTTCGTTTTATCTGCGACCTAGATGAGTGATGATTTTGTCGCGCTATCCACGCACACACGCAATCACTTCGCGGCGCGCCAACTGAGGGAATAATTTTCTTCCGTTTGCAACTACTTTTTTATTTCTTCTCTACCAGACACTAAAGCGGACGAACCCACGGAGGCACAATTAGTCACATCACAGGCGGCTGTCGAGGATCGGCGCGAAATGCAACCCGGAAGGTACTTGAACCCCGAAAGGCAAAAGCAATTAAATCTATTCAATTTAAATCTAGTCAAACTGATAGATAAGCTCCTCGTGAGCCGCAGTTTTCCACGCTGTTGCTCGTGCGACCTGAAAACAGATAAGAGCATAAAGAGGGATGAAATCTCATTATGGTGACCGTCTGCAACAGAGTCACCGCGGGACTCCGATGGCGATAGGGATTATTTGAACTCTGATTTGTAGAGCTAATAAACACTTCATCGATGTGGCTCGATGGCTGTACTTATCCCTTCGGGTGGCGAATGAGATTGATAGTATTTTGTTTCGAGTACAGCGAGAAGTGGACCAATTGTTGTGGGATTTTGTCGTAACGCTGGTTGAATCAGAGTGGTGTTGAAAAGAATATTACCGGTCACTATAGGATATTTGAAATTTATGAATGGCTCAGCTAAAACCAATACCTACAAACAAACACCAATAGATGTAATGTCATGAATAATTTGATAAGTTACTAAAACAGAATTTACAAGCATGATTTCAAAAGCTTTTTTTGCTACAATTTTGCTAAAAATGTAATATTTGTATTAGTTCAGGCTCCGTGAATAAAGTGTTTAGAAAGTTTGCACTCAGAAGAATTGAACTTGCGGTTGATGTATTATTCAGTTTCCATTCTCACTAGTAGTCATATACGTACGTAAAACATGTAACAATTAATTTCCATTTCTCTGGTCCTCAGATAGGATGGTTCAACATTGTTCATTATTTTTAGATGTGATTGTCTGAAGCGAATGTCCTTTTTCTGCGGTATTAAAAACTATAATAAGGTTCGTGCCCTATATTTTTATCTTCCAATTCATGAAGAGGAAAAACACGAGATAGAAATTGCAATATTTTAAGCCCAGTATTTGTTTACAATTAGGTGATTTTTTTTGAAACGATGGTTCTACAATTGATGGAGGGACGGTAGGGGAAAGTAATGAAAATTTTTTTGGGAAAGGAGGGGAAAGAGTGGAAAGGAAGGGGGGTAATAGGTAGCTACGCTTAACAAGTTGTCGTTGTGACTCATACCTTTTGTCCAATGCTGGAAGGTGCATGGGTCGAACCAAGCCATTTTAATTTGTGCACGATTGAACCTACCAAGTAAGCATTTGAAACAATGAACTTAAATTCCCGCTCTTCTGAAGCTTGTGTAACGTTCCGTAATTAAATGCCACTCACTGTCATCATCTGCACGTGTTTAAGGCCACACATCCAATCAGTGCGTCACACTTTTGCGGTAATCCGTAGTTTCATTTTGTTTCGAACTCGGAACTGATAAAAGACAATAACGGGTAACGTAACCGTGCTTAACAGTCTAAAGTTCAAACCGAATGCTGAACCATTTCAAAACAATGACCGCGCATGGATTCCCGCAAAAGAAATTACGGTTCGCTTTATCAGTTTCACAGTTCACGAGGTGACATCTTTGCCACTTTGCTTTCGGTTCTGTTCAGCACCGATCTATCTATCGTTCGCTTGCCGTGTTTTGTCTGTACCTGTCTTTCCCTTATCTCACTCAAAGTGTACGCACTGTTGAGCTTATTACGGACAGCTAATCATCACAAATGGAGATGTATATCCAGCACCAACCATGCTCTATTACCTACAGTTACTCATACTGCTCGTTTTGTCAGTGCAATAAATTAGCAAATCGTGTTATCAGAAGACAAAGTCTCGTAAAAGCGTGCGGGAGTCGCCCGATAACCAACAGAGTGTTAACTTTCTATGAGACAGATTGCCCCAGCAGCGGTGATGGATCGTGTATTAACTAGAGAAACCATTTGGTTAATAACGGTTTCACAAAACGGCGAGCTTTTTGGGATAGTGCATAATAAATCATTCTTTGAATACTTAGCGATAGTTAGAACCATAAAAGTACTAGTTGATACTCATTGTACATTTTGCTTGTTTTGATTATAGTTGCTGGGTTTCAGTAAAGTAAGTAACATGCAATATACCAATTTAAGCATCATTTTTCGCATTTTCAAATTGTACATTGCGCTCAGCAAAGGTCGTCGAAGCCAGTAAAATGGCTATCTTGAACTTTTTTTGTGGTGTTATCTACTTCCGAAAGCAATGGAATTATAGGGCTATAAAGTTGTTATTTATGTAGATAAAGTAATGAGCATTGCCGAGTGAGCCATATGTAAAACAAAATCAGTGAAAGCTGGTAATTGACTGGTTTCCTATCTTTGTAGCCATCCATAGCTGGTGCAATTGTGATTTTCCGCAAAATCGACGTGTCATGTTTTATTATTAGGTGGCATAAATTTGAAGATGAATCAACAATTAAAATCATAACAACGCAATTCCACTTTCCTTGTTCAAACCTTAATGTTACTCCCTTTTGCAAACGCAAAAGTCAATTGTTTCTTTCTAGAAAGTTTAAAGACGATCAGCAATGGGTAGCTTGAATTTTGGGATAATATTATTGATTGCAAATCCCAGCAAAAGCCAGGTCGGGAGAATTCGTCTGCGAAAAGCAAGCAAGCAGACTATACCGATCGCTGGTTCCAACGCTACCATGGTTCCAACCGCTGTTTGTGAATATTATACTGAGGTTTACAAACAATTCTTGCGTATTCCATACTTGATCGTACCAGAGCTGTGTACACTGTCACAATTGTATACGGATCATCAAAATCTTTTGTATAACGTTTTACTAACATTGAAAAGGCTTTCGAAATCACTCCATCGAAATGTGCGTGGAAAGACAGTTTGTTGTCCATAATAACTCCCAGGTCGCGAACTGTGTCCGATCGTTATAAATCGAAATTTCCTATGTGGTAGTAATGTATGACATTAGATAGCATGTGTGAAAAAGTCAAAACGCTACATTTCGAAGTGTTTAACATCAAACCAAATATGTCGCAAAATGTCTTGAAGTTGTCCAAATCAGCCTGGAGCTTGCAGCATTCAATATTGTTCTACTCCGGGTAAAACATTTTCACGTCATCGGCGTACAAGGACGCATCATCGATGTACTCAGGTTAATCGTTCATTAAAACAATAAAACATGGGCCCAAGGTGACTCCCTTGCGGAACTCCAGAATTTACATAGAAAACTGAGCAAGATGCTGACAGCGTCAAAAACCTTTGACATGTCGGTATATACCGTATCGACTTGATAACCGTTTACCATCCAGATCTTGTTTCTTGACACAATTCTGAAAGATTAGTTACAATTAATCGTTTCTTTAAGAAATTGTGTTGATGATCTTTAATCTTTGATTCCAACCATAGATAAAGGTGATCATTAACGAGGGGTTCAAATGATTTTAGAATGGCTGATAAAATGGCTATTCCACGATAGTTTTCTGCGTTCAATTTGTTGCCCTTTTTGTGAATAGGAACAATATGAGAAATTTTCCAGCAGCCGGGGAAATATCCATGTTGCAGGGATTTATTGAATAAAGTATGCAGGGGAGCCTGATTTCCAAATTTTCAGTACTTTATTCAGAATTCCGTCTGAATGACACTGATTTCAGCTGCTATCTCATCCCAAAAGCAAAGCAAAACATTGGGCTTAATCGTCTTTCTAAGATTTGATCTTTCTTTATCGACAGACTTCGCAGCCGGCTGTTTGTTGTATTTATTATTAACGATAATTACGGGGCTAGTGCAGCGATCCTACTAACTCTCTCTAGCAAGCACCGCCCAGCCGAGGTTCGAACATATGACGACCGGCAATTTTCACTAACTAAACATTATTAGACTGTGTAAAACTTCTTCAACGTCTATCTACACACAATAGGGTGATGAACCTCTTTTGGGTTCCCGGGCACTGTTGTATAGCACTGTGAAAGAGCAGACGAGTTAGCCAGATCTGGATCTGATTTGGAATTTCTAGAAACCGACCCTTTTTGTGGGGTATCTGGGTACGTGCAAGATGGAACTAAAAAAATGGGAAGAAAATCAGGTCATGTTGAACTGGAATAATAAGTACTCTAACAGTCCGTCATGCAAAATGCCTCAATCACGCAAAAGCTATTGAATCTTTCAAAGAAAGGTTTGAGTACTTTTAGCGGACTGGTCATTATCCAAGTAAATATAATCTGAAGGTAATAGGAAAGCTTAATGATAGATGTCGCAAAATTGAAAGGCGCAAATTTCCTTCGTAAATATGGGCTAGCAGTAAAATTTATTCTCAACATACTACCATGTTGAGTTGATACCTTCAATTAAAATCACAATTATTAAATGACATAGTAGTTGTTCATAAGTAAAGGCATACAGCAAAAGAGGACACACCACAATAGATCAAAGACCGCTGGTCAGAGCGGTTCAAGGTCTCCAATAAGGAAAAAACCGCAAACCAAGAGGATTCAAATCAGGCGAAGAGGCAGGCCACTCTTCCGAAGAAATAAAATTTGGAAAATTGGAAAATTTTTGATTTACTGTATTGTAATATATGCTCTGAACGTGGATGGTCCAACCACTTTGACTCAATTTTGATTCACTTGACGCACACTATGCCGCGTATACATACACGCGATTTGTTGCTGCTGCTGTTGGTTTTTACATGACGTTTTTCAAACTGGGGGAAAACAAACCACCAACACAACTGCAGATTAGCAAGCTCTATTGAGCCTCCCAGTCAGTTGATTTCGAAGTATGATGCTGGCCTAATAAGCCGGTCGTCGTATGTTCGAATCTCGACTGGGAGAATCTGTTAGAGTCAATAGGTTCGTAGCAACTGGTTCTGCAATTGTCCTGTACTCTAACAGCCGGCTGCGAAGTCTGTCGTATAAAAACAGAAGATCAAGTTTCGATAACAGAATGTAGCACCTAGGCTTTGCTTTTTGGTACCAATTATTGAATTATTTTTTGACAAATAACGCACTTTTTATCTACTGCCAATTTTTTGGTTGAAAAACTACTCAAAATCTGAGTTAGTACACTTTAAGGCATTCTGAGTAGTTTTAGCTAAATCCAACCAATTTACAGGTAAACTCATTTAAGAATGTAGTAAACTTTAGAATTCTAGGAATCATTATTGCCGCTTAGGTAAAATGAAAAAATAGGTAACTGGTGAATCCAAATGGCACACTGGATTTTCGGTACTTAAAGCAAGGTACCTAACTTAGTACCTAGCATAGAGCTTCCTAGGTATACAATTCTGTCTATACTTAAATGAGCTTTCCGAAACATGGCAGAGCATCAGTCTGCTATAGTCACCGAGAAGACTCATTTAGCTCAGTTCAAGCTCACGACATTTTATCTAATTTAATAAAACGATCATTCCGATAGTTAGGTATTCCAAGGCACAGCTAATTGTAACCATTAACAATGTCTGAAATTAATAATACGTCAAGTTCAGAAGCTTCTTCAGAGCATAGCCCAGCGGAATGCGTGTCTACGTTTGCTTTATGCTCGAATAATGCTAGGATGAATAAAGGAAAACCCACTAAAGAGCCAGTCTTGGATAACTCCACGAAATCCACATTGTCAACAACTGGGGCCAACCAAATCGCGTCCAAAACGAGCAGAGAAAAACCATGCAAAATTTACATCCATTTCGGTACGAACGTGATTTGCAAATTGTGTAGCGAGGAGTTTGGAAAGAAAGGCAAGCTCATACAGCATATCCAGATTCACCATGGTAAGCCGCGTTCCCACCGTTGCGGCATGTGCGGAAAGACCTTTCCTACGGTGGCTTCGATACTGAAGGCAACACCCAATTATGTTCGCGCTAATAAAAAATTCAAGTGTCCGGAGCCCAATTGCGATCGCGTCTATAAACACTCGAAGCCTTTCGAGCGTCACCATACGAAGTGTCACAGATCGCTTTACAGCTGCAGTTGATTTCTTAAAATTATTAAAATTTATATTTACTTGCCATACTATATGAAAAAAATAAACTAAACATTTCCTAAAAAAATTTAAATATCATTTTATGTAATATTCTCATTAAACCCTTTTTTAAATTACCCCTTTTTATTCCGTCACACACCTACTCTCTAATTCCTGATCGATCTGTATTGTACATTCATGCGATAATACTTATCTATACCTATAAAAATGGATTTCTGCCTGTCTGTCGGTCCCTATGTTCCTTATAGAATCGAAAACTACTGAACCGATCGAGGTGAAAATTGGCATATAGGGGTTTTTGGGGCCAGGAAGGTTCTTATGATGGTTAGAGACCCCTCCCCCCAGGGAGATAAGGACTCTCATACAAATAAAACAGAATTTTTTGCGTAACTCAAAAACTAATCGAGCTCGAGATATTTGAGACTCTTTCATAAAACATTAATCAATAACAAGACCACCAAAAACTATCAATAGTAACATTAGACAATTCAGTGCGAGACGGCCACAAGCCGCGAGTATTGCAGGCGACCTGCCGTCGGAAGCACCGGCCACTGCGGGGGGCAATCCCCCGTAGAGATCACCTCTATCTGGGTTTATTTATTTTCCTAGATCTTCTTTTTTTTTTAGATCTACTGACCTCTATTACTTTCCTTCAGCTGGGTCACCCCTGCGAAATGGTACTTTCTACGAAAAGATTTTCCGTGAAATGGTACATCCCGCGTAAGGTTTTTCGCGAAATGGTACCCTGCGAAACTGTATATTCCGCATTATGATCAACCGAGGATTGGTGTTCCGCAAAATGGTATTCGGAGAAATGGTTTGTAATGATGGCGAATATTTAAATGCTATCCGCTTTATTTTATCAGGCTAAGCAATAGGGGGAGTTGTTTTCTACTTTACTGTGTGGAAAATTTGTATATTAAAACACCCATGAACTCCCCAGAAACTTGCAAAACTCAAGATTGTGACAAAGGTCATCCGAGATTCACGATTTATGTACAACACAGTTTAATTTGTGGCAATACGAAGTTTGTCGGGTCAGATAGTTGAAATATAAATTACACAAACAACAGTTTTCAGTGGAAAGGTCGTCGCTGTAGATTTTATTTGTGTAAATCTTTTTCGCATGGTATACCCACGTGTACTGTCGTAATAGAAATCGCTCACCCGTGTTGTTTCCCGAATCAATTTCGTGGAAGGAAAAAATGGAAGGAATTTTCATAGCATTCTTTCAAAAATCTCGAACCTGACCTTACTGTATCGATTCTCACTTCAAATAATAATTCTAATGGATAAAGTTGACATTTTTTTGAAGCGAAGCAGAACTATCATTCGAATCTTGACTTTTGTAACACAGGTCAAAGGATACGTCCCGCAACAAGGTCTATAGTTTAATTAACCAGTACCTAATGTTCAATGTTTCCTTGATAGAAATCTCCGTTTTCTTGCAGTTTAGAAAAAAAAACACCATGCGCTTCCATTACTTACTAATTTTTCAAAAATCCTTTTTTTTCGCTGGGCGCTCTTTAGTTCTTACCATAGTAAGTATAGGACCAAACCAAGTGACAACATTCTGAATTCGAGAAAAACGAAGTAAAAAGTTTCCTAGATACTCTGCGATATTTGTAGCTGTAGTATCGTAACCATCGCAATACTAGTAGCGTCGTAACCATCGCAATATTAGCAGCATGGTATCTATCGCAACATTGTTATATTATACAAACTGAAAATATATCTCATTAGTATATCAGAGGCCGACCGACACAGAAGCAAGAGTATTTCGTTCCTGTGGTCCTTTGCTCCCTGTGTCCTATACTACATTGGCGACGAGGAATAAAATGGAAAAATCATTGGGTAAGAAAAAAAAAACAAGTATTTTACCTTATTGAAAAAAAAAATATAAATTAAAATACAGTAGAAAAAGTAATGAAATAGATCAGACACTTAAATGTGGTATTTGATTTGACTGATTCTATTCTGCTAAGAGCAGGTTGAGGAAGAAAATGGACTGATTCTATTCTGCTTAGAGCAGGGCTGAAAAATGAAAAAAAAAATTAGAAATAGATCAGATGCTTAAATGCAGAAAGGAAAAAGGAAATTTGAGGGATTCCAAAAAAAAAAAAATCCGGTTTAAAAGAGAAAAATGGTTGGAAATTGGATTGAACCTTTTGTTAGAAAGGAAAATTGTACATTTGAATGGAGTAAGTGGTTGCGATCATTTCAAACTATGATACGTGCAAGTAGAATGAACGACGAAGAATGGAAGAAAGATTTGTTACTTCACTACGCTGGACCTGATGTACAACAGTTGTTTGAGGCACTGCCAGACGTACCTGCAAGTCATTTACGAGGGCCGTTAGTAAATGTGGAAAACTACACCCCAAACATGACAAGTTACGAAGAGGCCATCTCAACGCGAAACTCAACATGTTTTTTCTTCCGAAAGGGAATTCAACCTATGATCGACATTTGCTACGACAAATGAAGCAGAAATCTGGCGAAAACGTCGATTCCTTTGCCATTCGACTTCGCTTGCAGGCTGAACGATGTGGATTTGGTGGCAAGATCGAAGAAAATGTTAAGGATCAAATTATACAGACTTGTGAGTCAGCTATTTTGCGCAGAGAGTTTCTCAAGAAAGGAGACATCAATCTTGAAAAAACTCTACGGGTGGCAAAGGCTTTTGAAACTGTCGCTTTGCAGGAGAAATCTTTCGTAACGGAATTAATTGACAACAAACCAAATGGGGTGATCGACGAAGTTAATAAAATTGAAGTATCAACGAATCGACAACAATCGAACAATCAATTTGTTTCTACAACACGTGCGGAATGCCACCGGTGTGGATTTTTTGGTCATCTGGCTCGAGATGAGAAATGTCCAGCGAGGGGAAAAAGCTGTAATAAATGTGGTGGCAAGCTGAACGTGATGATGAATCTGACCATGAATCCAGAACTAAGCGTGTAGTTCGTCAACCATCGTACTTGCAAGATTATGTGTAGTATAAACTAGTTAAAAAAAAAAAAATTAAAAAGGAAGTAATTGTAGTATCGTAACCATCGCAATACTAGTAGCGTCGTAACCATCGCAATATTAGCAGCATGGTATCTATCGCAACATTGTTATATTATACAAACTGAAAATATATCTCATTAGTATATCAGAGGCCGACCGACACAGAAGCAAGAGTATTTCGTTCCTGTGGTCCTTTGCTCCCTGTGTCCTATACTACAGTAGCTATCAATCGTTCGAAATCATCTCATATCAATGGTGG
Source organism: Sabethes cyaneus (assembly GCF_943734655.1). NCBI lineage: Eukaryota > Metazoa > Arthropoda > Insecta > Diptera > Culicidae > Sabethes > Sabethes cyaneus. The sequence continues at coordinate 164,670,017 of NC_071355.1, forward strand.
TTTGCCACATCTATGTAAGCTGATTAGAGTAAAATGTAGCTTAGGAATTCCTTGCTCGTTTGCTCGTCATTAATTCATTGTTTTAAAATTGCGACTCGGTCCGATCTGACTTAACACCGACCATATCGGCACCAACTTTTCAAAAGGGCCAATCTGCAAAATGTAAACTAACCGAGTGACGGCTATTTTCTGCTGGACTAGCATAGGGAAAGAAACCCTCACTCGGTTTGTTTACATCTTGCAGATTGGCGCTTTTGAAAAGCTGGGGCCGATATGTTCCTCGAAAGTAGGGGAATATTTGGCCTTTTGGTAGTTGCCAATAAAATTTTCGTTACAACACGAATTTTGTTAATTTAAATATTTGACTGCAAAGATTGCAAATTAAGAATACTTCTGGGAAAACCACAAACCGATTGCTTGATAGTAACAAAGTTATAGCGTTTATAAATATTGTTGGGGGCCATGTTCACAGGCTAACCATTGCTGTCTGTAAATCAAATCGAAATTACGACTTAGTTTTCGAAATTCGAAATGTTAATCTTTTTATAATCCAGATGATTAGTCGTCTCTATATGCATGTACCGACTAATATCAGTAATCGCAGTAAACGATTAAGTCAGATCACTCGGAGTAGAAAAATAATTTAATGTCGTAGATTGAACCTACTATTCATTGAAAAAACGCTGCTTCACTAACCTACACTCTTAAATGATTCTACCTGTAAATTGGTCGGATTTAGTTAAAGCTAGGTTGAAACTACTCAAAATGCCCTTAAAGTGTACAAACTCAGATTTTGAGTAGTTTTTTAACCAAAAAATTGGTAGTAGGAACTTACAAGTGCGTTATTTGTCATAGAGAATAATTCAATTATCGGTAGCAAGTAGCCAAAATTGGTTGAAATTTTTACCCAAAGTTTGAGTTTGTACACTTTAAGGGCATTTTGAGTAGTTTCAACCTAGCTTTAACTAAATCTGACCTATTTACAGGTAGAATCATTTAAGAGTGTAGATATTTCTGTAAACGAGCGACCATTAATATCAGTGCAATTACGCCGTTAAAAACCCAAATTTGAAGTCTGTGTATGAACATATAACATAAGTAAATTGTATGACGCTTAGTTATTTTTTAAATATCTTTTTTGTTTTAAAACGAGCCTTGTACTACTTTTATTGTTTCAAATAGTGTCGAAATTTGCATGAAATAATTTATTAACGCTAATTGTAGTTCGCATAGGAAAATATTTTCTAACGGTTTAATTCCGTTATAAATAACTGTACATTAGACAAGAGAAATCAGAACCGCTTCATTTACTAGTAGTAGTAGTGTCACATGGTAACAGACAAATTAAAATAAACAAATTTGTCTCATGATAGATAAGCTCACGGTTATCCGATGCAAATATTTAAGCTCCTGTTTCACGCCGCAGAATCTAATTTTATGACCAAAAACAACTCGAACGTAAAATTAACCAATTCCGTTTTCATTTCATGAAAAATTACACCAATCATTGGTGCGGCATTCTATCCATTCATAAATTTTCTCCACAATACACAAAAAATCATAAATTTGCCACCAAAGAAACCACGAGGTTCACTGGGAAAAGCCGTTATACTTACGATTGTATTGGTTTTCATTCATGAAAATCACTGTAGTGTTCTCCCGAATAAACACAGAATCCAATTAGACTACGAGTTAAATCCCAATTGCAGTCAAACACAATGTAATCAGAGCACTTGCATAAAATTTCCTGGACGAACAACACCTGTATCCGTGGTTGCTGACTAGGTTCTAGTTCTCACGCAAGGAAACGTCAACCATGAATTTTCAACGGAACACTTTTGTATCAAATTTAAAATGGTAATCTTTTTTCCAAACGTAAAACAATACAACACTACTCGCGAAAACTTCGTTCAACACCGTACCCGACGAGTGATAAAAGACAACTGTATGATGCTTTTGCGTCCGCAAGTCTGTTATCCAGTCGGCAGCGGCAATGTGCTTTACTCTTCTTTTGGCAAAATTGATGTTTTGATGACACACGTTTCGTTTACTCCCGAGTCCCGTCCCGAGTCGGTTTTTGCGGCTAGCTTTATTTCGCTCTCTTTCTAACGTATTCAGTTTTATCAAGAGGATGGCTGCGTCCTGCTAATGTGTTTCTGGCTTTCTCTCTACATTTCTCTTTCGTCATCGTCAGGACAAAATAATGTAATGATTAGAGAGAGAGCTTTCGATAATGCGGTCTCTTTGAATTTGCAATGCCGCCGGTTGATGATGGGTGGTTTCAAGCTCACGCGGTATGTTAAAAACTGTGATTATGCTTTTATTCGAATGTTTTTTTTTATAATTTTTTTATTATTTATTATGCCGATAGAATCTTACTGGATATTCCTCTTTTATAATAGTTTCTCACTAGCTTTATTGCTGCAAGCTAGATACATTGTAATGTTGGCTGTTGGCAGGCTTGGATCTTCTGGATGGTAAATGGTTGAATAATGCGCTCCAGAACTACCACGAAGTTCCACAGCCTCTTATTTAGCAACTCCTCTCTCTACCTCCCCGTGGTACCATCCGGGATACGTTCCTTAGTGGAAATCGGACAACCGGTGGAAACTAGGGTCGTATGCGGACAGAGAAGGGGGCACTCACGCGAAGGCTGAGTGTAAACTCTCCGCCTGCAAATGACGGATCTCAGTAGAAGCATGTTCGATGAACCTGAAAATACTGAGAACCTGAGCAGAGGGTCCAAAGCCCCCAAAGGAGGATGGTTTTAATAGCTGTTATCCATGGCTAAAAGTAAAAACAAGAATGGATAAACCCCTAATCCAAGGTGTCATGCGACCCGTGCCGAGGGATGAATGGTGGGGGGGGTTTCATAAATACTCAGCCTCAAACGGAGCCTGTGGAGTACCAGAGCGCCCTCCACAGTAAACAGCCCTTACCGCATCATGAGGGGCTCTGATGCGGCGGACTCTTCTTTCCCCTCAACTCGTGGGATTCTATATGAGCAATCAAAATAAAATAATAACTTCAGTGAGCGCGGACGGATTAGACAATCCGTTCGCAAGAAGTGGTATCCAGAGGTCTCCGCCGATGGATACCAGTAGAAGCGCCAGCGTAAGCGGAAAAGGAAACGGCACACCTGTCGCTCCAACTGCATCTACGCCGGACGCAGCAATGAACGGCCCGTCGCTAATAAAAGCAGTGGCAGGCAAGAGAGACATGCTACCAAGAGTGGTAGCGGCGTCTCATCAACTCGATGCCATTATCGAGTTCGTGGCAGGTCGCAGCACCTTAGCGAAGGACCTGAAACAAAGTCTGCTCATGCTTCGGAGCACCATGCGTGCTGCGACGAAGGAGCACAGCGAACTCGAAGCGCGAGTAAAAGTTGCAGAGAAAGTGAAGACGCTTGTATCAAGGTCTGCACAAACAGATGCCTGCCCGTCAATGACCGACCATTCCGTGGCACTCGCGACTACGGAGCAGTCTAACGACAAGGCATCCGCCAAACGCGCAAGGCAGTCCCCAGGGGAAGAAACCCCCACGGGTCCAAAGAAGCGCATGATAGCAGAGGGTCGTAAGCCAACTGAAGAACCTACTGAGGGTAACAAGACGCTGTTAGCGTCCGACAACCAGTGGGAGTTGGTCAAAAAGAAGAAGGCCAGGAAGAAAGAGGAGGATCGAGCTCCACCGAAAGTGGCTAGGAAAAAAAGGAGCAAAGGCGATGCCCTTATCCTCAAAACTGAGGGGCCGAAATATGCGGAAGTTTTAAAGGCCATGAGAGGGCATGATCAGTTGAAGGGTCTTGGCGCGGATGTGCGGAGTATCCGCCGCTCTCGCACAGGCGACATGATTCTTGAACTCAAAAAGAACGCCACTGAAAAGGGTTCCGCTTACAAAGTGCTGGCAGAAAAGGTCCTTGGCGATAGCGTGCAGATCCGCGCACTAACGCCCGAGATGACTCTCCAGCTTAAAAACCTGGACGAGATCACCCAAGCGGGCGAACTAGCACGAGCTCTCAACGAGCAATGCAAAGTGGTGGTGACTACCGAGGCAGTTCGTCTGCGTAAGGGACCGGCGGGAACCCAGGTAGCAACTATAAGACTTCCACTGGAAGACGGAAATGCAGCCCTGAAAGTGGCTAAGCTGAAGGTGGGATGGTCCGTGTGCCCACTGAGCGTGTTCCAGCAGCCGGAGGCCTGCTTCCGGTGCTTTGAGAGAGGGCACAGGTCCTGGAGCTGTAAGGGGCCAGACCGAAGCCACTTGTGTAGGAGATGTGGCGGTACGGGTCATATAGCGAGGGACTGTACTGCGCCACCCAAGTGCCTGATATGTACCGGCCAACGGGACGCTAAGCACACAACAGGAGGCCCGAAGTGCCCGGCAGGCGCGCTGGCGACTAAAACCCGGGCGTAGTGCAGGTAACGCAACTGAACTTGAACCACTGCCACGCGGCTCAGCAGCTGTTGTACCAAGCAGTTACTGAGTCGTTGACGGACATTGCAATCATCTCGGACCCATACCGCATCCCTGCCGGAAACGGTAACTGGGTGTCGGATAGGTCCGGGACGGCGGCTATATGGACGACAAGCAGGTTCCCGGTTCAAGATGTTGTGTCAACTGCAGACGAGGGATTCGTGGTTGCCAAAGTGGGTGGAGTGTTCTACTGCAGCTGCTATGCTCCGCCGAGTTGGTCTATCGAGCAGTTCACGCGGATGGTAGACCGAGTATCAGTTGTGCTGACTGGTCTAAGGCCGTTGGTTGTGGCGGGCGACTTTAACGCTTGGGCGGTAGAGTGGGGAAGTCGTCGCACGAACCACAGGGGCCGGATTCTGCTTGAAGCTCTGGCAAAGCTCAACGTAGATCTGGTCAACGTCGGCACCACAAGTACCTTCAGTAGGAGCGGTGCGGAGTCTATCATCGACGTGACATTCGGCAGTCCTGGTCTGATAGGAGACTGGAGGGTAGACAATGGCTACACTCACAGCGACCATCAGGCGGTCCGCTATGGTGTCGGTCAGATAACGAGACGGCAGGCGGCGAGTAGAGCCGACACTCCAACCACCCGTGGATGGAAGACTTCATACTTCGATCCCGAAGTATTTGTGGAAGCAATCCGAAGAGAGTGCGGTGATCGTGGTATGCCCGATCCGAACGCTGATCATTTGGTTGAGGTACTGTCGCGAGCATGTGACGCTACCATGCCTAGGAAAGGTCGACCTAGGTATGGCAGGTCACCGGCTTACTGGTGGACAGATGAAATTGCGGAACTCCGCGGAGCCTGCTTTCGTGCGAGGAGAATTATGCAAAGAGCTCGTTCGGACGAAGGCAGGGCTGAATGTCGAGTAGCACTTGCTGCTGCACGCGCAGCGCTTAAGAGTGGGATAAAAGCTAGTAAACGAGCCTGCTTTGAAAGGTTATGTGCTAGTGCCAATGCGAACCCGTGGGGTGATGCCTACAGGGTCGTAATGGCAAAGACCAAGGGAGTGATGGCGCCCTCAGAGCAATCGCCAGAGATGCTGGAGCGGATCATCGAGGGCCTCTTTCCGCGCCACGAGCCAAGGCCCTGGCCCCAAGCCGCTGAGTCGTCCCACGGCCGACGTTCCAGTATCTCAGACCATAGCGTAGGATGGTCGGCCTCCCAGCCGAACATCCAAAGTAACGTGGGCGACGGCGGTTTGGCGGTCGGGGACGAAGTGACGGTTACGAATGAGGAGCTCATTGAGATCGCTAAATCCCTAAAGGTGAGCAAGGCACCGGGGCCAGACGGAATCCCGAATATGGCCATTAAAGCGGCTATGTTAGAGGCTCCCGAGTTATTTGGAGCAGTAATGAGGAGATGCCTGGAAGCTGGCCACTTCCCGGACAGATGGAAGCGACAGAACCTCGTGCTGTTGCCGAAGCCGGGAAAACCTCCGGGTGTTCCCTCGTCATATAGGCCGATCTGTCTGCTCGATACTGCCGGTAAGGTGCTGGAGAAGGTTATCCTTAACAGACTCGTACAGTACACGGAGGGTACAAACGGTCTGTCAAGGAATCAATTCGGCTTCCGAAAAGGCAAATCTACGGTGGATGCAATCTTGTCTGTCACTAAGACAGCCGAGGTGGCAATCCAGCGCAAGAGGACAGGTATCCGCTATTGCGCAGTTGTCACGCTTGACGTGAGAAATGCGTTTAATAGCGCTAGCTGGGACTCCATAGCCAACTCGCTTCGGAACGTCCAAGTGCCGGTGTCGCTGTACAGGATCCTGGAAAATTATTTCCAGAATCGTGTGCTATGCTACAACACGGAGGAGGGTCAGAAGTGCGTTCCAATCACCGCAGGGGTTCCGCAAGGTTCCATACTGGGCCCGGTGTTGTGGAACGTCATGTATGACGAGGTGTTGAAGCTAAAGTTCCCGGTAGGGGTGGTGATTGTCGGCTTTGCGGATGATATCACCCTGGAAGTCTATGGTGAATCTATCAGAGAGGTTGAGTTGACGGCTGCCCACTCTATAAGCATTGTTGAAGATTGGATGCGATCCAGGAAACTGGAGCTAGCGCATCATAAAACGGAGGTTATCGTGGTGAACAACCGCAAGTCGGTACAGCAAGCAAAGATCAGCGTCGGGGACTGCACTATTTCGTCAACGCGGTCCTTAAAACTTCTGGGAGTCATGGTCGACGACAAGCTCAAGTTCGGGAGCCACGTCGACTATGCCTGCAAGAAGGCTTCCACAGCTATTTCGGCATTGTCTCGTATGATGTCTAATAGCTCTGCGGTATATGGCAGCAAGCGAAGGCTATTAGCCAACGTGGTCCAGTCTATACTTAGGTATGGCGGACCGGTGTGGTCATCGGCGTTAGGTACCAAAAGCTATCTAGCCAAGCTGGAAAGCACCTATCGTCTCTTGTGCTTGAGAGTGGCGAGTGCGTATCGCACAGTTTCACATGACGCAATCTGCGTCTTAGCAGGTATGATGCCTATTGGCATTATCATCAGCGAAGACGTAGAGTGCTTCAACCAACGTGGAACTAGAGGCATACGGAGTACCACAAGATCGGCCTCGATGACCACATGGCAGCGGGCATGGTCTAATTCCACAAAAGGTCGGTGGACACATCGACTTATCCCGGAACTATCTGGGTGGGTCAACAGGCGCCACGGCGAAGTCAACTTCCACCTGACACAGATTCTGTCAGGGCATGGTTGCTTCAGACAGTATCTGCATAAGTTTGGGCATGCGGAGTCCCCCGCGTGTCCCGAATGCGTGGATGTTGAGGAAACGGCAGAACATGCTTTCTTCATATGCCCTCGTTTCGCGGGCGCGAGAAGCAGCATGATGGCAGTGAGCGGACAGGACACTACCCCGGATAACCTAGTCCAAAAGATGTGTTCCAGCTCGGACATCTGGGGAGCGGTCAATGCGGCTGCTACCCAGATTGTACTCGAGCTACAAAACCACTGGAGAGCCGATCAACGCCAAATAAACAGCCTAACTACCATAGTCCAGTAGTTATCTAAGCGAGTGCATTAAGCACAATAGCCCCTCCCTGAAGTAATACCGATAAGGTGGTGCCAGGGGGGATTGAGGCTGGAGACTCGAGTAGGGTTTTAGTGGGTCGGGATCCTCACGCCCCATTAGGGGGGTCGGGATACCTAAACCCCACTCCCTGAGGTATCTTTTCAGGTGTCTGATAGTACCGTATCTTCTAAGGTGCTCAGCAGATTTCCCAACTCGTAAAAAAAAAAAAAAAAAAAAAAAAAGGCTTGGATCTTCTACCATCTTCAAGCAATATACATATAATTATCCAATACATATTAAATAATAATAATCTATTATTTGTTGTATGTATGAATGTATATGTATGAATACTATATCTTTATTTTTATACTGTTCTGTCGCTCAGAAAAAAACACGCTTCAACTTCATATGAAAATTTGAATCTGTATCGGTTGTTTGCTGTACACCTGTAAAATGTGTTGCACTTTTGCGATGCGCGCACAAAAGAAAGTTTTTATCTATCCAATACATTTCCATTGTAAACATTGCTGTTTATTTCAATCAATTTTATGATTGATTTGTTTTATGTAAGAAATCGGATTGGAAACCGGTCCAAAATCTAATTATCATTGATGAAGTTGACACATATATATGTACAATTAAACATTTTCAAATTGGATCTATTCTGTGAGTATTTGGGTTTGTCACTCCCATTCTCACACAAAAGCTGTCTCTTATGTTCTGCAAGCATAAAAAAGTACTTACATGAGCTTTTCTGTAAATAAATATGCCGACTGATCTTTTTATTGTCATGTGCAAGGAAAATTGTACCATCCAAAGTGCGATATCGCTAATAAAAGTGCTATTTTAGCTTAAATCGTTTCGGTATCTTCGGCGCACTTTTTCGTTATCTTCCAAGCAATAAGTGCGCCGAAGAGACCGAAACGATTTTAGCTAAAATAGCACTTTTATGAGCGATATCGCATTTTGGATGGTACAATTTTCCTTGCAATTGACAATATTTGAAAAAAAATTATTTTACTGTTCAACTGACATTATACTAATTTATGCCAATGCCAAAATTAGGGGTGTTACGATCAACACTTGGTCGACTTAAATTCATTACAATACATTTAATGTATTGTAGTACTAAACCTAAACAATTTGAGTCGAAATATGCCCTCCGCTCCACCCTTACGCACATCTTCGTTGCATGCTACACTAATGTCACAGAACAGAAGTGGAAGTCCGAACGATTCGGCGATCAAAACTGCTAACAGAGTCTTTTTTGTTTTTATTTTTCTTTGGGAAGGTTTTCGCATAGAAGCGAATAACAGCAATATAAGCAGAACGCTCGCTGCCAATCGCATAGCAGCTTTCACATGCTTTCGTGTGCATTCGTATGCGTTCGTGTGTTTTCGTGGAAAAAAGTGACTCGCTACCGCCAGGTTCGCTAATATCTGTAGACAGTAGCATGTACGTGTTTGGATTCCTACTTCCACTTCTGTTCTGTGCTAATGTGGTCACTTCCTCCACTATCATGGTCTTCCACCTGTACGCCATTCAAGTGTTCATCGTAGTGCTGCTTCCACTTTTCGATCACCGCACAGTCGTCAGTCAAGATACCTCCATCTTTATCTCTGCACATTTCGGCCCGCGGCACAAAGCCTTTGCGAGATTCGTTGAGTTTCTGATCGAACTTCCGTGCGTCGCAAAAGCGGTACAGCTGCTCGAGTTCTTCGCACTCCTTCTCCTCTTGGTGGCGCTTCTTCTCCTTGAAGAGTCGGGTTACCCAACAAACATTTTTCTTGAATAGTAGCTTATTCAACCGTTGTCTAGCTAATTACCGGGTAACACGCGCTTGATTAGCTGTTATTCAACAGCAATGTTCGTTGGGTTGCGGTCTCCGCTTCTGTTTGTATCACTCCACATTCTGACGCTACGTTACGTTACACACGGCCTAGGACGTTCTCCGCTACGCTGTTAATGACTGTTTTCACGGCATTCCAACAGTCCCTATGAGGGGCTTCATCCGGCTCAATCTCTTCCGGCAGCGCGGTTTCGAGAGATAACGCGTAGTTTTCAGCGACATCCGGTTGCATCAGTCGCGCTAGATTATACCGTGGCAGGCGCCGGTATCGTATGTTGTTCACAACAGATAGTTTTTGACGTATCCTTACCATCACTAGGTAGCGTTCCGAATCAATGTTAGCGTCCGGATAGGTTTTGACGTCGATAATGTCAGAGAAGTGCCGACCATCTATCAGAACGTGGTCGATTTGTAATTCTGTCTGGTTGGATGATCTCCAGGTGTACCGATGGTAGAGGTTATGCTGGAAGAAGGTACTACGTATGGCCATGCTCTTGGAGGCGGCGAAGTCGACAGTTCGTTTGTGAGTGTGCGCTGAACCGTCCAATCACCGATTTGAATTTCTCCTCCTGACCAACCTGAGCATTACATTCCCCGATGATAATTTTGACATCATGTCTTGGGCAGCGGTCGTATTCATGCTCCAACTGCGCGTAAAATTCGTCTTTGTCATTATCGGTACTTCCAAGTTGAGGGCTGTGTACGTTAATTATGTTAATATTAAAGAATCGGCTCTTGATTCTTAATCTGACACATTCCAGTTATTATTACTTACGGAGTCCATTGCTTTGTTTTTTTGATGGTTCAGGCTTGCAAAGCCCGCAACCAACCCCCCAGTATCGCCGGAGGACCAACGAAGGAGCCCTCCTCCCCTGTCAGCATACGACATTGGTTTTCACCGGGGTTGGTTACCCGATCTCTACCGAGCTTGCTCGTATCCTGGCTGGTACCACGAGGAGGTAGGGGGTAGGAGTTGCTGGGTAAGAGGCTGTGGAGCACTGTGAGGTTTATTTTATTTATACCCAGTGCGCAAGGCACCGATGCGTACCGCGTACCACCCAGCCGTTTACCAACCGTGCATCAGCTAACAATCATATAACCCGGCACGTTTATTATCGACTTCCAAGTAAGTACTGCTTACTTACTTACTTATTCAGCCGAGAGCCGGGGTGGCTCTTGCCGTATCAAGAATTCCTCTCCATTGTACTCGGTCCTGGGCTACTCGTCGCCAATTCGTTGCGCGGTTCGACACACGCAAGTCTGCTTCAACCTGGTCGAGCCATCTAGCACGTTGAGCCCCTCTATTCCTGGTGCCGGTGGGGTTCTTGAAGAGAACGGATTTCACTACACAGTCGTCCGGCATCCTTGCGACGTGGCCGGCCCACCGTAGTCTCTCAACTTTTGCCAGGTGTACGATGGGAATCTCTCCAAGCAGTGCCTGTAGCTCGTGATTTATACGTCTCCGCCACTCTCCGCTTTCCGTCTGTACTCCGCAAAAATAGTCCGCAACACCTTTCGTTCGAAAACGGCAAGTGCACGTATGTCTTCCGTAAGTAAAGTTACTGTCTCAAGTCCGTAGAGGACTACCGGTCTGATTAGCGTTTTGTACATCGTTAGCTTTGTGCGGCGGCGTATGCTCCTTGATCGAAACGTCTTGCGAAGAGAAAAGTAGGCTCGGTTTCCAGCTTGAATGCGTCGTTGGATCTCCTTACTCGTATTATTGTCGGCAGTGACCAGAGATCCCAAATATACGAACTCATCAACCACTTCCAGTTCATCGCCGTCAATAGTCACTGTCCGTGGGAGGCAAACGTTACTATCTCGGGAGCCTCTTCCTACCATATATTTGGTTTTCAACGCATTAATTTGTAACCATATCCTCCTAGCCTCCGTTTTTAGTCTGGCGTAGATTACCTCCGCCTTCCCACGGTTTCTAGTAGTGATGTCGGGGTCATCTGCAAAGGCTAGGAGTTGGCTACTCTTACTGAAGATCGTTCCCTTCGTTTCAATGCCCGCTCGCCGAATCACACCTTTAATAGCGATATTGAATAACATACAGGACAGTCCATCCCCTTGCCGTAACCCTCTGCGCGATTCGAAAGGGCTTGAGAGTGTTCACGAAACGCACACATAGCACACCACTCGTTCCATAGTAGCTTTGATCAGCCGCGTCAGTTTGCCCGGAAAACCGTACTCGTGCATTATATGCCATAGCTGTTCGCGTTCAACGGTATCGTATGCTGCTCTGAAATCCACGAAAATATGATGCGTGGGCACGTTGTACTCTCGACATTTCTGAAGGATTTGTCGGAGAGTAAAAATTTGATCCGTAGTAACACGGGCCCCCATAAAACCCGCCTGATACTGCCCTACGAATTCTCTTGCTATTGGGGATAGACGACGCAACAAAATCTGGGAGAGCACCTTGTAGGCGGCGTTGACCAGCGTAATGCCGCGGTAGTTACAGCAGTCTAGCCGGTCGCCCTTTTTGTAGATGGGACAGACGTCGTCGGATCTCTTCCAGATCGGGAGCCGGTACGCTGTTGTCGTTTGTAGATACTCCGAGGTTAACTTCCATTGCGTCTTCTGCTAGTATAATCAATATATATATAGAATGCCAGTGTCGCTGCAGTGCTCGTGGTAAACATCACACATGCTCAGATAATGTATATACATTATATATGCATGTGTGTGTGCCTGAGATTCATCAAAAGGGGAATCTCATTGTCAAACTTTGACAACCAGTTTAAAATTTCAAATATGGCTGCCAAGTAATGTGATTGGAAACTTCGCTTGCTTCAAATTTCTGAAAAAATCGGTGCAAAAGGGCGCAGTTGTGGGATTCAATTCATCCGGACGAAAGAAAAAGAACGTTTAAAAACATTTCGCTGGCAAAACAACCCAGCGATGAGCGCACTGATGATAGCATCAACCAGGGCACAGATAAAGAACAGATAAATAACAATGAGCAACTTTGACAATGAAGCTCCCGATTCACAGACTTGATACAGATTGTTAGCATCATGTTTACCACCATGGGTCCTGTAGAAAAAGAGCGACACTGGCATTCTGCTGCTATATCGCCGTTGAGGTGTTCATCGAAGAACTGCTTCCACCTGTCGACCACCTCCCGCTCGTTTGTGATAAGATCTCCTCCCTCGTCCCTACACATGTCAGGAATTGGTGTTTGGGCCTTGCGAGTTTGGTTCACCTTCTCGTAAAACTTGCGGGTATCATTAGCCCGGAATAGTTGTTCAAGCTCCTCACGATCTCTGTCCTCCTCCTGGCGCTTTTTCCTTCACAGGATCGTAGTCAACTCATTCCTCGCTCGTCGATACTTGGCCAAATTCTCTCTGGTGGATATGCTCAGATAGTTTTCCCAAGCTCTTTTTTCCTTTCTATCGCTTCTTGGCATTCCCCGGCAAACCAATCATTTCGTGCACTCGAGGTTTCCACACCTAGCACCGCGGTTGCGGCCTCGTTAACGGCCGAGCGTATCCTACTCCATCCGTTTTTGAGGGTCGAGGCATCTAGCTCCACAAAAGAAGGCAGAGCTTCATCCAGTACGCACGCGTAGTTTTCGGTAGTTCGCGGGTTGTCTAGTTGCCGAATGTTTAGCCGAGGAGGGCGACTTTGTCGTGAGGTATAAACCGTCGATAGTTTTGAGCGCACATGTACTGCTACTAGGTAGTGGTCCGAGTCAATATCCGCACTCCGTAGGGAGCGTACGTTGGTGATGTTCGAGAAAAACCGGCCCTCGATGAGAATATGGTCGATTTGGTTCAAGGTTCGTTGGTCAGGTGATCTCCAGGTAGCCTTGTGGATATCTTTGTGAGGAAAGAAGGTGCTTTTGATCACCAAGCCTCGGGAAGCCGCAAAATTGATGGATCGCTGGCCGTTATCGTTCGTGTCGGTGTGCAGGCTATGGGGCCCGATCACCGGTCTATACGTTGCTTCTCTGCCGATTTGGGCGTTCATATCCCCGATGACGATCTTGATGTCCCGTGGTGAGCAGCTGTCGTACGTTGCCTCCAGCTGCGCATAGAACCCTTCCTTCTCGTCTCGGATCTATTTTCGTGTGGGCAATGCACGTTTATGATGGTGTAGTTGAAGAAACGGCCTTTTATCCTCAACACGCACATCCTCTCGTTGATCGCTTTCCAATCCATTACGCGATCCTGCATTTTGCCCAACACTACGAAGCCCGTTCCCGGCTCGTTGGTAGCTCCACCACTCTGGAAAAATCGGGCTCTGCCTCCACGGATCCTCCACACCTTCTCGCCCTTGCGAAACTTTCGGGGTTCTAGCTGATCGAGCAGCACCCTGTCGCCATGAACGAAATTTAGCGATCTGCAGTTCCAGGTACCAAGTCTCTATTCCATGTCCTTATTTCGTCGCCTTGGTCCATGCCGAATGTTGCGAGAAGATAGTTCTTGACTCTTGTTGTAAGTTTTTTGTTGTTTATATAGGTAGCCGTACTAGGGCTTACGCTACCGAGTCTCGTGATGGGGCTGCCATCTTGCAGTGTCAAGACACACTGTGCCTCCTCCCCTGTTGGTATACGACCTTAGTTTCCACCGGGGTTGGTTACCCGATCTCCGCTAAGGTTGTTCGTAATCCAGCTGGTACCACGTGGAGGTAGGGGTAGGAGTTGCTACATAAGAGGCTAGGGACCACAATGGGGTCTGTTTTACGCGTTATCCAACTATTTACCAGCCATAACCATTTAAGTAAGTACTGACTGAACTTGAAATCACGATAAAACGAGACTGCCAAAACACGATCCCGAAAGATGTACACGACGGTGCTGACGAAGTTCGATTGCATGGTGATGGACGACGTAACCTACGTTAAGGTAGACTTCAAATCGCTTCCTGGGTAAAAGTTTTATAGAGCATCCGGAAAGTTGCTAACTAATTAACTCCTGCGGACACACAAAGAAGAATCAATAACTTATTACAAAATTAGGCGAGACCTGAGCAGACTGACACAAACTAGGAGGAAGTTTGTTTTTGAGCCTCTTAGTTAGAATATGAAAGTTGGATGAAAGAAAAGTCAAAACTATTTTCAAAATTACATTCCACTATTAATTTTATTTCGACAGATAATCGCAAATCGAATGGGGGGGGGGGGGGGGGGGGGGGGGTCCGGAGAGGGTATCGAAAGGACTTCTGGAACATAAGATTCAATGGAGAAATATATCAGGTGAATCTAGAATTAGATAACTTACACTTCTACAACCGGTCGCTGGGTTTTTAGTCGTCGAACAAAAATACAGTGCTCGAAGCAATAGGAATTACTTTCAAATTACGATTGAGAGTTATGAATGGAAGTTCTTTCGATGACGCGTTGTTTCAAGAAACCGGAGATATTCTCTAAGGGATAAGAAATAAAATTAATAAAAATAAAGCTAAATCTGGTACTAAGAAAATTTACAAGTTAAACGAATTTGGGAAATTTTAAAGCAGATCCTTCCTGCCGGCCGGAAAACATGTTTCGGGGTTTTGGCGACTCCACTCCTTAACTCGTTTTATCACGGTTTTGGTCTGAACCGTGGGTAGAGGTCTGTGTCTTTTATACTTAGTCGTATTTTCATATCTTTTTATGGCGCGGACGTTAAAGCTCTCTTTGACGCCGATGTGTTTGAGCTACTTCAAAATCTGACAAGATCTGATTTTCATCAAATATAATTTTATCATTAATTGAGTCCATGATCTTTCAAAACAAACTAAGGAACTAAAACTATATGTTTACGGCTGACAAACTCTACATACAATCATACTGGATAGTATGATGGAATTATCTCTACAGACTAATATGCACATGTCGATAAGTATATAGTGCTATAAATAGTAGTTGCTCTACATTATTTGAAAGCACAAAAATAAGTTCATTCATTCGATGAATTTCTTCAGCAAAAGCATCCCTTCAATTCTATTGAAGCTAAGAATCGAACAGATCTTATAGGACCTTGGTTGATGTATGTCAAGCATCATCGTTTTGTTAGATCAATTTCTGTCTAAACGTGCTAACTAGGCCGGCTTCGGGATTAATGCATTCTGCCCAGCCCGTCTTTAAATTGGAAACTCGATACGTTGCCCCGGGCGTGCTGTTTACATGAGTCTCGTTGTCAACGCCACCGCGTCCCTTCGGTGCATAGAACAAAAGAAGTTCATACCTAATAGAGCAATATTTATCAGATTACCTGCATACCCTAGCCAGCCGTTGCTGAGGTGGACATTGACGAGGGGTGACTCGCATGTCATCATTTGGCACGTGGCATCAATTTACACCAATTTACTATTCGAAAGGGCAAATTGAAAAGAAGGGATTCAAATTATGCAACAACGGTGTTTATTGGAGAGGGTTTGTGGCAAGTTACAAAACATAAGGATAGTATGGGGAGGCAGCGTAGGTGGTATAGGCGGCAGCGTACGGAGAAGCCGTGTATGCAGCAGCCACTGGAGCAGTGTAAGCAGCGGCAAATGGAGCAGTATATGCAGCAGCTACTGGGGCGGTATAGGCAGCAGCCACAGGGGCAGTATAGGCAGCAGCAACTGGAGCGGTATAAGCAGCAGCGATTCCGTTATAGTTGCGTGCAACGTACTGAGAACTCTGGGCGGTTACTACCGCTGGAGCAGCAGCAACAAGTGGAGCCGCAACCAGTGGCTTTCCGTTAACGCAAGCGATGGCAACGGCAACAAGGACGATCTGAAATGATTTCTCGTTAGTGGATGTTTGAGTTTTTCGAAATGATTAGGTCTTACCACTTTGGTGAACATTTTAAAAGTTGGTATTGCTTACTGTAGCTTGCTGACACTAGAAGAGAACTTAAAGGACTGATGATATTTTCAGGTTTGTTTGGATAAATATTTATACCTTAATACAGCAGAATTGATTCACCTGTTACTATTCGACTGGGTGGTGGTTCGATAACTCGGTAACCCAACTCACGTACGTGGCTGAATGAAACCGAAAGTGCTGAGAATCGCATATCACTTAATCATCATGAGCACAGGTCGGTCCTTTAATTAGTATGCCAATCACGTTAGCTAAGCCCTCGTTGCACTAAATTTGAACCAAGCAGTTGAAACGTGGCAATGCGCCAATCAAATGACCTTGCTGTTCTCAGAGCAAATTGGATAAGCGATATTGTATGGTATAATTCAAATGTAATACCAGTAGTGTCGGAGTTAGTTGACGATTTTGGAATTAGTAAAGTCAATGCCATTGTCCACAGTCAACTGATTGAGATCGTGTGAACTCGTATGTTATTTGCTGGAGGTCATTGAACCACGGTTTAAATAAAGCATACGATTATTTATTTATTATAATTAGATTTAAACTTAAGACATTAGCATTTTGTGTGCAATCATAGCAATTATACAAATTCCTTGTGCAAACAAAAAAAATCCAATGTCATTTTAAAATTCCAAAACTCCTCGACGATAAAAAACTGCTTAAAATATTTTAGTATTTAATGCAGAACCAAATTGGGGTAAGTTAACCTACAGTGGACCCTTTACCCATAATCGACTTTGGGTACTATCGGGAAGTTTTTCAGCTTTTACTTCTTATTTTCGAGGATATATGACATGAAATAGGAAGTACTGAACATAACACACATTGAAGGTTATAAAATTTTAGTTACTTTTGATAATGCCTTAAAATCAACATTTTCAACAAGTGAGAGTCCATTATACGGTTATTAATGCAATGTCGCCATTAGTGGACCTTTGATTAGTGGACCTTCTCCATCTACGGATATATTACAATGTGTTTCGAAAATTCTAAGAAGGATTATAAATAAACAAACAATGTGTATTTTTTTCATAGTTTTTGGATATATGGTGCCTCTTTTTCAGTTTTCAATAGAAAATTTGTGTTTTTTTTTCTTGAAACTTATTGATTTGTGTTCGTTCAGTATTTGTGGCTTACGTAAAACATGTTTAAGCACTCATTCACACAATTGCGTAGGTGAATGTTTTTGTAAAAAATACTTAAGATTGTTCGTGTGACCTACAGAATACCAATGTCCAGTAATTTTAGTTTGAATATATAAATAGTTTGTAATATAAAGGGTTATAAGAACTACATATTTGTGTTTTTAATTTGTGTATTATTTCACAATTTAATACTTCATCACTTGATTATTTGAAATATTATTATCATGTATTGTAATTATGGTTGAATGATCAACAGTTTTGGGTAATATCGTAGCATACTTGACCGGACCAAAGAACCGCATTCGGATGTGTGTTAACACATGTTCCGCTTTGGGTTCACCAGCAATAATACGTGACATGATTTATTATCACCTTGACGATAGATTATCATTGCCATGAGTGGAATAATTAATTGGAACGATTCAGAAGGCCATTCGCAATGGACCTACGACGCTCAAGCTTCAGTAGGGTAAATAATATCGGCTCTAGTTTGTGAAATTCTTTCCGTTAGGAATGTCAATGGGACAAGTCCAACCAGCCTTCTGTCGGAGGCGTCTTCGGTTGTGCAGGAAAAATGATAATTCTCTATCGACAAGGCACCGGGCATAACAAGCACGCCTCGGGACGGGTAAGTTCGAACTACGGTACGGAGTAGTGGGAATTTTATGCAAGGATATGACCCATTATGCTTTGTGCCTTGATGTGGGCAATGAAACAGAGACGACTCGGAGAACAAAACGTAGCATCAAGTATTCTTCCTGAAGCACAAGAAAATTATGTCAACTATGTGAAGGAATTTGAATGTCCATCTATGCGATATAGAAGCCTTTACATTGTATTGGTAAAACATATATCTAATTGTGGACATTGGATCGGATGCATTAGGAAACTTTTTAATCTATAGGATAGTTGGTTGATTGCATTCCTGTGTCTACATGATATAGTACGCTTTTTATTTGCCTCAATATAAAACAAATTAATCAAATAGCCAAACTGTGGACCATTTTCGGCACCCTTTTATACGTGATTGGATTCCGGCAGAGCGACAGCGTGCATCCGAACGAAGGGTGGCTGGCTGAAACTTTCACCCTAACGTAGTGCGTATCTAAACAAATGCACCATGGTTGTGCATTATGCGATATATGGTTAAAATAAATAATTTTAAGGTTTACACTTTTATTTACACTCTATTTTGTTTTAATCAAGAAACAAAATTAAGACTATTCTATAACAATAATAATAATAATAATATTGAAAATCATCGTGTTGAATCAGTGTGCAACACCCACCTTTAATGTACTCTCAGGATGTGGTTTGCCGTAAGAGAGTCATGATAGAGTCATCAAATTTAGCTGCGTTGTCGCTGCAGAGAACTTAGAAAAAAGTATAAAATTCTATAAGAACTCCCCTTTCGATCATGTTTATGTTGCAAATTGGTCTGTGGCACGCTCCTGCTCGTTGGTTTGTTTACTATATAAGAATATAACGTACTCGGACTGCTCTATTCGGGAACATTCTCATTCTGCACCTTTATTCATTATAGTACGCATTCAGAGTGAATCTTTATCCTGTTTCTATATGAATTCAATTTAAATGATTGCTCTTAAATGAAATTCGTAGTGCAGGCACTTTACTTTAAACTGATTTATGTATTTTGTGATTTTTATCATATATTTATCGCGAAAGTGTATTAGTTGAACAGATAATAACGGGGCGAAAAACATTCCAAGAAGTGTCAGTTACCTTATTCAAACAGTCACCAAAATTGGACATGATATCGGAACAGAAGAGTTATTGTACGGCCATCATATCAACTTTGCGAATGCATCTCTTGATTCTAATCAAATGCAATTCGTGGCTCTGCAGTTAGTTTTGTATATCAAGGAGCTAAAACTCCCTTAGAAAATTTCGATTGGGCGACACTGAGGTAGATATGTTTAGTTATTTAGTTATTGCAGAGTTTCTACCAATTTAGAGTCCCACGCAAAAATTATTAGCGTGGTTATTTTCTGCGTTTACCACACATGTTTGCAAGTTAGCATTTGAACCATCAGTTTTCTGTTATTGCCTCTCCACTGCACCCCTGCTTGCTTGACAAGCATATTTTCAATGTATTTAGTAAGTACAGGATAATTATCATTAAAAAATGAATTTGCGTAGAACTCGTAAAATTGCTGCAAGATGCAATAGTTTAGTTATTTATGTATCTGATAGCGTAAGGTAAACCTTTGCTATCTCCGAAGGTCACAATTCGTAGATCATCTTTATAAATTCTTATATATTACATCCTCAATATATTACATACTAAATATTTAATTTAACGACGGTTAAAAAAACTCTAGACAGTCCCTCTTAAAATCTGCTTCCGTTGTCGATTGTTTGATCACAGTGGGTAAAGAATTCCAAATTGCAACACCTCGTACGAATAGTGAATTAGAGTAGCTGTTCGTGTTATTGCGCGGAATAATCAGGTTTTGGAGGCGAAGTCCTTGAGCTGGTATCAGCCTCTGGGAAAGTATTTGCGGCAGCGTTGGTTCGATCACTTTAACTCAACTTTGATTCATTTGACAGTTCCGTCTCAGCGGATCCAAATATGACAAAGTTATGTATAGGACATTTGTAGAGCTAGCTATTATCTATAATTTTGCTGAAAAAAATTGCTGTATCTTTTGTAGTTACGGTGCTACAATGCTAGTAACTCATCAGTGACTAAATGAACGTTCAAATGTCCTATACATAACTTTGTCATATTTGGATCCGCTGAGACGGTACTGTCAAATGAATCAAAATTGAGTCAAAGTGATCGAACCATCCCTGATTTGTGGTGAACACAATTTATTCACAATGTGATAAGGACCTTAGGTTAACAGCCTACTGTACAAGAACATACAAAAAGTTACCGAAAATGAAAGAAGAAATCTCTCCGGATTATTGGCAACGACCTTTAGCATGAAAACACGGACACGAATCGGAACATGGAATATACTGACCCTTGCCCAGCAGGGCAAGCTGGTTCAACTTGCAAGGGAAGCTAGCCGTCTGAAGCTTGAAATCCTGGGGCTGAGCGAGGTCCGCTGGCCGGGTACTGGCGAACACAGGACATCATCCGGGCAAGTCTTGCTCTACTCTGGCATACGAGGTGAAAATGCTACTCGAGAAAGAGGAGTTGGATTCCTACTGAGCCCAGGGGCACATGCGGCCCTGATGAAGTGGGAACCAATAAATGAGCGAATAATCGTTGCCAGATTCAGAACACGGGTTAGGAACCTTACGGCAATCCAGTGCTATGCGCCAACAGATGCTGCCGACCTGCAGGAGAAAGAGAGCTTTTACAGCCAGCTGAACAGCGTGGTTGAGAAAATCCCGAAGGGGGACATCCAAATTCACATGGGCGACTTCAACGCGAAGATTGGCTCAAACAACGCGGACCTTGAACGCGTCATGGGACGCCATGGCCTAGGAGAGATGAGCGAAAACGGGGAGCTGTTTACAGAATTCTGTGGTAATAACGACATGGTCATTGGTGAATCGCTCTTCCCCCATAGACCAGTACATAAAGTCACGTAGGTTTCCCGCGACGGCCGAACAGAAAACCAAATCGACCACATCTGCATCAGCCGGAAATGGAGAAGGAGCCTTCTTGATGTACGCAACAAACGCAGCGCTGACATTGCATCCGACCATTATCTTGTTATCGCTGAGATACGTCTGCGCGTCGCACGTGTCCAACGACGGGAGGAGAAAGTTGGGTGCCGCTACGACGTCCGCCGATTGGAGAATCCTGAGGTGAAAAGGGCCTTTGTTGAACAACTTGAATCTCGAGCCTCGGAGTTGCCACCTGGTGGAACCGTCGAAGAGCAATGGACCGGCATCAAGAACGCCTTCATCACGACCAGTGATGAAACCCTCGACAAAGCGCGCAGTGGGCGGAGGGAGTGGATTTCGGATGAAACTTGGAGGAAGATCGACGAGCGGAGAGAGGCGAAAGCCGGCATTGAGCGAGCGAGGACCAGATCGGCTAAGACAGCTGCCCGTCAACGATACGCCGAACTGGAGAGGGCTGTTAAACGTGCTTGTAGGCGGGACAAGAGAGCATGGACTAACTCCCTAGCCGAACAAGGAGAAACCGCCGCTGCCAATGGTGATATCCGTTTGTTGTACGATATTTCTCGCCGCCTTAGTGGTGCCAGGATGAATACAAAGATGCCGCTAAAGGAGTCTGGTCAGCTATTGACTGACCGTACAGAACAGCTTAAGCGATGGACTGAACATTTTGAACAACTCTTCCGAGTTTCAAATATCAGAGACCATCAAAACCAGCAGCGTACGACGCCTACAGTTCGTCGAATAAATCGCGTGAACTCGGAGGTGCCATCGCTGGATGAAATTGTAGCAGCCATCAAGAGTATGAAATCCAATAGAGCGCCAGGGATAGATCGTATTTCAGCCGGAATGCTCAAAGCTGACCCATCTTTGTCAGCCCAGATGATGCATCAGCTTTTCAGCAATATTTGGGAAACCGCAACTTTTCCGGTGGACTGGATGCAGGGCATATTGGTCAAAGTCCCTAAGAAAGGAGACCTAACGGAATGCGGTAACTGGCGTGGCATCACGTTGCTCTGTATTACTCTCAAAGTACTCTGTAAGGTAATCCTCAACCGGATCCAGGAGAAGATCGACGCTACTCTCCGGCGGCAGCAAGCTGGATTCCGTGCTGGCCGATCATGTGTAGACCATATTACAACGCTCCGCATTATATTGGAGCAGATCAACGAATTCCAGGACTCTCTTCTGCTGGTGTTCGTTGACTTCGAAAAGGCGTTCGACCGACTCAATCACGAAAACATCTGGGGCGCACTTAGGCGTAGAGGAGTTCCAGATAAGCTAGTCCATCTCATCGAGGCTCAGTACGAGGCGTTCTCGTGCAAGGTTTTGCACGACGGCGTCTTGTCCGACCCCATAAGGGTTACTGCTGGCGTGAGACAGGGCTGCATTTTGTCACCGCTTCTGTTTCTCATCGTTATGGATGAGATATTAGTTGGAACAATTGACAGTAGACCAAATCGAGGATTGCCTTGGAATCCTCTAACGATGGAGCAGCTAAATGACCTCGACCTAGCCGACGACATTGTCTTGCTCGCACAACGCCGAACGATATGCAGAGCAATTTAGATGACCTCTCCGAGAGCTCCCAAGCAGCAGGTCTCACAGTCAATGTAGCGAAAACTAAGTCTATGGTAGTGAACACTGACAATGCCACCAACTTCACAGTAGCGGGACAACAAGTTGAGCAGGTAGCCGCCTTTCAATATCTTGGTAGCCAAACAACGCCCGATGGTGGTACCAAGACTGATATAGCCACACGGATCAGGAAGGCCAGGGGTGCCTTTGCAGGTCTGCGAAACATTTGGCGCTCAAACCAGATCACTCTACGTACGAAAACCCGAATCTTTAATTCAAACGTTAAATCCGTACTGCTGTATGCCTGCGAAACGTGGTGCGTCTCAGCGGAGACAACGCAAAAACTGCAGGTATTCATTAACCGGTGCCTGCGATACATTATTCGTGCCTGGTGGCCTGATAATTGGATATCCAATGAGGAACTCCATCGTCGGTGTCATCAACGGCCGATAGCCACAGAAATTCGTGAACGTAGGTGGAAGTGGATCGGACACACCTTGAGGAAAGGAGCGAACGAGGTTTGCAGAGCAGCACTCGACTGGAATCCACAAGGACAGCGTAGAAGAGGCAGACCCAGAGGCTCATGGCGACGGAGCTTAGCCAACGACATCCGGGCTGTAGACGAGAACCTGTCCTGGAGACTGGTAAAAGCCATGGCGGGTAACCGTCAGCAGTGGAGATCTCTGATTTCATCCCTTTGTTCTGCCGGACCGGCGGACATGGACACATAAGTAAAAAGTAAGTAAGTGACTCACATGAGCATAGCGGCTGAGTCCATACACGAAGCGTACACAAGAGTTAAGGGCAACACGTAATCGGCTCCTGGAACTAACACTTGGATTGACATGCAATATATCCCCGAAAAGGAAGTGAGGCAGTATCAAGGCCTTGAACAGCTTGAGCCGTATGTCGATGGGAGCTGCAGGTGCACAACTATGAGGCGAACGAAGGCATGCGTAGATTTTTCCGCATTGCTGGTTGATAAGACCATTCCATCGGAGATCTGCTTGAAACAAAAACCAAGGTTCATCGCTCGATCCGTCCAGTTAATGGCTTGGCCGTCCAATATAACAGGCGGCAGCAAATCCATTTGCGTAGTATTCCTGCGTCGTCCTCGGATAAGCATAACTTTACTATTAGCTTGGTAATGTGCAACTGATTTCTTAGTGACCATTCTGCAATTCTGGTGAGATCTGTATTCACCAAATCGACGAGATCTCGTGAACAAACTGCAAGGCGGCTAACATATAACTGTACATCGTCCGAAAAAGCTGAATGAAACAGTGCCGAGGTATTGTTGGCAAATCATTCACGTAGCAACAAACCAGTAGTGGGCCAATCACGGAACCTTGTGGCGCACCGGAGGTGCAGTAACCTACTTCAGACTGTGAGTCTTCACAGAAAACAATTTGCATTCGTTAATCGAGGTAGGACTCCAACAAATTCATTGCAGAGCTTGAAAAGTTAAACTGCGTAGATTTGCTGCTTCTTAATACTCGGCGCTGTACAGTGTGACACATATATATTCAAACAAAAATCATTCAATGCTTGCAACGGCATATACAATTAACACAATCAAACTAATACCGTGTGTGTGTCATCATGACTTAAGTCTCAATTGACGTAGTTTCATTTTCGTAGTGTGTATCTTTCGGTATGAACGTACCAATGTTTGAATTACAGTCGTTGATAATAAATAAACCGAAACCGAAACCGAAACGGTGCTACATGTGGCACAATCTTTTATGACCTCAAACATCTCGGCATAAAAAGAGGATTTGCATGCTATACAGTAAAAAGATTTGTCGAGACGGGATCTGTTGAAACCCGCAAAAAGACCGGAAGAAAACGAAGCTTTGAATTGCAGAGGTCAAAGAGGCAGTGTTTGGCAGCGAATTCGTCGCAGTTGCGACCGGTCCGCACGGGAAATGAAATGAAATTATTCAAGAAATGGGAAATTAATTTCAGTTAAAAGCTATTTAGGTTGCAATTCAGTGTTCTTTATTTCTCCGAATTGAAATAAAATCAGACAAAGTTAAAATTTTGCCTGTCAGTTGGCATAGAGGTATGTTGTGTGTTCGAATCGCGGCTGGGAGAGGCTGTAAATGTCCATAGGGTCGAGCCTCTTCGAGACGCGGCCAGGGTCGAAACAAGCTAACAATTTATCCTGCATGCTTTTCAAGATCGCTCTTGAGGGGGTAATTTGACGAGCGGATATCGAAAAAAGAAGTTTGATTTTCAGTAAATGTAGCAAACTGCGCAGGCTACGCGTTTTGATATTAAAAACAGAAACTTTGTCAGGGCGGAGACCATTTGCGCTAGACTGAAAGCGGAGGCTAGGAGGATTGGGTTTAATAAATGTGTCGAAGACCAAATACATGTATGGTAGAGGCTCAAACGAGAGCAACCTGCGCTTTTCGCGGACGGCAATTGTTGGCAGCGACGAACCAGAAGTGGTAGATGAGCTCGTGTATGTGAGATCGCTGGTGGCCACGGACAGCAACACAAATGAGGAAATCCAGCAACGTATTCAAGCAGGACATCAAGCGTACTTCGTAAAACGGCACGATCAAGAGGCATAAGCCGCCGTACGAAGCTGACAATGTATAAACTCCCTTCTGGACTGATAGGATTAGGGATTTGACAATGCGCACTGAGGTTATACGCGCCCTTGTGGACTACAACTTCAGAAACGCGGCGACGAATAACCCAAGATCGAGTTGAATGAAGCTTAAAACAGCACGAACCACCCCGGGTGTAAGCTGCTGACGACGACGACGAAGTTCGTTCAACCAGCCCCGCAAATTTTCTTGCGTTCTAAACCAAGGCCCGGCATAGTCGAAAAGACGCTGACCTTCTCTTACCTTCGCATCATACATGAAGAGACTGGTCTCATTTGTTGAACAGAATGTTTCAAGCAAGCGCCAGCTGAAGTTGGTAGGCGCCTTCAATATCAAGAAAAACACAAAGTGATCTCTTGATATTTGAGAGATTTCTCAATTAACGTCGCTAAGCAGTGCAGTGAGGTTTCCGACGATTTACCGTGTTGATATGCATGTTGATTTACATGTAACAGAGAGTTTTTTAAAAACTAATTGCGGATATAGTTATTCGTGATTTTCTCCGTTTAATCAGTTTAAGAAGCGTTGAAGTCAGACTTATCGGTCTGAAAACTTTATGCATGGTTTTGTCTTTTTTGCCAGCCTTAGGTATGAACACCCTTACTTTCCGCCAATTCTCCGGGATATACCTCAAAGTGAAACTGGTTCGATCTTTGATAAGCTCGGACATTATAACCCCGTCCGTTTCTTGTATGAAAATGGGTAGAATACCATCCGGACCCGAAGATTTTATTGGTTCAAAAGAGCTGAGTACCCAATTCATCGAAGCTTCCGTAAACAATCGGAGTGCAAGTAGAACCGAATCTTTTGGCACATTGTGTAATGACCCATTCCGCAGCTGCCCGCCTATGTCTTGTCCAGTAGTCTCTATGCATTTCAAAAACACTAAATTGTACCGAACTCTGTACTTTTTTTTAAGTGTGTAGGTGGTACTCGAGTGAATTCTGTTAAGTTTTTGCATGCCTAAAACTGTACCGCAACTGTGACTGACTGTAGCGAAACGATAAATTTACCATATTATTCAGTTCATTTAAGAATGTCAATCCACATCAAACGAAATTCAAATCCAAATTCCTCATATAGGAAACGTATGGATTGAAGCGATATAAGACATAAACTGCATTTATTCTCATAAGCAGTATGCAACCAAAGCGAAATAGGAAAATAATTATGCACCGGACGTTCCGAGGGTATGAAATATTTTTCAAATAGTCTTGCTGTTAGTAGCCTTCCTCCATCGGAGTACAAATTTGCCTCCGGCATCTAACTGCTGCCATGCAGATCATCCAACAACTGGAGCAAAAGACAAAAGACGATGCATCAAAAGGGAAAATTTCCATTCGCCACTTGATACCGTGCGTGCGCTTCATTTCTTGCCCGTCAGCTTATGTCACAACGCGTACTTTGCTTTGCATGCGGCCTCCAGCAATTTTCAAAGCAAATTTTTTTTCCAGATGTGAAGTCCATTTCGTATGTTTACCTATTGAAGTACTCATTTCACAATTATTAAAACGTTTAATGTTCTAAATTCGACCATAATGTTATATGTACTCGTTATTACTGTCACCTATGAATATAGAATGGCAGACCAGTGTAGAGGAAAAACAGCATGCAACAAGCTTGTGCGGAAAGCCATGACCTATGCGTTGTTTTTCCTTATCGACTAGCATCCTATCGTTTTTCTTTTTTCTTCCGTAACCCACACTCACTAGCGAGAAATGCCATTATTTTCTATGTAGGTACGTATGACTATGAAGCACAAGTTATGCACAATTTTCTGCAAAGAATCTAGCTAACTAAACTAGCGAGAAAAAAGCTAACTTATGAAATGATGCTTCCAAGGATGAAATGCCGGCGCATCGATACAGCCTCCGGACAGTTGAAGGTATTCCCAGCTTCTAGCTAGCTTTTCAAAGTGATAAGCAGCGATAAGCATGCGAATGCCAGTAGGTATGGAAATATAGAGCACGCAAATGGAGGCAGTTACTCTTAAAATTGCGGATATCCGACTGTTTGTGGTTGGCCATCATGTGCCTAGCTCGAGTGACAAACAGTGTGTGAACTTATTAGGTTTTCTTCTGGATTTATGTCATGTTCGAGTGAAAATGAGGTGAGCTGGGAATAATAATACCTATCGGCTTTTTTTTTTCTAAAATAGGGCTCCTAATTAGAATGACCTATTTTAAAAAAAATCAATTGTTTTTCTAGCACAGAGAATATTTTGTGATACGCATCTTGGCATTATAAAAGATCCTATTAAGGTGTGCATGAGGACAAACGCCAAAAACCTCCGGCGATAGTTTGTGTTGCTTAAGATTTTAATATCATGAAATTACGCAGAGAACCATCAGTGTGATGCTCGGGAGTAGAGAATTATTCTCACTGTGCATTTCCTGGTAATCCATCGTTTATAATGATCATTAACTTTAATTTTAGAAATATAAATCCGACCCTTGCTGCTACTTGCGACCGAAGAATCCCCTGCATTATACAGAAGTGTCATATTATTTGAAAGCCGTTGAGCAGGATCTACCAAGATAGGTGGCGTGATTGTTCTTATTTAAACCTGCATACATTATGATCACGTTGATGTTTGTCATCGTGAGACAAACGTGAATATTTGGCCACTTCCCACCCATTTTTCGATGATCTAACTTAATATGTTAGAGCCTTGCAAAACATGGATGGATTGGAAACTCAGGAAGTCGGACTGCCCATAACTCAACTTCCAAGGTACGACGAAGGTACATTGGCGTAGCTAGGAACTTTCCCTGGAGGGGGCCTAGGGGGTGCCTTCCAAAAATTTGAATTTTGATTATGATCTTGTTACTCTGGCTGTCACCGATAGCACAAGGTTTTGTAGGAAAATACCAGGCGAACTTGATGAGGATCCGCGCAATTACCAGATATGTCGTGAATACAACCTGTCCGCGCATCACATCTTTATTGATTTCAAAGCAAGATACGATACAGTCGATTGAGACCAGCTATGGCAGATAATGCACGAAAACGGTTTTCTGAATAAACTGACGCAACTGAGCAGAGCTACATTGGAGAGAGTGTTGTGTTCCGTGTGCATCTCGGGGATACTTTCGAGTTATTTTGAGACGCGGCGAAAGTTGGGACAAGGTGACGGCTTATTTTGCATGCTATTCAACATTGCACTTGAAGGGGTGATTCGACGAAATCGGAATCTAGGACAAATGTTCTAAACGTAAATGCGGCCAAGACCAAATACTCAAAGGAAACAAATGTGTGCCTCTCGCGGACGGTAACTTTTGATGGCAACGAAGTAGAAGTGGCAGACGGGTTCGTGTATTTGGTATTGCTGGTGCACACGGACAACAACACTAGTAAGAAGATCTAGTTGCGCATTCAAGCGGGAAATTAGGCTTCCTTAGCCCTCCGCAAAACGCTAGCCATACGTGATTTTCGAGCGGAAGATAATGCGGACGATATTTGGAGGAGTACAAACTGAAAGCGGAGAGTAACGAAGACGTATGAATCATAAGCTACAAGCACTATTTGGAGAGATTGCCATCGTCATCTGGCGAAAGTCAATAGGCTACAGTGCAACGAAAATAGTTCTCTTTAATAACTGCACCAGCGCCAGGAACAGGAAGGCTCAACGTGATGGCTCGGCCAGGTCGAAAGTGATTTGCGACTTCTGTGAGTGGGAAATTTGCGACGAGTGGCCCAAGATGTAGTTGAATGGAGACGAACGCTTGAAACAGCATGAATCGGGATGGCTACTAAGCTACTGACAACGACAACTACGCTTTTGCGATGCCCAGTGAAAAAGAAAATATCTACACAGCGGGAACATATACACTGAATTTTTTCCCGGTTTCCAATTCCAATGA
Organism: Sabethes cyaneus; assembly: GCF_943734655.1. NCBI lineage: Eukaryota > Metazoa > Arthropoda > Insecta > Diptera > Culicidae > Sabethes > Sabethes cyaneus. Next base: position 164,698,979 of record NC_071355.1, read on the forward strand.
GGAAAATTTCTGGAGGGGGCCTGCAGAATTCTGGTGGGGGCCTGGTACCCCTGGCACCCCCTCTAGCTACGCCAATGCGAAGGTATTGAAGTACGACGCAAGTATGACGTCGTAGCGCTGCAGGAGGTATGCCTTTTTATGAAGCAGGTTTGAGCAAATCTTCGAAAAACAATACCTACCTGTCTGCGGCATTGAGCAAAATTCAAAAGTTCCGCCAACTTACTAAAAATTCGGCCCTAAACCTTCTTGAACCACTGTTAAGTATTACTTCGGTAGGGAGAGCCCGTCTAAACACTCCATATATCCTGGCTCATTTGTGCTCTAGCTGTAACTGTTTATGAGTGAACGGTGAACAGGTGAAGGTGCTTCCAAAACAGCGACTTTCGCTCGTTCTAAGATTGTAGCCCCATCGGCGGGTTAGGGACTTTAGACAAACAGCTTACTGTATCCGAAGCTTTACCAAGTTATAGAAATTGAAAGAAGAAATTGATCTGGATTATTAGCCTTTAGCTTAAAAGTAATGAACCTTGCCGAGCAGGGTACACTGGCACAACTTATAAGGGAAGCTAGCCGCTTGAAACTAGTCCGTTGACCGGATAGAAACTCAACTCTCTCCAGTAAAAATGTAGCTCTAGAGAGAAAGGGGAATCAAATTTTTTAGACACCAGGGGCGAATGCGATTCTGATGAAGTGAAAATCGACAAAGAAAAGAAAAATCGTTGCCAGATTTGGAACACGGGTTAGAAACCTTACTGCAATCCAGTGTCATGCTGTCGACCTGGGGTAGAAAGAGAGTTTTTATAGTCAGCTGAACAACGTGGTTGAGAAAATTCCGAAGGGTAACGGGTGGCAACTAAAATTTTGGAATTTTTTCGCAGTCCTTATGCTCGACAACAAATGAGCTCAGAGAGAAATCAGAGTGTGTATGTGTTAGCTCTCTCTCCTCTTTTTGTTAATATTTTTTATTAATATTTTTTGCTTTGTTTATGCTTGCCCAGTTTCGCTAAAAATGGCGTCGAAGCAAGAAGCATTTCGGGAGCGCGTTGTACACTTCTACGAATTGCACAAAGATCTCGGCAAAAAGTATACGGTACAACATTTAAAAAGCAAATATGTTGCGGCTTTGACTGTCTACCATATCGTTTCTTCAACAACAAGCCCTCTGGTTTGGCTATCAATTAAAATTTCGATCGCGTTTCTACAAAAACATCATGTAGATGAACAATACGTGTTTTGACTGGATAGAGCATCATCGCATTACGCCAAAAAAACACAATCGTTCCTGAATACCCATTTGATCCAAATTTTATCCAAAAACCACGACCCGAAAAATCAAAGATTTCTTCGGGATTTTGAGTTCCTTGGTGTACAAAAATAACTGGATAGCCACGAATTGCAAACCACCATGAGTCATGTAGAAAAGCAGCGACACTGGCATTCTATATATATATATTGATTCTACTCTCAAACAACGCGGATCTTGAACGCGTCATGGGACGCCACAATCTAGGAGAGATGAGTGAAAACGGGGAGTTGTTTACAGAGTTTTGTGGTAGGTTTCTGATGAAAGATATCCTTGATTTGTGTTTTATAATCTTGTGCAATTTTTATATTTTAAAACATTTTTTTGAAAATAATTGGGACGAACCAACTACCGGTTGAAAGCCTTATTACAAAAATAAATAAATGAATATTAAAAATAATATAAAAAAATCCTTCATCGTTATTATTGCTTTAACCCTTTATAAGGCCGTGGCAATTATATTACCACCAACGAAAAATGTTTGTTTTGCGTCTATAATGACATCAATATAATTATAGAAGCAAAATAAAAATTTTTTGTTGGTGGCAATATAGTTGCCACCAGGGATGGTTCGATCACTTTGACTCAATTTTGATTCATTTGACAGTACCGTCTCAGCCGAGCCAAATATGACAATGTTATATATGGTACATTTGTAGAACTAGTTCTAATCTACAATTTCTCTGAACAAAGTTTTGCTGTATCGTTTGTAGTTACGGTGCTACAACGCTAGTAACTCATCAGTGACTAAATGAACGTTCATTTAGTCACTAACAACATACTAGCATTGTAGCGCCGTAACTACAAAAGATACAGCAAAACTTTATTCAGTAAAATTATAGATAATAACCTGTTCTACAAATGTCCCATATATAATTTTGTCATATTTGGCCCCGTTAAGACGGTACTGTCAAAGTGATCGAACCATCCCTGGTTGCCACTGCCTTATAAAGGGTTAAATATGGAACACACACTATCTCATGTTCTTTGCTCCACAGAGAAAAGTAAATGCGTTATTATGCTGTATTATATTATTATGTACTCTACAATGATAGTGTGGAAAACTATTTCTTTGAGCTCTTTTATAGTTAAGTACTATGATACTGCGTATGAGACATTTCCATATTTTTCCGGTAGTATCGCAGCCGGTGTGTCAGATACCGACGCACAGAACATCAGCATACGACAAGGAAAAAGTTCTTTCACAAATTACGTTCTTCTATTCTCTTATATATGTGGTTGTGCATGCAATAAAAAGAACATTCATGTTAATATCATAAAGTATTAAATTTCTCACATGGGCTGTGCTCCTCTTTACGGCAACATTGAGGAATATGGTTGAACCATAATATCCTATAGGGTTTGTTGGTCTAGCACTTTCACCCGCTACTAGATTGGGCATATCGTGCCATTATTTTCGCCTTTGCCGGCTCAATTTTTTGTCGTCGTCGGGTTTCCCCCTATGTTTTGCATACATAATACCATGCATTATCACTGGAACGGGGAGCAGTGCAATTTTTCAAGCTTACCCCCTCCGCTCATTCATCTATTTGTCACGTGCTTATTATGAAGGGTGTGTGTGTATGCTTGCATGATAGCAAATTGATCAAATTTGTTGATTCGGACCACTCGTGTTACGTTCGGACATTCACCCTATTTTTATATAGGTTACATGCTACCATAATGAATATGATTTTGGCTAGTGAAGCAGAAAAATTTATTATGAAATAAAATAAATTAACGCCCTTACAAATCTAAGAATTTTTTTCGAGTAAATCAATGTCTTTTAAACGGCCGATTAATTGTTCAATTTCTGCATAAAGTTTTTTCTTGATTTCAATCCTGTTATGTGCAAATGAGTCCGTCTTCAATATTTGTAAATTTTGAACTCGATGAATTTGCTTCGAACCGTCGCCACTAGGATGAAGGGCTGCATCATATCCCAGGTGTTCTTCAGTATCGAGCTTGTTAATCGCTTGATCGATTAGACTAATCACTGCTGTTTTGAGCTCGCAGAGTTTTTCAGTTGCTTCGAGACATTTCTTTGAATCAAGACTCTCCGCAGAATTGGCTGCTAGGGTGGCTGTTGATTTACAAGTGTTCGGTTCTGGGAAATCTTCAAACGCAATCTTGCTCTCCAAGGAACGTAGCTTCCTGACGGGTTGCTCGATAACCGTTTCTCGACTCTCGACCATATTTTCTAGCGTGTATATATGTTCAAGTTTGTGTTCTTCCTCTTCCGGAGCGACGACGGCGTCCTGCTTCTGCGAGTGTGTTGGCTCATTCTGGTTCACCATCGATTTTGAAAAACTGTTCGCTAGTTGGTCCAAATAGGCTTGACTTTTTTCAATCTGTTTTCTCCATTCAGGCGAAGACGATTCTTCATTACTGATCAAGTTTTGCCGAGGGGTTTTCTTTATGGGCTGTTGAGCAGTAGCAGTTGGAGTTCCAAACTTGTTAAAACAATTTGCGGTTGTAGTTTTCGTCCCGCGATTCAATCCGGTTCTTGCATGATCCTAGAAAGGTTAACAAACTGTTAGTAGCCGAGTTGGCAAATGTTAAAAATGTTAATATACCTCATCTGTCAGCGGTTTTTCATACATCCATCGAGGAAGAACATACATTTTGCCTTTATGATTGAAACGTACGAAATCATCGTCCTTTTGTGACGATTCCATAGACTTTCCGTCTTGCTTCGAGGACTTCATTTTTCTTACTTAGAGGAAAAATTCGTTATTGTACCAACGCAACGTTAGCAACCGATTGACAATGTACACTATGATTTGAAAAAAATTGCAAAGTATCTTTTGACACACACAACCCATTATTATTATTATTATTTGTTATTATTATTATTTGTTAATTCCGGAGTAATGGCCAAAAAACTGGCGAGTTTTTCGCCCGTCTTTCAAACCCAAAATATAAACGACAAATCGGCAAATCCGAAATTTTCTAGTCTTGTTTTTAAATACTATCTTCCGACATAAGTCCCCTATTACTGGAGCATCTACCCTACATTTAGATAACAAATTTTTGCTCCATAATCCTTGGTTTATGAGGCATGAAAGTTGGTATTTATGAAAATCGAGTTTTCCGATCATGATCAAAGAGCAACAACAATCTGCAAAGCTTTTCATCATTTAGAACTTATTTTTCCCCCTCTTTTGGAGTTATCCATCACCGTAAACATTTTCGAGAAAAACTATTTTCAGATACGCCAAATCTGCCCCAAAAGAGTACATCCAATTCTTTTTTGCACAGTTTTCTTACACGGATGTTTTCTGCACGACTGTTTTTGCACGGTTTCTCAAAATAACACGGTTTTTCGAAAATTTCGCGAAGAACAGTTGTACACTCAATTCTTTTTTCACACGGGTTTTTTTACGCGGAATTTTTTTGCTCGACTTTTTTTGCACGGTTTCTCGAAATAACACGGTTTTTTACATGGTAGACGGAATTGGAAGTTCTTGGCACCCACGTGTCGGAAATTTTGTTGGCTTCTCCTATGTATTTTTGACATTCCGCAAAACGACTGTATTTTGTAAACAAACAACATGGAAGCCGAAAGAAGGGAAAAAGTTGTGCACAGTTATTTGGAAAATCTATTGTGGTCTGCATCTAGGCTAGCTAAACAGTTGAAATTGCCCAGAAATTCCGTATGGCGCGTTATCAAACGGTATAAGGAAACATTGACGACGATTCGGAAGCCTTAAACTTATCATCGGAGTGGAACTGTCGGCCGGAAACTGCGTGGTAAGATTTTAAAGACCATTAAGAGGAATCCCAATCTATCGGACCGTGATTTGGCCAGAAAATTCGGTGCTGCACATCGTACCGTGAAGAAAATTCGACTCCGGGAAGGAATCAAGTCGTATAGAGCTAGCAGACAGCCAAACCGAATCATAAAACAGAATAGTGTGGCCAAATTCCGTGCTCGAAAGCTATACGACCGGGTGCTAACCAAGTTCGACGCGTGTCTTCTGATGAAACCTATGTCAAGGCTGACTTCGGGCAAATGCCAGGTCAAAAATTTCATGTTCCATTTCACCAATTATTCTTAAATATCTTTGGTCCGGCAAAACTAATTCTTATGAAATTTCGCAAATATATTTGCAGTATTGAAACCCTTCGTTTGATGCTAAAATATTTGAAACTAGATAAATTATCCTGGTTAAAATCATTGTAAATTATTGTTAATTTTGATACGTTGTACACGACTGCTCATAACTTTCAAATTAAACGTCCAATCAAAAAGTCATTCAATAATGATCTATGAGGCTATATTACCTTTCAAAAGAGACTAATAGCGCATAAATCGGTATGGCAATCTCTGAGAAACAGGCAATCATTTGGGCATAGTCAAAATTGATTTTAAAGGCTAACTTTGAAACTGCTCGTTTATTTTCAATAAAATTTAATGTAAAGTTTAGCATTAGCAAGAGCTCTCATTTGGTATGTACAACAAAAATGTTACTTGGGTATAGAGTATTGAACATGAAAAACATAAAAAAGTTTTTTACCCGATGCTCGTTCGATCATTATTTTTGTATGAAAATCAAAACTTGACCTACTTTTGAGTGTATTTTCGGTATTTTCATGAAAAAATAGTCATTAGTTTGATAAATAGCTAACTGAAAAAATTTTTTTTTCAAGCTTTTAATACATATCGATAATTTGAATCGATATTTCAACGAACATTCTCGTAATCGGTATCAAATGGTTTACGAAGCTTTTGCCTTTGACTAAAGCGACATCTGTTTGTCACTCCGGTGGTTGGTCTGAGTTATCGTTGGTTCATGCTTCATGCGGTTTCATTGGAGCTTTCTTCAATGTGAATAATTTTGTTAGATTTAAATACAAAAATACTTCAAATTCAACAAAATACTCGCTGTATGTTATGCCATAGTACCTATGTATAACTTTTTCCAAAACATGATATTGAAAAAAAGATTTATTAAACAGATATACCAAGCACCTCCATTGAATGTGAACTAATGGAGTTTCAAGCTGTTCTGCTGCCTGAAGCAATTTGGCAGAATACAAAAATTAAAGAAAGAAAAGTCGATAATTTTTGTGATTATAATTATATTCTACTACTTATTTCATTCAGATACTGATTTCATCTACCGCATGCAAGTCGCTGATGAACTGCGTATCTGTCAGAATAAAACAAACAGTTTATTCAATTTATTAAAGAATGTAATCAAAAATAGTTCTGACTTTTGTTTCTTTACTAAGTTAAACTGCACTGAAAATTTTTAGTGCATTACCGAGTTTGTTCTAAAATGCTGTGAAACTGTTTGCTTCAATTTGACAGCATTTCGTGCAAAACTGATTCATAACCAATTAATAAACGCGTCCACTAGACGAAACTGGGGAAATTAAAACACTTTGGTTCCATAGCAGTAGAGTAGCAATTATTACTACTACAATAAAGCAATCACGTTGTGATTTCTCAACTGGAGGGTTTTTACTACGGAAAGTTTCTACCTTCATACAATACTTGAAAAAGTAAAATATTGTGCTAGGAAAATGAGATTTTTCTTCTAAAAGACGTATCCAAATTTGATGCTTTCACACTTAGTTTCATAGATGATTGTTAAGATTCTCCAAGTTTTATTAAATAAACAAAATGTACAAATACAAGTTTGATAAGAAAAGAAATACTACATACCACGAAGAATTAACGCAATAGAAAAGAAAAACTTACAAGCTAGCGCGCCGAATTCTTTTTTTCTTTTTTTTTTTTTCAAATTTTCTAAGGCAATAATAATAATATCTAAAAGCTAAAAGCTAAAGTAAATGCTTTTCACAGAAAAACATATACAAATAATTTTAGGCTTTAATGTCATCATGTCACTTTGCAAAAAATTAATAGTTTCCACCTCAAAATTTCTAGCCAGGTATACTCGGAATTGTGCCTCCGGATTAGAATTTAAATATTAGATACAATTTTCACACGATTTTTTTTATAAATATGTGCGCTAAATCTTCGCACTTCGTCTTAAGAAATCCTATACTTTTTTTTCAGATCTACCTCTATAGACACAGTTTACATAATCTAAATATTGTTATTATGAGTCTACGTTGATCCTGTCTTTTCGAAGCTCTGGGTGCTTTGCGCGGTACACCCGCTTCGCAAAAGTTCTCCAAATGCAATGGTTTCAGAACGCGTTCTGTGTTTTTGTGTTTTGTATGTCTTGTTGTTTGAGGATTGTGGCCTGAATCTTGTGTATCAGTTTATCAACGAATAGGAACTTAAAATCAATAGTCCATATAACTAAGCACATTAATTTGAGTAGGGCCTGTAAGCTCTCGGAGTAAACCTGTTACCTGTAACTATTCGGATATCTCGCGACATCGATACGCTGCTTAACTGCTAGGACCCTAGCCTAAACGCGAACGCCGGCACCGGACCGGTTTCCGGCAGATAGCTGGAAGACGACCGTTTCTCAGTTGTGAGCTTTGGCGGAAAGTTTTTCCAGGCGTGCACACAGCTCCTGCTGCAGTAACTGCTGGTTCATCGCGGTACCGTGACAGGTGGACACCGGTTGCGCCGTCTGCATTAGCTGGTGGTGACTGCTGAAACTGGTGCAGCTACTGAGCGGGGCCGATTGCAGTTGGATCACGGGAGTAGTAAACTTGGTGCAAACTCCCTGCCAGCGTGCTTTACTGCAAGCACGGCTCTGTTGAAAAAGAAAAGAATCCAATTAATCACTGCTTGATGGTGAGTAATACGGTTGTGAAGAACCTACCATGGTGAAGTCGCGTTTCCACGCTTGTCCGCAGATGCCATCGCAGAGCATGCAGGGCCGTTCCATACTGTAACCGCCGCACTCGCTGCAGTCCAGCGAGACCTGATCGTCGATCCAAGAGACGCCACAGGTAAAGCAGGAGCCCAACTGGGCGCGCAGCTCTTCGATGGTGAGCACGGCTTCCGAGCTGACCTCTAGGGCGGCGGCGGCCATGGCAGCGGAACTGGCCATCGCCAGCGACGGGCTGCCAACTAGGTCTGACAGGGAAGACGATAGGCTCAGACTGGTGCGGCTAAAAAGAGGAAAAAAGACGAGAAGATGATAAGCAAAAAATTAACGATCAGTTTGGTAGAAAAAATTGAGGCAAAACAATGATGGCGTGATATCGGCGGGTGAGATAAGAGGCCCAGAATCCGGTTTGCGGAATGGTAGGAATGTGTAGTGGGCTTATTGAAAAACAATAAAACATGCATCCGGTTTAGTAAAGTTGTTTCGACAGAGTGGAAAAAATCGACCGTTGCGAAATTGTCGTTGGAACAGCGCATTTTGCGTCGATTGGTTATTTTTATCACGCGCCGACTGTCAACGCTGTTACAGTAGGGTACCTGTCAACGTTTTTTCCGTCTAGATGTCTCATTATTGTCGAGCTTAGAAAATTTTGAATTAGTTGCAACTTGGGGAACTTATAGGAGGCATAATGGGGTATAAAAAGTCTTTCGATTTTTTGGTGTACCCACTTGCGGTATATTAAATATACTAGTATAGTATATATTGCGTAAATTCTAATACTTTCCAAACATTCACATTAAGGTTCGTTTTACCACCCATCTCCCGCACGTCGGGTAGTGAGAAACTGCGGATGACAGACTGGTTATCAGCTGTTTCAGCTCGCCACAACGTTTAGATGTCCAATGGCGCGCACGTGTGTGCTGACTGAATGGACGGATGAAACTCGGGAGGTTCCAAAGCGTTAAGAGAGTGACTGAACGCAGGACTGTTTCGTTTGCTATCGGGAGCCACCCTAGGGGTTATCGCGTGGGATTCTTTACACCATCTCCGAAGCCATAAGCGACACTTTGTACTATGGTTGCTTATTGTCGTAATAGTTCGTAATGAATGAACTGTATGGCTTGCCGTAGTAAGGAATTGCCAAGGTCAAGTTCAGCAAATTAAACTGTATTTGTGTGTGTAAGCGTGTCCCCGTGTCAGATATTCCTCGTAGTAACCTTGTACCTACGTCGCAGGGTGAAGTTAATTAGTGACGGTAACTAGAGATTGACTTGATTGTGCAATCTCGGTAGAATAGATCGGAAGAAAAGTGGAACACTTCAACGAACTGTGATCGGTTTCTTTTTCAATATTGGATCTTTTACCCAACTGTGCAATGTAGAGTGATTAATATTAACTTTTTGTTGTGCCATTATTGGTTTACATAATATCGTCTGAGTTTCTTGTCGTTTCCTATTTGAACAAATGGCGAAGCACGTAGTTGGTACCGATCTTACGCACGAGCAATTTCAGCTTTTTATAAACAGTTGAAATTATTGCTTAGCTGTTTTATCGTCCGTTTGAGCCGGCAGACCAGGCGGGCGGTGAATCACTTTCCGCCCGCGTTGTGCATACCATTTAGCCCACGCGGTAGTATCGGTAATTTTTTTTGTGCAGATGCAGGATAGCATTAGATCAACAGCAGTTTTATCGATCCGCTGGTTTACATTTTGTTCATTGTTGTTTATAATGATAGAAGCGGAATAGGAAGCGCAAAATTCCTGAGATATTTTCTTTTACTTTGCTGGATGTTACCACGTCTACTGGAATGTCTGCCTGAAACTAAGGTAAACATGGGATGTGTGTAAGGTGAATCTTCGACAATGGTTTAAACATTTTTACGCTGTCTGAAAACGTATTTTAATATTGTGTGCCCTTATTTGGCATTCACTTAGATACAACAATCATCGCAACTCGTTTCAAAGGGGGAATTTAACATCGTTATTAAATTACCACCTTTATTCAAACTACGCTAAGCGAAAGGAAGCTGGCGTAAGCATAAACCAAAAAGCGTTTGACAAGTCGAGAAACGTAACACAAGTGAGCTCCCGATAACTGTTTGCAAATGCTAAGGTAGCTCAGACTCGCGAGGAGATCTGCATTTTGTTTGCCGGTCACTTTTATGGGGTATTTAAAGCCTGGTTTTGCCTGTGAGCAACCTATAAATTTGGCATTGAGTCTAATGTGCCCATCGACGCTATTGATGTCAGTGCTATCAACTTTACTGGTGAAGACGTTCTATCTGCCATATGAACTCTAAAATCCCTTCGATTGTGCTGAACAGATTTGCTGATTCAACCTAGGTAACCAATAAACATTATTCATGCACTTCAAGTGCAAGTCAATAAGCATTTAAGTCACCTTAAATACTAATTAAAAACTGCTTTGGCAAAATTTGCGGCTGCTTAACTGCTAACCCTCTTATGGTGCTAACAATGCTTATTTACAGCTGATTACTGACAAGAAGAATTTGAATAGAATTTTAGATGCCAATTTAAAACAGTGATGCAGTCAAAAAGCTAATAAACAGCAACGTGCAATATAAAATGCCAGATATGCCAATAAGCGTCTGATTTACTGCTTATGTTGATGCTTACTGGTTACTTGGCTATTGCAATTCCGTTGACCATAATATTCAATGCATCACCAATTCACGCGAAGTTTCCCGGGAAATGGGAAAGAATCAGTAATGTGATCAGTAATGAAATGGGAAAGAATCAGTAATGTTTCTTGTATATAAAAAAGGAGATAGACGTAACATCAGTTACAATCATGGCACAATTTACACAAACTGTAAGGTAGCCTTCAACCGTGTTGATCACCAGACTAGGATGCTTCTACAGATTTCGTTGAATTTCGGTGAATCGCAAATTAAGTATCACGCTTGGTTCATGTCGATCGTACAGCTTTACTAACAATTTAGGAGTACTACAGGGAAGCAACCTGGGCTCTTTTTACCGATATCTGGTATCATGTAACCACAGACAAACAGACGAGACACTCGCATTAATTCCATCGTCCAATCAAAAACCACTCATTTTTCAAAAAAACATGTTTCGTAACATGACCACACCGCGGCGCGCGAGTGTTGCTTCGATTTTTCAGTATAAATCCATACAAACGCCATGCAAAAGTATAAAACCATAAACCATACAAAAAAACCCTACAGTATAAAACCCAGCAAATGCAAGCTACTCCGCAACATGCATAACAGAGGGTGCTAGGATTTTCTTCTATGTGTCATGTCAGTTCATCAGTGATATAACTCTAAACTTGCGTATGCTGATGATCTGAATTAGCTAGCGTACGTAGCCTACACAAATGCGACGTATCATTCACGCGCAAATAATCGACTTTCGATTGTATTTATGATCTCATATTCAATTTTTGCAATACACCTGAAATGATATGATATACTGCTCATTGTTTGCTGTTTCTTGTACAGATGAAATGAACTCAGCATTGCCAATCTGAAACCAACGATTCGAGCGAATTACTTGCGTTCATGTTCGTGTTGTTCTCTACATTCATTCATTTTCGACACACACTGAAATCAAATATGAATTTATTTTAAACTGCTGAGAGCGGCATACGAAATCACAGTGAACGTAAACATTGCTCCGAAGTATTAATTAATTTCCTTCAGTCAGGTTTTGGTTGATTTTAAAAAGCAGGCAGTATAAATAAATAAACTTTGACATCTAAGATATCAGTTAAGAGCAAGAAAATTTACTGACGGGTTAGTCAAGCAATCATTCAGCACTACAATTCATGAATGAATGGTTTTGAAGGGTAGTAAACTGAGAAAGTCAGTAGTCATGTTCATGGGCTGAGAGATAAAACGAAGAAAATCATCTCTTTCACCAAGCCAAAACCATATTACATTACATAATTCAGCCGAGAGTCCGGGGGGTTCTTGCAGTATCAAGAACTCTCCATTGTACTCGGTCCTGGGCTACTCGTCGCCAATTCGTTGCGCGTCTCGACACACGCAAGTCGGCTTCAACCTGGTCAAACCATCTAGCACGGTGAGCCCCTCTATTCCTGGTGCCGGTGGGGTTCTTGAAGAGAACGGATTTCACTACACAGTCGTCCGGCATCCTTGCGACGTGGCCGACAAACCGTAGTCTCCCAACTTTCGCCAGGTATACGATGGGAATCTCTCCAAGAAGTGCCTGTAGCTCGTAATCCATACGTCGTCGCCACTCTCCGCTTTTCGTTTGTACTCCGCAAAAATAGTCCGCCACACCTCTCGTTCAAAAACGGCAAGTGCACGTATGTGTTCCGTAAGCAAAGTTACTGTCTCAAGTCCGTATAGGACTACCGGTCTTACTAGCGTTTTGTACAGCGTCAGCTTTGTGCGGTGGCGTATGCTCCTAAATCGAAACGTCTTACGGAGGGAAAAGTAGGCCCGATTTCCAGCTTGAATGCGTCGTTGGATCTCTTTACTCGTATTATTGTCGACGGTGACCAGAGATCCCAAATATACGAACTCACCAACCACTTCCAGTTCATCGCCGTCAACAGTCACGGTCCGTGGGAGGCAAACGTTACTTTCTCGGGAGCCTTTTCCTACCATATATTTGGTTTTCGACGCATTAATTTGTAACCCTATCCCTCTAGTCTCCGTTTTTAGTCTGGCGTAGATTGCCTTCGCCGTCCCACGGTTTCTAGTAATGATGTCGAGGTCGTCTGCAAAGGCTAGGAGTTGGCTACTCTTGCTGAAGATCGCTCTTTTCGTTTCGATGCCCGATCGCCGGATCACACCTTCAATAGCGATATTGAATAACATACAGGACAGTTCATCCCCTTGCTGTCACCCTCTGTGCGATTCGAAAGGACTTGAGAGCACATCACTCGTTCCAGAGTAGCTTTGACCAGCCGCGACAGTTTGTCCGGAAAACCGTACTCGTGCAAGCCAAAAGTATATAACGCAGAAATCAGCTCACTAATGCGTCAAAGCCGTGTTTAGTGTCCCTCAAAATATTTCGGAAAACCGGAGAACATTTCAATTACCTGGTACAAGTCTAGCAGATGTTTCAGCATGAATAGGGCTTTAGCGAAATTAGCTGAAAGACAAGCTGTCAAACTGGAGCACTGGAATAAAATTTGGGCTCACTCAAATTGTATGAGATGACAGTCTCGCCATCGCGTTGATTTATGCATGTTTATCATATGCTCAATGACGTTTTGAATAGGTCGAAATCGACCAGCACTTACTACTGGAGCCATCTTTTGACAAACAGCGGGATCTTAGTTGCGCATCTAATATGTTTTAAATCATGAAAATAATCAAAAATATCCTTTTATTAATTTTCAGTTGTAAAAATTGCACAATGGAGTAATTTTTTTGTTTTTGAATTATTGGTGTAGAACTAACGACCTGTTACGTGCAGTTTTTTTTATCTAAAGTTTGCAGAACCAGCTTGTTTGGATCCTCAAGTAACTGGTTCGAGCAGATGCAATCTGAAAGTCATGATTCTATTTTGTATAACTTTCAAACCATAACGATCAACAATACCGTACTTCTGGTGAACTGAGATAGGTTTCGATACTAAAAACGATTGCGTTGTTTATTTGTTTCAAAATGGTAGACTGAACGTTGCATCGTTGTCGACGGCAGATTTTAACTCCGACAAACAGCTATCAACGTGTGTGATACCAAAATTGGAGCTTTCTTTATACATTTCAGTTTTTCAAACGACGTTGTTAAAATAAGGCGCAGTACCGCATACTGTTGATGCTGTTGAACTGATGTCTCGAAATGACGTCTTTGGCGCTTGATTTAAATATGTCGGTTATGTTGGTACATTCATTGTCAGCCGAATCGGGTCAGTTCGTTCCGAATGTATTTACGACGAATTCGTGTGAAACGCATCAGTCGTTTTTCGGTTTTACAGCTATTTCAGGTCGTGTTTTGCCTTTTTAGGCGTTCTAAAGGTTTTTGAAGTTTATTTTTTACTTTTGAGAATTGCCGTTCCTTTCGAAGACTGGTGCGTATAGCCGAACTATTCGGCGCAAATGCCGGCGTTCTGCGTAAAAGATGTTGTAATATAAAACATTACGTAAAAGAAAACCATTGGTTTCAGTTCTAAAAAATCTCTCATAATTTTAAACTTCAACATAGTACACTCAAGTAACTTGTAATGCGGAGGATATGTTCTGCGTGAAGTGGAGTCCGGGGTTGAAAAGAAATAGATTAAACGATCTTGACCTCTCTTTTGCTCAAGAAATAAATTTCTTTAGCGATTTCTTAACTAGTGCCATGCATGTACCATATTCTGTACGCTTAAGCAAATCTAAATATACTAAGTTAAATAAATAGTTTTTATCATTTATCATTTACACCGAACGCCTGACTTAATGCATAAAATTGTAAACCAACAACGGGTTCATGTTCCTTGTAATGGATACTTTAAAAAGCGGGTTCCTAATTATGGACAAAAGTGTTCCTAATTATGGACAGTAAAAAATTCATATTAGAAAATTAAAAATAAGAATTTATTCATGACAAGTTAGTGTAGGCAACCCTCCAACTCTCGTATTTCGATTTGGTGTTTAATGTATGCACGGATCTCACGCTACATTTGGACAAAACCAAATTCTTTATTGGCGCCACATGTTTTATCCAGATTGAATACGTTTTAAAATAAAGAGGTCCGTTTACAACACCGTAGGCCGTTCCAAATGGCATTTGTTCTTCGAGAAAACTTTACGTATTGCTCTAGGGATATTCTTGGACGTTTCGCGTCGATGCGAAAACCAACTTTACAGGATTGATTCATTAAATATTGTAGGTATGAGTATTGCAATACTCATCCTCCTCCAATAGTATTGTTTTGCCCGGATGATTATGCACAGATGGTTTATTTAGTTTGGTTGGAGGTAAAACCTGACTGACAGCAAAACTATGTAGAGAAGTAGCATTTCTGATCAAAACACGTTGTTCAATTATCGTAAGGGCCTTCTCAGTTTTCCATGCAGCGTGTGCGAGAATCCTATGTCTATGAGTGAAAATCGGTGTCAAAAATTAAAAATTATTTGTAATCCGATCTGTTCAGAACATGGAGCTATTCACTATGGTACTGGTACGCTACGCCCCCTGGAAGAAATATGATTTCACGATGAGATGGCGTAGCTTTACATACAATTGTATTAAAACGTCTCCTTCCCATACGGAATATTCGATTCGATTTTCCCCAAAGGAAAAATTACCGAGTTGAAGATTTTTCAATTATCATGGCAAATTTTAGACTGGGAAACCCAATTGTTTTTTCTCTTTCACAATTTTGCCCAAGAACGCGGAAAAACCAACGTCAACGATCCTTGACTCATTTAACTAGGATTTGTGACCATGTGAATATGTCACTCCGTTTTACGATTGTTGCTTGCGACTTGATGAGACGCCAGCGCCAGGGTTATTCTCTTCTGTTTTACGATTTAGCCATGAATTTTGCTGCCGGTAGCAAACGAGATAGAACTAGATGAAGATCAATGAACTGATATATCATGACGAGTGTAATAAGTGGTGCAAACTTACCTCAGAGAACTGCACAGTTCAGTCATGTGGGGAGCTTGTACGCTGGCAACGGACATTGTGGATGGCACTGGAATACGGGTAGAGAAAGAAAGAAAAAAGAGGCCAGGTTAATTATAACTCTAGATTAGACTTGAGACAAGGTAATCGATGCCAGTCTAGTAGACAGCTAGGTACATACAACAGTGGCTATAAAAGATTTAATAGAGTACTTCAACTTCTAAATGATACACAATACCCAGGTTGTGGTTAGCGAATCGAATGGTGGCTGAGTTGTGCTAAAATGGTATTGGCTATATTGACGAGCGTAACATTACTGACGGATCGGTATGTAAAGGTAATCAATATCATAAAACTTGACGCTTGATTGCACCGCCATGCTCGATTGGAAACCTACTTGTTTAACCAAACAACAAAGTTCGAACTATTGCGATGCGAGCATTACTTCGAATGTACGCAGAAAGCTATCACGAAACTACCGATTAAATCTGTCGCGTCGCGACCGAGATTACCCTTTCTCCGCCGTAGTTGCTGTAGCTGTGTAAGTTCGTCGAGCGACGCCACTCACTGCTGTGTCTGACCGAGAAGCCGCACTTTTTTTCGCATCGTTATCGGCGCCACGTGGAACGCTCGGAGAACTTATAAAACAGTCGCCGGAGCCTGCGGCAGACAAGGCCATCCACTGACGACGATGCTGTTGTTAGAATGATGTAAAATTTACACACATGCCCGCCCCGCTGCCTGGTACTGCCCCGGCCGCTACTCATGGCGATTAGAAGAATCATGTAAATTGGGCGTGATTTTTCCTACATACGGCAACAATAAGGTGATGGTAACTGTTTAATAATAGGTAGATTAAACGCTTGTTTGAGCAGGTATGAATCACGTAGTTTAGGTGTGCGATTGTGGTTAGGAGGCTGTAATTGGGGTAAATTTTGCATCGTAATAGTGATACAAGATTTTCCTATCGTATCATTGTGACCTGTCCATTCCGAAGGGGGTGTGTATTCGTTGGCTTTAGTCCACATTCACTGAACCGGTACGAAGTGCGATAGGAGATTCATCAGCTGTTCCAAACCTGACTTGCTTATCTGTGCTTTCGGACCATGCAACCAACAGACCAATATATTGCATTTCATCGCGCTGTCTTTCAGCCTTAGTGAGATAGAAAATAAATCACATTTCATTGAGTCCGATTTCTTCAACCTTCACGTGGCATTGCATCATTTTGGAGCTGACTTCGCGCGACTGGAACGCGGCGGCACTGACTGTCGAGGGATGGGTAAATTGTGGCAGATCAATTCAAGGTGACGTGCCCCAGTGGCACGAAAAACTCCGCAAGATCACGCCAGAAGGGACGCGAGTGTGTGTTATCGGGAAAGGTGTGACTGGGCGGTGCTGGCCTCGTGTCGGTGACCGGCGGCGGCGCGACAGAGTCATGATGAGACGCCGCTATCACGTCCATGATTTGGCCACGTGAAACGGGGCGTTCGCAGCAGTTTGATTTGTTTATGTAAACAAGCCGCATAATGTATGAGATTCTACTATCGTCGTCGACGGCTTTGTCGTGCTCGCAGACTATCAATGACAGACGGGCGCGAGATGATCGGACAAGTTACTTCTCGGGTCGCGTGCGGCCCCTGTCCGGACTCCGGACGGTGGAAGGCAGTGAAATGCGGTTGCAGGCAAACAGGCCGACGCTAATGAGAGGCGATTTGTGCTGATTGGTGATGTGCATTCTATTTAGGTCCATAAGTTGAGCACAAAACTGCGTTTGGTTGTACCTTTAGCTTCAGAATTGAGGTTAAGTACCTTTAAATAAGACGAAAATACATGTATCTGAGCAACAAAATAGAAACTCATCAGTTATAGCAAAAGGTGTTGCAATTTTCATGAATGATTTGTCGTTTTCACGAATCGATCAAATAATTTGAAATACCTTTTTGCTAGATTTGTTTACTTTTTGTGTTTCA
Source organism: Sabethes cyaneus (assembly GCF_943734655.1). NCBI lineage: Eukaryota > Metazoa > Arthropoda > Insecta > Diptera > Culicidae > Sabethes > Sabethes cyaneus. Next base: position 164,716,595 of record NC_071355.1, read on the forward strand.
GATTAAAACGAAATTGCAGTCATACCATCTTATCTGATGATCTGACACTTAACGGGAGAATTATACAACAAAAAACGACTATCTGGGAAAGAGTCAGCTTATCGTCACGTCAAATGGATAACAATCGCGTTGTTATCGTGCATTTTTGCGGACGTTATTTCATAATTGTAATCGTTTGAACTGCGTTGAATTTAGTAAAGCACCAAATCTGCTGTCGGATGTGTCCCGTGTGGCGCAGTGAATTTCTCCTGGGTCAACATGAGGCAATTTAGGAAAACCATTTAACCTCTAATTACAGTATTACAGTGCAAGCACTGTTTTAAAATAATGATTTTGATTTTTAATTTCGTAAAAATAGATTCAGAACTAAATTGATTTAAACAATCAAACACACACAGCACGCGACATTGCTCTACTCTTCCGACGGTTAAAAATAAGAGCGGTTCGAAAATATTGTGACAACTGTGCCCTTCGTCGGGAATTGATGTGCGCGATTATACCGCGCACCGCAGTAGTTGGAGCAAAACAATCCGGAAACACCGCAATGATTTACAACGTGATGTGATGCTGCACTTTTTCCTGGTCAATACAAAAACAAAACAAAAAACTTCCGAGATGAAAGTTAGTAGTGCGATAATCATGGTACCCGTCAACGGGTATACTTTCACCTCATTCATAAGCTGCGGCACATTTACTGCAATGTGCCAGCGCTGCTGGTGCAGTTCGTTTCAGGAAGATCCATACAAAGTACGGGATTCATACTGCAATCGAGCCGTTGAGTGAGTGACGCGCTTTTAACTCGATAATGGGTGCAATCTGCACCGGCCCTCGTTGCAGTCGCTTTACGAGAAATTTCTCGTTACATTTTGAGAGTTTAAAATTGTATTATTCTCGCCACAATAATGTGCATAAAATTGTCGTACCTAAAGTTGTTTCACTTTTCTAGTTTAAACAGGTAACATTTATGTTAAAACCTGTTGTTGACAATCAAGTTCAGGTTCTCAAAACCAACCCTCGTAAGTATGTAATGTGTAGTTCTGATCCAGGAAGAACATTACTGACTGATTACTGATCATATAGTGCAACCGAAGTTACGAGATTAGCTCAAGGCAACCTACACGGCGCAAGCTTTTTCCCTTGACCGGAAACACCTCTGTGAACCAGTTTGGTTTCGTTTTTCAGTTGAATTCTTCTATCCGCCCTAGCCGAAAGGTCTGCGCGTATTGCGGCATACCAGCAAGTATTTACGATCGGTACCACACTTCCTGCCTTTTGCATGCTCAACGGTCGTGGCAGGTTAATTGGATTCTCGTGCGTATGAGACCAGCGCACGCGTCCATCGTAAGGCGGCGAAATCAATTAAAAGGCGTTGCTTCAAAACAAAGCACAACTATTGAAGTGTCAAAGTCACTAGCGCCATTGAACCCGCCCATGCGGGGTCTAATTGATACCCATCTTTATCGAGGTGATTTTGCGTCGAAAAAAAGAAAAAGAAAAGCAACCGAAGAATGTATCAATTAGCTTAATTGCCATCTTGGTTTCACTCGTTTCGATTAATGTGCTCTCACGGTTTTGAGCGGCGCGAAATCGAGATCATGAATCAACTCCGCAGCATTCCAATCAGTCCCACAACGCGGCTAGGCTACACTAGTTCATGCGCGAGAGTGGGCATTAAGAAATGAATCCATAGCATTTGCATTTTGTTCACAGTTTAGTTCTGGTTTGTATGCGAACTACTGACCCACATTACAGCGACACATGCATATGAAAACCGTAACCATTGGGTGCTGGGTCTCATCATTTCGAACGGAAAAGACGTCGGGGGGTTGACAAATCACTGGCACAGTTCAGCACAGATTAAGATGAGTTGCTACATTATTGTGCTGCTTTGGGAAAAATGCCGCTTGGTTCCGCTCTAGAAGCCCCTAATGCCGGCCGCATTTTTGGTCTGCTTGCATTCATTGGTGTGTGTTCTTTTGCAGCATGCAGCAATATTCCTCACAATCGAGCCCTTGTTTTAAACAAGTTTACATGGATTTGGCCAGGAGAATAGGAAACCAGCGCTTGATTTATCGGCAATTTTAGTTCGTACCAGTTTCAGAATCAATACATTGGGCCCTGCGGTGGGTACCGTAAAATGTGGTGAATAGAAACAAGTTCCAACATATCTTAGGCTGTACAAAGAAAATGTTCGTCTCTAGAGTTAATTCAATAATGATAAAATATGGGCATTAATTTTTTATAACGGTAGTTCTTTACAATCGAAAGAGGGTCTACCGTCCCTTCCCGTTAGAAAGTAGATGTTGATAGTATTTAAACAGAACGGGACAAGGCATGAAGGCAAAGAGCAAAAAAGTAGGCAAGGGAGGGTCATTGCATCAGCACTTAATAAGTTTGCGTACCGTTCTCTTTTACCGAACCCACTTCTCTTCCCATCAGGTCCTGCAGATCGCAGATATTAGTGAACCGTTGAACCATAGCGGACTGGATAAAAAGTAGACGCTACAACCCCCTTATCAAGTGTGCGACGTATTTTAAACATCCAACACTGGCGGGTTTAGTTATTTTACACATAAATTGTGCCTTTCTCCACGTCCATTGTAATCAAACCACTAACTAAGAAGTTTGATCTAACTCGTTTTACTGACGGGACGACGAAACTGTATAGGCACATGCTGTTTGTTCGTCAATGTGTTAGTCGCGTTTCTCAATGCTGGGTATTACTTACCACTGGTATTGTCGATAGAAACTAAATAAATCTGTTGTTGAATTGTTAGTTAAAACAATTGTTGACCCATACCGAGCGGGAGCGTTTCGCAAAAATGAAATCAAACTTTTGTGAACTTTTAGACTGCGAACTTGATCTTCTGCTGGGTTTGGTACCGAGGGTAACATTCCTGAAACAAGGGATCTGTCTAAAAGTACAATTCCTCAGCTTTTAAATCCCACTCCAACAGCATATTTTGGAACGTGAACTTTGATGCCGTTCATCAGTCGTCTTAAAAGTCTTAAGAAATCTGTTCTCGGGCAAAGATGCTTTATGTTTGACCTGGGAAAGTTTTCAGAGCACAAAATGCTACATCTAACGGTTATGTTAGGTGGGTAGAGGTTTGCTGGGAGAACAATTACACTAATGTTCTCGGAGCACAACTTTATAACTTTATTAGCGTTAAATGCGATGCAAGATTGTCACCAATTAAAATCCTTTTTCCTGTTTGCTTATTCAAATAACGTATTGCCACAGTACTCAAGCAGCCTACGAAAGACGAACTTATATTTCTTTGTGAATATTTCTTTGTGTGGGAAATTGAGAGATTCTCTTTGGTATCCCTCTCTTCTCATTATTGCGGCGACATAATTGCATTTTAACCGAAGTTTTCTCGAAGAAACCGATTCATGAAGCGGTTGTATTAAGGTGAAACGGTACTGAATCCAACATGGTTGGACATCCTATATACTCACAAGGATGCCATTTTTTCGG